>NC_086048.1:2509988-3137486 GCF_947568885.1 Cydia strobilella
TGGGAGGGGAGGTTGATTTAATGACTTTTCATGGAATACTAAATGTGATAAAGATTCAGATTTTTCGTCGAATACTAAATTTAAAGTGATGTTTATGTGGAAAATTTTTGGTTAGTCACGGTTTTCAGAAGTCGAATGATTAAATAGATGTATTGACCTGTAACATCACGGGATACATTGTCATTTCTTAAAAGGGTTTTTAAGGGGTTACCTATCCTTAAGTATGTCGACATTTAGACCGATGAAATAACCAGGAATTACGGTTGTTTTCTAAATGTTATTTTTCATCGTTTTATTAAATGAATAAATATAATTCTAAAAAAATAGTCCCAATTTATTCACATACAGGTTATTTTTTTAATAACCTGCAATATTTTTCGAGATGAATATTTAGGTCATACTGCCTGAGCATTAACTAATGAGTTCATACAACTAACAGGAAAAAAATACAAGAAATAAATACGATGGTGTTTACATTACAAATCTTTTATTTCAACTTGTCTAAACTATTTCTCAACGATCACCATGCACTGTTTACGTCACAGCCAGAAATAACGTAATGTTGTGTTAGCGAATTTGTATAAATGGGTCGCAACCTCACTTCAAGGTGATGCTCAAACATTACGTGCCATAGGAGCGTATGTACTCAAATCTATAACTCTTAACATCTATCTATCTGTTTAACATTAGTATTTAAGTTTTTTGTTACTAACACTTCTATGGGCCATGCCTGAAAATAAATGATTATTTATAATGGCGTCTATACAGTTTTGGAATTATAACTATTATAAGAGATGGCTCAATAGAGCGCTGGTGGCCTAGCGGTAAGAGCGTGCGACTTGCAATCCGGAGGTCGCGGGTTCAAACCCCGGCTCGTACCAATGAGTTTTTCGGAACTTATGTACGAATTATCATTTGATATTTACCAGTCGCTTTTCGGTGAAGGAAAACATCGTGAGGAAACCGGACTAATCCCGACAAGGCCTAGTTTCCCCTCTGGGTTGGACGGTCAGATGGCAGTCGCTTTCGTAAAAACTAGTGCCTACGCCAATTCTTGGGATTAGTTGCCAAGCGGACCCCAGGCTCCCATGGAGCCGTGGCAAAATGCCGGGACAACGCGAGGAAGATGATGATAAGAGATGGCTCAAACTTCTTACATCATAAGAACGTATGTGTCAAAACCTATAATGCTTGTGTCTTTATAAAATAATGGAGATAGAAATGGGACCGGCGTAAACTAGAATCAATGGCCTTTGCCTGTTTAATTAATGCACGAAAATAGTTTATTTTTCTTTCACGTAACTTATGCGTAATGTGGGACCCAATAAAGTAGCCTGGTTTTTTTTTAAAGCATAGCCAGTTCTTTACATATTTATAATGTGAGGACTATAACTAATATAAAGCTATTAAAAACTAGTTCTAGCTTAATAACCTAACCTAAGAAGTTAAAACCTAAATGAAGGGGGCCGCAATCAAACCCATGATTGAATGGGGGAAAGTTAGCTATTATACCTTCCATCAGGAAAGGAAAGTTATGCGTTTATGCTGTTTATGCAATTACGTTTCACCCGACTATTGTGATGACAGGGCATGTCGATTAAAATATCATATGTGACAATTGCAATGACAATGGAGTGTCAGCAGTGGCTTCTCAGGTTTTTTCGAATTACTCGTAATGTAAGACGATTATAAATAGAAATTACTGTTTTTATAATTATGATATTTATGATCATTAGTAAGACGAAGACAATCCAAGAATTGTTGGAAATTTATCAAAACTCGTTAGAATTTGAAATTCTCAAAAGCAACTTTGCTCGTTATAAAATGCAACTAAAAATTTGTAACGAAGTTAAGGCCGTTCCATCGGTTTGCCGCTGTCTTTGTCACATTTCGCAAGAAAGTACGGGAAAGAACATACGCGCCAAGTGTCAATTTTGATCGAATTTTGTCGGTGTTTATTTATTTTAAAAACGTTACCTAACAATATCGAAATTCTAAAGCTATGAAATTACTATTTATGTTAAGATTGTTTTTTCTTCTTTTTTTGTTTATAGTATCACATAATAAATAACCGAGTAAAGTTGGATTAAAAGTCCGAGTTAGAGGTTACTTTGGGAATTAATTGTATCGAGCGAAGTGTCATAATTCATGTATCGGAAGCTATGTTGTTAAAGATAATATAGTCAAGAACTACATATATTTTTTCCACGTCTACGAATATCAACGCCTCTTAGACAAACAGGATCATATAAGGAGATTTTTCGCCTTCTGGCTCAGGGAACCGCCTTAAGGAGCTTGAAAATTGTATGTTCAAAATGTAGCCTTTGGTATCAATCCAGGTCAGAAAAATGAATCAATTGATTTGACACATCGTCAGGCTGCATAAAGCACATAATACATACATAAATAAGCGATAAGACCACCTGTTGTCTACCATAGTTTAAATTACTTATATGTTTAATTTGTATGTCATGTTCCTTTTCAAATTGGTGAGCAATAAAGAATATTTGTGTTGTATTGTTGTATAAATTAGATAGAATTTCCAAAATCCTGTTTTTTTGCCATGTTTACCGAAGTCGGGTAAAAGCATGACACTACTCTTGTTACGACTTAAATAGCAGTTATAGTCGAAAAATCAGGAAATATAATATAATATAATAAATATAATAAAATAAGAGACCGATTTCAAAATAATATCAAATACACCATTAAATATTATTTTCAAATTAAAATCTTCCCAAGCAAATGGTCCGAACTCAAATTTTACTACCATAAAAGTCATCCCAACTCGTAAAATTCACTCATTGACACTCGTAAAGTCCTTTGTTGCAAGGACCTTATACTTTATGCTACATATTTGATATTCATTTAGCAGTAAAATAATGCGATGAAATATAGACTGTCCTGTTTAAGTTAAAAGATTCAAAATTATAGATTCGGTTTTTATAAACTTTTGGACAACTGAAATCATGTCAACTTTATAGGCTGTTAAACGGCTGTGTTCTTTTGTCCTGTTTTACGATGTCGTTATATTGTGAGGTGATGTTAACATTTCTTTTCGTGTTGCAGGTAATGTGGTTTCTTCATTGGCGTTCAATAGAACTTAGTTATTGGTGAGTTTTATGGAGATTGACTGCGAGGAATCTTTGTAAATATAAATTATATAACAGACTTGTAACAACGCATTCCTATACATATTAGCCCAATTCATTTTTTTACGTATTACAAGGAATAATAAATCGACATGTCTTTGACATAACTTTATTTCTTTAGATTTTAAGCTAGGAATAAAATATACAAAGAAGCTTATTTAATTGTATTGACATTTCACAAAATAATATACACTACCAAAAACATTAGGAATAAAGGTAGAGGGGCATTACAGAAAAAGGTCTACTTTGTCGGGGACGTGACGCGTATGGCAGTTACCTTAATAACCTGCAGAAGTCTGTATAAATACCGTTGACTTTAAAGCTAAGTTATCATGCTAAATGTCGGCTTCTGAGCTTTATCAGAAGTGTTAGAAAATTGCGTCACGTACCCGGCACTTTCCTGAAATGCCCCTAAAATCTCTTTGGTTACGGATCTATAAATTCTTTAAGCTGCATACGATTAGACCAATTTTCCTCAAAATATCAAAAGCAATAAATATAATTGCAAATCCACCTACTTCATAAGCTTTCCAAGGTAAACTAATGCAATTTGAAAGACATTGCTACCTACACTGGGTGCCACAAGGCTCTATACTAAGTTCAAAATTGTTTCTACCAAAGAAATATGACCTTCCGTCTCTTTCTGTTCCATAGTCTGAGAAGTCAGACAGAAATAATGGATTTACTTTGCATACAAGTGTAGGAGGTAACAAGGTTTAATCTAACAGGTTTTGCCTGTGATTAAGTGATCCTGAATAAGATATTGTGACGAATAAATCACTTTGTAGATTTAATTATTCATTTGAAGTTCACTCAGATTTAAAGACGCAAGCAAGTCATTTGACGTTAATTGATACAGGTTGAGACGTCAACTACCTATACATAAGTCATTCGTTATTGTAGCATGTCCTAAATAGATTATAAAAAAATGCAAAGTTTGTCTATTAAGTTCCGAAAAAGTTAACACATAGTACTACTACTTGGTACTTGGTATTTTTGGGACGAAGCATGTTGCTGATTTGCATTTGTAGCCACCTGACGAAGCCTACGTTGCGGATTTTTTACATGAAACTATAATATTTTTTAAGATTTTCTCAAATTCTGTATTTTATTTATAAATTATAAAAATTTCATACACATAGTTATCAATTTGAATTGATAGTTATAAGTTGTCATAGTCATAGTCATAGTCATTTATTTTATAAAGCCAATTTACAAGTCAGTTGCTAAATAACATCAAATTACTATACAGTAAAGTTCATCGATTAAGTTACATCATATTAAAATAACAGTAAAATAACTTACATTAAAAATTACAATAATTCATTAAGTACATAAATAGTAGTCACAAATTCATTGAAATTATTATAACATCCATAATAGCAATATAAAAATAATAAAATTCAGCATGATTAATATATAACTATATGTATCTAATTAGAAGCGTAAAAGTTGGTGGCTATTATATGTATGGCAAAATGTCGGCAGCATAGACTCCATTTGTCGTGTTCACATGATTTTGGCACTGCTTGTATCGATATTTTTAACTATTAATAAACAGTCCACCGCCAAACTGGGTCTGAATATGAGAAATTAACATGTTCCCTCGGTCATCCAGGCTTGTCGAGCAAGGTGCAGGGATGCAACCGGTCTTCGTACTTGACGAAACTGACCTTTTATAACCTTTAATGCTACGACATAAGGATTATCAATGGTAATTGATGTTGTTTGGACGTGGGCGGACCGCATTCTGAACGATGGACTTGTAAGACGACGATTTTTATGGGATCGATTTCAAAATTATGTTTACCCTTTTGGACCTTATCCATCGGTAATAAGGCAAAAGTTGTATACATAAGTATGACGTTTCTGAGAGAGAACATGATGTAGACTAATTAAATCACGGAAAAAAAACTAAATGATTTTTTTTTTTAGATTAAGCCAGGTCCCCACAGAAAACCAGCGCCACGGTTTGCCGCGGCACTATGCTGAGTGGGGATCCTTTTTGGCGTCCAAATGTTTTTTTGTCTGCATGCTTTTCTTTTTTATGTACTATGTTGTGGCGTCAAATAAATGTATTTTCTTTCTTTCTTCTTCTTCTTTCTTTCAAATGACGTTTACTTCATTCTCTTTCTGGAGTTATTGAATCTTAATTATAAGGATGGTTTGGACATGAGCTTAAAAGCTTTATGTGGATGTTTGAGACTTGTCAGTGTCGCTTACAAAATGACACTTTGTATATATTACATTATACATCGAATTTCGGTCTAGCTATGTACCATGGTTTGGCTTAAAAATATCATAGTGTCACACCAAAAACATCCATCAACCCTCTTTTTTTGATCGTACAAAGTAGGGTGTTTGGCTCAACTAGTGCACCCGACTTTTCATGTTTGTAAGTTCCTTGGTTGTTAAACGATAAATCAGATAATCTTCAGCCGAATTTTGAATTTCGAATTTTGAATTTTAAATGAAATTTGACAGAAAGAAAATTAATTTAAATAGGTACAATTTATTAAGTTTAACGTTGAAAATAAATAAGTAGGATCAGCCTGGATGGAAGAGGGAGGAAAGGTGTTAGAGGGTTCAAAACAATCTTACAAGTTTAATTAGAAATTATAAGGATAATATTAACATTAACAAAGTCATGAAGGATACTCGTAAGGAATGGATCTAAAGATATTATAATGAAGACATAAAATTTAAACAAATCATAACAAACCTAACCACATGCTTAAAGAAAACAAAAGACGTACACGGTACCGAACTAAACATTAACAGTATTAACACAATACCCAATATTAGATGAACCGTGAAGAATCGCCTAGTACCAAGTGTAGACTAGAAAACAGTATCGTTGAGAGAGAGGTGGGAGGTCTAGTAAAGGTGGTTTGTGATAATAAAATGGAAACCACATCGTGCTATAATGCCAGATAAGTATTTGCACGACTTGGGATTTTGTAGTTAAATGTAGCGGGTGCAGCGCTATAAGCGCTTACTGCAAAAATAATCTTAAATTAAGATAACTATATTGTATAATTTAAAATTGCTTCTCTTCTTAATCTTTGTATAGACATTGAACCGACCAAGATATTTACTTCAACGAAATTACGTCTACGAAAATCCCTAAAAGCATCAAAAATAACTGCGCCATCGTGACTTGACATTTGTCTTTCTTGAGATGCAACAATTTTTTAAATAAAAAAAAATGGAATTTTATCCCTGTGGGCTAAACTCGAACTTGCGACTTTCCAATCATGAACTGAACTAACGAAACTTACCAGAACCGTGCGAATTTTCACACGACTGCCCAAATAAGGAGTGTGTTGTTTTAATTTAACTGGTGGGCGAGCCCAACATCATCGGCGAGACCAAGGCTGCTCAGCTTCGCTGGCTCGGCCATGTGGAGAGGATGGGAGAGGATCGTGCGGCCAAGAGAGCTTATCTAAGGCGACCAACTGGGAGACTTCCGGTCGGGAGGCCTAGGTACTGATGGATCGATGAGGTCCAGAAAGACCTTTGTGACATCCAAGCGGCTGAATGGCGTCGGATCGCACAGGACAGGAACGAAGGGCGAAATCTAGTGTCGGACGATCCACTTCGGGTCGCTGAGCCACTGAAGTAAGTTGTTTTAAAGGTTCATTCCATTGGCATATTCCATTCCTTAGTTTTGTTGACTTGGAAAGATGTATAACACTTTTCCTTTTATTTAAAAATTTGTATAACTTGCAGGCGTACCTGCTTGATAAATTAGTAGATTGTTAACCAAGGGATGAAATGGTGCTTTTCATAGAGTTAAACACACTACTTTTCATTTCGAATACGAGGAAAGTAAAATACATGTGCATAAAAAAAAACACGGCTAAATATAAACTACACTAGTATTTTTTTTATAATAAACAATTTAGGTAAAAATATCGTTATTTATGGAATGGGGAGTTAATTATCAGAATGGAAATTGTACAATACAATAAATCCATTTAAAACCAAAATTTTAATTGCTTATCGTAAAAAAAACGTACTTAGAAAGTACAGTGCTCTAGAGCAGAAACGTATTATTTTTTGCACACTTTTTAGAACAACAACGACCCGCTTTTATATCATGGGAAATGAAAAAAATCATTTATTGAGATGATTCATGTTTGCAATTTCAAACAAAACCTTATTGACATAATTAACTTGTGATTGTGATATGTGAAATAACTTTATTTCTAAAGCGCTGCAGCGGCCATTTTATATTCCCAAAGCATGGAATATGAAACCAGGAATACGATCTCTGGGTTAATGATACGGCTATCTGCGGGGAAATTATAATTTCAACGACACGCCGATCTTTAGGTTTCCAAAGGGTAAACCCTTTCGAAGGGTCTGTGGCTTAGAAGTTTTATATGAAACCAGGAATACGATCTCTAGGCTAATGGTATGGCTACCTGCCACTTATTTATAATTTCAACGACATGCCGCTCTTTAGGGTTCCAAAGAATAAAACCCTTTCAAAGGGTTTTAGCTAGGAAAGTTTATATGTGTACAAAAATAAGCGGGAAATGGAAGCAAAATTAATAACGTAGTTGTGTACTACGATAACTATCAAGAGAGTTTGTCGTAATCGTATTTAAACTGTAGTGAGACATACTAAATAACGTTAAAAATAATGTCGCCCGAGTGACTAAAACCACGTGAGTCTAAACCGTAAAATTAATCTAGAGTTTGTCATGATCGTTTTTGCTATTGAACTAGTCTGAAAACCACAAGTGCGTGCCCATGATTATGAAGTATACTTTCAGAGTAGTTGAGATAAAAGTTAAAAACCCGCGCGACGGCTATATCTTCCGTCGTAGGTAAGTTTCACGCGGGGCACCATATATCTTGATGAAAGAAGATGTTGATGTTGTTCACGAAGATAATAATACCAAACCATCCTCCGGTACATGACCCGTGTGCCATGTCTTCGTTTGTTTTCACTGTACATTATGCAGGATGTAACTTTGCTCCCTTGGGCGATGCATAATGAAGCTCGTATGTTACGTCGTGGTGTGTTGAGTTGAGCTTCGTTTATTTTTCAAATCTTATTTAGCGTGTCGCAACAATTTTGAATTTTAAAACTGTTTTTAAGCTCTATCAGAGTTCAATTTGTAAGTGATCATTTATGTGCTATTTTTGTTTTAAATATATATTTTTTATTTTTTGTACGTATTTGTAAGAATTTCTATGCTTGAATAAACGCATATACTAGTAAAATTGACATTGTATATTTATCTTTAATTGGATATTAATAGTTAATTGCTACATTTTTTTAGTATCGTGTAGGAATGCGATTACCCATTAATTCGATGAGTGACAGTAATGTATAGGTAGTGTTATAATAGGTTTGTTTTTATTTCATTCAAAGAAAGGGTCAGTTTATAAAAATATATATATTTTACGGACGCTTATTAGACGGAATATTTTACGAACGCTTGGACATTTAGAATATTTACTTTTGGGTCAATGTATTAAGAAAATGTGACGTTTTCAACTAAAAAGGTACCACATTGTAGGTTGTCGATAAAGTTGATTTCAAATTGAAGCTTTATGGTAAATAGCGTCTTTATTGACAACCGACAATACTCTTTTGTTTGAAAACGGCACAAATAGTTTAGTAGCCAGTGACGCAAAAAGGTCATCTTTTATATCATAACGATGCTAAAGTATTTTTGGTGTCGTTTATCGATTTCTTATTTGGTCTCTTAGAACGTCTGTTGTTAATAGGTATCTATTAAAAATCATATCATATCATTTCCAGTGTTACCATACGAATTGTTGTTTTATTTTAAATATTCTGAAGTTCAGACATATAAATGTCATTTTTTTTTTTTTTTTATAAACTGATCGGCGATTGGCCCTAGTCACACCTGATGGAAAGTGAAGACAGGGCCTAAGATGGAGCTCACCGGTTCAGTAACAGCCTATTCACTCTTGTTTTAAAGAGACCGAGGTCATGATCAGGGAAACTCTAGTCTTTAGATACTTTTCTATGAAACTGAGTCCTATACCTAGATTGATAGATTAGGACGTGTCTAATCTTGATCTAAATCGGGAATTACTCGGTTTTCAGCCACTGTTTTTATACCTTTTATTAAGTGGTATAAAAATGAGTTTTTCGTGAAAAAAAATGCGCACTTGTTAGCTTTTTTGGCATAGCGGTTAGGTTAGTAACGGTTGCTTTCGGTCACGTCGCGAAAAACCGTTTCCTTTTTTGTGTCTGCCGGGTTGGCTCGTTTATTGCGGTTCTTGTATATTACATTTAACCAACGACCTATATAACTCCGTAAAAGATGAATAAAGTAAGGAATAACGTGCCTCGGAAATCAAGAAAATTTGATTCTCGCACATCTGTGCGCTACCACCAATATCCAACCTTTGGCCTATTCTCGTTTAGATGGCGTTGACGGTTTCGTTTGTAATTTAACAATTTTAACACATATCAGTGAAATTTTAATACCAATAAAAAAATAATTTATCCATATATTGTATAAACATTTTTTTATATTTTTATTTTTAGTTTTAATCGTGTGTCGATAGATGGCAGTTAATTTACGGTGACTACAAAATTTACTATGACAGCACCCTGATACTATGATAGAGATCCTATATATTCTCTTACATTTGAAGTTTTTTACACTTAACACATTATATAATTCCCAAATTATAAAAAAAAATATTTTCTTAAACGTGAACTAAATACTATGTAAAAACCAAATGCTACTGACTGACTACCTGTCAATTTGCAATGACACCTGACCAAATCCCGCAATGCGTATGTAAAACATAACATAAAGATAACTCATATCAGTATCACATTTCATTCACACGTCCATAATTAAAACCACCACCAACAGGTAAACTGATAACACAGATTGAGGCAAGGGCAGTCAGATACACCCCACCGCGCCGCGCTCAGTGCGTTTCGAGCCTCCGTGCCGAGCTGACGTTCACGTGGTTTTTGCGTCTACTTGACACCCGTACATGTCATACACCCAATATGGCAACAGGATAGTGAACCGCGTGTGGAATAGTGATTGTGAATCGGATTTGACGGTTGTCTTTGATGTTTGGTCGGTCAGTTGACTGACTAGAAAGCATGGCTTGGGACGGTTTTTAATTGGATTGCGGTTAAAAATACTTGTGATAATCGTGAACTGTTTAAAAAAAATCGAGTCTAAGAGATGTCGTCGTAATTGCGTCGAAGTTTTTCAAAAGAACGCGCGCTTGCAATCGGAGCGCTATCGAAACATCGTTCGATTTTCGAATAAAAATGCTGGCCGTAAAGAATTTCTTCATGCCTGAGAAGCGGGTCGACTCGCCCCGATTCTCGAGGATGCCCGAAGCATTGATGAGGTCCATTAGGAGGAGGTCGTTAAGGGTGAAGAGGACCAAGTCGCTGGTGCTTGTCAGCGAGAAAAGGAAGTCCGGTGAGTGGTAGCGTATGCCATTTGTTTTTTTATTACGAGCTTTTATACAACTTCCTAAATTCGTGTATATTTAGGTTGTCTTCAAATTTTAAAAACCAATTTTCTATCATTTAGCCCAACCAGGACCAGGTGTTATAAAACCGATTTATTGTTTTGGTTTTTTGTAGTGGTTAATTGATAATATAGCGAAAAACAAAAAAAAACAGGGGTGTTTTTTTTTACTTTTAGGGTTATCTGGGTTATTCGCCTTTTACTCGAACTTTAAAAAAAGTTCAATCTGCGATGAAAGTTAGTAGGAAAAATTTAATTTATAACAAAAATCTTATTTAATATAAAAAACGATTGACGCAGATATCTTTATCGTTTCCCGGTTGATATCTTACTTTTACTTCCTGTTTTCAAGCATTTTAAAGTCGAGATTAAAAAAAGTAAAGCGGTATCCGTCCGTAATGTATCGTAGTAGTAACAGCAGTATCCGTTCTGTTGAATAATTAATTTATGTATTTATACGATTATGTCCAGGAAGTAATGAACGGAATACTAAAGTGACCTACCGCCGGGTTAGGTAAACCGATGCTTTACTTAGGTCTTAGTTTAGATGGCTTCCGAGACCTAGCTCGTAACTTGCTTAACAGTAATTAAACAATGAGGAGTTTGAAACCAACTGCTACTTTTGTAGTTTACGGAGCATTTGGTTCTTGCTTTCCTTTCTTGTTGAGTTTTTGGAACTGTTTACACTTTACAGTTTTATGCGGAAACTCGTATGTGTCAGTGTAGTACTTATGTACAAGCAAAAATAATTAATTACATCAATCAATATGCCACAAATTGTATTAAGGAGAAATGACATAACTTCTATATTTATACGTGTAATAGGTACGTGTTTTAAGGAGGAGACAGTAATTTGTTGTGTAGTTTAGGAAGCATTTGGTTCTTGCTTTCCTTTCCTGTTGAGTTTTTGGAACTGTACACTACAGTTTTATGCGGAAACTCGTATGTGTCAGTGTAGTACTTATGTACAAGCAAAAAAATTTAATTACATCAATCAATATGCCACAAATTGTATTAAGGAGAAATGACATAACTTCTATATTTATACGTGTAATAGGTACGTGTTTTAAGGAGGAGACAGTAATTTGTTGTGGTTTAGGAAGCATTTGGTTCTTGCTTTCCTTTCCTGTTGAGTTTTTGGAACTGTTTACACTACAGTTTTATGCGGAAACTCGTATGTGTCAGTGTAGTACTTATGTACAAGGAAAAATAATTAATTACATCAATCAATATGCCACAAATTGTATTAAGGAGAAATGACATAACTTCTATATTTATACGTGTAATAGGTACGTGTTTTAAGGAGGAGACAGTAATTTGTTGTGTAGTTTAGGAAGCATTTGGTTCTTGCTTTCCTTTCCTGTTGAGTTTTTGGAACTGTACACTACAGTTTTATGCGGAAACTCGTATGTGTCAGTGTAGTACTTATGTACAAGCAAAAATAATTAATTACATCAATCAATATGCCACAAATTGTATTAAGGAGAAATGACATAACTTCTATATTTATACGTGTAATAGGTACGTGTTTTAAGGGGGAAGCCAGTAATTTTTTGTGTAGTTTACGAAGCATTTGGTTCTTGCTTTCCTTTCCTGTTGAGTTTTTGGAACTGTTTACACTACAGTTTTATGCGGAAACTCGTATGTGTAGTAATTATGTATGTGTAAAAGCAAAAAGAATTACTTACATCAATCAATATACCCCAAATTCTATTAAGGAAAAATTACAGAACTCTATATTTATACGTGTAATAGGTACGTCTGGTACGTGTTTTAATATTTTTTGGCAATTAAGGTCGTAAATCACACGGAACAAATTCACCGACAATCAAATGAACATTAAATCTGATTAAACCTTGTACACTTATTAGTCATAGATAAACTCAAAAATAGGTAAAATTATAATTGCCTGAATCTTACACTTATCACCGGACTTCGCGTCTTCAATGTAGAAAATAGAGATTCTAGTATTTTGTTAAAAGACATTTCAAATTTAAAAGAGTAACCAGAGAAAAATCTCTATTTTTATATACCTAATCACAAATTGAACATCACGATAAATGAAGGGTACACGGAAAGAACATGTCTAGTCACTTTTTTCGGAAAATGAGATTTTTATTTCATAATGTCAGCTCTTAATTAACTAGTTATATGTTTAGCTGAATTAGTTATATGTTTATGTTTTTCCTCAGTCACCCGTTGACCACGAACGCTGTAAAGGGTTCGAAACGTCGGGATGTATTATAAATTCAATATACGCGATATAATCCGTTTTCATAGTTTTATTTCATGAGTAACTATCGCGGTAACCGAAGACAATATTATTATTAGTTATATTTTTTGCTACCACTAATATACATATGTAACACAATTTTTTTTTAGTTAAAAAAGACCTGGTCACGGAATTACCATACATTTTGACATGGTTCCAAATTTTAAAACTGGGATTACTCAAAATGTTACTAAAGTGACTAGACATGTTCTTTCCGTGTACCCTTCATATTTGTGATCTACCGCGAACCAATCCTTGATGCTTGATCCGATCTCATTAATTGCAAATCGTGGCATATTGTAGTTGTATGACATCAGCAGCCTTCTTGGAGTCATTAAACAATCTTGAATGAACGTAATGATCGTGATTATAACCTATTGTTCGACTCGATGACGCATTATGGCCAAAAGTTTAAAGATGGCTCTTGTACTATTTACTCGAGTGTTACAATGACTTTAAAAAATGCTTAAAACAGGCTAACAACTGGAAATCGCAATAATCCTGAAATTATTTTGAGCCAAATCATTAAAATTCAAAAACTAGTGTAATTTGTAGCGAAAATTGGCGATCATTAGCTGGGTGAAATAATTGTTGCTATAAATTTTACTAGGTATAGTTTTTTTTCTCAAATTTGTTGTTATAAGTTATACTAGTCTAGTGAGTTGTCTAGTAACCGAACTTACTTCTAATGATATGGCTTATTTATATGTATATGCAGATGTCAATCACAATGAGAAAATCAACAATGACATTTGACATCTGCGTACGCAATTTATAAATTGTAAAATGTGGTACTTAAACAATAAAATATAAAATAAATATACAATTAAATAAAAATTCAATATGTTTGTTAAAAACATATCGATATATTAACATTAAGATATGGCTTATGTTATAATAAAATCAGCACCATGATCAGTGTTTTTTTTTCTTTATAAAGCCAATTTGGTTGTCCAAACTAGTACTTTTTCTTATTTTTAGGACGGAATGAGACGAAACTGTGCACAATTTAAGATTAGGTGACCTCGTGACAAACACGAATGAATATTAATAAATAATAATAGACAGGTAGACGTGTATGTACAAATAATAAAAGTAATATTCTTTCAGATCTTGGTCAAATAAATCCAGTCCAGTTTTGCAAGGTTCTGGTAGGCTTCCGTAGCTCAATTGGTTAAGAGCAACGCACGGATTGCGGAGGTTGCGGGTTCAAATCCTGCCGGAAGTGTAACTTTTTCCATTTTTTCCTTTAATATAAAATTTTGTAATAAATATAGTATATGATAAACGGTCTGTATTTACATTAAAAAGAGTTTACAGGCTGGCCCAAAAACGCGTTGACAAATATTTTTAGGAATATTTTTCATACTTGCTCATCTTTTACAAAATATCATTAAAAGTTCGAACCACAATTATTTGACTAAAACAAATCCTTTAGCTTTGATACACAAATGCAAACGAAACGTTTGTTTAAATACTTTAAATTATCAAAAAAAAAACCGTAGCACAATAAAATGTTACGTAATCTGCAGGAGATGTATCGTTTAAGAACAAGTCAACAGATGCTTAACCCAAGAGAGAACTTTTTTAATAACAAAACTTCCGTGAGACATAGACATATTAAATATATTAATAACGGAGAGAACTGTTAATGCTTATAAAAAACTTAATCGTGCACTTACACTAGTAACAAACTGACATACATAATTCAATATCCCAGCTAATCTAATCCATACTAGGTTAAATATATTTCTTACTTAACGAGCGACGACACTTGCGCAAACTTATAAAAGCATACGGCTAAATTTGGAACTAGTTCAAAGTCATACTTTTTAAGACCTCGTGTATGATGTTAGCGCCGCAGCCATCGGCAAAACTAACTTTGTTAACAAACTTGTCTATTGAAGTTGAATAAATCTGTAACTATCTTATTTTCATAATAACTTAGCTTCAATAGTTAAACAGTAGCGACGCGGTTAACCGCATAGATAACTTTGTAGCTTTGATAACTGTCGAAGAGAAAATCGGTGAATTTGTCATCTCATTCTTTAGAAAACGCTATACATTATTCATTGCACGAAAATCTAAGCGTAATATCACGTAACTCTGCTTTTTGCTTCCTTGAACACGAATAGTTTTTACCCAAAGTAATTTAAGTTGGAAAAACCGCGGAATCGAGCAAAAATGTGTCTTATTCCTTTTTAGGAAAAGCATTTGATACAAACACTATTACGATGGTATAGTATAAATGTCGTGTTCAGAAAAACAGAAGTAACTGCTAAAGTCGTTATGCATCTTGATGACTTGACACTTTAATACGTCTAGGTACTTAAAGAAGTCTGATTGCGAGAAGCAAATAAGGAACAATTATAACTTTGATGAGAATCTTTGCTCTGCGTGAAGACACGTTTGAATTTCTTCGCAGATGTATGACGACGATCGTAATAAAAGCAACACTTTTGAACATAGATGATCCTTCTGTCTATACTAATAAGGTTTATTAAGTGCCAGTTAATAGTGTCAATGGTACATGTAGCACAAGTATGGCACATTAGCCCGTCTTCCCATGGGAACGTTTCTAAGTAAACAATGGCATATGTGGCAGTCCATCCAGCGAAAACATTGCAAGAATAACTGAAGTTGAACAAAAGACAATGTTTTGAACTGTTTTCTTTTTAATCGGTTTCTGATTATATGCGCTTACAGATAAAAATGGCGGTGCGACAAATTTAAGGAAACTTTAAACCGTATGTGTTGGAGATATAGATTTATATTTTCTGTTTCTAATAGATTCTCAACAAGCTAGAAGTCGTCGGATGTCGTATATGACACATGTCAAGTTGGCTTTCCAGCCAAACCCACACAAAGGTTAAAAGTTAATTCTCGAAGACTCTATAGGTAGAGTCAGACCAAGATAAGTCTGCAACGATGTTGATAGCACACGCAGTGCAAGTGTTATTTTAAACGTCAAACTTCTATGAAATTATGACGCGGAGTAAAACCCTTGCAATGCGTGTGTCATCAAAATCGTTGCAGACTTGCAGACTCTAAGGCGAACACTGGCGATTTGCGAGCGAGTTGAAAGCGAGGCGAGCGCGCATGCAGCGAGTTCGCCGCGAGTGCGCAACGATTTCGCTCCCTTGCGAACTCGCTGCGCTCTCACCTCGCTTTCAACTCGCTCGTAAATCGCCAGTGTGCCTGCGCCCTAAGTGTCGATTTGTTTCGGTGTACCTATTGAATAACCCACAAATAACTCTAGTATCTCAATTTATTTTATATAGGTATTTTCTTGTCACTAAATAACTACATTGTATACTTTCTGTTTAATTGTATCTTAACCTGTCTTATGTACAATAAAGTGATAACATACATACATAACTACCATTTGACTTATTTCGCATCAAGCACCAAATTTCAAACAAATTAGCCTCAAGCGAAAGGTGCCGTAACTCTAATGCAAATTAACATGCTTAATCAATTAAGTGATGGTGGTGATAACGTAATTGGGTACGTCGTTGCCGCTCAGAGAGCAGACGGGGAATGACCTGAAACGGCTTCAGATTAAAATGTTGTAAACATCGTTAGGTAATATGGCGCTTACGGCGTTTGAGTTTTGAGGGGTATCTTTTTTGAATTAGCCTTTTTTTTTGAGGTTTGAGGGAAACTTGGTTATATTATAAGTTAACAGAATATCATCATGGTAGGGCGTTCCTCTCTAATCTATAAAAGTCCGATAGTTGACAACTAAAAAATAATTAAAATATTTAAATTAAGTACCTTTTCTCCTGACGCATATAGAAGTAATAATTTTTTTATCGTGCTTTTACGTGGAGATAACTTACGAATTTTGGGTTACCCTTTTTTTAAGCGGCGAAGAATTTGATTAAGTGATTTATATTATATGAAAAAAATCTAGGTATCTCTAAAACAGCATTGATTTGATCTATTTCTGAATCAGTGATTTAGTGAGCAGATTATTTTTCTTCTTAAGTTGTTTATAATATCAATATAAAAGTAAAATCCAAAAAACACGCACAAAAACAATACAAAAATCATAAACAGCGTGAGCAGTTGGAAATAGTAGTGGGTGTGCAAGGACTTTAGCATCTCAAAACTGTCATTAAGAACACTAGCGACCTCTATGTTCCCCCTCTATGTCTGGCCTTCAAAACCGAAGGAGACAGTGGACCTACATTTCACCTGTATCAATACCATGTCAGAGAACCTCTTCATTCAATTTAGGGGACGTTTAGATCGGTCTACAGATCAAATTCACCCATTGTCTCGTAAGTTTATGAATAGAGAGAATGGTATTGTATGGATCTTAGATACAATTTATCATTGTCTAGGTATGCTTTAGAGTACGTGGATACTTCTATACATTTATTGGTAGATATAAATACTACTATAAATGTATAGGAAGATGGAGTTCGTCTAAAGTGAAGAACTGCCATTATGAACGTCATATTTTCATCGCTTTTTCATTGCAAATGCCATGCGGAGTTAATTTGGTCCGACAATAATACAATTTCTGTACGAATCGAGTTAGAGAATGACGTAAAACGAATATTTACATTTAAATTAACTATTGTTATAGCCATATTAATCAAATAACCATATGTTATTACTGCAATGCAAATAATGACGCCATCGTACATTCATGAAACACACCTAAACTAATATTAGCCGGTTCAATGCCTATAAAAATACCTTTTTATACGTGATAGTGACACATTTCTAGAATTTAGTTTCTATTTGGTTTCAAAATATGTTACTGATGTTTATACTACTAGTCTTTCATTATATTACCAGCAAAACAAACATTATAAAAAAATAGGTAAGTAATTAAAAATTCTGATAAAGCAAAAAGTTCAGTTGAATAATTTTTATCGCAAATTAATGTAACTGTAATTTACGACACTTTATAGCAATGGCTAAATATTAAACATTGGTTAGTGTTACTTTTTATTACTTATTTAATGTTTACAGTTGATGAACCATTGGATTTCAAAGATTTATTTTTTTAAACTGGAGCTATTTTTACTATCTATTTCAAAAATAGATTAAATCTCTAACATGTTATAATTAATCATGGATTAATTGAACCCTCTTTTTGCATTATTTTTTTATAAAAAAAATACTCTTTTATATTTGACCATAGGGTTAAACCCATTGGCTAGGCCGAATAAAAAGGGCACACATTTTTTAATCGAAAAGAAAAAGAAATTGCTCGTAAGTGCATATTTTGTTAAATCGTAAAAAACACAAGTTCCCTTAGCAACCAAGAAAAATAACCGCCTACAACGACCCTAACCTCTAAACAATTTACCCCGCACCTGCGCACGCGTTCCTATCGCATAACGCATGCGAGTCCAACACAGGACAGGTCAACCACTTGAACCAGTGTGTGAGTGTGAGTTAACCTGAAAAGTTAGAATCTTGAGCGTAGCGAGGGGCTCAAAAACACGAGATGTAAAATAACTTTGCTCTCGTGTGACACATATAATTTTTCAACCAGTAGTGAGAAAATGTATTTCGAATTTGTAATAGACCCCGAAGTATGAAGTGGCAGTTCATGGCCTTAACTAAATTAAAAAGCTACTTTGTTTCACTCCCTGGAGTGACGAGAGTCGCACTTTCGTCACCCTCTGGGGTGACGAAAGTAGGCTTGTTCGAGCTGCTGAAATGAAAAATAATATTTCATGGCCGCAGTGATCGGAAAAGGCATAGTATAAATACCTGAACTTGGTAGAGCAAAGTCATAGTGTTGACTCCCTTGCGATTTTTTTTCCGGGATTAAAGTCCCGGAAACGTACTAAGTAAATAAAATAGTTATTGGCAAACAAGGCACCAAGCCCCAATCATCCTATTTTTGACCACACTAAAAAGACTCAAAAAAGGACTAGTCACGATTCGAAAGACTGTTGTATTTTAAGCCCAGAGTTTTATAAAACTAAGTCGAGTACTACTAATTTAGACTATTAAAATTGGAAAACTTACGAGTAGGTACAGTCTCTACTCGAAATTATAAAGAATTTTGTTTTGATCCTCTGACTTACTCTCTCTTATACTATACCACGCTATACTGGTTGGCTCAGCGTACTCAGCTAGATTCGCCGGCGCTTCGTGAGCAACTTTAAATACAAGTCGCGTGCCAAACTAAATGCCACATATAACGTTACAACGCTCCACTCTAACTTGCCCTGTCACCCCAAAGTCACTGAAAACGTTCCTTCTTTACTAACAGACCATTTTACACTGGTCGAGACTAATAGCTAATTATCTTGTGCTTTTTTCAAAGGACATTCGTTATGCTAATTTAGTAATTAAAGTCATGTTTGCGGAAAAAAAACGGAGTAAGATTAGGATCGAAGTTATAATTAGGTTGATTGAAGGATAATTTTCTCAAATTATTGTATTTTTCAAGCGGCGGGTACAGTGACAGATGTCATCTAGAAATCTTTAGGCTCTAGAAATCCGTACCCAAAGGGTAAAAACGGGACTCTATTACTAAGACTCCGCTCTCCGTCCGTCTGTCTATATATCTGTCCGTCTGTCTGTCTGTAAGAACATAGAGTAAATTAGGGTAGTTTTTAGGGTTCCGTACCCAAAGGGTAAAAACGGGACCCTATTACTAAGACTCCGCTGTCCGTCTGTCACCAGGCTGTATCTCATGAACCGTGATAGCTAGACAGTTGAAATTTTCACAGATGATGTATTTCTGTTGCCTCTATAACAACAAATACTTAAAACAGAATAAAATACATATTTAAGTGGGGCTCCCAGACAGCAAACGTGATTTTTTTGCCGTTATTAATCGTAATGGTACGGAACCCTTCGTGTGCGAGTCCCACTCGCACTTGGCCAGGTTTTTTAAATGTAGGTAGACGAATAGGACAGGTTAACTTACATGAATATACTCGTACGTATAGATACCTAATCCTATATTTTTATTTACTTTTATATGGTCGTATTTAAATGAATTAAATTTACTTTTTATTTAATAAATGTCAGTATAACGAACAAAAATTACAATACAATAACAACTTAAGACTAAACTTAAGCCTAGTCAAAAAGTCCCCCCCGAGTTGTCCCTGGCGCAAAGGTGCCCATCACACTAGCCGCGTTACCACGTTGAATTGCGATGGACAACCTTTGCACCAGGTACGAACCCGCGCGTATTTAAATTATAATTATATTTTGAATATAATTTTATTTTATAATTATATATGTTATTACTAAATGACACTAAATTTAACATTGTTTGCAACAAATACAAACGGCAACAATCCCAACTGTACAGTCGCCATCAGATATATCGGAGCGGCCGAGGCGCTCACAAATATCTGAACAGGCCTCTGTTGTCAAGGCGTTAAGTGCGTTTTCAGATATTTTTGAGCACCTTGGCCGCTTCGATATATCTGATGGCGACTGTACATATCGGTGAACCATGATGGGTGAACCTATTACTAAAGGCATTAACAGTGTGGGCAATCATAATGGATAATCACAAGTAAAATAAAATAATCTAATACGGTCTTTGAACTGCACATTCCTCAAACGTAATAAATTATTAAGTCATTAGTATGACGACTAGCAATTTAAGTAATTAATTTCATTGATAACGCGTAGAACATATTTGTCATGTTTATTTCCATTTTTATGTTAGGTAGGTACTAGATAAGCACTAATTAACAATAAAAATAGGCCAGCAGGTATAGGTAAAAGTCGATGATAAATACATGATTCTTAAATGTCGTTTCCGTAAATCACGTCAATAAATAGCCTCACTTTGCAATTCAAACCCTATTAGTACGGTTTATACTTAAAATGCACGCCGAATACGAATTGTAAAAATCTAGCCAAAATGTAAAATGGTTGGATTCTTTAATTTCTTTTAAATGCGCCATTTTAGTGCTTCGAATGTAAATCGGTATTGTTTTTTAAATTCACACGCATTTGTATCGATATTTTTAGAAATGATTCCACCCAGATGTTATTCTATAAGACCACATTAATATGAAACTTGAGTACCATATGTTATATACTAATAACATCAACAGTTTTCACCATTGGTATTTATTATCTGCGGCGGGAGAGCTTATCTGGGGCGACCAACTGGGAGACGTCCGGTCGGAAGGCCTAGGTACCGGTGGATCGATGAGGTCCAGAAGGACCTATGTGACATCCAGGCGGCTGAATGGCGTCGGATCGCACAGGATAGGAACGAATGGCGAAACCTAGTATCGGAGGCCAAGTTCCAATTCGGGTCGCTGAGCCAGCGAAGTAAGTAAGTAAGTATTTATTATCCTTCGCAAAGGTTTACAAATTTAAAGTTACTTATTGCGGGCGATGATACCTACCTACGTACAGCAGAGAAAAGGCACCCCCCCTGCATACAAAGTTCTGTAAATTCGTATGGACGTGCGGTACCTTTTCTCTGCAGCTGACTGTACATTAACAACCTATGTACCTAGTCCCTATTAATAGACATAAGTTTACTTTATGTTACATAATATGTACTTAATAAAAATAGTTGTCTAAAAACATGAACAATTCGATTGTCTGTACCTACATATTTCATGAGTTTCATAACAATAAGCTGCTTTGTTTTATTTTTTAGTTCTTCAGTCTTAAAAAATCTCTGTTGGCAATTTCATGATATAAATAAAAACATTAATCATCTGAATAAACCTCAATTACTACATAAAATCTAAGCGTGCTTCTATAAAAACATATTTCAAGCCAATGAAGAAGATTGGCTTTATCCATGACAAATTTTTGGCCGCGGAGCTCCAGCATGCCAGGCGCGCGCTCCAGGCAAACGAGCTCAGGATACCGCGGGTCAACCAGAGGTCCCACATTAAGATCCCCACAGTCGAGCGCAGGCCTGCCATTCTGCCTTTTGTCAGGGGGGTCACGGACAGGATCAGCCACATCTTGAAGCGTGCTTCTATAAAAACATATTTCAAGCCAATGAAGAAGATGTCACAATTCCTGAGGCCTGTAAAATGCAATACCCCTCTACAGACTGCAGGAGTGTACAGGCTGGACTGTGAGTGTGGCCTATCATATGTCGGGCAGACGAAACGGAGCATTTCCACTCGGGTGAAGGAACACATAGCTGATGTCAAGCACCGTCGACCTAGGTCTGCTGTCTGTGAGCATGTCATGGATAAAGCCAATCACTCAATCAAGTTTGATAAGCCTCTGGTTCTTGCCAAGGAGAAGCGTTACATACCCAGAATGCTGCGCGAGGCCATTGAGATTAAGAAATATCGAAACTTTAATAGGGAAGATGGCTTTTCTCTACCACCAGCTTGGGATCCTGTAGTCCACCTGATAAAGGAGCAAGTGAGACATAGACTGTGAGACCGTAGTGTTGGATGATGCTGGACATTCTGATGTTTTGAAAAGATGTGTCCCGCCGAGTTTGTTGCCGGTCCCATATTGGGATACCCTCCTACAATTTAGGAGGGAATTAAATCTTCTCGGGTCCGTGGTGTAGGGTTGGAGCCGGCATAGTTTATTTTTATCGCGTATATATATATATCTTTACTTGAAAAATAATTATAGTGTATAACTAGCCTTATGAACCGATTTTGCATGTACAACCAGCCTTAAAGTTTGTAGTCTATGATTGTTCATTATTTTAGTATGTGGGTATTTTTGCATTTTGTAATTTTTCCTCAGTCACCCGTTGACCACGAACGCTGTAAAGAGTTCGAAACGTCGGGATGTATTATAAATTCAATATACGCGATATAATCCGTTTTCATAGTTTTATTTCATGAGTAACTATCGCGGTAACCGAAGACAATATTACATAAAATCTATCAAAAATGATCATGATATCTTTAATAACAGTAAACTGCAATTCAAGAAAAAAGTACTGAAATTGGTAATGGATAGTTAATAAGAGATCATAGGCATAATACCTACATAGTAACTATTATTGTAAAATAGTCTTGTTAGTCGTTACTGCTTTGTTTATTTTTGTTTTTGTTTTTTCTTTTTTTTTTCTTTACTTTGGCTCTTTCTCCCTTAGTAGTCATAATTTTGTTTGATGAGCTTGCACCTAGTGTTAGTAAATTGGTAACTGTATGAAGTACCCTAAGAGTAGTTTAAGTGTAGTATATTTCCATTACATGTTTTAGTGAGAGCTGTTAAGGGAATAAGTGAATGTCCTTAATGTGTATTTGTAAACTCATCTCCTGCTCACTTATTTCTGTTTGCTTTCCAAATAAATAAAATAAAATAAAATGATAAGAAGATAAGCATAATTTTGACATTGATGCAAATTTATAGTGTAATTTTTATCCTCAAATAAATCTAAATCTAAATCTAAATCTCCTAAGCCGCGGGCGGGTAACAATTATGAAAATTCTGTACTTAAATAATGACTGTACTTAAAAATACATATTGCATTAGGTCACATTTCAAATACAAATAACCTGCTACCTTGACCGCTGGCAATCCGCCAAGAATTTAACCCGTACAAACCGTTGCCGAAAAACTCTTATTACACTGCCCTTATGGTCGAATTTCCAACAAAGCCCTATCTAGAACTAGCTATTTGGTATCCCTCCAAAAACCTGGATTAGAATCTCTAATCTCGACATTGAAAGTTTAGATTTCAATGGTTCTGTAAAATACATGTGTATAGGAATCTGACCTATTTGGCAAAGGCTAGCAAAATGCCAAGTTAAAATTGGGGGTGCATTTCAGAGATATATGTAATAGAAACTGGCATTTCATATTCATAGTAAAACGGAGCACTATTTCAATGACAATGGAACGTTAAATATTTTTCTCAAAAATGGACGGCAAAGTCGACGTTGCCGGTTAAAAAATAAGTCGCGAAGTGCGTAGTTTATGGTCAGTCAAAAAATTAAGGCGCTTCGCGCAGTTTTTGGCCAAACACTGTTACTTTTTAGAGCTTATAACTTCTAAATGAGTCAACCAAAAATTATGAAAAAAATATATATGCATCTTCACTCTATGGATAACAATCGCAACATTTGACGTTTTTCCTGAAAGTTGTAGTTTCACCGAAAAAAAAATAAGACGACAGGCCGTTTTGCGGCTAACTTTGCTTATAACTTCTAAACGGCTTAATCGATTAAAATTATTTTTAAACTAACAAAAATGTTTTAACAGGTTCTACAAATGCAACATAGCTTTTCTTAATCAAAAAATATTTTCTTAAGAAATCGAACGTTTTTCCACATTTTATGCGTATGCAGCCTGAAAATGGCGTGGCCGGCAGTCGTGTGCCAGCTTTGAGACGAGGAGGCTGTGTCCCTCGTCGCTCCGTGCCTTCCTTGCACTATGTTCGCTTATGCACAAGCAAAGTGCTATAATACGGAGTTATTGTGGCCAAAGAATAAATAACTGCAGAGCGCTGATTTGGTTGCGACGCGCATTAGCGAGCGCAACACGGTATTTTGCGGTCTATTACAATGAATGTAATGATAATATCCATATATATTATACCATAATATACGTATGTTTGAGAAAACTTCATTTGAAATAAATAAATAAATGTTTTCTAACCGACACATTATAATGTCATTCAAGTTTTACGTTTTGAATAATGTTCCATTCCATCTTGAAACAATAAATAATTGATTTAACATAAGCTACCTATTACCTATTACGTTGTATGTATGAATAGTACCTGTTAAAAAACATTGTTTTTGTAGTTTAAAAATAATTTTAATCGATTAAGAACTAGCAAAACGGTCTATCGTATTTTTATTTACGGAAAAACTTACTATTAAGTTTATTGTAGGTTTAGTTAAGTAGTAATTAGTGTTAAATAGTGTAATTGTAGTTATGTCTGTAAATTTTTCATGGGTGATCCTTGCCTGTTAATAAACGTTTTATTATTCTATTATTATTTGTATCTCCTTCTGGATTTCAGTAATTATTTCATTGGGTCAACTTGGTGTATTATGTCTTCTAAATGGGTAAACAAAAAATTATGAAAAAAATATATATGAATCTTCACTTATAGTTTTACCGTAATAAAAATAATAAAACAGGCCAATTTGCGGCTAACTATGGTTATTTTTACTAAACGGCTAAATCAATTAAAATTATTTTTAAACTAACAATAATGTTTTAATAGCTGACGGTCTTTCCACCGCGATACAACCGGCCGACGATTTGTTTTATTAACAATATCATCTAAACTACCATCTGACAAAGTATGAAATGGGATGCGATGACTGAAAATATTTTTTTTACATGTTCATGTGACCAGCTGACGGTCCACCGAGATACAACCGGCTGACCATTTTTTTAATTCACAATAGCATCTAAACTATCATCTGACACAGTATCAAGCGGGAGGCGAAAACAATTTTTTTTGCGTGTTTCGGTGGCTGCCATTCCTCAACCCATCAACGGAGCGGCAGCTGACGTCCACAGGGGTTCATCATACATAGCCGTTAACCACTAAAAAAATAAATGACTGCAAAGCGCTGATTTGGTTGTGGCGCGCTTGTAATAAAAACTGGCCAAGTGCGAGTCGGAGTCGCGTTCCAAGGGTTCCGTACATTACTCAAATAAAACAATTTATTTTTTATGTAAAACGTGCGTGAAATGTCTTTAATAAACCCGTAGGGGTTGGATCAAAAACTAAATAATTAAGTCCGACTCACGCTTGACTGCTCATTTCTAATAAGTTTTCCTGTGATCTATAGGTAAGGTAAAGATCTATTTTGTGTATTTTTTTCAAAATTTTATACCCTATATAATTGTATACTAGTGTCGGAGATAAGGGGGGAGAATGCTCATTTTTTGCCTATTTTCGTGAATAACTTCTAAACAATTTAAAAGTGCATGTTGCTAGGCCTATTTAAATAAAGAATATATTGAATTGAATTGAATTGAATTGACTGTTTATCCTAAAATTATAAAAAATATACATTTAAGATTCTCACAATGAGCTCTTTCATTTGATATGTAACACGATATAGTTTGAAAAACTTTTTTTTTTAATTTTCTCTTTTACCCCCCAAAAGTGGCCCCCGTGTTTAAAATTAATTTGTTTACGTTACATGTCCGTCTTTGGGTCACAAACATATATACACAAAATTTCAACTTAATTGGTTCAGTCGTTTCCGAGTAAATAGGCTGTGACAGACGGACAGACAGACAGACAGACGCACGAGTGATCCTATAAGGGTTCCGTTTTTTCCTTTTGAGGTACGGAACCCTAATAATGATGATATTCCCACGTGATGATTGAGAAAACTTCGAACTTCGAAAAATAACACATTTGTAGTAGTATATGAAGCTAGTAGGTACTTTAATTTTATAAGTTAACTATTAATGGCATTATTTATATTTATTTACTACGGATAAAAAAACTGTATAAAATAAACGCACTGTACGCCTCAATTTAGTACATACCAAGCTTTAGCTATAAATCTTAATTCGTCGATTTAACTTAGGTATTTATTTGTAAGAAACAGATAAAACACAAATTAACTAATTGAGGCTTGTAAAGTATAATGCATAAGGGAATATATTTTTATTATAATTTACGACCTCCACTACACGCATGATCTACTCATACTCAAACAACAAAATATCTGCAAAAGATACACAAATACGAGGTATAGCGCCAAATGCCGCGCGCCTCTGGGCTGTAGGTTATTCTTTGAACCTCGTTTCGCCGCAGTCGCCGCACCGAGACGAAATTCACGTACGATCGCAGTGAGCGGGGTGCGGGTACAGAGACGCTGAGACGCTCAAGGCCAAATCAGCGAGAATCGTCTTAAAAAGTTAAAAACAATGCAGTCTCGATTTCAGGACTGCAATGTTGCATACAACACGTTGCTTCTGTAAAATATTTCTATTATATTTGTATTTATTGCGCCATTTTTGAGAAAAGCACTATATATGACTCGGCTGGAAGGCTACTTGCTGGCTTCGGATTCAATTAAACGGACTCCCAAGGTCGTCCGTTTAAAACGAATCCTCAGCCAGCAAGTAGCTACTTCCGAGCCTCGACAATAATGTACTATTGTACGTGCCCGGTTTTCTTTTGTTTTGGTTTCATTTCATGCTTATTTTGGGTTTTTCACTTGTCCTTTCAGACTTTCAGAAGCTTGAATGGCCTTATTTCGTATTTCATAACAGTGAGCTCATGACCTTTGTTTCAAGTATTCTGTAGATCTGATCTTTTTTTAAGAAGATTCTTAATTGGTATTGTTTTGTTTTTATTTGTGTCTGCATTTTTTTTTCCAGCAGTGGACGTCTGTCGGCTGACATGATGATTATGATGATGATTGTTTTGTTACCAAAAAAAAAATTATATACCTACTAAAATTATTCTGAAAAAATCTGAAATATTTTACTGGGTTTTTCTTATGCGATGCCGTTTTTTTTTAATCAAAGTACTTTGCTATAATGTAAGCAAACGTTTACACATTCAGAAATTATTTAGTAATCAAAAAACATTATAATTATACATACATAATGAACACTTACATTAAATATATCTATGGACTTCCTAAAAGTTTTTAACTGTAACTAAACCATTTCTAAACTACAAATGGCTTATGAAAATTCTACAATAGACACGCTCCAATACATGTATTGTACCATATAAAGATCGTACTACTTACCGAATCAGGTCTCGAACAATGAATGCCAATTGCGGCTACTTCCAATGCGTTTTGCGTTATGGGACCTATATCTGGGGAACAAGATTCATAGTTGTATTGATATATAGACTGCAGATCTGTTTCATATGATCAGCGCTTGAACCTTGGGACCCTTATGAAGGTTTACTATGCAATTAACGGTGTAGGTAAAGGAGGTCATCGGTTTGATTTGTGTACCTAGTATACTCGTATGGTAATCGTGAGGAAAGGAAAAGTGTTTTATTATCGGAATACTGTACGAGTATTCACCTGTGTTATACATATATATTATATCGCTGTCTTGATACTAACAACACAAGCTTACTTGAGCTATGTAGGGCTTAGTCAATTTGTATAAGGGTGTACTATTTGTTTTTATTTGGCCCAATAAGCGTTGTTACTTTAACTCTTAATTGTTTTCTTAATTTTCGCTCTAAGATAATACAAGAAGTTCTCGGAAATTAAAACTAACAAAGAAATCTGCAGAAGGAAAACCTGCCAAGTACGAGTCGGACTCGCGCACGAAGGGTTCCGTGCCATTACGCAAATAACGGCAAATAAATCACGTTTTTTGTATGGGAACCCCACTTAAATATTTATTTTACTTTGTTTTTAGTATTTCTTGTTATAGCGGCAACAGAAATACATCATCTGTGAAAATTATAACTGTATAGCGATCACGGTTCATGAGATACAGCCTGGTGACAGGACAGTGGAGTCTCAATAATAGTGTCCCGTTTTTACCCTGGTACGGAACCCTAAAAAGGAAGAAAATATTTAAATTCTGCGCTCTACAAGCGTCTTTAAGAAAATCTGCTTGAAATAAAACCAAGTTGGTTAATAATGCAAAAACAAAAGACTAGGATTTAATAAAATAACAAATGCAATAAACTAACTGAAGAAAAACAGCCATCAGAGAAAACTCCAGTAAATTAAAAGTAACAAGCTACAAAAGATTTTCTTCAATATTCAAACATTACACAGCAAAGTATAAGGTGCAAAATGTTGTGTTCCAAAACTGGACTTATTACAATTCTTAAATAATCAAATCAAGTGCCCATCTCCATTCGTGTTTGAGACTAATGCCAAATAAAATTACGAAATAAAACACCTGAGGGCCTACCACCGCGACCACCTTAGTTCGCAAATTGCGGGCATCTTTCTCTTTTACTCCAACTCAGTCGTAATTATTAGTGACAGAGAAAGATGCCCGTAATTTGCGAACTGAATTCGCGGTGGGCCCTCTGAAATGTACATGAAGGTTGTACCTTATGCCGTGATGCTAAGAGCAACTTTCGACTGGATAATCACATTACACTTCGAGGCAATGAATAATAGAGTGAACGAGATCCATCGCTGGGAAATTGCACAATGTTTCATGTCAAAAGGATAACAAATGGGAAATTTACGTATGATCAAATAAAATTGTATATTTGTGCTTTATCCCCCAGTCCCTAGACGATCACAAATCAAAACGTGCCAAGATAACTGCAATCATGATTCGTCAAAATAAATATTTCGTCTCAGGCATATTGTCACCTACGGCTGTGAAACCTGTGCTGTGAAGACTATTGTTAATTATTAGGTTGTGCAAATCCCAGCGGCTGAGATGGTTCCAAAAATTATGACGAGGTAGACGCCACAACAGAAAATGTCTAGTGGCAAGCCTAAGAAAAGATGGCTGGACTGCGTGGAGGAAATATACCAACTAGAGAAAGGTTGCCACGGATATCGACAACTGGAGGAAGATAGTGGAGGAGGCCAAGACCCCCAAAGGGTTGAAGCGCCATCAGAAAAAAAACTTTAGGAAAAGCACATAATAAGTGTCTTTCGTTACATCAATAGTTTGCCTTAAGGTTGACGGGTACAAAATGCTTTTGGCATTAAGTCCGCCTTTTGTATGATAAGTATTTATTTTGTGAACCTATTATGAATACTTATGAACTTATGTCTTATTCAGCCTAAAAATTTATAGTTTCTGTTCATTATTTTTGTATGTACCTACATCGTTTTGCACGTTGTAATTTTTCCAGAGGTGAATACATTTTTCCTCAGTCTCCCGTTGACCTTAAAAGCCTTGATTAAGCGCGTTCTTTGCTTTTTTTTTTCTTTGATAAAAAAGGCGGTCTACATTCCGCACATTTCCACAGCTTCTACAGCTTTCCATTACAAAGTCCCATACGTCTCTATTCCGCGTGTGACCCCGATCGACCCCACATCAGGCGTGCTTGTGCGATATGCCCTCAATAACATAAGCCGATCCCTAATAAATCGCAGTTCGTCCTGGGAGGAACATGGCCAGCGAGTGTGTGGAAAAAGTGATCCATGTTTTTCGGTTGAATTTTTGTGTGTCGATTTTAAAGAATTTTAAAACGTGAGTCGTCAATCTATATTTCAAATGTGACCTGGTTTAATATGATAGTGGTTGGTTTAGGTTTTAAATACTTTTTTTAAACTTTATTTTTGTGATACAGATATTCCTGCATGCACTGTACCACTGTACCACAAGTCGCGGAAGAATACCCTAACACGAGTACCTAAATACAAAAAAAAAACACACTCAAATGCCAGATAGGACGTTCTATATAAAACATTGGCAAAAATAACTTTATCTTCAAAACACTTATCCGGAACCGTCTTAGCCACACCCACATGTCTCCTTCAATTCCCTGCTGTCAGTTTCATACTTACACACACATACACTTTCACTCATACAAGATGAATTTATAGTAACTATCGCAAGCCTCCCGAAATGGACCAGGCGTTCCTTCAGATTTACGATTCTGTCTATTTCTGTGATGTGTTTTTGTTTTGCGGTTCTTTATTAGACATGATTTCGTTTAGATTGGGGAAAACGTTATTATTAGGTAGTTTATTTAGCTCGCCGTTTGTCATTATATTTATTTGTTACTATTTTTTTTAGTCTAATGCTTGGCAAACAACGGCAAACAGCAACCATCAAACAACAAACACGAATATGTGGATATTTGTCTGTTTTAATACATTAGCAGCTGAAAGCTGATGCGTGTATATCACTGCACTTGTTTTTTTTTTTTCGATGTATGTTCATTTTGATAATAATAATAGTATAATGCTTTATTGCACAGTGCACACTATAAAATAAAAGTTACAGAGAATACATTGGATACTTAATTACATATTTTTTTGTTTTGTTTGCTATTGATCGGCATCGGAGTCGGTTTTTGCACAAATCAAAGGGGTGTCCGACAAACTGGCACGTTTGCCAAGCCTAGGCATGCCGCGTTTGTGTTGGGTGGTGTTTGATGTGTTTGGTGTTTGTAGCAAACATCAAGCATGTGGAGCCGGCACAAAAGTCGTTCAAATAATAAAATAAGTCATTCAAATATAATTGAGACAGAAAGATTTTATGAATGAACTTTTTTCTGTCATTTAATAGTACATTTTACAACTAGTGTGAAAAGAACTCGCTTTCAGCTCGTGGCAAGATACCTCGGTACTAGTGGTAAAAAGACATTTCACACGTGTTGTAAACGACGTTTTTTAATACAATTGCGAAAAAATAATAAATTAATATATCATTAGTAGAATCATACCACCAAACCAAACCAAAACCAAAAGTACCTATACAGCCCGCGATACGCGAGCTGCCGCAGCCCGCGATACCTTCATACTCGTGCGCGCCCCGGCCGCGGCCGCCGCGGGCCCGGCGCGGGTTGGTCAACGACACCTCCTCATAACTCATGAGGCCCTGGTACCTGCTCAAGCTAAATTCAATTTTAACTGCGTTTCGAAAGTATAGTTTGGAACTAAAAAGTAAAAAGCACTAGTTCGAGAAATTGAGCTTCTCGCACGCTACGCAGCCACAAAAAGTACCACTTTTTGAGCAACTGTATTAAAATATACATATTGCAGTTAGTTATTTTCTAAATACAAACCTAAATTATTGTAAACTAGCGACCCGCCCCAGCTTCGCACGGGTGCAACGCTGATGTAATACATATAAACCGTCCTTTTGAATCACTATCTATTTAAAACAAACCGCATTAAAATCCGTTGCGTAGTTTTAAAGATCTAAGCATACACAGGGACAGACATCCATCCAGACAGCAGGGAGCGACTTTTTATACTATGTAGTGATAATAAAAGAACATCATCATCATCATGTCAGCCGATAGACGTCCACTGCTGGACATAGGCCTCCCCCAAGGCTCGCCACTCCGCCCGATCCTGTGCCGCTCGCAAACACCGAAAAAAAAACACCACCACCGAAAAGAACATAATTTATACAAATGCGTAGAAATACAAGTTTTGGGTATAAGCAGACGCACTGGTCCTGATACCTATGACATAATAAAATACTATTCGTGAGATCCGTAACCATCGCAAAAAACAATCAAGATGTTCAAGCAAGTCATCTTTAACGTTTTTATCACTTAAGTAGATGTTATTCGCAAAAACCCAATGTCAAAGTCAATTATCAAATTAAAAGGTCAAAGATTCTGGGCGTGGATTGGTTGATGCAATGACTAAAGATAGTATTGCAGTCAGTTTGACTTGACTCATTATCGCTGCACTGACTCAGATGTGCGACATAAATGGTCAGATTATACACACACATGGAGTGCTAAACAATTAAGGGGATCCCATGCCCCAATGACCTTCGATTTGAATCCCTTAGTTTTCTAATGTTTTTTGTAGCTTATCATATTAACAGAAACGGATTTTAGCAATATAGTATCCCATATTTACTTCAAAGTTCATTGTTTTCGAAATATTTGGCATCAAAGTTGCACAGTTTTAGGCCAAAAAACTGGTTTTCTGGCCATAACTTTTGTGTTAATTAGTTTAAAATTAAAATCTTAGACAAATTTTTAGAGACGTCTAAGACGAACCCAAATATGTAGATTTCGTATAAGTAAGATCTTTCACAGCAATCGAGATACGAAAAAAGTGTTTTTTTAGACAATGTTTAAAACAATCATAAATAAATAAGTATTCATTTTTTTCACAATCCGGTAGACAAAAATGGAGATAAAAGATTGAAGAACCGATAGCCGCTTGTCTTATAATTCTATATGTAGTGCAAAAGTAGGAGATACGATTCAAAACTTGTCAAAAATCGATGAAAACCTCAGGTAGCCCCTTAAATAAAAAAATAATGAAAACTCGACGTAGTAATAAGTCATACTCAAGATGAAAATAATCACATTATTTGTTATTGTACATGCATACCAGTACTCGAAAAATCCAATTTAACGCGATCAAAATGATCTATGTAATGTAACTATGTAATGGAATCTAAGGTAACTAATTTAACCATCTTCCCGGTTTCCGATGAAGTTGAAAATTTCGTTCGAGCTGATCTGATGATGAAGACAGGAGGTGGTCATAGGAACTCTGTGATAAAACAACGCAACCTAATTGTGTTTGGGTTTTTTAGAATTGTCTCGATGAGTATTAGTGGCCTGTGGAAAAAAAGTACAGTCAGCGATAAAAGCTTGTACCAAAAATGAAATTGACGTTGACATACATAACTATGTATGTTGTTGAAAAATAATATTTCAATTCATGCTATTAAAGTCGAATTACAGCAACGCAACACAAAATACTCACCTAAAAATATGAATAACAGTAACATTCGAAAGCTCGCATTTCATCCATGCAAATAATTGAAAAAGGGACGTAGCTCCATGCAATTAAAGTACAATTTCTGTTAAAATGCAACACAATTTACGCTTTTGTCGAAGCGTTCCTTTAAAATTCGAATAAAGTTAATAGTGGCACATGGGGCTGTGTTCCATTTTCAAAACTAAAAATCAAAGCGGAAAGTCTAGCGCAGGATGCGCGTAGGGTTGGCAATCACATTTTTTTATATTTATTATGTATCGTTTTGTATTTATATTTTGTTACGATACGATATTGTTATATACATAATTCATTTTAAATTATTACGCAAATTAGTTTTAAGTGCATTGGTAAGTACTAAGTAATAGTTTCTTATCTACAAAAAAGTGACACTAGGAAACGACATTACGTGAATTGTTACTAATTGTACAGCATTTTATTTATTGTTTGAAACGAAATAATACCTATCAATATAATATGCACTGTCTTTAAAAAAAAAATTAACTAAAGTAAATATCAATTCTGGATTTAATATATTGTCAGCAAAGGGTCACTAACCCAGTCAACCACATTTAAAATGCCTTGCGCATTATTATGCTCAGATGGTGGCTCAGATGTCACCCATCCTGCATTCAATCACGTTATTGTTCATTATGCCTGCGAGGTCTAGCTATGGTCGGATACAGAAACAGAAATATTTGCCATGGTCTGTGTCTGTCAAGACTTACGTACCCCTTTTTGAAGTGTAATCGAGACAAATTAAATGTTTTTAGATTTAGCATACGATCATTAAATAATGGAGCCGGTTTATTCCGGTTGCTGTTCATTTAATCTTTTACTTAGTTTGAAAAAAAAGTATGTAGTATTAAATAACTATATACATTTTCAAATTCGAAAATCAAAGCACAAAATTGCTTTTTCAATAGCAGGCCATACCTGTCAATCTATATTTAAATTGTTACAAAGCTTAATTGTAAGGACATTTTATTAAGATACTATTATATAATAATAGTACATTACGATACAAGTGCGAAAAATAGGGAATTCGCAACGAGTGGCGATAAATTAAAACACGACCGAAGGGAGTGTTTTAAAACTTTTTAATCGACACGAGTTGTGAATAACCTTTTCGCACGTGTATTGTACAACGGTTTACAGTACATATACATATAGCCCTTTACATTTTCGACATACGCACGTATAGTGCTAGTTACCGCACTAGGGCGGTAAAGTAGCACCATATGTACTGTAAAATACAATACAATTAAATATCTACTAACTAAATTAAATCTAACAAAATAAGATACAGGAAAAATACCCACCTATGAAAAATCCTCCAGGTCTGTCCCCTATTTATAAATAAACACAATTTTATTTTATATTTAGAGCCAACCCTAATCCGTGGTAGAAAATGGAACTCGCAAGCGCTGCAATCGGAAAAGCCATTTGCCCGAGGTTGCCGCCGACGGGTGACCCACTTCGGCCGTTTTTAACGACAGTACAATCGAGTTAGGAAAGCCTTAGTTCTATTTTTGAAATTCGCGGGTTAATTGAATTGGGTATTCTTTTTTTGAAATGGACTGGGACTTGAATAGATGGGATGCTGAGCTCTTTTCTATTTGAATCGCCTTGCATTTTGTTTTATTTATTAGTATTACCGTTATATTAGGCTATGGTTTTGTCACACAAGAATTTCCACAAAGTCCCTTAGCGCCCTTGCACGATCCCACTAACCCGGGGTTAACCGGTTAAACCGCTAACCCAGTGTCAAATTGTACTGGTAATCATGGTAACTCCAGGTTTAACCGGCTAACCCAGGTTAGTCTGGAGTGGTTTTATTACAAGCTTTTATTTTGTTTCCTGTCCCATTCTCTGTTTGTCTGTCTGTAATCAAATCTTGCAAGTTAAATTTGACCCACTTCCCGGTTTCTGATGAAGCGGGTGACAATGACAATGCAATATTATGGTACCATCGAGCTGATCTGATGATGGAGACAGGAGGTGGCTGTAGGAATTCTGTGATAAAACAACATAACCTAATTGTGTCTGGGGTTGTTAATTGTCTCCGCGAGTATTGAGTATTAGTTGCCTTTGCTAAAAGTACAGTAAGCGAGGAAAGCTTGTACCAAAAATGAAATTTTTGCCAAAATCTTATTTTAGAGCAAATATTTATGTGTTTTTTCTTGTTGTTTCAGGTATGTACCTAATTGCGGCACCAACGAATCTTCAAAAAATTACGTTAATATCGACCTCAAAGTCACAGTTCTTTCATCTTAATTAACGGTGTTTGATGCTTCTTCTTCTTTATGTCATATTTTTTCTATTGTTTTTAAGTTATTCCATTTAAAAAAATAAAGATTTTGCAGCAGTTTACTCCTTCTATTTCTGAATTTAAACCGTTACCGGTTTATTATTACGTCTCGCTCCGGGAAATGTCCAGGAGATTACAAACTCGTTGCGCAGGTCCTTTACAAAATGGCGGTTGCGTTACTAACCAGTACCTACGTATCTTTATTAGAGCCGAGATGATACGATATGCAAGCACGCTTTACAAAAACATAATTTGACGCAAATATAAGTGATGTGTTGGTAATCTCAACAAAAAATGCTTTTTGGTAAAACTTCAAAATCATGGACCATGATAAAATGAGAATAATAGTTTGTTACATAAATTTAACTACGGCGTTGCGGTGGAAACGCTGTGGTAACCTTATTCCCCTTGTTTAGATCCTGTTTTCCAGAGACGTCTGCTAGACCGCGGGCCGGGAACAGATTTCCATGACCAATCGCCTTTTCAGTCATCGGCGTCATCGCCTCCCGTTTGATACTTTGTCAGATGGTAGTTTAGATGCTATTGTTAATAAAACAAATCGTCAGCCGGTTGTATCGCGCTGGAAAGACCGTTTTACGCGTTTCAGTGGCTGTCATTCCTCAACCCACTAACGGAGCGGCAGCTGACGTTCACGAGGGTTCATCATACATAGCCGTTAACCGCTATACGAGTTTTCGCCCGGGAGGCGATGACTGACGAAATTTACGCCTGGCTCGCGGTCCATTCTGAATATCGTTAAATATAATCGAGTCGTTTTTTACTTATTGGATTTATTGACCTATCCTGAAATTCACATACGTCCCCAAATGTACGGAACACTTGAGAATATAACTCCTTGCTGTCGTCATACAAGTAAAAATAGTGTTCTTTAATGACTTACTAAGTTAAGCACGTTTAAGCTATACAAAAGTAAGAATAAGCTTTTATAGCAACGTTCCGTTTGCAATAAACACTTGCTGGAAACAAATAAAACGGTTGGCGGATGCTGGGAGTTGGGAGGAAGTCAGGGTTGCCAGGTAATCACTTTTAATTACATTGGTTTACGTAAGTAAAAACAAACGTAAATAACATTAGATTTTATACATAAGACCCATCACATAATATAAAATTTCCATTTGCCTTGAAAATCCATTTTGTTGTTTATTGTATTCGAATTTAAACTGTTGTGAGACATACTAACATTAAATCATTTTATGACCGTGTATTGCGTACGCAATACACGGTCGTCGTGAACGCTGCTCGCACTATTAGTGCTTGAGAAAGGAGACCTAGGCTCTCCGAAACATGTCGCGCGAGTGACTAAAACAAGTGAGTCTAAACCGTAAAATGATTTAATTGTTTATTGTAGTTTATAACTTACAAGATAAATGTTTACAAATAAGGAAATATTACTGCAATATATATGTATAAATACTATTTCTCACTGAGTTCATTACACATTGGTACAGAATACAGAACTTTATTGGTAAAAGCAAATTTTACAGGTCACATTTTACATTTGCAATTTTAATTTACTATTATTTATTATTTTAGATATATCAGAATAAAAGAAAGTTATATTTAAGTAAAAATGACAACCCTTAACTACCTATAAATACTTACATTAATAGGTGTTTTATTATTTATTCCAATTTCAAAATAACAAAATCCGTTAACTTACAAAATTAGGCAAAATTTTCAACTACATATAAACTTTTCAGAACAGCAAGTAGAGAAAAAAATGTGCGTGACAACCCTAGCCCTCGTAAAAGCATATGCAGTCCAATGAAGCGCGATATCGACCTCATCGGGGCCTCATATGGGCCTAAATTGCAGGTTATTACTAGGTTAAGAATAGGACACACAAACTTAACCCATTGCTATATTATCACTAAGACTGAAAAAAATAAATGTGATAAATGCGGTTTGGAGTTAACTGTTAGCCATATTTTAATTGAGTGTTTAGCATATAAGAATGAAAAAGAAATCTGTAAGTTGCCTAACACCCTAAATGACTGTTTAAATGATGGATATTTACATGTACTTAGATTTATAAAACTAATTGATATATATAAAAAATTGTAATTCCCTTGTGGTCGCTGGTCGAATGACCTTTGTTGTTAAATGCGACCTTAAATAAATCAAAAAAAAAAAAAATGTGCGTGACAACCCTAGCCCTCGTAAAAGCATATGCAGTCCAATGAAGCGCGATATCGACCTCATCGCGGCTTCATATGGGCCTAAATTGCAGGCGCTAGTGCTGTAACTGCTCTATGATCATTATCGATAATGTATCGATATGTTATATCATAGGGTTATAAATTATAATGATATAAATAAAAGAGGGAAATACCATTTTGTTATTAGTTCCCGATATTTTTCTTCCCCTTCTCGGAGTTTTTCATAGTAGTTATATAGAATATAAAATAGCTTGAATTGATATTTTATATAATTTGAGTGGCAGCATAAGCTGTTTGGATCGCTCTATTCTTTAAGGCGCCTGCAGAACTTTCTTCCACTTGACACCAAAGCCATGCTCGCTCGCTCTCTGTTACTGCCTTTACTCGACTACGGCGACGCTGTGAATCTTGACATGACAGAAGAACTCTTGGACAAGTTAGAGCGCTTACAGAATGTCTGTATAAGATTTATTTTTGGCCTACGGAAGTACGATCATGTATCTTACTACCGTCAAAAACTCAATTGGCTTCCAAGCCGCCGCCGTAGAGATCTTCACACTCTTTCTCTTCTCTTCAATGTTCTTTTTACACCTTCTTCTCCTGTATACCTCTCTCAAAAATTTCAATTTCTGGCTGAAGGCAGTGGCCACCGTCTCCGTTCTAGCGCGAATTTATCACTTGCCATCCCCTCTCACAAATCTCGTGGATACAGCAAGTCCTTCGCAGTGCGTTCAGTGAAGCTGTGGAATGAGCTGCCAGTTTCGCTCAGACAGGCGCAATCGCTTGCGTCGTTCAAGGAGAGGTTAAAGAAGCTATGGTTATCTGATTGATTAATGTGCCTATATTTGTATTGTATGTTGCTTTATATTTTTCTACTTCTTTCCAATTTTTAGTGTATTTTCCCCATTCCTTTTTGTGTAATATATTATATGTTTATCCTATTAATTTTGTATGTATTTATATCCTTTATCTTTCTGGTACCTTGTTGTACATTTTGCTACATTTGTCACCCTCTTTTCACTTTCTCCTCTCATCTACTCAAAGGTTAACTGGAAGAGATCCCTCAAAGGGATAAGTTCGCCTTTGTACATCTTATTATTTGTACCATGTAATTTTTAATATGTATATTTGTACAATAAAGAGTTTACTACTACTACTACTACTAAATTAACCCGATTTTCACTTACAATTTTAAACTAACTAATATAATATAATTTTAAATCCCTTGTTCTCTTAAGGCATATATGTGACGTTTTCAACCAAAAGGTACCACATTGTCGCTTGTCGATAAGGTTGATTTCTAATTGAAGCTATATGGAAATAGCGCCTTACTGATAAGCGACAATAAGTACCCTTTTGGTTGAAAATGGTACATATAGAGGATAGCTGGAAGAGATCCCTTACAGGGTGTAAGTTCACCTTTGTAACTTTTTGTGGTAGTCTCTCCAATTAAATTCATTTAATTTATTTGTTCTTCGTAGTAAATAAATTGTTTATTACTAATCTACATCCCAAATCCCAATCGACCAAATATTATTAACAACATAATTTATCTTCAAAACAATCTTTAAATAATCGGTACATTCTTTTTTAAACAAAATCAAAACCAGTTCACCTCATTACAAGCACTTCGCGTATTTCAGTACATTGCAAATATCCGAAAATATTCATCCGCCGATGTCAACATACTTGAAATGGGTCGACAGCGACACACTTTGATCACGATTCACGTTTTATCTTATCTTATTTTATTTGATATTGGTAAGGAAACAAAGAGATGGCTGTGTCAATAGTATTATCTGCTTAATCCCGGTTTCTTTGCGCAAAGATATCATCGAATTGGACGTACTTTGAGATAAATGTTTTCGATCCGATCAGGTTGTAATAAAGATAACTTCAAGGGGCTCCAAAATTTGCTCCATGTTTTAATTATTCTATCTAGTTCTCACTGCTCTGTTTTTCTAAAATGAAATTTGCTTGCCTAACTATACAGGAAGGCTAAAAAATAAGTGCTTTCCCGTTGCCAGGGAGGTTTTGGGATTATACTGAGCAACTTTTACTAATATGGGACCAACTACGAATGAGCTAAAAAAAATTTACCCTCCCATTGAAAATGGACCAGTCAAAATGTATGAAACAGCCAAAAAAATTTTCGCGATTTCGGGGTTGGTCCCATAGTAAAAGTTGCTCAGTATAATCTCAAAACCTCCCTGGCAATGGGAATGCACTTATTTTTAAGCCACCGTGTACAGTATACATATAATGGTATAAGTATTTATCGATATTTCCCGCCCTAATGTTGAGCTCTGTGTTTCCTATTGAACTATGCATGTCTGTGGCGCTCATTATGACCCAGTGTTGTATTTGCTATCATTGTCATTATGGGACCATTAGGTAATGACATATGGACGTAGGTACCATTAGGCTTTGCTGAATTATTATGATCTATCTAAAATACTTTTATGAACAGAACTGTAGACATGAATGAAAAAGTTTGTTTAAATGAAAAACTTTTTTTAAATTATGCAGTCATTAAGGTTAAAAGTGCCCACTGATTACCAGTCCGCCGGACGATATCGGACTGTCAGTTCTTCGGAACTGTAAATTTTTTGTTCTGACAGGCTGATGTCGTCCGGCGGACTGATAATCAGTGAGCCCCTTTAAGGCAGTAATACAATAGAAGTAAGCAATACAATTTGCATCTCTCCGGTATCTCTACGGAAAACTGTTACATACCATGAAGTTACATATTTCCTTAATTATGTGCATCTAAGTCACATTAGATTATTTTAAACCGGGTCACTCACGTATTATTAAGTCGAATAGCTCGACATGTTTCGGTCCAATACGTGATACGTGAGTGACCCGGTTTAAAATGATCTAATATGTTTGAGTCTCACGGGAGTTTTATAGTTAAAATTGCATCTAAGTCTTTTATTTTATGGGAAAAAAAGTCTTATCCAGTGCTAATATACCCGGAGGCTAAAAAAATCATTTGACATAAGTCCATAATGTCATTCTATCCCTGTTTGCTCCAAACAAACAAAAAGAGACAAAACACGTCTCGATCCATTAGTCGACCCTAAAGGAAACTCCGAGATTGAAAAACATCACGCAATTCAACGCAAAACCTATACTGCAATCTCTACTCCCTATTCCTCAGCACGTGACCTTATTGTCATTCTAAAATCAACTTTAAACTTAAAGAATACGATTTCTTTTCCTAAACAGAACTTGTATACTTAGAACCTTTTTGCTATGGATACTGGCCGTTTACAATATTGTTTGATAACTTTAGCAAACGCTTATTACAATAAGCTTCAATGAAAAATTCAACTTCAAGCGCACGTGACAAGGTTGCTTTTTCAATGCTTCGTCGATCTTTTAAGAGCTTCGGACGATCTTACGAACACCTTACGATTCCATTCAGCCTTATTGCTTCCGATTTTTCTCCAAGTGAACTCTATGCTCCTTGTTTTGAGGTTGATTTTCGTTCGTGTGTTGTTACTTTGTATTGCCGCAAAGGAAACGGAAATGATTGTTTAGCCGTACACGTGCTACGGTTTGTCGTTAAGGTTTATTGGCTATGGTCCACTGAGGTTAATGTGGAATGGTGGAAACTTGCCGATTTTGTTATCGTAAGATCAATCGGTGTATAGAGTTGTGCCGTTCTCGAGAACGTTCTCCGTTTTGTATGGAGATTGCCACGCGGATGCTCTCACTCGAGAATATTTCTCAGTAAACGGACAACATTCTCGAAAACGGCACAACTCTATCGATACACCATGCACGAAAGTGCTTTCCTGCACCTTACCGAATTGCTTTTGCATGATTGCATATAAAATTTGAGTTTACTATTGATATGTTAAAATATCTTTTTCTCACGCTAGCACCAAAAAATGGGATGAGTATTTTTTATTACACAATAATGTAAAGTATGTAAACCCGCAAAAAATTTGGTATAAAAAACACAATTGCACAAATATTTGAAGTTTTTGATTGACGAGTTGCTAAATAAAAATAAATGACGGTTGTATCATGTTTTAAGGCTGTGTTTCTCATTGAAACGAAGAAACACAATAACTAACAATCTCAATAGAAATAGCGGACAAGCTAAAAATACACACAGATTACGTTGTCATAAGAATTCTCATACATAAATTCCTTCGGACTGATTAATACCTTTTAATTGCAATTAAAATAAAAAGTCTCACAAATGAATAGGCTTTAATTACAACCGAGGTGAGTTGTGACATTGTCGATTTTTTGGAACCTATTAACTGTTAGCGAGCTCGCAACAGTGCGCGTTGGTTAGCTAGTAACTTCAACTAACAAACGCGCGCTATTGCGAGCTCGTTATTAGTTAATAGATTCGGTCTCCCCTACTTTCATATGTATTAATTCGTTTTTGATAACAATGGCGGATGATTGAGGAAAAACGTCTCATAGCTCCTGCAAATTCGTGATTCCCCCCCCCCCCCCCCCCCCTAAACGATCAAATGATTCTGGACGGCCCCTTTGTCACCTTGGCTAGATAATGTACGACGAGCTGCAAGATTTCATGGACGCAATGAATTCATTTCTAAAATGGCTTTAATTTGATTCAACGAACATAAGCCCTCTGTACTCTATAAGTGAGTTCATGGAATTGAATTTGTAATGATATATGTAATTTTATTTATGATTCAAATGATTTATTGTATTTTAAAAATGACATTTACTTCTTTTGCGATATTTTATTTTTGTTTGACATCTAATGATGATACTAAATTGCTTAGATTGACATGACATACATTTTTGACATGTTTTTGTTTATACATACTTATATGACGATCCTTATTGGGAGAGAAAATTATTTTAATTTATTTTATATTTTTTAGTAACTATGTAATGTTTGACGATCATGATAAGAAGATAAGCATAATTTTGACATCGATGCAAATTTATAGTGTAATTTTTATCCTGAAATAAATAAATCTAAATCTAAACCTATATCTCATTTTACTATGATACTGCTAGTTAGCAAGCTAAAGGTACTATTATTTTTATCTTACGATTAAAAGCATAACTGTGTAAGCCACTTATCTCACGAAGAATTACGATCAAGTGTAACTTCATATAAAAACTAGTTATCCACTCTTACACTATCATTAAGAGAACTGACAGGAACCGGTCAGGGTAAATATAGCTCGCCAATTGACAGATGACTGAGCGAGATTCTACTATTAACTCGAAACAAGTCTCATGATTTTAACTATAAAACTCCTGTGAGACTCAAATATATTAGATTATTTTAAAGCGGGTCACTCACGTATTATTAAGTCGAATAGCTAGACATGTTTCGGCCCAATTTACGAGGACCGTCTTCACGGAGCCACGACGCGTCTTCACGCCGCTCCCTCGACCAGTGAAGGCGCATCGTGGCTCCGTGAAGACGGTCCTCGTAAATTAGACCGAAACATGTCGAACTATTCGACTTAATAATACGTGAGTGACCCGCTTTAAAATAATCTAATAAGTCTCATGATGTTTTTCAAGTAGAAATGTGCTACGTGTTCAAGGGCCTCTCACAGGGACACAAACTCTTTGATAGAGAAAGATAGTCTTATTGCGATTCCTATAAGAGGAAAGAGAAAATAGCGCCATGCTTTGTCCTTATCACCGACCGGGTTTTTTTCATGGTCGGGTTATGGCAGCATAGGTAGGAGGCGATGGCGAAATACCGAAATTTATAATAGTGAAAGAGAAAAAGAATTATGCTGCCCTACATCAACCTGTCAATACATGAATATGTCTTTCTCTTACCCCTGGTCGCTAGGTTTCATGTCTATAACTACTATACACTATACTATGTCTATGGGGTAAATATAGCTCGCCAATTGACAGATGACTGAGCGAGATTCTACTATGCGTGGAAAAGGTCTTAACTTAACTCAAAACTTAAAACTTCAAGTAGAAATCACAATTTGAGACCCTCGGGCCTTGGGGACCCGGAGCACATGGTATATTTAGGGAGCTAGTGAAACGTCTCACTGATGCTACGGGTGACCAGAGGTTACTTCCTTGCTCAGAGAATTGGAATCGCAATTCAGCGTGGCAATGCTACCAGCCTTCTGGGCACCTTACCATCCGGCGCCGAGCTAGCTCCCATTTTTTACTTGTAATTATATGTAGATATTTTTAATTAATTTAATTATTTATGATTTATATTTTTGTTTGTTAGAAATAAAAAGCCCCACAATTTGGCTGTAAATAAATAATAAATAAATATAATGCGGATATTCTTACACAAATTGACCAAGTCCCACGGTAAGCTCAAGAAGGCTTGTGTTGTGGCTACTTAGACAGAAAACACCCATGACTCAGGAACAAATATTTGTGTTCATCACACAAATAAATGGGTTGTGTTATTCAAATCGTATTAGATAAAATTTGAGATACAATTAAATGGATAAAACTAAACTAATCTGAGGCCTGCAAGCTTGTGGTGGATGGCATTATGCATTGTAATAAAATAAACATATTTAAAAGCCAATTAAAAGAGAGTAGAGGAGTAAGGAATTCCATATACATTAGGTAATTCTTGACTTTTTTTTATACAATTTAAGCAGAAAGCACGTTTTCGTACTGTTCTTAAATATTAACATACTTACTCATTAAAACCAAAGTTATGCTTCGGATTGATAGAAATGATTACAACTTTACTACCGGTGTATGTATAACTTCACTCCACCCGTTAGTACTCTATTAACATTAATAGAGTAACTGCCACACTCAGGCACACTTAAAATATTATAATATTAATCTAAAATTCTAATTCTAACTAGAACCAGCTCGATTTCCTCCTCACAGCTCACAAACACGTTCAATACGTCAAAATTAAAAACCAATTCAAGATCGCATTGAAGAACGCCCAGACAGAAAATTTGCATCACAATACGCGAACACACGGAATGAAAAACATCCAAACATGTCATTAGAGCGTGCGAATCGGTGTTTAAAAAACAAATACGAATAGTGAAACATCAAGGAATTATAGTCTTTATATCTATAATATAAGACCCTTTATAACTGCTTTGTAATTTTGTGCAAAAAAAAACAAAAGAATAATGCTATATTAGCCCTTAACTCTACGTCTTAAGATCGTATCCTTTTTTTTTATATGGGCGTTGCCGTGGTAACCGCCTGTGTATGACTTAATAATGCGTCAAACAAAAATTTACGTATCGGAAAACATGTAATTATGGCGATTAAAATATACCAAGACGGTTAAGCGTTAAATTTGGGTGTGAGTGACGGGATATTTGTCGATGTTTTGGCTCGTGCCATAGTGGAATTGTTTATCGACTAAAAAAAAAGAGTTTGTAATACCTAATATTTCTAGTAAGTACTCTTTATTTCCTTTATAAATTTTTAAACAAACATACTTAATGATTTTTATTTATCATTACAACACAATCAATAAATAAATTAAATAAAAAAGTCACCAACGGTATATATGTACATAGATTAAGTATTATCAACACTCAAGTAAATAAGTAGCCAGTTAACATCTGCCAGACATTTACGTGATCATTGATTACAAAAGTTGATAAGATAATAAAACTGAATCAGTAGAATACGTTTAAAACCATACGTCATACGCATGTTCATCGCAATATAAAAAGTAGATACACTGACAAAAATGCAGTCAGTCTACAACTGAGAAAAAAACAACCAATTAGATTTTTAGTCTATTCAAAAAATAGTATTTAGCAGATATACGGATAAGAAAACAAAACGGATCAATGCTTCTATATCAGCAGTTACCCCTCGAAATCGCAGTCGTCCCCTTAGAACTAGATATTGCTCATTTGATAGGGTCGATATCGATGAAATTAGTGGACTTTGACTCATAATTATTGTCGAACAAGGCAAAATTTATTTTTTAATAATGACAAGTACATTTTAAGCGCCGATTTATAATAGTTTAGGTGAATACTAGGTATTGAATAATAAATCGTTGGTTTTTGCAATAGTATTACGATGCTTGCTGCACCTTGTGTTAGGATCACTGTAATTTTTCTCTTGTATTGTGTTCTTTTCGTTTAATAAATATTTTGATATTGTTATTTTTTTTATTTAACATTTTGTCGAAAGACATGATCATTATCCCAAGTTGGATCAAATCTCACCCATTTTAACTATGTCGTTTCTTTTTATCGATATGAACGCAAAAATTTATAAACATATCGATATCGTACCAAATAACGTCCCTCCATTAGGGTTGGCAGTTCGGAAGACGTTGCACACAATGGAGGACGAGCAGATGCGAGGCAGGTAAAATGGAGCACATCGGCAGATGCAAGCTTTGTTCGCTTTAATTAAATTGGCAGTGGGAAGATGCGAATGCGGATTTGGAAATTAAGAGTGTGAGGATGAAATGTATCAAGGAATTAAAATTTAAAGATATTTTTCATATGGGCGGAAAACGCAACCTCGCGAATATTCGGAAAAGTGTAGGAAAAGAAAGGAACGGGTTATAAGGCAATAAAAAAGGTGCAAAAAAGGAAGTTTCAAAATAAAATACTTCCTTTCTATGGTAGTGACGATAAACTCCCACTTTTAATGTTTCAAATCCGATATCAATCCACTAATCGAAACTACAACATACAAGACGAAAAGTTTTTCTTATTACCAATGCCAAACCATGATGCTAAGGAAAATAGAAACAGAACTATAGTTTTTGCGATTACGATAGCCTATGGACACAACATTATTTACGTTGTCTATCGTGAACCCTAATATGGCTGGCTAGGCCGAACTTGCTCCTAAATAGTCTAAATACCCTATTGCACGTGGGACAATAACGTCACGCGTCACTGCGTTGAACACGCAGGAAGGCTTAGGTCTCCCTTTTCGTTACTTGAGGCGGTTATCTGCGAATTCGTAATTGTAGCTGTGTTAACAGTAAGGGGGATTAATTTTAATTCGATAATTCGAGCAGACACGACGCTCAATTGTTCAATCGTTAAATTGGTAATCTCATAAAACCTCAGCATATTCAATAAGCAAAGGTTTTTCCCTCGTATCCAAACCCGGCAATTTTACGCCCGGCAGCGTCTGCGTTACGCAAAACGGTTTTTTGTGTTTTTTGCGAGGGTCCGCGGTTTGAAAGGGTACAAGCAGTCGTGGAGAACGAATGAGAAAAAATGTAGAAAGTGATTTTCTTAAAAAAATACTGTAGGGAGTGACAATACGATAAAATTAATGTCAAGAGCATTATAGAGTTTAAAATGCGCTGGAAAATAACTTTGTTTTACTGTGTGTGCAAACCGAAATTTGTGTGGATTTTAATTTATTTTATGATCTGCCATGTACCCAAATAGAAAACTATTTTAACTATGCGATGTACGATCAACAAAATTTGATTTTTGTGTCGCTCGTACCTTTATCACATCCCTAGCGGCTTTCATATTAATTGCCAATATGACGAAGTGGCACAGATTCAAATTCCTTCTTCTTCTTCGTCCTCGCGTTATCCCCGCATTTTGCCACGGCTCGTGGGAGCCTGGGGTCCGCTTTAACAACCGCTTTGAGATTCAAATTCCTTAACTGTACAACATCACTAAAATATCCCAGTATTAGTCAACTTCTGTACAGTCAAGGGCATAAATATATATACATTCTTAACGTTTCAAAAATATGTGTACGCTCTTACTTCTTAGGCAATAAAGTCGTGTTCACATATTTTTGAGCCATTTGTATGGATCGATATTTTTGCCTTCGACTGTAGTACCTTTATAATTTTCGCAAATTGCCCAAACAGTGTGATTTGTCCACCAGACCGCGCGGAATGACCCTGAAAAAGCGTGCGTGTCAAATCCGCGGTCGATAGCGGGAGCGGTCAGATTTTGTAATAACTGTCACGCAAATATATCGTGCAAATATTACGCAAATCTGATTCTTATTCCACAGACACAACGTTCTAAATATCACAAAAATAAAAGATCAGTTATGGCTGACATAAATTGTGCCTTAGACTAACCTAAGTTCGTGACATGTTTACGCCATTTTATTTTTATGTGAATAATATTTCGTGGCCTAATTTGTGTCACTTGAAACGGACTAAGGATGTTCCGGTACTAAATATACATTAATGAGGCGTTGACAGCTGTATTTGTGCTGATTTCGTGCGAATGTGACGCAAATTGTATAATTTGTATTAATCATATATTTAGATATTTTCCCAAAATATACTGAATTTGCAATATTATCGCACGCAAGAGTACGACTCCCAAGTCGCAATTTATCGATAATTCTCAGTATTCTCACATCACTATTTATTTTACCCGTGGCGCCTATAATGTACAATCGGGGACATTCCCGGTGAACCACTTCAGAAAAAATAGTGACATTTTCAACCAAATGGTACCACATTGTCGCTTATCAATAAGGTTGATTTTAAATTGAAGCTATATGGAAATAGCGCCTTATTGACAACCGACAATAAGTACCCTTTTGATTGAGAATGGCACAATTTACCTCGATCCTTACGAGCGAGCTAAAGTCCGCCTCCCATAGAGATAACCAATAAGAATGCATTTTGGGTACCTTATCTTAGTTTGCAAATGCCGGCCGTCACAAAGACAGTGGACGGCAATAAACATTACCTGAGCTAATCTTTTTTTTTTTCAACACCCACATTTTTAAGTGCTAGTCATACTTGTTATGAACAAAATGCTGCACTTCATGATAAAAGCAAGCCGCTTTGCACAGTGATAGTAGGGACCAAACTGAGCGATTTGACCCGCAGCAGCGGCAGTTTCACCCCTTAGGAACAGAGATGGCGCCACTTCTTTAAAAAATATTTCAAAAAATTCTACAAGCTAAACCAATGAACCGATTTAAATGTTTAATATCTCAAATGAAAGCGCATTATATACCTTACTTTTAAAAAAATACTCAAAAAATATATACTCAATACTTTTGATAAAAACGGGAATTTTAAGTTTGTTTTTTTACTCGATTGATAGTTTTTACTTGATTTCTCAAAAAAATTGTATGGAATATGATTAGTTTAATGCATGTATATATTACTGAATAAATAACAAGTATTATAAAAAAAAACCCGACACCGATATCTCTCATACTTCTCGAAATATGAAAGTTTGAATGTGAGTGTAAATTTCTTCAAGATATATTGCAAATAATTCTACAAGCTAAACTATTCGACCGATTTTAATGTTTAATATCTCAAATAAAAGCTCATTATATATACTACTTATAAAAAAATATTCAAAAAACATATACTGAATACTTTTGGCAAAAAACGGCATCTTAAGTTTTTTTTCTTACTCGATTGATAGTTTTTACTTGATTTCATAAAAAAAAATTACGGAACATGAATAGTTTAATGAATATATATATAGTACTGAGTATATAAAAGTATTACAAAAAAACCCGACACCCATACCTTTGATTCTTCACGAAATATTTAAGTTCAATTATGCACGTTCTTGCAAATAAATTCTTTAAAAGAAATCTTCAACCGCAGTAAGTGCACTGATTTTAATATGAAATGTGCCATATGAAAAGAAATCACCCAATTTATTTTAATAAATAAAAAATTAATAAATAAAAACTGAATAAAGTTTTTTCCTGGTGCTGAATTACAAAAAATATATAACAAATCTAAAATAAGGAATTATTTTTATTTAAAGTGACTACATTTGTAAACAAAAAACTTAAATGTCCTCTTCGGGTTCACCGGTAGATGTAGAACTGAAAAAAAAGTCGTTTTGAGAAGTACTCGTACCATTTCAATACTACAAAATCACCGATCATACATGAACTGGTTGCTGTAGATTACTGTTGGAAAACTTTTGTGCCTGTAGATTTACTGTTGAATTATTTTTGTGCCTAGTTGATTACCATTAAACCTATAATTTTGTGCCACACCTATAATCAGTGGTCAGCATGCAAAATAACTCTGGATTGAAAATTACATTAACTTACTTTTGATTTGTACAGCCACCCTTGCATGATTTACACTGGGCTGTGCATGGTAAGCTGACGCGACGACACTCACAACGCATATAGGTAGTTTCGCAGCCAGATTTGCAGCCACAATGGTCCAAGAGGCTTAATTGCGACCAAATCGCTGTAACTGCCGACCATTCCGGAGTCCAACTCTCTTTTTCCTCAGTCCATCCCCAAGAAGATGGACATGGTATGGAAACTTCTGGTTTCATAGCGTTTCCCCATATATGGCCCGCTTGGTAAGCGGCTCGAAGTGCATGTTTATAGAGAGCAGCTGATGTAGGTGGCAGGCTTGACACAAGCTTGTTTTTTGAAGCAAACAAATATTTGTGAACTTCATTTACGTTTATGTGTTCCGTTTGGCCAAACAATAACACAAATCTAGGGTTACTTTATAATAAAATTAAAATATGTAGTTACATACCTGACAACTGACAAAATCAAAAACTTAAAATTTGACATACTCCTATTTTCCCGTCTTTTTATAGTGGCCAGAGAAAGGCAGCTTGATCTGAACGAATTCTTCCAGTACGAAAACCAAATTTGTCCACCTTCGTTGTCAGTCAATGGAGGGCGTCGTTCAGGGAACAAATCTGATTTGGCCGAGAAATTAGAACCTGCCAACCCTGCCACCTACATCAGCTGCTCTCTATAAACATGCACTTCGAGCAGCTTACCAAGAGGGCCATATATGGGGAAACGCTCTGAAACTAGAAGTTTCCATACCATGTACATCTTTTTGGGGATGGACTGAGGAAAAAGAGAGTTGGACTCCGGAATGGTCGGCATTTACAGCGATTTGGTCTCAATTAAGCCTCTTGGACCATTGTGGCTGCAAATCTGGCTGCGAAACTATGCATTGTGGGTGTCGTCGCGTCAGCTGGCCATGCACAGCCCAGTGTAAATCATGCAAATGTGGCTGTACAAATCAAAAGTAAGTTAATGTAATTTTCAATCCAGGGTTATTTTGCATGCTGACCACTAATTATTAGGTCTGGCACAAAATTATAGGTTTAATGGTTATCAACTAGGCACAAAAATAATTCAACAGTAATCTACAGCAACCAGTTCATGTATGATCAGTGATTTTGTAGTATTGGAATGGTACGAGTACTTAACAAAACGACTTTTCTTTTTCAGTTTTACATCTACCGTGAACCATATAATTTGACATCACGTAATAATAATTAGTTGCCCGTTTATTTTTGTATTTAATACACTGACAATTACCTGATTCAATTCGGCTTATATGTATAAAAACTACTAAATTGACCTACTTTTATATTATACACATAGATTTAAGATTAGATCCTAAGTATGCATGTAATATTGCTATGCCCCCACGGGGTCCATGTGGAACTACCAAGAATTTGTAATACCTATAAAACCATGGTTGCAATAAATAAATATGAACCCGAATAGGACATTTAAGTTTTTTGTTTACAAATGTAGTCACTTTAAATAAAAATAATTCCTAATTTTAGATTTGTTATATTTTTTTGTAATTCACCACCAGGAAAAAACTTTATTCAGTTTTTATTTATAATTTTTTTATTTATTAAAATAAATTGGGTGATTTCTTTTCATATGACACATTTCATATTAAAATCAGTGCACTTACTGCGGTAGAAGATTTCTTTTAAAGGATTTATTTGTAAGAACGTGCATAATTGAACTTAAATATTTCGTGAAGAATGAAAGGTATGGGTGTCGGGTTTTTTTGTAATACTTTTATATACTCAGTACTATATATATATTGATTAAACTATTCATGTTCCATAATATTTTTTTTAAGAAATCAAGTAAAAACTATCAATCGAGTAAGAAAAAAAACTTAAGATGCCGTTTTTTGCCAAAAGGGTTCAATATATGTTTTATGAGTATTTTTTTATAAGTAATGTATATAAAGAGCTTTTATTTGAAATATTAAACATTGAAATCGGTCAAATAGTTAAGCTTGTAGAATTTTTTGAAATATATTTTGAAGAAATTTACACTCACATTCAAACTTTTATATTTCGTGAAGTATGAGAGGTATCGGTGTCGGGTTTTTTTTATAATACTTGTTATTTATTGAATAATATATACATGCATTAAGCTATTCATGTTCCATACATTTTTTTTGAGAAACCAAGTAAAAACTATCAATCGAGTAAAAAAAAAAACTTAAGATGCCGTTTTTTGTCAAAAGTAATCAGTATATATTTTTTGAGTATTTTTTTAAAAGTAATGTATATAATGAGCTTTCATTTGAGATATTAAACATTTAAATCGGTTCATTGGTTTAGCTTGTAGAATTTTTTGAAATATTTTTTAAAGAAGTGGCGCCATCTCTGTTCCTAAGGGGTGAAACTTGCGCTGCTGCGGGTCAAATCACTCAGTTTGGTTCCTACTAGCACTGTGCAAAGCGGCTTGCTTTTATCATGAAGTGCAGCATCCGGGCAAAAAATGGCCATAACAAGTATGACTATGCCACGCTATTGGTCATCACTTTTATGATATCGCCTGACCGTATGCAAGACGTTTAAACGATGTCCCCTATTGTACACAGTCTTACCTCTTTTTCTTTATATCTAATACCTTTCCTTCGTAACATACTCTTAAACTCTCCGTACTAATTCAACAATAACTACAAATTGGCCCATTAGTGTTAAGTTGTTAACTTTTCAATGCAAACTTTACCTCATTCCGGGGTAGTTACTCGTGTCAGTTACTTACTCGACTTTGTGACAATAGAGTTAACTGGAACTAAACTCTATTTGCTTGGGGATTGGGTTGGAAGTTGAATGGCTTTTAGCGAGGAACAATTAGCTTGTGTAGTCTCAAAAGTTAGTCGCGTAGAATTTTGTCATAGTTAGTTGAAACACTGCTTTTGTGATCTTCATGAAATCATTGTTGTATTTTTACTTCAAAAAGATATAACTATACTTCCCATACTTCCATACTTAGTAATATTATACATGCGAAAGTGTGTCTGTCTGTCTGTCTGCCTGTCTGTTACTTCTTCACGCTTAAACCGCTGAACCGATTTAGTTGAAATTTGGTATAGAGATAGTTTGAGTCCCGGGAAAGGACATATGATACTTTTTATCTCAGAACTCACCCCTAAGGGGGTGAAAAGGGGGTGGAAATTTGTATGGGGAATCAATAACCGCTGAACCGATTTAGATGAAACTTGGTATGGGGATAGTTTGAGCTGTGAGGAAGGGTAATTTTTACAATAACCAAAAAATCTAAAAAAAGTCAAACGTTATATAAAAATGTTTTCCCTAATGACAATATCCAGAGAGGAAAATAGGGACTACGTTTGTATGGAGAAACGGCCGTCCCCCTCCCTCTTAAGTGACGATGGGTCTACGTATAACTAAATAGTATTTCATGCAGACCACACAAATGCTTACACTTGTCCACTTGTAAACAAACATGTCAGTACTGCAGCACATTGATAAATGAATTCGCTAATTGACGCTATATAATCCATTGAATTGCAAAATGAATCAATCGCACTCGACAGTCAACGATTCCATTCATCACTGTCCGAGTGCAAATGCTGCAAATACATCGTTGGCGCCAAGTCAACATGTGGTATAAGTTACAAGATTAGTAATACATACATACACGTATGTTTTTACTTTTTTTATAAAGAAATTGACCATTGATAGACCATAGAGTTCCCCCACATATGTCGACACCGAATCGGCAAAATCTGTCCGCAGGCGCCGGCCGATGCGAGCCGAGCCGAACGACGACTTTTTCGCTCTTATTGCGTAAACATAATGGCTTGATTTCCTCCTACGCTGACATCGGTCGCTGACGTCGATCGAGCGAATTAACACAATGTTCTATGGGCCCCCGCACAGCGACGCTGACGTCCGCGGCAGATTTTTCAACGTAGGAGCAAATCAATCCTAAAGCTTTTTCCTATCGGATTTTGCCGTTTCCACGTCGACATATGTGGGGGTACTGGGGGAAAATGGTCTATCAATGGTCAATTTCTTTATAAAAAAAGTAAAAACATACGTATATGTATGTATACTCTTATGTTATCTTATCTTGAGGCCTTATGTTTGCGCAATAAGAGCGAAAAAGTCGTCGTTCGGCTCGGCTCACATCGGCCGGCGCCTGCCGACGCGTCGACGGCTTTTTCGCTCTTACTGCGCGGACATAAAGCTTTTTCCTATCGGCTTTTGACGAATGCGCGTCGATATATCTGGGAAGACCCTTACCTGATCTTCTATACACACTCTGCAATAAATATTTTACAGGTCAGGTGACAGATAATGATAGACAGGCGAACTTGTCATGGATGCTGTTCGTTTGCGTACAAAACCCTACTTAATCGTAAGACATTATGTAGGTACCTAAGTACTTATTCAAGACTATGCCTTCAAGGAAGCATTTCCAACTTGCTCTACTAAAATCATGTTCCATAATCACAGTACTTATACCACATTATCACCTCCTTGTTTTAAAACAAGAACATTGCCTTAAAAACCAGTATATCATGACCTTTACATTAGGTACTACTTAGTACTTATACGTAGTCTTAGATATCAAATACTGGTCACAGTAGATACTAAGTAATGTTAATATCACTGGCGCCTAGCCTACTTAATACCTTGTCGCATTAACATGTTACACATACCACCAAACGTAGCATTAACTTTCTTATAGCGACAAAGTTCTATGCAGTCTTCAGGGTTTAAATTACTCTTGATTATGCGTTTACTGGTTATTTTTACTCTGTTAGGTAGTTTTATGAAAGTGAAATGAACCTTGTGTCAGTAAGTTTAAGGATTAGTTTTCTTTGATAAGAGGAAGCAGTATCTTATGTTTGCACTTTTGCAGTCACATTTGCCATGTAAGCAAACTTGTTGCGATAATTAAATACAAGTTTATCTTCGGTTGCTATTTACTATGTTTACTTAATTATATTTATGAAGATATGGGAAATAGTTGTTTGTGGAAGAAAACAAATGATTCGTGCCCTATCGGGCTGGGTAAAAAAAAACGAGAAAATTTAATTAACTACAAAACTTAATACAACGAAGTATGAAATCAATTTGTTCTACAAATAATTATATTTGTTGCTAGCAGGTATGTTATTTTGATTAAAAATATTCACATTTCATAAAATAACAAGTCATATTAGATTATTTTAAACCGGGTCACTCGCATATTATTAAGTCGAATAGCTCGACATGTCTCATGTGTGTTTGTTGAGTCTCACGGGAGTTTTATAGTTAAAATAACAAGTCATATTATTTAAACTTAAATAGATGTCATAGTCATAGGTACACACTACTGCGGCTGAACCGATTACGATAAAGTTTTGCATGGAGACATATGTAGTTTGAAGCCCGGTGCTTTACTCTTAATATAAACCAGACAAACGCGCGGGCAGAAGCTAGTGATAAATAAAACCAGGATACCTGCTTCAGTTAAGTGTATAATCGCCGATTAATCAACTAAATCGGTTTTAGTCACACGAATTAACGATCAGACAAAAAATAATAAGCTTCCTGTCCTAATGACAATAGTAACAATACCTGGCTTGAATGGACAAGGCGAGTAGCACAAGGTCGTTACATTGTTCGGTTGTTATTGTTACATAATGTTTAGTTGTTGTTGAATTGTTAGATGATTAACTTCTTGGTTGTAAGGTTACAAATGTTACAATGGTTGTACATCTGGGCAGGTGTTGTGTCGAAAACTAGATCAGCTGAAGATCATTTGGAGAATAGACAGTCATTAAACTGAAATGTCATCTAAAGAAAAACCGGACAAGTGCGAGTCGGACTCGCCCACCGAGGGTTCCGTACTTTTTAGTATTTATTGTTATAGCAGCAACAGAAATACATATCGCGGTTGATGAGATACAGCCTGGTGACAGACAGACGGACAGAGGAGTCTTAGTAATAGGGTCCCGTTTTTACCCTTTGGGTACGGAACCAAAAAAAAGTGACCAAGCCCTCCAGTGGCGGAGGCTGGATTCGAACCGAGGTCTTCAGCATAGGGCTAGGACCTAGTCAAATCATCATCATATCAGCTTTTTATCGCCCACTGCTGGACATAGGCCTCTCTTCGAGTACGCCACTTATCCCGGTCCTAAGCCAATCTCATCCAGAAGTGACCCGCAATCTTCCGAATGTCGTCCACCCAACGAGCCAACAGAAGCCAGACACTCCTTTCGTCTGAATGCGGCCAAGTCAAAACAGGATAAGGGAGAAAAACTGTGCCCTGTTTATCAAAAGTTTGTAGCTTGTAATACAAGCGGAACTCACTTTTTGACAGCTTCTGTTAGAAAGGGACTTCCGCTTGTATTACAAGCTACAAGCTTTTGATAAACAGGGCACTGGTCTCTCACAGCCAAAACATCGCACACTGTTCTTACGTTACTTCCTTGGGAGCTCCAAAATAATCTACCACTTCCATTCCTTGATCCATCCACCATCCAATCCATCATTTCCATCCATCAATTTTATCAATCCATTTTAATCTACTTTATACAGAACAAAACCATGAAAACGCTATTTATTTGTTTACATCTTACAAATGTGATTAGATCCGTTTCCGCTAAACCAGTGATGCATGGTTTCCATTGTGTTAAGACCTTCAGAATGGTCCAAGGTCTATTACGATTGTTCTAATGGATTCGCTTCGGATTGTGATTTACTGATATGGTTGAATTACTGTATTTACATAGTTTAATTTAAATGAAATTGCACCTGAAACTTTCTGTGTGTGTGATAATCCTGACTGAAATTTTCAGTCATCTCTTTTAATCCGAGTCCCTTCATGAAATATATACTTATAGGTACTTATAAGGGCCTCAGGGCCTATTGATGATTGCTAGACATGTTTCGCACGATAACGAGTAGCCTCAACGGGAGCACGTGTCAGCGGACTAGCACAAGCCTGTCGGTATAGTATAATGGGGCCTATTGATGTGTGTCCAAATGTCCATTGATAACTTCTTATACTACTGTTGTATTATTCAATAGATCGTGAATAAATCTGCCAGTAGCGTCAAAGACGCATTCAAATAGAATAACCTAGAAAAAATCTGTTCCACTTCAAATTATAACAGAAGTAAAAAAAACTATCTGTCCCATGTTTAAATAACTATGGGCTTAGAAAAAGTTCAATGGTCAAATGTGACGTTCTACAGGTAAAGGTATCCTACGGCGGTTGGCGCTTACGCTATTATTAGCAATGCTCCCAATACAAACCGTGCTACCCGACGTAAGCGTCGACCACCATGAGGTGTCTTTACGTCACAAATGTATGGAACGTACGCCAAAAGGTTCGACCACTGAACTGACCAGAAGTGTACCTTGTGCACTTATAATAAAGTTTAAAACCTGTCATTTAGAGTAAGGACAAAGGTTCTAACAGTAAATAAAGGGCAGATGTTCTGTAGAAGCAAATTGAAGGCATCGCCCGATTTATGTCAAAGCGCAGAAAAACTAACCTTATTGTGTGGGTGTTCCTTTATATTGTAATAATTTTGTTTGCTTTGTCGGGGACCTCCTTTTGAGGGGCTTGAACGCAACTTTGGACCGTTTTGATAAGTTCAAAGGGATTACTTAGCGATACCGTTTATTATTTTATTATTAGTGCCTTAACCTTTGCCGCTACATTGCCGTATAGAAGTCGTTAAAATTTTCAACCCCATTTTCACCCCCTTAGGGACTTGAATTTATATAAATTCTGGTTACGATTATAGGGTTTTATACAAGCGCCCCAAGGTTTTTAATGAAATTAATGATTTTTTTAATAAATATATTATGGAAAAACACATTTCAAAACGACTTCCGTTCCTTAGAATATATGTTTGTAAACAGTAATGCAATTTTATTAATGAATTTTTCTTTCCTTCATTACATTACAACCAAGCCATTTATGGTGGAACCACTAATTATGCTGACCTCACATACCTTAAGCTGTAGAAATAAAGGATCTTTTGGCTTAAACCATGTTTAATTTCCTGATTTATACAAATTTCCTTCCGACATATTTGTAATAATTAACCATATAATGAAATAAATACTTCCTTGAGACATTTAATGGAAATGACAACGCAATTACATTAAAGTTCATCTACATTTCAAATGTCAAAATCGTAAAAAGAATTATGGCAAGTTATTAATGTTTCTGATATTAATTGCAAACCGTCAGACATTAAGGGTCTCCCTACATATATCGAGGGAATCGGCTAAAGTTTTTTTTCTATCGGCTTTAGCTGATACCGCGTCGATATATTTGGAGAGACCCTAACCTTTCATTATGTGGGTTTTTAATTATAATTTTATATTAAAGGAAACATTGAAAAATTCACCACCAAGACTTTTCGCAGGCGTTTCGACTTTTAACAAAAAAAAAAAGACTGACTATCTCTGTAGTGTGCCATCATGTTCACTTCCAAACCACCGTTATCTCCTTTTATATTTACACAGTTGTGGTAAAAAACATCTCATCTTGTTGTACTGATATCAAATCCAAATACCCATTTTTCGAACAGTCAAAAATCGCCTTTACGAAACGCGCAAATCATCTCAGGACCAGTTATCCCATCAATTCGATATTCAGAAAGCAAACAAGCCCCAAATACACAAGTACTACTTAAATACATGCTATAAAACCAGCACAAGCCCACTTCTCTCAAGCACCACGAACTTTCCACCTCCAAAACGGTTTAACTACCTTACCTCTTTAACAGCACATACTCTTTTGGTACTAAGTTCTGTGCAATCCTGCCAATATATCAAGGTATTTGGCAACGCTTTTATCCCTTACGATTAAAGCTTATAATCCAATAAACAATATTAAAAGCTAAGTTTGTTACACACGCGTTCAGATCTCATTTCACACCTTTACGACGTCATAAACCTGAGAAGGCGTGGTCATTTTACCCCCATGAATTTTTACCCCGTAAGACGATTAGTGTCTAGGGTCAAAAAGGCTTGATTTATATTAGGGTAATAAATGTAATTTATTACGGGAATCGGTCGTTAATGAAGGCAAGTGAATGGTTCTTTTGCTTTGGTTTCGGGAAGAATGGGATTTGATAGGAAACCTGTTTTTACTTGGGAATTACGAGTAATAAATATTGGTTAGACAATTAGTTCTTATTTTGTTTGTTGTAGGTAAGTCTATGGTATTTACTGTGTCATCGTGACTTTGTATGACTTGCATTAATTCGTATACTTAATACTTATTCAAAATGATTTTGTTCACACGTAGAACAATGTTTAGTTTTGTCTTAAAGAAAAAAAAATTACACAGTTTGTGTAGGTACAACACTTATTTAATGTTATTCAACTATAGATATAAGAAAATACTTAAATCGCAATACGAATCGAGGTGTAACAAGACTTAAAAGGTGTCCTCAATTACTAATAGATCTCATGGTTAGATAACTAGATTTTGACAAAAAATATGGAATCTGGAATCGTCTATTCTTAATAAAAAAAAACGAATCGGTTCAGAAATGGCGGAGTACTTATATATACTTAGTTACATCATGGATACTTCAAAAAAATATAAAAAGATCATTGTTGTTGCAGAAAGTACCTACTTTTATCAGAATATAAATAAGATCATATGAATATAGGTCATCTGGGCTATACTAGTGTTAGAGAAGTGGAATGAAATAAAAGCAAGTAAAGTCTCCTTCGGGTGAAGTTAGCGATTTGCGACGGAAAGATGTTGTAATGCTTCCGTGTGGCCACGAAAACTGCATTTTAGGTAGGTTTGCCATATGGAAGAATTAAATGTCCTGATAAAAATATTTCTTGTAACAGAAATCCTGACATCACCCTAAAAATCTTGACATTTAGCAGAGCAGAGATTTGGCGTAGCTTGAACGTCGCCCCTTTTTATGAGGTTAATCCTAAAAATCCTGACACTTGCCAAGTCCGGCCGCAATCCGGACAAAGGGGCAAAAATCCTGACATGTCCGTACAAATCCTGACGTATGGCAACCCTAATCTTAGGAGACGATTATCCGTCGATGTGTCGTTCGCTAATTTCGCTATGTGCAGAGCACCTCTTAGGTTTTACTTACGTATAGTTGGGTCAAAATTATTATTAAATATAGTTTTTTGTCCCCAAAAATGTGACAAGTGGAGCTTTTTGTATGCATGGGGTGTAGTTTTTAATTTGTCTCAAGAGAATTATAATCTACAGCTAGAAAGACAATAGCACTCAACTTTATTTATTTATTTGATAAAAGACAAAATTAGAAGCGTGACAGTGGTCAGAAACAAGACAACGAAAATAATTGACCCAGTTACGTATAGTTTTTTACGATGAAAGTAGCAAGGAAATAAAAAAACTGCGGTTTCGGCTAGAAAATCGTTCTGTGCCCTGTGCCTGAATTCACTAGAATAACTTTGTTAGAATCACTGTTTTTCAAGCCAAGCAATGTTTATCATAGACAACTCTTTTCGCATAATTTTTCTCCAGCTGAAACAGAAAGTATTTTCGAAAATGTTTCGCATAGGTTGTGTAGAATAGGGTAGGTTAGGTTAGGTTTGTTTTATAATTTTTCAGAAATGTGAATAGTTACCTAGTTTCAGCACAATAACAATTATGCGAAATGAGTTTTATGCGTAACATTACACAACAAATGCACAACAAGTGTTAAGTTAACCTTGTTCAGATCATATTGCCAAACTTTTTACACTTGCAGCCTGTGGATCAACTGCACGAAGAAAGCTTATAGTGCGCTGCGCGTCCTCTACAATAACGCGTTCAGGATGCTGTTGGGGCTGCCGCGGTACTGCAGTGCTTCTGGGATGTTCGCGGAGGCACACACGGATGATTTCCATGCCATTATGCGCAAACGCGTCGCGTCCCTGATGCGCCGTGCGCGCGGCAGCACCAACGGGCTCCTGAGTGCGGTCGCAGGGGCATATGACAGCCCGATATTTGGCCACTGGGCGAAATCGCACGCGCCACGTGCAGTTTTTAAAAAGTAATTTTTTAAAATATGTTTAGTTTAAGTTAGTTTTAAGTTTAACATTAATTTAATTGTTTTAATTTTAATTCAAATAATATGTAATTCTATGGATGTAATGAATCCGAAATAAAAGCTTTTTAATTTTTTTTTTTTTTTAATTACAATAGGACAATCAATTATTATGCGACCCAATATAGACCCAAAGTAAGCATACGGCACTGAACAGTTTTTGGTTATTTTAAAAGGGATTTGGTTTGATGCGGTTGGAGTAGACTTGAGCGATCTCCATGCCGATAACTGGCGGGAGATGGCACAGGATCGAGACGACTGACGTATAGATACTCGTGTCGGAGGCCAAGACTCATTTTGGGTCGCTGCGCCATTAAGGCGGTTCCCTGAGCCAGAAGGCGAAAAATCTCCTTACATGATCATGTTTTTCTAAGAGGCGTTGATATTAGTAGACGTGAAAAAAATATATGTAGTTCTTGACTATATTATCTTTAATAACATAGCTTCCGATACACGAATTATGGCACTTCGCTCGATACAATTAATTCCCAAAGTAACCTCTAACTCGGACTTTTAATCCAACTTTACTCGGTTATTTATTATGTGATACTATAAACAAAAAAAGAAGAATAAACAATCTTAACTTAAATAGTAATTTCATAGCTTTCGAATTTCGATATTGTAAGGTAACGTTTTCAAAATAAATAAAAATCGACAAAATTCGATCAAAATTGACACTTGGCGAGCATTATCTTTCCCGTTCTTTCTTGCGAAATGTGACAGTGACAGCGGAAAACCGATGGAACGGCCTTAAGTAATATTTCGTATTTCGTTTTTTTTATTTTGTATTTCGTATGGCTGTATTGGCTTTATTTGTGTGTTTAGGTGTGCATGTCGAAACTATGCAGCCATTTTATGAATCAGATGACAATCGATAGGTATGTGTTAGTGTTTTTATTATGTCCGTCGATTATACGAGTAGTTTATTTCTTGGCCTAATCAATTTGTTAACGACAGTGATTTTCACGAAAGTAATCATTCAACTTTCGTGTCCATGCATATCGATATCGACATATCGCTAGTTTTCTGGCCACACACACGTCAGTGTGACAAATAACAGTAAGATAGCTCTGTGATGTAAGCTGTAGACTCCATTGTCACTTCAATTCGCTGAAGAAAGTCGCGTTATATATTATTGTATAATATCTTCATTATGATTTATGACTGCTTTCCTATTCTTTTCGACATACATATGTTTTTACTACTCGATGGCAATTGAGCAAACAGCCCGATTGGTTACCGTAGCCTAGGGACGCTAGTTACTAGTAGTAACTCTCCATGTGTGTCACGTGCGCGTTGCCAACTTTAGAATTATGTGGGTACGTAATGCTCAAAGTTAAGCGTACATTTTTCGTTATGATCCCGGATAATACTAAATCGATTTTCCTGTTTCATATTGGTGTAGGGACTTTATTATTGAAGACATACTTTAAGTACAATTTACAGTGTATGTTGGTACTTATTGTTTAAACTAAAACCTAAGTCTAACACACGAAAACTATTCGCAACACTCGCCTCTCGCGCTCCAGACACAAAGGAATCCATCACATCATTATTTAAAGTAAATTCGGGCTCTACAAATCATTAAGTACCAACTTTATGAAGTACCTAATGAGAATTTTGCCTCGAGAGACCTAATTCGATTTTTCGGTTTAACCGAAATGAAAAACCGCAGAAAAATCGTACTTACGTCGACTAATGCCAGTGACCTTTTCCAATGTTAATGTTATAACTCGGTGTTCAAAGGAAAATAAAATTATCATACATAATTTTTCAAAGGAGATGAGTGCGATTTTAGGTTGTATATTCTGGTGGTTATTCTGCGGTTTGCGCAAATGTGTTTTTGGTATTATCATTATACAGTTGTATATTAATACACATTTACATTTGTGGTATTTTCTATAAAAAGGGACCTTATTTTCGATGGCGCTTACGCCGTTATAAACGATGCTCCGAAATAAATACAATGCCGCGCGACGCTGTGCGGCGTAAGCGCCATCGACAATAAGGTCCCTTTTCATAGAAAATGCCCCATTTACACTTTATGGCCAAGAAATAAGGAATGAAAACATATACAATTTGTGTTTGACTGTACAGATCATTAAAAGTTTGAGATTTGAAATGTCATTGGTACAGTCAGCATCGAAAGAAACGAATCAGATTTAGCGTTAGATATACCATTCTCTAAAACAGTAGGTACATAATAACTTAACAAAAAAAAAATATGTAGAACAATTTGAAGACATACTTTTTTGGACGCGTACTTCAGAAATATATCTCTTATTTTATTTTTGTCATTGTCCATGTTACTATGCTAATATGTACTGTAACATAGTATTGTCAAAGAGGATATAATAAGATAGAGCGGTACTGTCATAGTAAATTTTGTAACCCCTGTAAATTCACTGCCATCTATCGACATACTTTAAAGCTAAAAATGAAAATTTATAAAAATACGTTAAAATGTATTTAAATATGGATAAATGGTAATTTTTTATCCCATTAATTATTTTCATATGATTTTGACCCATGTTCTTTTACTGATATGCGTTAAAATTATAAATAACAAACGAAACCGTCAACGCCCTCTATACGAGAGTAGGCCAAAACTAGTGGCGCCATCTGATCGAGAATCAAATTTTCTTGATTTTCGAGGCACGTTTTTTCCTTAGACTGTATCCATCTATTACGGAGTTATATCTATCTTTGGTATTGTTAAACAGCACGATAAAATAACAATTATCGTGTAGAAATCTGCACTATTACCTACCGTTGCGTTATAAGTATTTGCGCTTGAATGATTACGCGACAACTCAACCTTGTCTAATTTTAAAATGTCGTTTCACAAACTAATACAACTGGCGCTTATGCCCTTTTATCCTTAGCGTAGCTACTAGGTTTTACCTAAGAATAGGAAGTCTTGTTAGTGAAAGTCTTGGCTAGCGGTTAGTGTAGCAGCTTACAGGTGTCGATTGTGAACATGCTAATTAATGAGAGCTACCGTTTTTGTGCTCACCAGTTGGCGCCACTGTAGATGTAGGTCCAGAAAAAACTAGGGTTGCCATCCGTCCGGGTCTCCCCGGATTTGTCCTAGTTTAGAAGGCATCCGGGGAGCGTCCGGGCCGGGCAATTTGTAGTCCGGGTTTAAAAGTTTAAAGTCTTTGGCCGCCCGCGACACGACAAACATGTTGACATGTCCGGGTTCTGAGCTTTAAAATCCGGGGTTTTCACGCGTCTTGTCCTGGTTACCAAATTTTAGAGATGGCAACCCTAAGAAAAACATCTCAATATTCTTCTGTGCTTATTTTTATTAATTCAATACGTTCTAATATACACAAAGGTAATTTAATGCAAATGCGCAAATGTGTTATTTTTTCAACCTGTTTAATTTTGCATATATTTTAGTTGGCACTTTTTTTTAAACCACTAACATTTATTGAGCTATATTTATTGTTTACCATGATTAATCATAGATGGATAAAGATTTACCACAATTATGAATAAGGAGTGAAAATTCCCTTTAAAAAAAGCTTGAAACCCCCCAAAGTTTTATGCATTTGACATTTTGAAAGACCTCCATCTACACTAGCGCCCCTATCGAAATTAAACGCGGTAGCCCTCATTACGTAAAATGTTGATATTTATTGCTATTTTTTTATGATTTTTCGGCAGAAATCATAAATAAAATAGTGGAATATAGCATTAAATCACCATACTTTTCCTTAATTTAATTCTTTATCGGAAAACTTGTGAAAATAATGCCATCTTTACGAACGAATGGAATACTTTTAGTTTTGCTACTCCCCACTAGGTGCCGCTCCGCTACACTTAATAGCCGCAGCGCTGCTGTTTCCTATAGTTTGTCCAATGCATCATAGATGGCGCTATTGTCAATATTTCATATCAAATTGAAAAAAATTGTAATTGTACGAATTCCTTTTAATTATTTATATTTACTGTACAAATATTCAGTGTTTATTTTAAATTGTTACAGATTCATTCGTCAACAGCCAAGAATGGACGGCCGCGCGAGGTGTCACGGAATTACGAGTTGGCGTCTTAGGGTCGCCGGACAGCGGAAAATCTGCGTTAGTCCATCGGTATCTAACAGGGGCATACATGCAAGAAGAAAGTCCAGAAGGTATTTATTTTTTATGTATTTACCTTGTAAAAATACAAAAGTTTTGATTCAAAAAAATATATACAATAAGGTTACTAGCGCCTCTTCCGGTAAAACTTTGAAACGGTTTCCTTGGCTAGTCGCTTCATTGATGTCACCATAAAACGCTAGATGGCAGCACAACATCTAGCGTCTTACTGTTAGAACGGGCTACTCATAGATGGCGCTGCAAACAACATAAACATTGTAAAGTTCAACGAACTATGATTTTGTGCGTAGGCAGATACTAGATCGCGCAACAACATGAACAATAACTAGTTATCTGTCACGACCTTTTTTCCCATTTGATTTTTATCGAGCGTTTTTGGACCCACGCGATGGAATTATATATGAATAGAATCCCATCGATGGCTCACCATGATTTGATGATTGCCACATAATGACTCGACGTGGAATAACGGGTAATTTGTAGAGGTTTTCATATTTGTTATTAGATAGGTTGGCCGTTGGGTCGGAAAATCGATTTTGTTCATGGTTTGTCGAATACACAAGTATCCATACAACCCCAAATAAGAATCTGGGTAACATTTATGTGGATTGGAAATCCAAAATTATCTGAACATTATAAACACAACGTTGTTGTCAAGAACTGTGGATCTGATTGTACTTACCTACCAATAAAGTAATGCTTCCTACACACCTACTTATAAAATAACCCTTGTTTTTACATAAATCCCAGACACAAAAATATCTATTAGATAGTTAGATTTGGCCACCCCAATTTTTAGAAAATTCGTCTAAAACCGGGTGATTGGGTAATGGGTAGTGAATTGGCCACTCGAGCTGTCATTTTAGTTGGTATCTGAAGGGGCCTACTGATTACCAGTCCGCCGGACGATATCGGCCTGTCAGTTGTTCGGAACTGTCAAATTTTTGTTCTAACACAAAACACTTACTTACTTACTAAAGCAGACTGATAATCAGTGGGCCCCTTAATATATAATAACAGATGGCTAATTCTAATTGTAACTTACATTTGCATGTCAAAATGATTTCTTTTTGTTACCGTGCGACTTGCTCGCGCCAATATATGTATGAATACGAACAAGTTCGCGAATGATAACGAAATTACATCATTTTGATATAAGAATGTACGTTCGAGTTAGCCTCCAAATATTATTCCTCCCACTGCTGAAGGCGTCCCCTATGAATCTTTACGACTACAATTTTTTTAATTAAATGAAAATTGGAAAAATTTACACCTCCGGCAGGACTCGAACCTGCGACCATTGGAACACCGGTCCAATCGTTTCTGAGAAATAATTAAAAATTTGTAGTAATAGTTCGCAGACGTTTCTGCTTGGTAAAACATTACTTTACGATTTACGACTATGCTGCCTACGTCCATGATATGTTGACCTGAGGTCTCCACCTTGTTCGGGCCTTTTAAGGCTTTTGCAGTAAACCTTTGTTAATTTGCATTTATGGTGTTCTAGGCGGCCGCTTCAAAAAAGAAGTGATCATCGATGGACACAGCTACCTCCTGCTCATACGGGACGAGGGGGGCTCTCCGGAGATGCAGGTAGGCTTATACTCTGCTACCCCCGCGTGGAACCACTACCATCTTATACTCTGCTACCCCCGCGTGGAAATAATACTTCGTAATGTTAACTACTGAAATGACGATTCATAAACACAACACTATTTTTTGGAGCATGCCCCCATCACTAGCACTTGGCATGCGCCATCTTGGATAACGGAGTTGGGTCGATAATGGGTCGATAGCGTTGCTGAGATTTGGTTATGCATTTTATAAAGAATTCCATCGGAATACAGAATATAGAATACAGAACTTTATTGGTAAAAGCAAATTTTACAGGTCACATTTTACATTTATAAAAAAATATATGTACATATGTTCGTTAATATAATGAATTACATATTTCATAACATTTTTAGCGGAGCTGAATGTTCTGTGTAAGTTATTTGTATAGAAGATTCACTCTCTAGTAAAACGCGTCTATTACGAGAGATTAGGCGCAAGCGCAGTGTCCGTTTCGTAGCGGTGCGCGGCAACTATTATGGCTAGATACCAAAATTGGTGTGGGCCGCATGTACTTGTAGCGACGCGAACAACTCGCGAACGCGAAGCGGCGCGGCGCGGCGCGGCGGGCCCACGGCGTTCGCGTTCGCAACGAGATCGTCCACATAGATTTCATAGTTGATTTTATCATTTCGCTGGTATTAAAGGGCTTTGTGCAGCGCAAACAATCCCAAACGTGGCGCTGAATGCCACGTCTTCATAATGCCTGGGTGTGTTTCCATTGTGGCGTTATGTCCGTCATTTTTTATGTGTGAAATAGACGTAAAGCGAATGCCAAAAGTACTTAATGCCGGAAAGGGTGACCCACTGTGCTAATATGCGTCTCCACTGTGTATATTGTTCAGTAGAAATCCAGGATTTATTTTCGTACTACTTAAGGTCAACGTGGAGAAGACCGGCATATAGAAATTGCAGGGAAGACCGTCTTAGGGCAAGAACTCTCGTCTCTGTATACGGACGTCGCTAAGACACAGTCAGCAAGGAACAGCTTCACTCCTTCAGCTCTACTGACCTTCTGTAAGTGGGTAATGTGTACAGTCGACATCAGATATATCGGAGCAGCCAAGGTGCTCACAAATATCTGAACACGCCTCTATTGTCAAGGCGTTAGGTGCGTGTTCAGATATTTTTGTGCACCTCGGCCGCTCCGATATATCTGATAGCGACTGTACAACTACAAACGAAAGGTTTAAAGCGATGACAGAGCTCGTAGCTGTAAAAAGACGGTCTCCGCAATGCAATCCAGTCTTATCCGCGAGTTTCGTGACGTGTCACAATGGAAACGCGTCCCAGGACGCTATCGATTTGTTCTATAAAGAGCACGGGACGGTACTTTAATAGCCTCGCTTTACGATGCGTGTCGTTTCGAATTTACAATCAACTTGTGGGCACTTACGTTCGACGTTTTTATATGTTTACCAGTAGTTAACATGCCGTTAAAGTGGGAAGAGGAAGTTAGGAAGAAATAAAACCGAATTAAGCAAGGACACATGAAAAATTTAACCGTCTATTCATAAGATCGATAGAGAGTCGATTAATTTGGTCATTGCCCATTCTGACCTTCAGAACGTATCGCCGCGATCTAGGAATTCTAAGCAAATCTTAATCAAAGTCTAGACAAGTCAGAAGAGTATGAAAAGTCGAAAGGTGACCTAGTGTTCGCCTTTGGCCTTTTGTAAAGGCGATACCTAACTCCTATTATTAAAACCAGACCTATATTGTTAAAAACTTATGCTTTTGTTACTAAGTGGGCCATTCTACTTTTTGTTGTAGGTACATACGTTTTTGACACTTTTTCGAAAAATGCATATTTTAGAATACTTGGCCAATGGCCATTATTTTCATTTTTTCGTTTTGTGATGACGGGACATTTACACACAAATTTACATTTCTGGTCTATTTTGTTTTAAACCGAATTTTATCTGAGTTTCAAAGAAAAAAGAGTTATTTTACGAAGCTTGTTGGAGTATTTTTTAACGTAACGTAACGTCACTCTTACTTCGTTGGCTCAGCGACCAAAAATGAGACTTGGCCTCCGACACAAGACAGCGCCACTTTTCTCGATTCTGTGCGACCTCTCGGAGTTCGCGCAGATCCGCCTCCACCCTGTCGCACCAGCGATACCTGGGGCGTCCAATAGGACGTCTTCTTGCTGGGCCCAGGTATGCTCTTTTCACGTTCCGATCCTCATCCATTCTCTCAAGATGGCCTAACCAACAAAATAATGACATGGTATTTTAAATCTATCCTACCCTATTAGCAACAAACACTCAATATACAAATTGACTGAAACGTCAGTGTAAATTCAATAGTGTCGAAACAAAAATCGATCGTATAATTACCCCACTATTTGGCCCTCTGCTTGTCTGTGGCAAACAAAATCTTTTAAACGTACAAGCTAATGTGAACTTTAAATACTTGCATTTAGGACGTTTTTCCCTTGAATTAAATATATGCAATCTAAGGCCTATGCAAAGGGCGTTCGCGTCAAATAGGTTAATATTTAAAAGGTTGTTTCAACAATATAAATTTAGATGACTTTGTTAGAGTGTAGACTGCGTAGTAAAAAGCTTTCTTTACATAAAAGCAGTGAAATTGGCACACCCGTCTGTGATTTATTTATATTTAACAATAAGAGGCAAATGACCAGATAATCCATTTAATGTCTAGTGTCACTCAACGCCGTCATTAATATACAAGTTGGAATCCGGCGACGTGAGGCGACCGCAGACGACACGTACTTACTATATACCAATACTTTCTATATACCAATACCATTCGAACTCAGCGACACGAAATCGGGCTCGGCGACGCGTCGCGGCGACGTGTATCTCGGCGACGCGTCGCCGCGACGTCAGAGCGAAGTATCGCCATTGGGTACGCTGAAGTAGCTAATGGCTTGCGTTTCCGGCAGTTTTCGGGTCCCAAAACATGTCCAACAACATACTAAAAGTTGGTACCTAGTGGTTACCGGCTCTCAAGTTCTCATAACAACACTAACAACATCTCACCTGTATAATAACACCCGATACAATTTTCCCTAATGTCACTTAGCTGTAATATAAACCCTTTTAGCTGATTCACATAAAGTGCCAACGCAGATCACTAAGTATTAGATGGTGCGGCTGGATTCACCACTCAATCTCAAGACGCACATCGCATGGACTTGATATTTTTGCAATGTGTATAAAATATTACCACAACATCGTGATCTGATCTGTAGATATCGCGAACCCCCATGGTCACCTTATTTAAAAAAAAACAAGAACTGAATCGACAAAAAAAAGACTACACAAACTTTGTAGACTACACCACAAAAGAACAGCCAGACATCCGAAAGCATTTTTGCCGAAGCTGAAACGGAGATGTTCCGCGCTCGCTCGGTCAACTACAAATCATTTTTAGGGTTCCATACCTAGAGGGTATAAACGGGACCCTCTATTACTAAGACTTCACTGTCCGTCTCTCCGTCCGTCTGTCTGTCTGTCACCGGGCTGTATCTCATGAACCGTGATAGCTAGACAGTTAAAAATTTCACAGATGATGTATTTCTGTTGCCGCTATAACAACAAATACTAAAAAGTGGGCCCTCTAAAACCCTCGGTGGGCGAGTCCGACTCGCACTTGTCTTGTTTTTTTGTGCACACAGTATTTATACTTGCTCTGCTTCTCACAATGGGGTCTACAGATTCTAGAGGGAGGCCATCTATAGTTACCAGTGTTGCCATCGAAAGACAGAAATAGAAGGGCCGTGGTCAGCTTATCCGTGACGTCATCACATTGGATTGACCCGGCCCGAGCCCGTTTAGCTAAATATAGACAATGCGTGCCCTGGGTATATAAACAGTTAAATGTCAATCTGGGGTAAAGAAAGGTTTTATTGAAGATATAGAGTAGAAAGATGACCACGCTTGACAAAAGCATCAACAAGAATCTTCAAAACTTCATAGTCTGGTCTGGCATCCTGCACCAGTAGGCCGACGCGAGATAGACCACCCGTCTTTTACTAACCGTATCGGGTAGTCTATGTCGCGGCGATATATATTGGCCCTATGGTTGACTGGTAGAGAATGATTTGTACATAATTGTATATCTTTGTGCAATAAAGTTTAAATAAATGAAAGAGCAAGAAAAGTATTCGGGGGCTTTATTATTCCAAGCTGATTGTTCCTATTGAAAGAAATTTTACAAAAACACACCTCAAGCAAAATGGCCTCAGAAAAGAACCAAGACGATTCTTCCCACTTCACAATTAAACCATTAAACTTGTGAACGCTTTTATTAGTCCCTTTATTCAATTAACCCAATTTATTTGGCTTCGTGAATGGGTCGAGATTCTACGAGGTCTTTCCCTACTGTTATTTCAACACGAAGCCAGATTTAAAATGCCTGTTTAAGTTTAACTTTACATCAACATGAGTGTGAAATTGCCATCACAAACGTTGTACAGGGTGGAAAAAACTAAAGGGGCCCACTGACTATCAGTCCGCCGGACGATATCGGCCTGTCAGTTGTTCGGAACTGTCAAATTTTTGTTCTAACTGACAGGCCGATATCGTCCGGCGGACTGATAATCAGTGGGCCCCTTAATGGGCACTGGAGGGATGTTTTAAAGATCTGATTAAGTTTAAAAATGTCTAGTTTCTACATGGTTTATAAGTTTCACTAAGTGGAACCCTGTTTTTTCTACGATTTCCCATGAAACCTTATTTTCTGCCTTTTCCTGAGGTAATTTCCCCTTTAATACTCTATCCCCTACAAAACAAAAGATGCCTTGAATCCTGGAACTCGGTCACCGCATTGTGCAGAGTGCAATCGCAGTGCAACTATCTGGGCTGCAAACTTTTTAAACTGCACTTAATTGCTCAGGCAACACTGGGGATTTTCTGCAATTTACGGATGTTTTGTATGACTTGGAGAAATCGATAGGGGCTAAATATCTCGTATATGCAGGTGCATTCTTTATTGGGTTTTTATATTAAGTTGGTAACAGGGGTCGGAAACCGGTATTTGCTCCATACAAAAATACCGTTATTATTAAGTTCTTTTTCGTTCTTTTGTTTATAATTTCATTTTTAATGGGACATTTTAATAATGCAAAATTGTTTTCTAAATACGTGATTCAGTCCTACGTAATGAGCATAAAATAATTCAAAATATTGGCCTATTTCAGGGTTTTAAAAAAAAACCGGTTCCGAGCCCTGGTTGGTAATGATGAAAGTTTGTTGTATGAAATGAAACTTTAGACTCTAAGTTAAAGGATTTAAGTTAATGAATTTGAGGTACCTTCTCCATCAGCATATAGAAGCGTATTGTAGAAATATCTTTTATTAAGTAGCATAATACAGATTAATGCCCCCGTCCCCTTTTATAAAATTTCCCACATTTTTACTGACAAAAGTGGTTTTCCAGACTATATTCTACCACATCTTCATTGTTACTGTGCTGGGCATAAAAGAGAGATAAATATAAGTACTTATGCTCTTAAAAAGTTTCAGTGACAAGGGTGGCTAGCCTTAAAGTTTTACAACTCTAAAGGGCCCTCCACACTCGTGTGCGAAGCCGCGAACGCGAGTGTGGAGTCTAGTTCGCTAATCAGCGAAATCGACTCCACACTTGCGTTCGCGGCTTCGCGCCGCGTAGTCTGGAGCGGGCTTAAAATGACAGTAAAAATATACGTCACAGAACTTCAATTTTAATAACATATAATTCGCTATATCCATACTAATATTATAAATGCGAAAGTCTGTCTGTCTGTCTGTCTGTCTTTCTGTCTGTGTGTTCCCTCTTCACGCTTAAACCGCTGAACCGATTTAGATGAAATTTGGCATAGAGATAGGTTGAGTCCCTGAGAAGGACATAGGATAGTTTTTATCCCGAAAATCATCCCTTAATAAAGTAAAAAGCGGGGTGGAATTAAGATAATTAACGAAGTGCCTGCTAATTTGTGTGCATAATATGCTCAAATTTAGATTGCTATGAAAAATTTTCCAGGCGCTATTCTTACTCTAGCTGCGGTTACTAAGTCCACGCAGACGAAGTCGCGGGCAAAAGCTAGTATATTAGTAAAGTAACAAAGCCAATTCAGTACTCAAATGCTTACATCCAACACGCCCAAATGTCACTAATGCGTACCATCATAGAATAACTTATACTAGAGCGGTACTACTGTCATAGTAAATTTTGTAACCCCAGTAAATTCACTGCCATCTGTCGACACACTTTAAAACTAAAAATGAAGATTTATAAAAATACGATAGAATGTATTTAAATATAGATAAATGATTTTTTTTATTTGCATTAATTATTTTTATGATTTTGACCCATGTTCTTTCACTGATATGCGTTAAAATTGTTAAATAACAAACGAAACCGTCAACGCCATCTATACGACTGTAGGCCAAAACTAGTAGCGCCCTCTGAACGAGAATCAAATTTTCTTGATTTTCGAGGCACGTTTTTTCCTTAGACTGTATCCATCTATTACGGAGTTATATCAGGCCTCCTTCACTCGCTCAAAGCCACGCGCTATATGCCTACCGCTCGGCGTATCGTCGACGATATAATCGACAGAGGGCCGCCGAACGCCCGCCTGAGCGCTCGCACCGCACGTTTCCCGCGCTTACGCTTCGAAATGCCGAAACCACGTAATTATTGTGCAGTAGATGGGTGTAAAAGTCAAAAAACAAAAGAAAATTTGTCGTTTTTTTAGGGTTCCTTACCCAAAGGGTAAAAACGGCACCCTATTACCAAAGATAGATATAACTCCGTAATAGATGGATACAGTCTAAGGAAAAAACGTGCCTCGAAAATCAAGAAAATTTGATTCTCGTTCAGAGGGCGCTACTAGTTTTGGCCTACAGTCGTATAGATGGCGTTGACGGTTTCGTTTGTTATTTAACAATTTTAACGCATATCAGTGAAAGAACATGGGTCAAAATCATAAAAATAATTAATGCAAATAAAAAAAATCATTTATCTATATTTAAATACATTCTATCGTATTTTTATAAATCTTCATTTTTAGTTTTAAAATGTCGACAGATGGCAGTGAATTTACTGGGGTTACAAAATTTACTATGACAGTACCGCTCTAGTATAAGTTACTCTATGCTATTACTAAGACTCCGCTACCGCTGTCCGTCTGTCACCAGGCTGTATCTCATGAACCGTGATAGCTAGACAGTTGAAATTTTCACAGATGATGTATTTCTGTTGCCGCTATAACGCCAAATACTAAAAAGTACGGAACCCTCGGTGGGCGAGTCCGACTCGCACTTGGCCGGTTTTTTCATTTCCGAGAGACGAAGAAAGGTGAGTAGTATTTTAAATCTATCTTTATGAATTTTGTCACTATTTATTTCTTTGAACATAAGTAGATAAATCGTAAATTAAGGAGTTTTTTGAGTCAGGTATTATAAGTGTTGTTTTTAAATATTTGATTGACTAATATAAAATATGGTTAATTCGCAACATTCGTTTTATTACAATAATAACATAAGTAACAGTACAACCCTAGCGCATTCTTACGATGACGCGTTGGCACGTGGCTCGCACGGCGAGCAAGGCAGTCTCGACTCTTTGTGCGCATACTTATGGTACATTTCTTCTCGTCCTGAGCAGCAGGTATTATTATTAAGATTTTGTAGGCTATTATAGAGTAGGTATTTTCGCTTTTGTATGTTAATGATGTATCTGTTACGTAGTAACTATTTATTAATCTGTGGTTATATCTATCTTTGGTACCATGTATTCAGCGATCCTGAATGTCAGCAGATTGTCGCATAATAAACACATGGCAACAAATGGCCTCTGTAAAAAAAAGTAATAATGTCCATAGAAACACCAAGTACATGCGCCCTTTTGGAGCTGATATAGCGCAACTATGGGCCTATGGAACATCCTGCCAGCATCCGTCGTTTTATGCAGGAGCCATAACATCATTTTCATATGAAAAAGCTTTTCTACCGTTCATATAGAGTCTATTTTAGCTCAAAGCGTGTGACAGTTAGGTTGGCAGGCTTGTAATTGCTGCAGGCTGCGACCTATTTCGAAATAGTGGTGCTTTTTTAATCTGTGGTGCAATTTCCGTCACTTTTCAGGTTATGTTTTGAAAGCTATCTATTGTGTGAAAAATGTTAATGTTTGGATTCTCTTAGGGTTGTCCTATACCTCTTGTATCAGTTGGATGTGGTATTTTTGCGACTCCCTGTATATTTATTTTGTAGGAAATTTTATATAGATTATTTATACGTACAAGTCTATTTTTTTGCTATGAGCTACCGTTTACGAGTTATTTACGAAAAACTAAAAAAACGACTTTAGAACAAATTATAAATTATAAGTAACTTTCCCACTTTAATATATTTTAAAATATTCATCCTAGCGAAAAAGTGTACTGAAAATTTTATGTAGATTACTTATGTAGTAAAACATTTTTTGCTACGGGCCACCGTTTACGAGTTATTTACGAAAAACTATAAAAAGGGACCCTAATTTTTAATTTTTTGTTCATACACTTATTTCAAAAAGTTTGACACTTTCGCGATACTTCCTTTAACACTGTCAAAGCGCTCGATTTTATTTAAAATGTACGCCTCCATTTTAAAGGTCAGCCGTCAAAACAAAAAAGCTTTAACGCTCGTAAAACATAACTCACTCCCACACCCGGTCATTTGTTACTCCTTTTAAGTGGCCAGTAAGAACAAAAGGCCTTTTTATAAACATACGACGTTTGACTTTGAAAATTATTTTAAACGGCCTAGCATAGTCGGTATTGACCCTGCCCACTGCTTAGGCGGGGTCCGGGGACCTCCTGAGCCCTGCTTTTTTTTTTATACTACGTCGTCGGCAAACAAGCATACGGCCCGCCTGATGGTAAGCAGTCTCCGTAGCCTATGTACGCCTGCAACTCCAGAGGAGTTACATGCGCGTTGCCGACCCTAACACTCCTCTCCCTCGAGTTCTGGCAACCTTACTCACCGGCAGGAACACAACACTATTAGTAGGGCCTAGTGTTATTTGGCTGCGGTTTTCTGTAAGGTGGAGGTACCTCCCCAGTTGGGCTCTGCTCTAGATCTGGAATGACATCCGCTGTCCTGTGCCCTACCACACAAAGCGAGATGTCATTCACAATGCCCATACCTCTCTTTTGGACGTAGTTTAAGGACATACCCGGGTCCGGCTTCATTAGTTTCATAACATAGGCAAACTGGTATATCATTTGTTTGTGTCTTTATCACAGATATTTATTCCTGTGTTATGGATGTTTTCATTGTTTATAATTTATATTCATAATTTCATAGAAGTTTGACGTTTAAAATAACATTTGGACTGCGTATGCTATTAAATTCGTTGCAGACTTATCTTGGTCTAACTCTAGTTGTTATTTATTAATTGAAATCTCTTGATGACACTGAATATACAAATGGTACAAAGTACATGAGCACAAAGACGAAAGGCTAAATATAATTCTTTCTTACTTCTTTTTTTTCTTTTCGTCATTTGCTTTATATACCTGTTTAAGACCGTATATTGCTGATACTATTGTTATTAAATTGAGAGCTCACATGTACCTAGGAGGAATCACTGACTCCCGAGACACAGGCTTGGACCTAGTTCGGGAGGCAGAGACTCAACCTCACTTCCTAAATGTGTTACAAACCTGTTACACCTGTTTCATATTGTCAAAACTTTATAATGTGAAATGTAATATCCAAGGTTTAAAGCAATAAAGATTTTTATTATAAAAAAAAAATAGGATTTTTTTTACGCTTTTTTGCAATGTAGAAAATGAACTAGAATTTTAATATGAACTATTAGCTAGTTCCAGGTATTACTGCCTTATAATAGAAAGTCCAATATCTTTGTATATTTTTTACTAAATTAAATGTCATCTGTCAAATATAGAAGTCAAATATTCTTAAAAAGCGTAATAACTGTGAGTATTTAGACTTGTTAATAAAACATTTGAAGCGAGCGATTAAATAAAGTAGAGTGTGTGTTCAAAATTGTATACGAATTATTAATATGGCGCACGCTCGCAGTTAACATAAGTAATAATATAAGTGTACTTCTACATTATACATCAAAGGAACATCCCTTAGGTATATACATACATATAGATATATTTACATTTAGGCGGTAAAGTGAAACAGAAACGAAGCTACGTAGACAGCTAATTTGTACGGCAGGCTATGAAATATAAATGAACCCCCAAGACTTGACGGGGAAACTTTAATCAACGAGTAACTGTGTGTTAAATTTTGACAGAAGATGTTTTAATATGTATACAAATGAAAAGGATCAAACAATAATTGACAGATTTAGAATACCTAAAGTCCCAGTAAGTTCGTGTTCTTCTCTCACTCTTACTCAGCGTAAGCGTGAGCGAGATGGAAGTGCGTGCCCGGGAGCGCGAATATCACACTTTTTTAAAGTAATCGATACGCTCTCTCATTTTTAGAAGCAATTTTCATATTTTAGCTTTTGTGCATAATTTGTTACAAATTTTTAAATTGCATTTTAGACTTATGTTCGTGATTTTTTATCTATCAAGCGAAAGTCAAACAGGATTCGAATCGATACAGTCGCTCAAGAAAGGCCTCAAGATTGCTAATTAAATTTATGGCAGCCGTATTGTTTTCCAAAAAAGCGCTACAAAAAATACGTTACGAATCCAAAGAACTAACTTTAAATTATAATAGGAGTAACTTTAGTCTGGATTTCTGGAGAAAATGATGTTCAATATCAGTAATCACGTAATCAGTATTCAAACAGTAGCAAGTTTTACCTAAAAATATCGGCTTTTTGCTCGGAATTAAAATGCTCTTTTTTCGGTTACGCTAAATAAAAATAAAAAGGCTTAGCGATGAAAAATTTGCTCAGTGTTGCTTTATTTATCAGGGGGGTTTCCCTTAATAAAGGCCCATCTTCAGTTTAGATTGTTTTTCAACAAATAAAACAAGTAAAATTCAACCGACTGTAGGTGTTTGCTTAAAATATAACTGAATCTTAATCCTCAAATAATAGGGTTGAAAACCTTTAATTGATAATTTTCCCATGCCCGCACAGAACGGTATTATGCGAGGAAATTAAAGGAGGCATTTCCATGAATATTGAAAGCACTTCAGCGTGTCTGCGACAGCGTCGTCTGGTACGACAGCGTACCTACAAGGGTCGGTAAACCAGCTAGATACCTGGTTTACAAGTGTAGACATCCTTAGACTTACGAAGATATAGAATATATCATGAGCCTTTAGACGAGTTAGGCTACGTTTCCACCAAAGATGTGCGAGAATACGTAGCGAGACTAGCAGGGGATAATAGAATCGCTTTACGCCGAGCGAGAAAAGCTAAATGAAGTGATTCTATTGGTTAACAAACACACCCCTTGCTACGCATCCTTACACATCTCTGGTGGGAACGTAGCCTTAGATGGCGCTACAGTTTGTGTACCTAAATGGTTCCTATTCCTATGTGTGGTACCTGCTAGATTTTACATTATCACTTGACAAGGTCAGTCATATATTAATCGAACAAAATGCGTGGTGGAACATCATCTACTAAGTAAAATAAAAAATGAAATTGTCACAATGGTTTTGTCCCTTACGTGCTGTTCAACTACAAATGTTGATTTGGTAGTTCATTTTGTATGTTTTATAAGTACTTAGTTTTAACTATGTTCAGTACCAAGGTCTTTGAACTTTAACTAAACGGATGAACTAGTATAATCATTGAACTAACTACAGCCTAGATTATAGTACTTAAAGGTGTCAGCAAAAAGCAGGGGCAGGAAATCTTCGATTTGAGAGCTCTCGTACTAATTGCGCCGCCGTGGTAAAAGGCTTGACGTTTTTCGTTCTTTTTCTTTCACTATATACCTACATTACATTATTTATTTATGGAGTTGAGTTCTTTGTCATGTAAGGGGTTAAGGTATCGATTTTAGCACGAGGGTAACAACAACTGTACCACTTGTGAAACAAATAAAACTAACTATTTCCTCTTAAAATGTAGTTCATTCTGAAAATTACTAAACTTACCTAATTCAAGTTTTTACAACACATAAAGTATAATGGGTACAATAAAAAGCTCTAAGTTAATATATGTAGGGCTGTAAATCGAATGAACTAGTTATATAGGGGTTGCTAGTACCTACCGACAAAATGGCGACGAACTAGAAAGTACAAAGTTGCTTATTAGTTCTTTAACTGATCAAATAAGTGGATAACTTTACGCGTTTTTTTTTTTATTATTATTAGCGACGATATGGCTAGTACGAACTTTTTTTATCCTGACAAAAGTGATAGGGTATATAAAAATAGTAAAAATAAATAATAAGTAATAACTTAAGTATAGAAAACCAGGAAAACTATACTTGGTTAGGAAAACCATACTCATCTCTTTCCTTTGGGTGCTCAGTACTAGCGTAAGTAAGACAAAGACAGTATGATTTTCTCTGTCTATGTTTGAAATGAGACAGTCCTGGGCCAAACTATAAAATAGCTTAGTATAGCTGTTAAAAATTGTTTTCCTAATTATTTTTCACACTGCACCCACATTCGAGAATTTCTGTTTTGCCCTATGGTTGACTGGTAGAGAATGCCTTGAGGCATTAAGTCCGCCATTTGTACGTATTTTAGTTGTGCAATAAAGTTTAAAATAAATAAATAATAAACTATAATTTTATAAAATTGTATAGTTTGAATGTTCTCAAATGATTTTTACGCCAAAGATCCTAATCTGTTAAACAAAACCATTGTTTTTTTTTAGTGTGAGCGCGTGGCCATTGTCTCTGAGCGCTTGGCCATTTTGCCTGAGCGCGTGCAAAAATCATTTGAGAAGATTCAAACTATACTTATCAGGTTAACCTTTTTTAGGCGCAACCACCACTAAGTTTGGTCAAACAAACTAATCTATAATAGCTTTTCGAATTTTCTCTTTTAAAATATGTAATAGTAATAACAATATATCACTGTCAACCCCCAGGCATAGGCGAAATCCAACACAGATATCAATATCAGACACCCGATACGATCCATCAATATCCCGCCTTTTCATTCAAAATCAAGTGTACCAACGTGACAGCTTTTCCATTCGTTCAAAGGGTGGCTAGGGTAAAGGCGCCACGCGGCGGACACGATCGCGTGCGGCGCCGGCTGGACTGCAAACGTCGATTACCCCGAGTACACTAATAACGCTTTGTCGCGCATTTTTTATAGTGTTAATAAAGTAGAAAAAACATTTTATTTGCACTTGTGGACAGTTTAAACGCGTCGCGTGGAACTCGATTAATTGGGATAATTGCAGTATAAATTATTTGGATGATACTCGTGTAATGTGTTTTTTTTTTTGCATTACTATCTTCAATACTGTCGAAATTTAGTTATAACTCCGTAATAGATGGATACAGTCTAAGGAAAAAACGTGCCTCGAAAATCAAGAAAATTAGATTCTCGATCAGATGGCGCCACTACCTTTGGCCTACTCTCGTATATATGGCGTTGACGGTTTCGTTTGTTATTAAACAAATTTAACGCATAACAGTGAAAGAACATGGGTCAAAATAATATAAAAATAATTAATGCAAATAAGAAAAATCATTTATCCATATATGAATACATTTTTAGATAGATTTAATCGTGTGGCGATAGATGGCAGTGAATTTACTGGTGGCACAAAATTTACTATGACAGTACCGCTCTATCCTATTTTATCCTCTTTGCTATTAAGTAACAGATATAATACGTAGGTATGTACATTTTTAAATAAAGTTTTAAAACATCTTATCATAATATCTAATTTAATGTAAATAAATAACAACGTAAATAATTTAATGTAAATAAAAAATAACGTTTATTTTTGTTTATGTGGTAAAAAAAGTTTAGGTTAGCTAAGCTAGCGTTGCGAATTTCATAAAACCGTCCGCCCTTTTCACGGCTGCGCTAGCCCCAGCAAAAGCCTTCAAGATGTTTTCGCCACATTTTGCGTTATTTATATTAAAAATTGCGCTCGCTTTTCACTTCAGATTTGTCTGCTATGAAATAACAAGAGGCTTTTTGTGTACAATATCTTATGAACGTATTTTATTGCGACAAATGTTATTGTTACATGAAGCAAAAAATACTGAATAACATATTAAATTAAGAAGAAATAAATTTTACGCCTGTATATGAAAGTAATTTATATTTACTCAGCAGAAACTTCATAATCAAATATTAGGTATTTTGATGTGTATCGCGTATCTAAGTCTAAATCCATCCGCCATTTTCGATCCCTTCGTAATTTTCTTAGTTTTTTTACATTGTGTTCGTTTCAATAAGTAGGGTAAGTTTTACGTTAAACATATTCATATATTCTGACCGGAAGGCGAATGCTCGCACCTGTGCAAATCGTAAATAAGTTTATGTATTTATCATTTACATATGTATTGCATAAACTGACTGGAGAAACTTGAAATATCAGCAACCTAAGGAAGTGATGGCCTTATGACAAATTGATCAAAATGACCTGTAAGTTTAGAAAATTGACGACCGATTGCTTAATTTTAATAAGTTATGAGAAAGTTTTCTGTCACCAAACTAAAATTTGTGCATATGTATTTGTAAATTTTGCATGAATATAACGCGGCTAATAAGACGATTTGGGGTAGAACTAAATAATTTGGAAGTTATTTAATTTCTAGTTACATCTCTTAGTGTTGGCAACATAATACTCGTACTTTTTGTACGCATAATTATAATATATAAATCGATCATATTTGATACTTAGTCATAAGGTCGTTGTAACTTGTAAGTCGAAATTACATGTTTCAAAGCACCTTACTAAATTTGTTTTATGTTTCACATAAAAAAGCTTCTAGCGAGTTGGTAGAAAATTACTGTCCTTAATACCGTTTCATGCGCTCCAAATGTCAATTTTGCGTTGAGATTGAAAATAAATGTAGTTACATGAAATTGAAACATTTTTCTAAGTTCATAAGCAATAATCGATTACCTTTGAACCATATTAGTCGCACGAACTACAAATACCGTTATTACATCGAAAGAACGTTGACCCTAAGGTCATAGAGTACAGAAGACTCGAATATTTGAACGTGAAGAATGACCCGACTTTATCTTAAAGAGTGTTCGTGTTCTGAATTTGAAATTGGCACCGAAAACTTTAGAATCGGGTCGTATTTATTCTCTGGAAACGTGCTTACCTGTGAATGGCACTACAAACTTTTATTTGCTGTTGACAGCATCGCTCCCGTCTTAGTATGGAAGTGAAGTTAGTATAAAGTAATATTAGTTCAGGTTTTCACCGACGTATCCGATAAGTTTGTGGTGCTTTATCTGACTGTTAGATTGAATTGAGATGCGGAACTTTTGACTTTATACGGCTGTGGGTGGTTTTGGAATTTTGTGCGCTTTGGAGGAAAACTTAGTTCGGAGAGTGATAGTCACATTTTTCTTTATCTAGATATAGAGCTATGTACGAGATAGAAAAACGAATTAGTAAAGTTTGAGTGACTAAAGAAACTTTAGCCGTTTTTGAATTGCTTTTATTCTTTGAATAGGCTAAATTCTGATCTAATATTGACCTTTGTGGTCGTGTCTACGTCGAATTGTAATAAATTGCCAATTTTCATAGTTACAAGAGTCGGATAACTTTTATGAATGTTTGTTCATGAGAAATCGTAAGCAATATATTTAACGTTATCTAATTTATTCATTCGCTCCAGTCGTTATGTTGGCCCTATTTATAACTCAGAAAGTTACGGGTAACTGGGTAAATTCTGCGTTCCTGAAACTTTGATGAAAGGGGGGAATAGCGTGCAGGCCCAGAATTTTCGTACGTGCCTCTAACATCAGTTACATCTCCCCATTCCGAGATGAGGAAGACACAAAATGCGTTCTTTTTTCTCGTTACTTTTTACTCTGCTAATAACTTTTGTTTTTATTGAATTTTTAACGGCGTTGTCTTTATTTGGTTTCTAATGTTGTTTTAGGTAGTGAGTCAAGACGGTTATACTTGTATTTTCTATCTCGTGCTCATGTTTTATTAATGATATGTTAATATTGAATAGAACAAGTTTAACTGTCACAGGCTATGCAAGACATACTTAGTTGACAGAATTTACACTACGTGTGTAACAAGTACCTTCACGTACATAGGCTATCTATATGTATTACACTAGTGACTCTGTGAGCTGTAGGCTAGCTTTAAACGGAGTAAATGTATGCCTCCGCCATTTTGAATAAATTCCAATAATTGAATCGACAAAAAATCTATTTACTTAATCATCGAACCTGGGCTATAACCGCGAAAATAGAAATTCGGAAAATGCGGGCATTTTTCTCTGTCACTCTAATTACGCCTTCATTGGAGTAAAAAAGAAAGAGCCCCGCAATGTGCGAATTTCGGTTTTCACGGTAGCCCTGCGGCTGCTCACAAAATCGGTGAGAATCGGTTGAGAATTGCGACATGTAGAGGAGAACATCCGGACATACGAGGGCATTAGGCAAATTTTTGCCTAAGCTGAAACGTAGACCTTCGCTAACGCTCGGTCAATTATATGTTAAATTGTTATATGAACCTACCACGTATCTTTGTTCTTGTTTTGACATTAAAAAAAATACTCTAAAATTCGGTTACCTACGGCATTCTATTACTTTCATATAACCCGCATCCTTCCTATTCAAGGGCCTGACACTCTTTGATAGAGAAAGATAGTCTTATTGCGATTCCTATAAGAGGAAATAGAAAACAGAGCCATGCTTTGTCCTTACCACCGACCGGGTGGCATCATAGGTAGGAGGCGATGGCGAAATACCGAAATTTATAAGTGTCAAAGAGAAAAAATCCTATGCTGCCCAAATTTTATATGAATATTCTTTCTCTTACCCCCGGTCGCTCGGCGGCGCGTCTAAAACTACTTGTATATACTATGTCTATGTTCCTATTTGATTAAGCTGAAAAACCCTTATGGCCATACTCATGTCCGTCTCATCGGTAGGTAGGTACTTAACGTCTCAATAAGGCGAAGGGGCATTTTTGATCACATTTTCGCATTATTGCATCTCCTTAGCATGAAAGTCCCTTCGCCCTGAAAGGAAGGATCGCGTTCCCGGAGGACGTGTTTCGTTATGTCGGCCCTTTCAGCCCTGTCCTATAGGTATTCCCCATTTTGAGCGTCTAATAGAACCCGTAGAACCTTTGGTTGTTTAGACAAAATGTTGTAACAATTTTATACTTGTTACAATATAATGTCGAAGCATTAAGAACACCTCACATTTCTTCGAAATAGCTGAAGTTGAAATGGCATCACGATTTAACATGAAGGCCACATTCCCTGTGCTGAACGTTGAGGGCATGTGATTATTATTTCAACACCATAGAGCGACAACTAAAGATTTTCTTTGTATTTGTACATTACGAGTCAAATAACACGGGTTAACTATTTCTAATTTCCGTAAAAAACACATCTACCCTAAGAATCATGAATCGAAATCTAGGGTTGCAACGGTAATAAGATTGACGATTGTTAATATTATGTCATTCACTCATTCACCTCTTCTTTAATGTTACCTGCAATTGCGTTTTACCCTATAAATAGGGACTCTTAATATATTACCCGACACGGCATTCTGTGCATAATTAATTTTCTTTGTAACTACCGTTGACTTTCTGTTAATTATAATCAAAGCAATCTGCTTCCCTCGACAATGTTCCATAGAGTTTACTAGCCCAAGGCAACTTTGCAAATTCCAGTTTTCACTTGAACGTCGCAGAAGGCGCTTTGAAGTAAATTAACTTGTAATATTGGAACAGGAATAATTTTACCCGCATTAATGTCAAGATAAACGTATCCCTGTGGAATTAAAGACTAAATTATATATTTACTTCTGTTTTCACCGGAACAGTGGGTCGACAATCTAATTTGGGAGGGGGTTCTTTAATTGGGTCATAATTTTGTAGTGAGTTTTGTTTGTTATGGACCCTGCGGTGTTGTTGCGCCTAAATAGGATGTAGTTATGTCAATTCACGCATACTTAAAGCTAATTTTCGACACGAACCGCTCACGCGAGAGTCACTGATGCGTGATGCCTTTTTATAATTAAGTTTTTATTCGACAGCTTCAAGACATTTTATGGTCACACGGAATTGTTTTCGTTTAAGCGTTTATGTTCAATGACAAAAGGTTTTTCAAATTAAATTAAAAAAAAACACATAATAACGATGTCAGTCACGTTCCAAGTCCTTTTGAATAAGATAAAAGACAGTTGTACGACTCGGTCTTCTGTGACATTCGACTTGCTCCGTGAGTCTCTCAGTTAGATTATTTCAAAAGGATTTTGACCTTATATAGGCTGTTTTATAATGTACATATTGGATATGTTTGCTTGTGTAAAACAATTTGCAATGTTTGTTTGCAATGGGCGGTGTTAATTGCCCCGGTAGAATGTTTTGAAGCCATTACGTGGTTTTAAAAGCACCACTGTTTAGTTTCATTTTGTAAAGCAATGTCACCTTTCGCTGACATTAATTAATGATTTATAATATAAGCTTACTAAAACAATTTGTCTCTGCCCGACGGGTAGCCAGGGGAAGTTACCTGACCACAACGGAAACCTTTGTCCGGCCTAAGTGTCATACCCTAACAATGAAGGGAGGTGAGAACAGCACAGGTCACGTTCGGATATCGAGTTACGGCATTATTCTCTCTCCTATTCATCGAAAAAAGTAACTTACTCCGTTCCGTATAAGCATATAGGTAGGCTTGCGTTGTTTTTTTCGCCTCGGCTTTGTAAGGGCATGAAAACCAGTTCCCTATATAGTGCGCTAGGTACCCATGGCGAGACAAAAGCAGTAAATTGGGTATGATGATACGCGCTATGCTGTAGGGCTGAGTTTATGAGGAAGTGTTTTTGTTTTTACTACGTATTGTGCTTCGGTTACAAGTATGTTGCTTATCTACAGCAACATTGCACCGGATATGTTATCAAAATGATTTGCGGACGAGAAAATCGCAATTAGGCACAATGACCTGAAAAGATAATTGCATTTTATCAACGGAACGACAATATGATATATCTTACTATGTATGAGAATTTAATACGTGCTTTTCCGAGTAACAATAATCGAATTATTAATGAGTAAGTATAATAATTTTGGTTACGCTAATTGATTGAGGAACGACATGATTAACACATAAACGCAGTTTGTTACATTTTGGCAACTTGTAAAAGTTAAGACGAAGTAGGTGCAAATACGATGTTAACATGAATATTGATGTTGCCTTGCCAATATTACTAGTAAGTTTTATTTTCTCTTCTAGCCATGAGCGAAAGAGAAATTGGCGGGCGCAAGGCAATTAATTGTTTAACTTTGAAGTTCTGATTGTTTAACAGTTCTCTAATGTAACTTAGGTTTACTAGCTTTGTTTATCTTATTTATCTGGTCAATAATAGCAACCAGCTTTTAACTTTAACAATGTTAAACTCCTAAACTGGCCATTATTGGACGTTATCTTCTTGAAGTAAGGTTTACGAATGGCCAGCCAACTGTATCTGCAATGGTACTCGTGAAGACAGTGAAATATTCGATCACTCCGCCCACTGCCAACGAGAGCGTTGCTGGACGCACGCATGACTCGAGCCACGTTCGATTACTTCCCCGTAATTTGTAATTTCGCTTCCTAACCGTGTCCGACGGTCGAAGATGAAAGTATGTTCGAACTTCAACGTCTTCGTGTTTTAAAAATGTGTAGTGAAACGCGTAGGACGTGTATGTCTATGTTTAGAATTTTAAATGCCTCTGACATTCCTTGTATATCCATTATGGTTTCTGTAACATACAAACCGTATTAAACAACATTATTAAATTGTTCCTGCTGGATTTATGTTACTCAAATGGATCACATCACAAGAGCTCTTGAAATTAATATAAGAAAACCTCGTTACTCGCTTTTTCATATCGCCCAATTAGTGTTATCACGAAGAAGGCAATAAATGTTACCATCAACTCATTTACGACGGAAACTGCCTCAGTTTCATGTTTTCACGTTCAAATTTGATCGTTCGACCTTGTCGCTAAGGGAATTCAACCGTGATACTAAACGTATCAGCCCAAGGTCTGAGAAAGCTTGTAATTCTTCACAGAGCGTTACCCCCGACCCCCGGGCTGTTGCTAACAGATTTCGATTACGCTTTATTAAATCATGTTGAGGTGTCAAGGGGTTCGCACTAGGCTAGACTTGAGCCCAATCATTTTATCGATTGCATAAGTAATATGGTTTTCAGCGACTGACAAATAAACGACCAATTGTGTAATTATACAAACATCATGAATTCATTAGATGCAGTTCATATAATGATTAAGACGTAACTTGCAGGTGTTGTTTAGTGTTTACAAACTTTAATTACAAAATTAAATCAAACCATTAATACAATGGAAATCGAACAAATCCGTAGGTAAGTGCAGTTAAAGATCCATTGTTTAGATACATAAAAACATTTAATGAGTCTAATGACGAATCAGATACAAGGCCGAGTACTACTTAAGTATCATGACTGAATACTAAGTGATATTGATAAGGAAATCCTTTTTAATCTAAATAATACCCTGAATAATCTTTGTACATTAACACGCATGTTATCCCCATATTAATTCATTTCATATGCTAGGGATTGCATACAAGTGCATTTAGCTTTTTGTGCCCTGTCTCCCTCAATACTCGTGTCGGCAAGGGGGTTGGAGGGTGACGGGTATAGTGGAGGTTTGCCGCCCAAGCTGAAAGCCGCCCGCCCGCCCAGTCGCTTCCAGTGCGCTGTCCTGTTCGCAGTGATTTCACCTGTTACTGTTGACAGTTCCATAGAAAACGACAAAAATAGACAGTAAAAATCCAATATCCCTGCTTTTATTCAGAAGTGGTCGGGTGTTGCACTGCCAATTAAAATCGGGATGGATTGGTAAGAGCTTTACTTATTTACTAGTTTTTCAATACATTTTATCAATCTATGCGGTGTATGCAGAAAAGTTGTTTGCTCATTAAACATGCATGAAAAGTACTTTAATACGCAATATTTGCTTTTGTATTGTGTCTATTTATTTTGCGACAACCTTCACCATGTTTATCATTACCTTATTTTCGGTTATGATTTGGGTTCAACATGCGAATCTCTCGTAAACCTATATTTTGTGTACATGTTATAATAAATTGGCGTCTTGTTCAGAAGCTCTCTTATTATTCTAATTTCGTTATCTGTGTAGGCTTTCAGAGATTTATCATTAGTGATAACGATGTTTTGAAAGACGTGCCTTGAAACTGAATAATATTTCCAAATATCGTCTTCTGGCTAATGAAATTCATTTCCTTCCATCTCGCTCCGTTACCGTCTTCGTAAAAATAAAATCACTTGATAAATTTGAGTTTGTCGTGATTTCCATCCGAGATGGCAAATAAATAAATATAAAAAATTATGCAACCCAGACGAGGGTGATGTATGTCATGTTTTTGCATGTCGTCATCACACACTCCCGTATGCCGGATGACGCCTCCTGCCGTCGATTGTTCTTTAGAGGAAAGGGGTGACACCCTCCTACGCATTCTTCATTCAAGTGGAAGCTGAGTTACCCATACACTTTCTTTTGTCTACCCCATTTTTTTCTCACAAATGACATTGCTGTGTTATGGTTTAATAAAGCCTAGGTGAATCTGGGCGCCCGTAGTAAAATCAAGCTGTGCAATCATGCTTTCCTAATGGTCGAAAATGGTCTTATAATAGTCTCTTTCACTCGATTATTATTAGAGCAATAGTTATAACATAACTGTATTATGACTTTATATTTTGAAAGATCCGCACTATACAGCTATACTTCTATGTTTTAATATATGCTATAATGTTCAGGGAAAGGACAATAATGATTTCTGAGTCTTATAAAAAGTTTACTGTCTGTTGCCTAACTATGAGTATACTTATAAATCTTATAATTCTTTTTAGGATAATTATCCTTACATGTAGCTAGTTGAGAAATGCATACACAACCCTTCCGTTTTAATCCCCCACGTAATTATACCAGCGACTTAGGGTGAGTTTTTTCTCCAGGATTCCGCAATAGTGGGGTTACGTGTTAGGGGTTTTTACGTAATGCGGTAGGTACGCTACTATAAGGTTGCGGTTTTAAAGAAAGCGATGACATTGCAATTATGGAGGCTGATATACAATCGGTAGTTTGCAATTTACGAACCGACCGTTTTTCCGTACAAAATTCTTCACTAACCGGGTAATATGTAGGTTTATAGTTTTTCTTCTTATATTTATGGTTAAATTTCATTGTTACAGTTTACTGCCTGGGTCGACGCCGTGATCTTCGTATTTAGTCTCGACAACGAGGTCAGCTACAACACAGTTTCCAACTACTTTAACAAAATGTCTCACTATCGAAACTCCGCCGAGATACCGATCATTTTGGTTGGAACACAAGGTAAGCGATATGCGTTATTTTGTTATTACGTTTTTTATATCAAACGATAACAGTAAAATTATCTCTTGACAAATAATGTTTGATGAGTAATCTTAATTATTTTGAAATTTTAGTGAAGACATTTATTTCCTTTGTAAATTTATACGATACAAGGAATGAGCACAATGTTCCACCTAATTAGTGATTATCGACATAGTATCGTGCAAGTTCCAGAACTGAGGATGAAAAACTAAATAAAACAAAGAAGCTGCTCATGCGTTTCCAATAGGTTTCCTGTCCATTTACAAAATTGATTGGTTGCTCTTTCAGATGCCATAAGTGAAAGTAGTCCACGCGTCGTGGACGACAACCGCGCTCGCAAGCTGTCAAATGAACTGAGAAGATGCTCATACTACGAGACCTGCGCTACGTACGGATTGAATGTCGAGCGCGTGTTCCAAGATGGTAAGAAAAGAACAAGTTTTTTATACCGTGACGTCACGACTGACCGTCTTTTTTTCGATCGCCTCGATAACAATGGGGATCGGAATGCTGTTACCGTTTATTTACTTGTATCGTTGGATGGAAATCAGTTAACATAATCGTTTGCATTTGCATTTTAGAGTTCCGTATGTTATCGGATTTTTATTAGGATGTCCCCATTTGATATCGCAATAACAACAGTAGCACGCAGCTCTGTAGTATGACAATATCACCATTAAATGAAACAGCCATGAATTTTCAACGACCTTTGCTTATATTGTGGCTTATTAACTGTCGTTACTCTATGTATAGCATCCGCTGGCGGAACTTCAACATCGGATGGTAATATTATATCAAACCAAGTCGTTTCGTGGTAGGTAATTAGGTCCCGTTGCGTTATTTTTAGAAGATTTTATTTTATTCAAAAACGTGTTTCACAGTCTTAATGTGTGCATGCATGTCATTAATTGTATTTGTACAAATACAAAGACAATTCAACTTTAGTAGTTACAAGGCATTTTTTATTTCTTTATTCACAAATTGAGTCGCTTAACTTCAAACTCGGGTACAAATCCATCTGTAAGATTATGCGATTTAAGAACAGGTAATAGGATAGATATTTGCTGAGAGGGTCGAATGGATTTACCCGAGATGGAAGTCAAGTGACACAATTGTACGACAGTCAAACACTTAAAGAGACCTAAGAATATAATATATAGCTGGTCAATTAAATCTTGTCAGTAGAGTAGGCGCGAAGGGATATCGTCCCATAGAAAATTTGAATTTCGCGCCTTTTTATTCTTTTCTATACTTTTTAACTGACTGACTACTTTTTTTACTTTTCTATGAATGAAAAAGGTAGTCGTACTGTACTGGACCTAGAAAAAAACTGGGCGAGTTGTGTACAAAAAAAGGAGCCTGTCCATGGGATTACATAATACTGCATGATATTGGACATTTTTTTGCGAGGAACCATGTAAAGCATCGCGTGATGGGCTGATGGGAATGCGAGACAGTCGATCTAGTTTGACTGCGGGGGGATTCTACGGCGCGCAGTGGTAACACCGGTCTCCCGCCGCGCGGTCGTCGTTCGTTCTCGACGCTCTCGTTCATTCGTTCCGCGTTGTTTACATTTTTGATTTGACAGTCAACGTCGTTTTGTCTTAAATTCGCGTCGGCCGCTGTCCGTTTTTGATTTGTTATTTAAATCAAATTCTGAATGGAACGATGGATAAAACGCTCATTTTCAAATCGAACATGTCGCCGATAGCGAGCCTGCGGCGTCGGACATCGTGCTATAACATTCAAAGAGCTGAGGAGCGTGATCGTAGGAAATCGGCAAAATTCGAATGTGTGTTGATTTCGTATAAATTAGTCGCTTTTTGACGGAATTGGTTCAGTGTTTTCGTGCAGTGTTTTTAAGTGATGTTTTTTGTATTTTAGCGTGTCAGAAGATCGTTGGTTCGAGGTTGTCGGCATCGCAGCAATGCCTGGCGGGATCGCGACCTGTGACGCCTCAGCCCTTGCCAAACTCCCCCAGTCACAATCATTCCACATTCCTCTATAAGGTGAGTCTACTATACAGCGCAAATCATGAAAGTCAGTAATCATATATGTGAGAGAAATTTACTAATGAGCCGACCCGCGAAAGTTGATTTGTGGATGTTTTGGTTACATTCCTATGCATAATAAATCAAAACATTTAATGTTCTGTATCGGTTCACGATACAAATCTACTAGTACTTGATATAATACCGATACTTGTGTAGTTATACATGTATGTAAACAAACATGGTGTACTTTACAGTCTAAACTGGCATTTAACGAAGCATTGTAAACTGCAAGCACTCCATAAAATTAAATTAATAAAACGAGTTTATTATGCTTTAAGATGATTGGGTATAATTCCCACAACTCTACATAAAATGTATCAAGAATATGGTGGTAATTATGGTGGTGGTGGTTGGTGGTTGGCTTATATTCCATTGGAATTCGTGCCATTCCTATAATTAACATTGTAGTAAACTGCATATTTTTCACAAAGCGGAACAGGAAATTCGGAAGGATGGAAACTGTGGCATCTGTGGCAAGGGTATATTAACCCACTTTTGTCTTTTTCTGACCGTTCTAACCACCTGCATTTGTCCCATAACATGAACGCCATGAATCTACATTCATTCGCCATCAGATATATCAGTGGCCCAGGTACTCAAACATGTCTGAACCTGAACTAGTGAAAACTCCATATAACATCACTCAATGTAAGGATTCACTCCCTATTACATCGACATTTGTTGGCTGTGGTTGCTTTTCCTTAAGAGCCCCCGGCAAGCTTAGCCGAATTTCACCTTCCCATACAAACAGAGTTTCATTCTCATTTTAACACTACATGTTGGATTGTAATGAAACTTTGCACATATGATGATATGAGGTATATATATATATATATATATATGTCTGTAATTAGTTTACATAGTTCCAGTTTATAAAACAAATGAAATAGAGCAAAAATTAATTATTAAGTTTTGTATGAAAAACGTTTGCTGTATTTTTTTAGCTATGGTATCTGAAGCTACATAAACTAATTACAGACACAGATGTACCTTATCCTATTGTAAGATTTGTAATTACAAAGTTTCAGAGCAAAGTAGCTACTCGTTTTAAAATGAAAGCGTAACTATGTTTGTATGGAGAACCAAGCTTGCCGGGGACCCTTAAAAGTAATTACTCTCTATATAACCAAAGATAGAGATAACTCCGTAATAGATGGATACAGTCTAAGGAAAAAACGTGCCTCGAAAATCAAGAAAATTTGATTCTCGTTCAGAGGGCGCTACTAGCTTTGGCCTACTGTCGTATAGATGGCGTTGACGGTTTCGTTTGTTATTCAACAATTTTAACGCATATCAGTGAAAGAACATTGGGTCAAAATCATAAAAGTAATTAATGCAAATAAAAAAATCATTTATCCATATTTAAATACATTTTATCGTATTTTTATAAATCTTCATTTTTAGTTTTAAAGTGTGTCGACAGATGGCAGTGAATTTACTGGGGTTACAAAATTTACTATGACAGTACTGCTCTAGTATAAGTTACTCTATGATATAACGAAAATAGTGTTAGTGTCAAAAAACCTCCGGTCCCGTGAGTGTCGTTATATAGGATGATTTTAGTGTCACGCGGACCGTCCGTGTTGATTGCTCCGCATAGCACCAATATGTATTAAGTTCAGGAAGCGTTTTACAGTGGTCTGCGCGAACCTTGATAATAGAGGCTTCTGAAGAAAGCCGAATATTTGTGAAACCTTTGGCTGCTCTGATTTATCTGATGGCCCCCGTACCCGATAAGACAGCAATCTGCATGTATTGCAAGTGTCCATAGACAATAATCTCTAAAAATCTATGAAATGTGCTGTACACTGCAATAAAAAATCTTATGCTAAAGTTTTGTGGTCTACGTTGCATAAAGCATTCGCATTTGTGTAAACCTCCTTTATTCTGGAACCACCATATTTAACCAATTTTTTTTTACATGCAGATACGTCTGCGAGCGATACTCCTTAGAAAAATTGGTTTAGTATGGGTTAGCACATTGTTACTTCTGTGCTCATCACACAAATAAATGCCCTTACCGGGATTCGAAACCTATTTGCTATTTTCCACATAACCCCTCTTTTGAAGTTAACCCAATGCACCTTATTATCTTTAATAATATTATGTATGATGGTCAGAATCAATTTTGTCTTAATTAATACTGTTTCTAATTTAAAAGTGTTATCTATTCTATCAGCCTCATTTTGAGGTTGACACATAATTGGTAGCAAATTAATTTCCGTTCATATAATTTATTTTAATGATAATATTGAGATGAATATTAATTTGACGTAGTTATTAATATTATATAATTTCTCGATTGCTTTCACGTTGGCGCCACTTAAGGCAGTACGCAGTATTTCTTCCTGATTGGCGCGCTCTGACTCCGCGCCAAGCAGGAAGAAATACTGCCCACCAATACCGCGCCGCCAAGTGGGGAAGCGGCCTTAGGTTGATATCTGTACAAACAGCAACACTTTTCTGTCCATCGGTGGACCATGCCTTTTGTAATAAGGTTTACGAACAGTCAGTTAACAGTATGGACGATAGACAGGCGTGGCTCACTCCGCGATTACGTCGCGTCGCTACAAGTACATGCGGCCCACACCAATTTTGGTGTCTAGCCGCAGTAGTTGCCTCGCACCGCTACGGAACGGATGCCTGCTCGCGCTTGCGCCACCTAGCGGTCATATCTGTCGTAATAGACGCGTTTTATTGGAGTGAATCTTCTGTACGAAGTACTATTATTTATTCGGTGGCGATGGTATAAATATAATTAATATTCTTGCAGGGTTATTATTTTAGGAGTCCATGTAAATAGGATGCATTTCAAAGATAGATATAACTCCGTAATAGATGTATACAGTCTAAGGAAAAAACGTGCCTCGAAAATCAAGAAAATTTGATTCTCGATCAGATGGCGCCACTAGTTTTGGTCTACACTCGTATAGAGGGCGTTGACTGTTTCGTTTGTTATTTATAATTTTAACGCATACCAGTGAAAGAACATGGGTCAAAATCATATAAAAATAATTAATGCAAATAAAAAAATCATTTATCCATATTTAAATACATTATATCGTATTTTTATAAATCTTCATTTTTAGTTTTAAAGTGTGTCGACAGATGGCAGTGAATTTACTGGGGTTACAAAATTTACTATGACAGTACCGCTCTAGTATAAGTTACTCTATGATTTCGGTTACCTTACTAGTTTGGCAAATAACACACTTAACTTTTAGATTTCTAGAACATCATAAGAAGTACCTAAATAGCATAATCTTATCTCTCACAATCTGTGACATAAAGATAAGATGTTGATATGAGTGCATGAGAATTAGGATTATTATGACACTGTTATCAATAACATGAGAAAATGTATTTTTTTCTGATAATGTTTTATTAGAACATGTGATTCTCAAGTGTATTATCTTGTTTTGATTTGTAATTGTTATGTAAGATAGACTTTATTAGACAGACATTCTCTATGAACACACTCCTCAACTATTCATGTAGTAAAAATTCATTTAAGTGAATTATTTTTGACAGAAAGTTCAAATATTATTAAAAACTTTTCATGGGTACGTAAATTAGGTGCGTTCTTATGTACATGTTTTTTTATTTACAACTCAATACACTGAATAAGTACCAACCAACTGTGTCAATCCACTGAAAATAAAAAAACAAGATACCAAAGTGTCCTTTTTTGAGACCGACCATCCGTTCCCTGACCATCCATGATTAATATTGACACTCAATATTGTCTAAACCAGGTCAGGATTGGATGTTATTGTTACGTCAAGTTATTCATACGCATGCGGCACATTTGCATGTGCATTGTGCATGCCCGTAACACGCTTGGCCATTGTATTTGTGCCGTTTTCAATCAAGAGGGTACTTATTGTCAGTTGTCAATAAGGCGCTATTTCCATACAGCTTTAATTTGAAATCAACCTTATTGACAAGCGACAATTTGGTACCTTTTGGTTGAAAATGTCACGGTCAGATATGGCTTCGTCATTTAATTTTGCCATGTATAAGCCTTGTGCATACCGGATGTAGCGGAGACGTATTGCCTTTAATTTAGTGTGGCTTGGCCTTATATAAATGACGTATATTTGTACATACGGTCAAGTGTGTACAGGCATTACAATCATGGCTGTGTTGTACACGTGAAGTCTGTATCTGTGTATGAATTAAAGTGACCCATTGTAATATTAAATTGTCAGACTTTAAGGCTTAGAGTATTGAAAGTGGACGCAAAACTCATATCGAAATTCTATGTGTTCCTTAAGGTCCAATTTTGTCCGTCAAACGTCAAATGAAACCGTCATATAACTCTCAAATTTTCTAGGACTCACTCCCGCGAGGCCACCACACCCTCTCTGCCTCATCGCACCACCTCCACCGAGGTGCCTCATCGTTCGACGCCTCCTCAAACAGCAGCGGCATCTCGTCGACTCATGTGGTGGAGATCCACAGTACTAATGGGTCGGATACGTCTTCGCGATGGGGGAATTCGCTTGGGAGCCACGGGTCGAGTTCTGGTCTCGTGTCTATTGCGACTGAGAATAATAATGTGAAGTTTACGCAGCCGCACTGCTTAGGTATGTTTAACTACTCACACATACACTATTTTCCTGCTGGTTAACTTCCCCAAATTATCACTTACATACTCTTCCTCTCCTTCGCGCACTATCCCCACATCACTCCCTCTCTGACTCCTACCAGTCCCCCCAATCGCTTTCCCTTCCGCTTTCTTTCACTCTCCCTCCTTCCTATCGTTCCCTTACCTTCACTCCTACTTCCCTCATTCTCTCTCCCCTGGTACAGTCAGCATCTATTATATAGCGACGGCCAAAATAGCCAAATATATCGGGACAAAGGTGTGTTTCGATGTATTTGGACACTTTGGCCGCTACTATCTATTTGATGCTCACTGGAGATTGAATGTACAACAAAATGTGAGGAAAGTTTTATTCACCTATGGATTATGTATGTCCCTTTGTGTAGGGTCTTGAAAGCAGTTAGGTATTAATATAGCTGACACAGGCAATCCTTAAATCAACTATCAAGCTAGCTTCATGAGATTCGACCAGTCATTCAAGTTCACATTTTCGCTCCTCAACATTTGCTCTTCGCGCAAATGCCAAGATGTTTCTTCTATATAATGTGTCATTTAATTGTGGTTTTGTTCACAGACAACCTCCAAGTAAAAGACAAAGACCTACCAACACCATCGTCCACACCTACCACATCCAGAAAATCACGAAGAAGATCGAACCTATTCACTCCATCAAAGAAAGGAGACGACAGACTAAAAAACGGAGAGCTAGGGTCCGGTCGGGCGATACCCTTAAAACAGGGATATTTGTATAAGAAGAGTAGTAAGGCCCTCAACAAGGAGTGGAAGAAGAAATATGTGACGCTGTGCGATGATGGGAGGTTGACTTATCATCCTAGTTTACATGTGAGTACTATATTTATAATCTTAAAAAACAACTGACTTCACATTTCACATAACGTGTTCTGTACCCAAAGGGTAAAAACGGGACCCTATTACTAAGACTTCGCTGTCCGTCTGTCAGTCTGTCACCAGGCTGTATCTCATGAACCGTGATAGCTAGACAGTTGAAATTTTCACAGAGGATGTATTTATTTCTGCTGCCGCTATAACAACAAATACTAAAAAAGTACGGAACCCTCGGTGCGCGAGTCCGACTCGCACGTGCCCGGTTTTTTTGGTTCTGAATGCTTATGTATAGATTTTATACTTCCAATACCGGCATTATCGGCCTTATACTTTATCCCAACGATTAAATGATCTGGTTTATCCTTATGTGCAAATTTGATTTAGAAAAAATACTGGACTCTTTACTAAACATTTTACCCTAGCATTCATTTCGCATTCTTATATTTATCGTTATGGATTTAAAAAAAACTATGTTTCTTGACCATAGTAGTACTTATGTCGATAATTTACTACCTTGTCACGTACATTTTGTAGTGCTTTACCTTCCTTTAACATAAACATCTTCATGTAACTTGTTCCTGTGTTGTGCAAGGCAATTATGATCGAGTTATGATCAAAACAGAGCTATTATTAATAATATTATTGTTGCATACTATATGTACTACGCCGTAGTTTATACTGAATTTGAATTGTGTTATTGTTTCGTGGTGGAGAAAATTAGATATACGGTAGTGTTTATAAAGTTATAGTAACACGTATACAATCGTTGTCTAGTCTAGTATTATGTTGGAAAGCAATGGAAGATATTTTGTCTTAGTGATGTGATGTTTCTACTTTTCTTGGTTATGAACATTTTCGGAAAAAAACCCATTGATTAGAAGAATTTAAAGATAAAGGAAAACAACAGGGGATCTTATCTCTAAAGAGCAATCTCTTCCAGACTCTCTTTGGGTAGCGGAACCAGATAATTACTAAATGCTAATGTCTGTGTCTCTATTTTCCAGGATTACATGGAGGATATAAACGGCAAAGAGATCTCACTACAATATGTAACGGTGAAGGTGCCCGGACAGAAGCCTAGAGGCTCAAAGTCCATCATCACAACTGTGCCGGGCTACAATGGGTACAGCAGTCTAGATCTACATGACAGCATCGGGGGACTGAGTCTTGGTGAGTTCTTAATTCAGTTCTCCGGTCTTTCCGTATATGTTCTTCTTGCTATAGTTCTTTGTTTGTTTATTTACTGGACCGGCATCGCACGGGTTAACAAATTATACACTTAAACCTTCCTCAAGAATCACTCTATTGATAGGTGAAAACCGCATGAAAATTCGTTCACTAGTTTTTGAGTTTATCGCGAACATACATACAAACGCAGGATTTTGTTTTATTAGGTGTAGTGAAGTAAGCGTGTGGGGGTATTTATCGTGTACACGCTATTTACTTATTTTTAAATATTGCCGCAATTTGTGACTGATTCAGAATCGGATGCTAACTTTTGCGGATTTCTTTCTAGTCCTAATTATTGGAATAAATTGAAACATTTCGTACCTACATTCATCTAAGTTAGTATAAGTGCTAAAATTATATATTTTGTACAGAAGTTCTAATGAACTTAATAAAACGGGCCGCGGTCTGAATGCAGCAATGTGAGCTAAACCTTATTTCTTAATTTTTTTGCAGGATACAAAGACAAGCCAGTCCGCGTGACAGACAAAGCGTTGCTGTCAGCGTTCGACACGCTGAAAGAACCCGCGTCGTCGCGTCAATCTCTCGCATCTGAAGCTGAGGCTAATGGTGACAAAGATACGCCGCATGTCAAGAAACGACATAGGCGGATGAAGAGTAGCGGTGTGAAAAATAATGGGGATGATGGTAAGTTATATTTACTATATTCGTTAACAATCCTCAATCTTCTAACATTATTTCAACTACGGAGAACATTTTTCTAATTTTTTTGTCGTCATATTTTGAAATAATAGTCATACTGTCATAGTTATGGCGGGTTATTCCCACTACATAGTTACCACCAAGTTGTGTTACCAGTGGTAACTATTGGGATTTTTTTTCCTACCTTTAACCACTGGTAAATACTGGTGGTAAGAGGTGGGAAAGAAAATCCTGTAGTTACCACTGATTACAACTTGATGGTATGTCACTACAATTTAGGTGCCGTGACCAGGATATCAAACCAACGAGTAAAAGTTACTTTGTTTTATATTATTTGTTATTAACTGTTTGTCTATCTCTGGGTGGTTTGAAAGATATATTTAACATGTGGTTTAAAATGTGATTCTGGATGAGATTGGGTCAGGATCAGGACCGGGACAAGTGGCGTACTCAAAGAGAGGCCTATACTCAGCAGTGGGCGATAAAAGGCTGATATGACGATGCTGGTTTAAAATAACAGAAACGTAGCTTTATTGTAATGGCATGAAAACAAAAATTCACCATAGGAAATGACTAACTATAGTTCCTTTTTTCCTCCACCAGATGCCGACGGCGGCGCTTCATGCGAGTTCACAATAGTGTCGCTGGACGGCAAGAGGTGGCGCTGGGAAGTAGGTGGCGCTAGCGGCGCGGCGGCGGCCGCTGAGCGAGACGCCTGGGTGTGCGCCGTAGAGGCACAGATATTGGCGTCTTTACAAGGGAGGGTAAGTGTTTTAATACTTTAGACTCTTTAGAGGAACGCAAATTAATTTGTGTCTAAACAGCTATTTTGGATCCACGAGAGATTTTTGATTATTGGTTGAAGTCAGTCTAGTGGGGAAACTATTGATGTATCATAGCCCATTTTTTGTGCTTCCTCCGTGTCTCTTTACAAGAAAATACATCAAAGATACAGTACAAATAGGTAGTACAGGAAAGTAGGAATGGAATTTTAATTTAAAAACACAGTCGAATTTTAAAAATTGGATCTAACCTAACCTAATAGCTTCAGGACGATGTATTTTCCATAAAAAAATAATTGATTTGGCCAAGTCATTGGCAAATGAAACATCGGACCTAAATACGATATCTTATTTCTTAATTATATGTGTCGTTTTCAAGCAAAAGGTACCACATTGTCGCTTGCCATAAGTAGCTATGACAGGTTTTTCGTATAAAAATACAAGCAATTTTCGTCCTTATTAAGCGACAATGTAGTACCTTTTGATTGAAAACGTCACATATTCACTATCTATCTCTATTCGTCAGTTTTACTTCAATAATTTGTTTAACAATGTAATAATTTTCACAGACGTCCCGACTACCAGCGCCGACGGGCGCCAATTCAACAGGCGATGTTCGCGCCACGTACTACATTCGGCGCGTGCACGGCAACGATAAATGTGCAGATTGTGGGGCTAATGGTACGTACAATAGATACTGCATGGTCGAAATATTCCACATACATAACAACTGTTGTTTATTTATAGTGAAGACTTAAAACAAACTTTGAGCTGCCAACCGATGGAATTCTTTTATAATGGCACAATTAAAATAAAGCTAAACGTAAACGACGCTATCGATCTTGCCAGCGTCCGATCCAAGATGGCTTCCTTGAGCGTTAGAGCGGTTTCCCACTACGTCCGGTCCGAATCCGATCCGAATCCGTGAAAATGTGGTCCGAAGTAGCGATAGAACTATTTCTATGGTAATTTACGCACTAGATCCGTCTGATTTCTTTCCGAAATCGGATGACGTAGTGCGTAAATTACTATAGAAATAGTTCTACGGCTACTTCGGACCATATTTTCACGGGTTCGGATCGGATTCGGATCAGACGTGACGGAAACCGCTCTTGTGGTGTACGTATATTTTGAAAAACAATGTTGTGCCGTTAAATCATTTTCAATAGTTAACAATAGTGCCCGATTTAAGTCACAAGACGGCAAAGCTTGCTTATTGGTCAAATTTAAGTTTTCTAGTCAGGCAACAGGATGGCAGACCCTCAAACTTGCAAAACAGCTCGCAGAAACTTTAGGCTGCTTATTGCCGTGAAGTTTCAATGTCAACGCACATAATAAATAATAGTCCTAGGTACAGAAGATTCACTCTCTAACAAAACGCTTCTATTACGACAGATATAACCACTAGGTGGCGCAAACGCGAACAGGCGTCCGTTCTGTAGCGGTGCGCGGCAACCACTATGGCTAGACACCAACATTGGTGCGGGCCGCATGTAATTATAGCGACGCGACGAAATCGCGGAGTGAGCCACGCCTGGTCAACGTAAAGTTTACGATTTAGGCCACAAGATGGCACCGTTTGGCATACCTTCCAGCGCATTCGATCTAATGTTTGTTGTTATTCCAGACCCTGACTGGGCGAGTTTGAACCTTGGAGTGTTAATCTGCATCGAGTGCTCCGGAATACACCGAAATCTCGGCTCTCACATATCGCGCGTACGCTCACTAGACCTGGACGAGTGGCCGTGAGTATTCTATCACACACATTAAAAGCAAATGAGTTCCTCTTAACTGATGAACACGGAATGCACACAGAGCTGCACGCTTGACGCTTTAGTTCATTTTTTAGGGTTCCGTACCCAAAGGGTAAAAAACATCGTCTGTCACCAGGCTGTATCTCATGAACCGTGATAGCTAGACAGTTGAAATTTTCAGAGATGATGTATTTCTGTTGCCGCTATAACAACAAATACTAAAAACACGATAAAATGAATATTTAAGTGGGGCCCCATTCCCATTTATCCCATTCAACAAACGTGATTTTTTTTGCCGTTTTTTGCGTAATGGTACGGAACCCTTCGTGCGCGAGACCGACTCGCACTTGTCCAGTTTTTTTAGCATTAGAAAAAGGTACGCGATCTTAACGTGCCTTTTATTGAAAATATTGAAAAACGCTTTTAAAAATTAATTTATATTACTTATCGCGAATATATGTAATGTAATAGACCGTATATGATTTGTAATTAAACACATATTTTATTCAATTGTAACATATTTGCTGTGACCTATTTTTCAAAAGTGACTTTTAATAAAACTACACGTCAAGATTGTTTACCTTTTTTCTAATGCAAAAAAAAAAAAAAAACTAGACACTGCCGACCGCCATACAAATGCTTTCGGAGTGTGCGTTTTCTTGGTCGAGGCATTGGTGTTGCTACACGCATGCGCCTGTGAGGGACAGAACATGCGTTATGCGATCAAAGTAAAACACGTTTTGAAATGAATGATAATACATACCGTCAATCGGGGTGAATAGGGATGGCTGGGGTGAATAGGGACAAAACTTAAAATGTGATTTACTTGACAATTTCTAAAAACACCACATACCCACACCAATTGTATTATCTCATTGAAAATAATCGTAGGTTTTGTATCAATGAAAATAAATAATTTTTGATGTCTGATGATGCAATTTTATTTGTGTACGTATTTTTTTAAGAAATGTGTCATTTTCAATCAAAAGGTACCACATTGTCGCTTGCCATAAGGACGCTCTGACAGGTTATTCGTATAAAGATACAATGCAATTTCGTCTTTTCGTCAAGTGATAATGTGGTGCCTTTTGCTTGAAAACGTCACAAGTAGGTAAATCACCTTTTAAGTTATGTCCCTATTCACCCCGGTTGACGGTATATCGAAAAGGATCAGATATTTTAATTGTGTTTTTCCTATTTGTAGATTGGGTCACGTGAGCGTCATGGTGTCTATGGGTAACGCGTTGGCCAATAACATTTGGGAGGCGGATTTACGAGGGCACATCAAGCCTATTGCGTCATCTAGTCGGGAAGAGAAAGAAAGGTAATGATAATATTCATGTTTATTGGTATGTAGTTTTGAACATACATACATATGTGTCGTTTTCAATCAAACGGTACCACATTGTCGCATGCAATCCAATTTCGTCCTTATGGTGAGCGACAATGTGGTACCTTTTTGATTGAAAACGTCCCAATTTCCCGGAGGGGTAGACCTCTGCCTACCACGGAGTTCCACTTGTTTAGGGTGCTTTTGACTTGGCCTTTCTTCAGTATTTCCCCGATCTGATTAGAGGAAGTCCGCCGAGGTGTACCCCTTCCAACTCCCGCTTTTACTTCTCCCTTATACATTCTTTTTGTTAGCCTTCTTTTACTCATTCTTTCCACGTGTCCAAATCATCTTAACATACCTTTCTCAATTTTTGTTACTACATTTTAAACATGATTTAAATATATTCAATTCATGCGACTGGTAAATATCATTTGATATTTGGTCCCTTCGGTCGTGTTTTAATTTATCGCCACTCGTTGCGAATTTCTTATTTTTCGCACTCGTATCGTAATGTACTAATTTTCCCTCTCCTCAATTTTAGACATAACATAACAAATAGGGTTTTCCACATTTTTTAAATTTATTTAGGAAACAAACAGTCACATACAGATAAGTTTAAACTTGCAGATATACCATAAGACCTAGTTCCATTAATTATAACATACTGATATTTATAACAAGTAGAAACAGGGCTTGTTCGGCACTGCCTATAAATAGGAAGATACACAGAAGTAACAATTAGATACACAACTAATATGTTACATAATGTTGAATTTTATAACTAAATCTAATTAAAATAAATAAATACAAGACTTCAGTTTCTCAAAAAATAATAATTTCTAAATAGGAAAAAAATAATGGTACCATTCGATTCCTTACATTTTAATAAAAAATATATTATATTTCAAAATATACAAAAACACAATGTTTCACCGACAAAATCGTAATTTCCTCGTTTTTCACGGCTTCTAAGCAATAGCGACGTTACATGCTGACGTCACGGCTAATTTGTTAGAAGCGTTTGCTCAGTAAAGTGCGGGTGCCAGACTTTGACCATCATTTGTGATTTTTGTATTGCTTTAAGACAATGGGTCCCATACAGACATTTAAACCTCAAAACAAACCTGATCCCATGCATAAGAAAATGTAGAATACCCTATTTTAGACATAAACAATAAATTTCTAAGATGAGCATCATTCGTTCCAGGTGGATCCGTCTAAAATACGAGCGGCGAGCGTTCCTGTCGTCCACCGACGTTCCGACCGGCGTGGAGGCGCTGCTGGCGGCGTCGTCGCGCGGCGCCGTGTCCGCGCTCGCGCGCCTGCTCGCCGCGCCCGCGCCCCGCGCCCCCGCGCCCGCCGAGCGCGCGCTCGCGCTGCGGGCCGCCGCCGCCGCGGGGCAGCTGCCGGCCGCGCAACTGTTGATATGGGTAAGTACCGACGGGTGTGGAGGCGCTGCTCCCCGCGCCCGCGCCCGCCGAGCGCGCGCTCGCGCTGCGGGCCGCCGCCGCCGCGGGGCAGCTGCCGGCCGCGCAACTGTTGATATGGGTAAGTACCGACGGGTGTGGAGGCGCTGCTCCCCGCGCCCGCGCCCGCCGAGCGCGCGCTCGCGCTGCGGGCCGCCGCCGCCGCGGGGCAGCTGCCGGCCGCGCAACTGTTGATATGGGTAAGTACCGACGGGTGTGGAGGCGCTGCTCCCCGCGCCCGCGCCCGCCGAGCGCGCGCTCGCGCTGCGGGCCGCCGCCGCCGCGGGGCAGCTGCCTGCTGCGCAACTGTTGATATGGGTAAGTTCCGACGGGTGTGGAGGCGCTGCTCCCCGCGCCCGCGCCCGCCGAGCGCGCGCTCGCGCTGCGGGCCGCCGCCGCCGCGGGGCAGCTGCCGGCCGCGCAACTGTTGATATGGGTAAGTACCGACGGGTGTGGAGGCGCTGCTCCCCGCGCCCGCGCCCCGCGCCCCCGCGCCCGCCGAGCGCGCGCTCGCGCTGCGGGCCGCCGCCGCCGCGGGGCAGCTGCCGGCCGCGCAACTGTTGATATGGGTAAGTACCGACGGGTGTGGAGGCGCTGCTCCCCGCGCCCGCGCCCGCCGAGCGCGCGCTCGCGCTGCGGGCCGCCGCCGCCGCGGGGCAGCTGCCGGCCGCGCAACTGTTGATATGGGTAAGTACCGACGGGTGTGGAGGCGCTGCTCCCCGCGCCCGCGCCCGCCGAGCGCGCGCTCGCGCTGCGGGCCGCCGCCGCCGCGGGGCAGCTGCCGGCCGCGCAACTGTTGATATGGGTAAGTACCGACGGGTGTGGAGGCGCTGCTCCCCGCGCCCGCGCCCGCCGAGCGCGCGCTCGCGCTGCGGGCCGCCGCCGCCGCGGGGCAGCTGCCGGCCGCGCAACTGTTGATATGGGTAAGTACCGACGGGTGTGGAGGCGCTGCTCCCCGCGCCCGCGCCCGCCGAGCGCGCGCTCGCGCTGCGGGCCGCCGCCGCCGCGGGGCAGCTGCCGGCCGCGCAACTGTTGATATGGGTAAGTACCGACGGGTGTGGAGGCGCTGCTCCCCGCGCCCGCGCCCGCCGAGCGCGCGCTCGCGCTGCGGGCCGCCGCCGCCGCGGGGCAGCTGCCGGCCGCGCAACTGTTGATATGGGTAAGTACCGACGGGTGTGGAGGCGCTGCTCCCCGCGCCCGCGCCCGCCGAGCGCGCGCTCGCGCTGCGGGCCGCCGCCGCCGCGGGGCAGCTGCCGGCCGCGCAACTGTTGATATGGGTAAGTACCGACGGGTGTGGAGGCGCTGCTCCCCGCGCCCGCGCCCGCCGAGCGCGCGCTCGCGCTGCGGGCCGCCGCCGCCGCGGGGCAGCTGCCGGCCGCGCAACTGTTGATATGGGTAAGTACCGACGGGTGTGGAGGCGCTGCTCCCCGCGCCCGCGCCCGCCGAGCGCGCGCTCGCGCTGCGGGCCGCCGCCGCCGCGGGGCAGCTGCCGGCCGCGCAACTGTTGATATGGGTAAGTACCGACGGGTGTGGAGGCGCTGCTCCCCGCGCCCGCGCCCGCCGAGCGCGCGCTCGCGCTGCGGGCCGCCGCCGCCGCGGGGCAGCTGCCGGCCGCGCAACTGTTGATATGGGTAAGTACCGACGGGTGTGGAGGCGCTGCTCCCCGCGCCCGCGCCCGCCGAGCGCGCGCTCGCGCTGCGGGCCGCCGCCGCCGCGGGGCAGCTGCCGGCCGCGCAACTGTTGATATGGGTAAGTACCGACGGGTGTGGAGGCGCTGCTCCCCGCGCCCGCGCCCGCCGAGCGCGCGCTCGCGCTGCGGGCCGCCGCCGCCGCGGGGCAGCTGCCGGCCGCGCAACTGTTGATATGGGTAAGTACCGACGGGTGTGGAGGCGCTGCTCCCCGCGCCCGCGCCCGCCGAGCGCGCGCTCGCGCTGCGGGCCGCCGCCGCCGCGGGGCAGCTGCCGGCCGCGCAACTGTTGATATGGGTAAGTACCGACGGGTGTGGAGGCGCTGCTCCCCGCGCCCGCGCCCGCCGAGCGCGCGCTCGCGCTGCGGGCCGCCGCCGCCGCGGGGCAGCTGCCGGCCGCGCAACTGTTGATATGGGTAAGTACCGACGGGTGTGGAGGCGCTGCTCCCCGCGCCCGCGCCCGCCGAGCGCGCGCTCGCGCTGCGGGCCGCCGCCGCCGCGGGGCAGCTGCCGGCCGCGCAACTGTTGATATGGGTAAGTACCGACGGGTGTGGAGGCGCTGCTCCCCGCGCCCGCGCCCGCCGAGCGCGCGCTCGCGCTGCGGGCCGCCGCCGCCGCGGGGCAGCTGCCGGCCGCGCAACTGTTGATATGGGTAAGTACCGACGGGTGTGGAGGCGCTGCTCCCCGCGCCCGCGCCCGCCGAGCGCGCGCTCGCGCTGCGGGCCGCCGCCGCCGCGGGGCAGCTGCCGGCCGCGCAACTGTTGATATGGGTAAGTACCGACGGGTGTGGAGGCGCTGCTCCCCGCGCCCGCGCCCGCCGAGCGCGCGCTCGCGCTGCGGGCCGCCGCCGCCGCGGGGCAGCTGCCGGCCGCGCAACTGTTGATATGGGTAAGTACCGACGGGTGTGGAGGCGCTGCTCCCCGCGCCCGCGCCCGCCGAGCGCGCGCTCGCGCTGCGGGCCGCCGCCGCCGCGGGGCAGCTGCCGGCCGCGCAACTGTTGATATGGGTAAGTACCGACGGGTGTGGAGGCGCTGCTCCCCGCGCCCGCGCCCGCCGAGCGCGCGCTCGCGCTGCGGGCCGCCGCCGCCGCGGGGCAGCTGCCGGCCGCGCAACTGTTGATATGGGTAAGTACCGACGGGTGTGGAGGCGCTGCTCCCCGCGCCCGCGCCCGCCGAGCGCGCGCTCGCGCTGCGGGCCGCCGCCGCCGCGGGGCAGCTGCCGGCCGCGCAACTGTTGATATGGGTAAGTACCGACGGGTGTGGAGGCGCTGCTCCCCGCGCCCGCGCCCGCCGAGCGCGCGCTCGCGCTGCGGGCCGCCGCCGCCGCGGGGCAGCTGCCGGCCGCGCAACTGTTGATATGGGTAAGTACCGACGGGTGTGGAGGCGCTGCTCCCCGCGCCCGCGCCCCGCGCCCCCGCGCCCGCCGAGCGCGCGCTCGCGCTGCGGGCCGCCGCCGCCGCGGGGCAGCTGCCGGCCGCGCAACTGTTGATATGGGTAAGTACCGACGGGTGTGGAGGCGCTGCTCCCCGCGCCCGCGCCCGCCGAGCGCGCGCTCGCGCTGCGGGCCGCCGCCGCCGCGGGGCAGCTGCCGGCCGCGCAACTGTTGATATGGGTAAGACAACATGGTGACGGTCTCGATCAAAAGGTACCACATTGTCGTTTGCCATAAGGACGCTCTAACAGATTATTCGTATAATTTTTTTTTTTTTTTTTTTTTTTTTATTATTTATTGAGAAACAAACAGTCTTAAAGTAAACATAAGCAACTTAGCTAATAGCTACAAATTGATTTTTTATAGACCTATAGTTTCCTAATTCACATATCGAGGTACAATTAAAAAGTAATGATAAATAGTGCAAACTTGTAGTACCTAGTAGTTGTACATAATCAAAAACAATAGTATACCAACTAATACAATAGCATATAAATGTATAAACAAGAGAAAAGACTTATACTTACACTTTTCACTTACTTAGACTTAAATTACTAAGATTACAAGTACTTACTATCGGGTTGCTTGCAACATTTCACCTTTATTTTAATAAAGAATATACAGTTCTTTTAAACAAGCCTAATGAACTGCTAAACAAATCTGCGTCCATACACTTTTCATTGTACTGCCTACACGCGCGCCCAATATACGAATGCCGTGCGTGTTTTGTTCTGCTGTTAGGAATGCTAAATAATGCCTTACTGCGACAACTACGTTCATTCCTACGGGGGACACGAAAGCAAATTTTATGTAAAAAATATACAAGCTAATTTCTTCTTTATTCTAAGTTATGTCTAATGTGTATTTGCGTCTCACATTTTGCTTAGTGAGACGCAATGCACATTGAACCAATAAATTGGACAGGTTACCAACCTAACCTAGCGAGTACAGATACGGATTTTAAGTAGGTATATAAAATGTATCTAATGTCGACGTTATTCTCTTCCAGCACAACGGCAACCCGAACTACCCCGACGCGGACGGGCACACGTGCGTGTTCTACGCGCGCGCCGCCGCCAACCACCTCTCGGGAGTCCCCCCCCACTACCCCAAGAACCTCCAACTCCTCTGCCCCCTCCACCCCAACCCCCCTCAAGCCTCCGACAACTCTTCTAACACGAGCTCCAACTCCTCAAACAAGAGTAATCTGAAGAATCCTGAGCCCGAATGCAACTGTATAATATTTGAGTTGCTTAACGCTCAGAGCGCGGCCAACGCTCTAGTCGAACTTCTGATCGGTTTACAAAATAATCAGTACATGAATGGTTACGAAGGGAATGGGTTCAGCCATGGGACGCTAGGCAGAGGTACATCGCTAGGGGGTTTAGGGGGAAATCTGTCTTTGACCAACGGGAAGTGTGGAAGTATTGTTTAATAATTTATTGGGAATGTTACCGCGGGGCGAATTGTTGGTATTTTCTGTGTTTGTGAGTAAATCGCAATTGTAATTTATTTTTCGTTTAATAAAAATCTTAGTGAAATGAAAGTTTCATTACATTTGTAGTGAGCAGTTTTTTTATTATAAATAAAATCGTGACATTCCACGGGAAAAGGTACCTTATGGCGCTTACATCGCATATCACCGCTATTATATTGGCGCGGCGTTAATAATAGCGTAAGCACCAACCGCCATAGAGTACCTTTACCCGTGGACGTCACAATTATACATGAATTTTATCTGTCAATTTAAAGATACTTAAATTATATTCATTAGAGGAATTATTAGATATAAATGTATAGTCCTCACTTATCACATATCCAATAGTTCAAATTTTTGTTCCATAGTAATTTCATACAATGAGCTACAAACATTTTTAGACTAAATATGAATCCCACGTGATTTTTGTATGAATAATACGGATTCGTGTTTGGAAAGGGACGAAGATATACGAATCTAATGTTAGGTCTCTTTCTGGTTATTGGTGTTGATTCGAATTTTGTAACAGAGTAACTGTTATTGACTTTATTTATAATGTAAATATCTTGATTGTCAAAATGTTCATTATTGACAGATATTGTTGTCAAACTGTCCTGTGACTTCCGGTCAAGGTTTTAAACATGGCTATAAAGCATAGACAAAAGAAACTGAGACGCAAGTTTTATAGTCGTAAATTTGACAGCTAACGTAGATGGCGCTGTACAGCACCTTACATTATGCTTTAACTAGGTTGTCAATCATAAAGGCCCCTTAAAACGCCATCTACTTTAACTGTAACTTTTGCGACTGCATTTTTTTTTGCGTATTTTGCCTATTGGTATAAAGTGACAAATTGTACAACAAAACTTTTAGTGCATATTTAGGTTGCATTTTTATACCTATACAACCAAAGTTAACCGATTTTGTGAGTAATAAAAAAAAAACTATTTCTTCATACACTTATTTCTTTATACAAAATGCGACACAAACCTAAAAATGTAACAGCAAATGGTACCACATTGTCGCTTGTCATAAGGACGCCCTGACAGGTTTTTCGTATAAAGATACAAACAATTTTCGTCCTTATGTTAAGCGACAATGTGGTACCTTTGTTGATGTTGATGTTTTCACTTAATAATAACCGTGCAATAATAGTTTAGCTTACAGACGAATAGCTTTACAGTCATCAAATTCAAGTGTTTTGAGTCAGTTTTAAGCATACGTCATCGAAAACTTATGACTTACGAGTAAACTGCAGCCAAAATGTGACGTCCCACGGGTACCTTATGACGGTTGGCGCTTATGACGCGTACCAGCGTATACTGGAGCGATGTGAACAACAGCGTAAGCGCCAGCCGCCATAAGGTACCATCATAAATTACAATCGTGGATAAACGCTAATCGTAAGGCCCAAGATACACTTGTAAGTTTTACTTACGTAAGTAGGGACACAGCTATACTACAGAAAGAGAGATGAATATCGTTATCTCATTCTAACAAATAGCTTTGTCCCTACTTACGTAAGTAAAACTTACAAGTGTATCTCGGGTTTAAAGTAAGAATTTATTGTGATAATAGGGGTCCTAGCCAAGATGAATCATTGATAGAAAACGCCAATAGAACCTTACATAATGAATGGAAATAGTCACGTGACTTTGTAGCATCTGTCATCCCGATTTTTAGGGTTCCGTACCCAAAGGGCAAAAACGGGACCCTATTACTAAGACTCCGCTGTCCGTCTGTCTGTCACGGCTATATCTCATGAACTGTGATAGCTAGACAATTGAAATTTTCACAGATGGTGTATTTCTGTTGCCGTTATAACAAAAAATACTACTAAGGGTTCCATTTTTTCCTTTTGAGGTACGGAACCCTCGGTGGGCGAGTCCGACTCGCACATGTCCGGTTTTTCCTCTTCGTTAGGTTTTGTCGATGTCATCTTAGCTAGGCATACAGATACGATCGGAAACACATGATGTTTACATGTTTTGAATTTCAATTGGCGATTTGTTTTTGAGATTTGGCGTGTTGAGATATTTCTGCTTTATTACGGTGTTTAATGACTGTGTTGCTATCTTCCATATATATTCACATACATCACATACAGAGCTAAAACACTCCAACTTGTACAAAACCTCTGGTAACATCTATTATCAAGGTTTGATACTGGCAAATAATTTAATTTCCGTACCATTTCATACCTTGTAACAGTGACTCAATGTGAAAGTCGCTAGGTACCTCATATTGTCACTGTGACAAGGTACCAAATGGTACTGGAATTAATTTCCTTGACCGGTACAACTCAATAGATTAGAAATTTTAATAGGTATACGTAAAATAATTAGGTACAAGATCTCAGCTCAATGCTATTTGTAGGGTAATTTTAGGGTAAATATTTTAGTGGTAAATTGCTTACCCTTGGGTACTTAATTCACTTATTATTTTTGAATTATTTATTAATATTGATGTTACATTCCATTGTTTCACATAGTTGAAGGGTGTTATTTTGGGTACTTCTATGCATCAGCAGCAGAAGTTGATAAGCGGGCGAGGTGTTCAAAATGATCTTGACGCGACTTTATTATTAAGAGAACAAGAAGGTGTCAAGGTAATTTTGAACACTTCGCCCGCTTATCAACTTCTGCTGCTGTCTGTATTAAGAGTTCGGCAAGGTCGGCCGAATTTCACCTTCCCATACAAACGGAGTTTCGTTCTCATTTTAAAACTACGTGTTGGATTGTAATGAAACTTTGCACAATCAATGACATGAGGTATATCTAGGTCTGTTATTAGTTTATATAGCTCCAGTTTATAAAACAAACGAAATATAACAAAAACAAGTTTTGTATGAAAAACTTAAATTAGCTGTATTTTTTTAAGTATGGTATCTGAAGCTACATAAACTAATTACAGACATAGATATACCTTAACCTATTGTAAGTACAAAGTTTCAGAGCAATCTAGCTAGTCGTTTTAAAATGAGAGCGTAACTACGTTTGTATGGATAACAGAGCTTGCTGGGACCCAAGTTTAAATTGGGAGACAAAATATATAGTACTCACTTTTACACTCTTAACTAACTTCAATTTATCTTTTTAATGTTACTGGGCATGATTCCACATTAAAAAAAAACAAGGTCATCTATAACTATTTTTATTACATAGTAAATTAATAATATCCTTCAACCCTTTATAAGGCATGAGGGTGTCAGATATTATCCAAAATTGAACCCTTCAAAACACAGTTCAAAATCATGTGGGAAATATATTCCCTCTGAAACTGAAATAAATGTCATATACGAAGGAAAAATGACCAAAGCCTCCAGTGTCCAGAGCTGAAATTAAAAACACAAATTAAAATATCTTCATAGAAAATAATTTAATTTGTTCTTAGAGTATATTCCCTCTGCCTTATAAAGGCTTAAAAAAGGGTAGAAGTGGTCTTAAGTGGTCACATGCCGAGTAATGTTGAAAGGACTATCCCAGGGTTAATAAATAGTTGATGTGATATTCCTAAGGTTTCCCTTAATAAGCCAAATGTACTGAACCCTTCTGTGCCTACTCTAGGTAGTTAAACGCTTCCGCGCCGCATAGTCCGAGAGCTAGTTAAGACGAGAAACTATTTTCACGACCGACTCCTAGACTATGAGGCGTTTTTAAATGTAAAATACTTCGTATGCGTCTATTAGGATTAATCAGCGATTCTTAGATTATTTTGTAGTTTGTGCATTTTTTTAAAAAGCTTTTTATCACACTTGATAATTGTCGGTTTAACAGTAATAGGTACATTTTCAGCCGATGTTTAAATCGTCTTAAAACACTAACTTTTCATGTTATTTTGTTATCATGATTTCAGCACAAATATTATAAATACGTTGTCATAGCCAACATATGATTCTATGTACAAAGAGATGGTTTGATAGTTGGACAGAAACTTCTTAAAAAAAGGTAACCTTATCGCCACTGCTGTCCAGATTACATTGCAATTTCACATGTATTGTTTATTAATACGTACGTACGTACATATATTGCATAAATATAGGTAGCAGCGGCCAAAAAGGCTTTCAAACATTCTTTTTTATTACGCTAGGATTATTGTTTGTTACATAGCTAACTTAGAAACTGTAGAATTTGTAGACTGTTTTCAGTAGTTTCGCAGAATTTAATATATACCGAAATAGGAATCTAAACGCTTTGTCAGAAAAGTAAAGACAAATGGGAGATGGAATAAACGAACAATAGATTTGATGCTCATATTTAAAAAAAAAAAATGCGAAATGGTGCTCAATTGAGTATGGGTGGAACTTAAAATGTCATTCCGTTTTGCAGAGTTCTTTTCATAGTTAATCAGGTAGAATTTTCGACGGTATTGCTCGGTCTATTAAGTTGACTATTACTTACATTTTTTCAAGAAATCTAGTTTTTTTCAATAAATATTTCACAATTTCTCCTTGTTTATATTAAAGCGAATAAGTTGTTTTTTTGTAAATTTTAGCAATAAATCGTTTACCGACGTCAGTATTCGAAAATGTAAAAAAATGCACATTAGAATTTACTTGCACTTTCTGTACAATGTATTTTTAAAAATATTTTTAAATGTTGAAATTTTATTGATAATTTTAAATTCGTTATTTCGCCGTTCGGTTCGCAATTTTATTGTATATTATTTTTATATGGTTTCTGAGTATAATTTCTTTTGTATAGCCAAAGAGCTTGTTGTAAATAAATAACGTACGCAGCTGGGGTTACCCTTTAGTCTTTCGTTAATGTAATTCTTAAGAGATTTGTTGATGTTCTCTATCTTGTGAAAATAAAGTGTATGAACACGAGTTTGTATGTTTTCTTTATACCTACGTCAAAATTTGAACCCGGTACGGTAAGGACATACGTTAAAAGGAAAGGGGACGGCCGCTTCTCCATACAATCGTATGAATCGTATCGTATGAATTTTTTAGCATAATTTGATGTATATTAACCATAGCTATACCATAGTTTGACTTTTTCGATTTTTTGATTACTTATTGTAAAAATTAGGAGCGGCGAGATTTCATACAAATTTTTAAATGCAAAAAAAAGTATTAAAAATTTGCAAAAAAATCAAACGTAGGGGCATAACTGTGTATACAACTATCAATCAATCCCCTGGCTTTTATCCCTATTCGGGGTCAGCCCTCCTGATACTTTTTCGCCAAACTTGGCGGATTTGCGTCATATCTGGCGTTAAGCCCGTCGTCAGCAAGTCTTTTTGGACTGTCTGTATCCAGGTGGTTGGTGGGCGGCCTCTACCTCTTTTGCCTTCTTCCATGGCCAGTACCTCTCGAGTCAAAATATTTTCAATAATGTTAATTTAATATTCAGAGAGGAAAATGAGGACTATTCCACTTTCGTCTTAACACATTCACTGCTAGCGCAAGCTACGCGCTACGAGCGGGAAAAAACCGGTCGCTGCGTAAAGTGCCTACTGGCTGGTTGCTGGCTGGAATGTGTTAAGATGATTGTACCGATGAGTTCCTAGGTGAAATATTCAGCGTTTAAACCTAATTAAAGAACCTATTTAAACCCAGCCATACAAATGACTGACCAAAAATGTGTTACTGAAATTTGAACCTATAGTGTAGGAAAAATAGTTGATTTTGTTTTGTTTGAAAATTTAAAGAAACAAAACAAATGCAACTGTTCCATATGAATACCTATGATTTAAATTTTATGAGGGCTACCGTTTTTGTGCTCACCAGTTGGCGCCACTGTAGATGTAGGTCTAGAAAAACAGATCTCAAAATTCTTCTATGCTTATTTTTATAAAGTCAATACGTTCATTACACAACGGTCTAAATGTGGCATTTTTTCAACCTGTTTAATTTTGCATATATTTTAGTTAGCCCTTTTTAAACCACTAACATTTATTGAGCTATACGATCGATTCGATTGTTTATGGTTAGAAAAAATATACAGGGTGACTAAAATATAAGTGCAATGCCGTTGCCAGGGTAGTTTTGGGATGATAACCTCCCTGGCAACGTAAATGCACTTATTTTTTAACCACTGTGTATATTATATTTAGTTAAATGAAAAATTCTTTGTTTAGTATTTATTTTAACTATTTTGGTAGTGTGAAACTAAAAACCGCTTATAGGTACCACTACGGTTTCAGGTAATGTACAGACCAAATATTGTTTGGAAAATATTTTGTTATCCTATAATATACATTGTTTGACAGAATTACTCAAAATACACCTCAGCGGATGTTACGGTTGTCCTAGGACAGTTCTAGTGTTTGTTAAACTTTTATAAGAGGGAATATATTTCCCACCCATTTTTTAACTTTATTTCAAAGTGATAGGGTTCACTTTCGCATAATTTCTGACAACCTTAAGCCTTATAAAGGGTTAAGACTCGAGTCCCTTGAGTCCTCTGCTTTAAGACTCGACTCAGTTTTCTTCTTACTTCAGTATAAGTCAAAACTAGAGTTATTTTCAACTTGTTAGAGAGTTAGAGCCCACTCTGGTTCTGCTTGGTTGGTAGGTTAGTCCTTTTCAGAAACTTTCATTAAAGAAAATGCATTGTCTTCATGAAAATTCATGGGTTAGGTACAGTATTTAACAACGCTTATTTTCTTTACTAGTATTTAGATAAAACCTACAAAGTTGACGGAGTCTTTATTTGGAGGTTCGAGTCCTTTTGAGTTACGCTTATAAATCTCAATGAAGGACTCAACTCGGGGCTGAAAAGACTCGTGTGACGAGTCGAGTCCTTCAAATTTTGACTCAAAAGACTCAAGTTCACAACACTAGTCCTCCCTTGTTCAAATTCTGAACAATGTCCGTGGGACAATGACATTTCGCTCAGCAACAATACCAATTATCGGTAGCTCTCTAATACCGGTATTAATTCCGAGCATGTTCGCTGTCCGTTATAGTGATGTATGTTGAGTGTATTGAGAGACGACACACGTAATGGATTTGCGTGCGGTACCGCAATTAAATAAATAGGTTGAACTTGTATCAATTTCGACTGCGGGGTAATTTCAACTAATCGAAATATATTCCATGTTTTACATTATTAACTAGAGTGCCATATATGTCCAGATAGCGAACAGCTGAGCTTTGTACAACCAGGCGTGGCTCACTCCGCGATTTCGTCGCGTCGCTACAAGTACATGCGGCCCCAAGCGGCCCACACCAATTTTGGTGTGTAGCCATAGTAATTGCCGCGCACGCGCACCGTATATGGAACGGTCAACGGACGCCTGTTTGCGCTTGCGCCACCTTTATTCCGGCTTGAGTCCTTTTGAGTTGAGCATTAAATATACTCAATAAAGCGTTTTTTAGCGCAGTCTTGTAAAAACGAGTCCAGTTCTAAAAATTTAGACTCAAGAGGCTCGGAGTTCCTAAGCTAATTTTTTTAATTCCTAACAAGTTCCTAGCCGGTCATATCTGTCGTAAAAGACGCGTTTTGTTAGAGAGTGAACCTTCTGGTACTATTATTTATTCTGTGGTACATAAAAATAATTTATTACTTACTGGTCCTAGGTTTATATTCTTCTATTTTACTCACCCAGCTTAGGATCTCCGAGTCTCTTGAGTCTAAATTTTTAGAACTGGACTCGTTTTTACAAGACTGCGCTAAAAAACGCTTCATTGAGTATATTTAATGCTCAACTCAAAAGGACTCAAGCCGGAATAAAGGTCTCGAGTTTAAATATAAATAAATATTATAGGACATTCTTACACAGATTGACTAAGTCCCACGGTAAGCCTAAGGAGGCTTGTGTTATGGGTACTCAGACAACGATATAGAATAGAATAGAATAGTTTATTTCACAAACAGATTTACAAAACAAAACAAGAGAACAAACAAGAGATACCTATATATATAAAATAAATACTAAAATACATAGAAAATACCCATGACTCGGGAACAAATATCTGTGCTCATCACACAAATAAATGCCGTTACCGGGATTAGAACCCAACAGGGCCAACCCACTAGGCCAGACCGGTCGTCGTCGAGTTTAGACTCTAGACTGTTGGTTAGCCTACTATTCTTATATAAGTAACTCGCATTGGCAATGGAGAACAGTCGTATAATAAATATTGACCATATTGTCGTTTAAATTATAAATTTTCACTCGTATATTTCCTTCCATCTGCATCGCTGCCATTTGATCGGCGACAACATCAGGCAAATTGGATTAGTTCGGTTCTCGCATACCAACAAAGATACATACATACATATATCCCTGTCGGTAGTCAGAAATGGACCGACAGATAAAAGCCTTTGGTGTTTGAAGCTTCTTTATAGGTTCAGACTTAGTAGGTACTTACTTGGCATATGAGCGCAATTTCTTTTTCCCCTCACGAGCTCGGAAAGTTGTCTTTTATCCTTCAATACAAGCGGGGAAAAACGCGTTTTATCCACTAGTGGGGAAAGTAATTTGACCTTGGATGGAGCGTGTTGAAGTAGCTTGACAGATAACAAAACGTAAAAAGCTCATGATAATGGTTCGTTCCATAATAATTATCATAATGGTTTGAGAATCTAATAAAAAATACCAGATTTAGCTTTATTTAATGATTTTAAGTCATAAACCTTAAAATTCCATAATAAACGTTTGTTTTTTAATAATTATGTTAAATATAATTCTGAACGCACAAGTTAAGTCTCTGCAATTTCAAAACGCATCATTGACATTTCATACGTCAGAAATGTCAACATTGTCAACAAAAATTTTACTTAAAAACTTCTCACGTAAAAGTACAGAATTTCCAGTTTTTTGTTATAATATCGTAAATAAATGAGTGATTCCAGTGATGAAGATGATCTAACGCCTGTGGATGTTGCACTTTCCTCGGTATAGTGAGGGGAAAAGTTTTGTGTTACACACGGGTGCAAATATATTTTACTTCTCGTGTGTTAAAACACCCGCTACGCTCAGGATTCTATTTTAGAATCACTCGCTTCGCTCGTGGTTCAACTATAGAATCCTTTCGCTTGCTCGTGTTTCAATTCCACACTTGAGGGTAAAATACAACTTTGCACCCTTGTATAACAAATAACTATTACTTCTCGTGTGTTGAAACACTCGCTACGCTCAGGATTCTATTTTAGAATCACTCGCTTCGCTCGTGGTTCAACTATAGAATCCTTTCGCTTGCTCATGTTTCAATTCTACACTCGCGGGTAAAATACAACTTTGCACCCTTGTATAACAAATAACTATTTTTACGCTATAAAACCAACGCGTTACATATTTTTAAGATATTATGTAGGTATAAAATTATTTGCATACAATTTTTTAGTAATATGTTTTAACATGGTTATAAGGATAAAGTACGAATATTAAGCTTTATGTGGCTTTATGGTCCCTTAATTTAAGGATATCTCATGTCCACAGGAAAGAATGAATATGAATATGAGAGCTTATATTAAAAAACTGTTTTTGACCTATCAATATAAAAACTTCAACAGTTTTAAATCAGAATTTCACCACGAATCTCACCTAATTAAATTAAATTAATGAGGTAACCGGAGATTTTGTTTATTCTATCCTATTAATTAATACTTTCAGACGGTGTGACTTAGCATCATATTAAATATTTCAAAGAAAGGCTAATACATTTAGCCAAGTAAATATCCTAACATAATTAACTATTTCAATATAATTATTTTTCATTTTTAAATTATTTTTTCATTTTTTTATTTTCAATATAAAAGTAAAAATCGCGAAGCGTCTGGTTGACGTAACTGGTGACCGAAGAGCTGGCGGCTTCTTCGCACAACGTATCAGCATTAGGAAATGCCGCTAGTATCCTTGGTACAATGCCTAAATGTATTTATTTACTTACAAAGGCTTATAAAAGTAAAAATAAAACGAAGAGGCAACACCAATTTTCATTACCAAATATTTTAATTTTTTTACGCTGGATCGTCGGTAAAATATTTTTTACCACCGAATTTGCCATTTATTCAAATTTTGTTCATTTAACTGAAGGTGTATTTCGAACTCGATTTCTCGTAATTAAAGAAAAACCTTTTTAGGGTTCCGTACCCAAAGGGTAAAAACGGGACCCTATTACTAAAACTCCGCTGTCCGTCTGTCCGTCCGTCTGTCCGTTTGTCTGTCTGTCACCAGGCAGTATCTCATGAACCGTGATAGCTAGACAGTTGAAATTTTCACAGATGATGTATTTCTGTTGCCGCTATAACAACAAATACTAAAAACAGAATAATATAAATATTTAAATAGGGCTCCCATACAACAAACGTGATTTTTTTGCTGTTTTTTTCCCGTAATGGTACGGAACCCTTCGTGCGCGAGTCCGACTCGCAGTTGTTTTAAATGTCAATCAATGGAACAGGAAGCTTCATTAAGCATCTTTCGAAAATATCCTTTTCAAGTTTTTTTACTGTAGAAATCCCCATCTGTGATGTTGGGGAGTCATTTCCTGTTGGCGAAAATCGAGTCTCATTTCCGTGGTACAAAGGTTTGAAGTGAAGGAAAAAGTGTAGTGTAAACTATTCAAACTGAAGCCCTACTTCGATAGCGTGACGAGCGTTAGCGTTCGCATTGTCTATTTGTGACGTTTTCAACCAAAAGGTACAACATTGTAGCTTGTTGATAAGGTTGATTTCGAATTGAAGCTATATGAAAATAACGCCATAATAGCGCAATAATGGCATATTTTTTATGACATTTTGAACAGCGCGCCAAGCGGGACGTTTTGGTAACTCAAAATCTTATACAAATGACACTTAACGCAAACGCGTACCTACGTCACGTCACGCTATCGAATGAAATTTACACTAGGGGTACTGTTTTTTTTTAATGGTGCTTAACTGTCAACTTGGAGCCCGATTTAGATTTAACTATTTGATATAAAAAAAACAATCATTAAAAATATTTGAAAACTAAGAAATAAAAATAAAATAAAAACAATAAACAACCGAAAAAGTAGTCCCGCGACCAACCTGATGCAAAAGTGCGCATCACGCTCGCCGCGTTGCTACGTTGAACCGCGATGGATAACCTTTGCATCAGGAAGGACCCAGAGCGAGGATCCAAACCTCTCTCCCGCGTCTCCCCACTTCCCCGAAAAAGGCCTCGGCCTCAGCACGCGAGCACCCCGCAGTTTCTACTGCAAGTGGGATAAATAAATAGTTCACCAGGACCTCATATTTCTCCCGCTTGCGAACTGCAGCCAACTCGGCTGCTGCCCCTGCCGTTCTCACGGTACGGCCAATTGCGACGCCGCGAAAGTGCTGACTGAAGTGGCTTCATGTAAGCTTGAATTAAACGCAGGTTTGGAAGAACACATATTTTATTTTAAATATTAGGTTATTCTTACAGATAGTTCTTATCGTTGCGGAAGCTTCCAGAAAAGAGGGGTGGGGTCACCCATTTGACATTACATTATAAATGTTTTAAAGATGCGTTCGGAAACGCTATATACTGATACATTTGTTTCGGATACTATTACCATCAAGGGCCTGACACTCTTTTATAGAGAAAGATAGTCTTATTGCGATTCCTATAAGAGGAAAGAGAAAATAGTGCCATGCTTTGTCCTTATCGCCGTTCGGGTTTTTTTCCATGGTCGGGTTATGGCAGAATGAAACTCAAGACCAAACAGGAAGAAGTTCAAAAATTACAGATGTAGTGCAAAACTGTTTTCCATCGTATTTTCACGGAAACGTACGTGTCTTACTATTTCAGTCAGTCTCGGTACAAAAAGTACAGAGGTTGACTGACGTACCATGACAAATACGAACGACTACAGCGAACGGGAGGCCATCGCCCGAGTCGGCCTCTCCTTGATACACCCTGAGGCCTCCTCGGCTGTGGGCGATATTTGCACATAACCCTTCACAAAACTAGTAGGTTAGAGAATCATCTTTAAGCAATTAACTAATTCTTTATATTTAATGCAATGAATGCTAAGCAAATCAGGGTGTGGGTTCTGAACGAAGTTTCAAAATAAAAAATCTTATAGTTTCATAGTTTTATTAGTTTCTTTTTATGGCATTTGATAACAAAAATCAATTTAAATATCAATAAAAATCTATGTTGTTGTGCCGTGCCTATTCGCAATAAAATTTGAAATTGTTTCAATATCTAGATTATTCTACTATAAAAAAAAAGCAAATTTTGTTTGTTTTGTGTTTGGTGACTGGCACAAGCTACTTAATTTGTTTTTCGCAACATAATATTTATATGTATAATGTAAAAAATAGGGATAAATAAAACACTGTACTGGGATTACGTTAATGGGCAAACTGTATAATCATCATTTACTTATCCTTCATTAAAGCGTATGGTGTTTTGAATCCATTCTAAATATGGGCTTATAATGTGAAATAGGTTGCTGAAATTCCATGCTTTTAGCTACTCCTATGATTCGTCCGTCATACACCAGTGGCCCTCCGGAGTCCCCCGGGCGAACCTGCTGCTTCCTGTTCGAACACTTCGACGCTATACATATGTCGACAAAGAAGCCTTTTTTACAAGGGACCACAATAGCCTCGCCAGTTTGAAGAGGAATTAATTGAAATTCTCTAAAATCTTTCGAAGTCGCAGCATATTGCTTGCCTAAATGTCCAAAACCCGCGTATTTAACATGAAGCCCGAAGAAAGTATTCTTCTTTCTTTCTGGGTATTTTTTCAGTGAAAATTAGCGCTATATCATTTGAACCACCTCCATATATATTAGTGGTAAAGGAAGGGTGAGCGTATATTTTGATCACACTTGAGTACAATGTGGTTTCGTTTGCCGGCTTTGTAAAATCTCCATATCTGATAACCATATTATGACAATGTCCTGGTACCACTGAGCTTTGAAGTCTTGGAACAGTCTTTGGATAGCAGTGGGCTGCTGTGAGGACCCAGTCTTCTGCTATAAGGCTGCCGGTACAAAACCTGACCGGAGGGTCCTTCAACTGCAGAAGCACAGCGAACGGGAATTCGTTATGCGCGTCGTTCCTTCCTTTATACACCCTCAAGTCTCCACGGCTAGGAGCCTTATTCGCACTTAACTTTACAAGCATTGCCAGAATAAATAAGAAGTACATTTTTAAGCAATGACAATTTACTTGTATTTTTAATTCGACGATTATAAAGTAAATGCAATTATATTCTGAACTGAATCCCAAAATGAAGTAATAAAAAAATAGAATGATATTATAGCAGTTTTATTTGATTCCTTTTTATGGCCTTTCAAAATCAAAGCCAATTACTATAAATCCATAAAGATAAAAATAATGATATTATGTTGAAGCCAAGTTGAAGCCCTTAATATGTTTTCGAAGGTTTCCGTTTTTAGTTTCTGATGTTTTTGAGTTTGATAATTTGGTACTTCATACATAAATATGGAAAAAATAACATAAAAACCAAACGCATATCAATTCTTCATCAATGTGGAAAATATTTTTGATCCAAAAGTAAGAGCGGTATTTAGGTAGATAGGATAGACGAACTAACCAAACTGGAAACAGTCTTCTAAGAAAACTGATGATTGAAACCACAATTTTAGATGTCGAAATATTTGATTGCATATCATATGAACATTTGATAACAAAAACCAATTTCATGCATATTTTCAGGAAATTCGTATTTGCTATCAAATGCTATAAAAAGAAATTAAATAGGTACAACTGCAAACTGCAAAACTATAATATTTTTTCATTTTTCTTTTGAAACTTCGTCCAGAGATCACTTTGATTTGCATTCACATTTATTGCATTAAATATAAACAATTAATTCATTGCTTATAAATCCCTCACCTACTTATTTTGGGAATATTGGTAGGGGTAAGTGCGAGTGTTGCTCACAGTGGAGGAGGCCTCAGGGTGTATTAAGAAGAGGCCAACTCGCGCGATGTGCTCCCGTTCACCGTGATGCTGGAAATAAGGAGAAACATCACATAATTAGAGCCTTATATGGAAAAATTGAGATTTCAGAGGAATCCAATACTTACTCAACTGGACACCAAGAAAATAGTCATCAAATACAAAAATGATTGGGTGAATGAAGCCAAAATGTACTAGAAATAACTAAATAAGTATATTATTTGAGATAACGAAGTCATGATCGCATTAATTTTCATTGTAAAAGCACACAGCGACAATCATGGAAAATTGCTGACGCGCACACGCGGCCTTTGGAGTAGCAAGCCAAATATCGTGTGTGTTTAAAAGATGAAATTTACGTTCAATTAAAATTTTACATATTTATGTACCTATACATACAATTAAATGTTTACCAATTATATAGTTACCTACATTTTTGTTATTATATTTGTACCACCCTAAATAAGTAACCTAACAAACCGGTCAAGTGCGAGTTTATTTAACTCGCGCACCGAGGGTTCCGTACTAAAAATTTTCATGTACCTAACTACATTCATAAAAGGCTTTTGACCAGAAGTATAATACTTCGCTTAATTGTGTATAGCGCCATCTATTGGCAAATTGGCTAACTATGTATGTATGTTGGTTTTACAGGGATAATTCTTTATCATGTGAACCGATTTAAACAATTTTTGTTTTATTTCAAAGAAGGTGTTTTTAGTGTAATCTCGTAGATCTTTTAAGTATAATAAACACCGGCAAAGGGGCTTAAATTGCAAATTAATTTAGAAAAAGTTTTTTGATAATTAAAATTTTTTTTCAATCGGTGTGATTATATTTTTCCTGTAATATATATGATAATTTTATTATTTTGTAAAAATATAATATTTTTTCGTTGGTAAACTTCGGAGATAAGGGGGGGAATGGTATTTTTTTACATTTTCCTTCATAATTCTTTTTTTTTACTATGCAAAAAAAAATTGTTTTGTTATGTTCAATTCAAGCTCTTTCAAATGATGTCCCACTCGACCTAGTAACTAGACTTTGAAATTTTGCCCCCCTCTTTATATTGGGCATTTTCCATAATGTAACGTAATACGTTACATGTTTCATAAAAATAGGTCTTAAAAACTACTATATACTTACCTAATTAAAAATATATTTACAATTCTAAACTATATTACACACTAAAATATACAACAATACTGTCTTAAAACTGTGTATTTAGGATTATAAAATCATCATCACGCTGATTATTTCAAATATGTCGCGCCATAGTTATAACATTCATTCACAATAATGTTCACATTCGCGAGTGCTTGAATGAATGCACTTATCGGTGCGCTGTGTCATGTCATCGCGCGCACCCGCTCGCTTGTTCATTCTATCATTGAAGTTGAGTGGAACGCACGTCGCTTATTATCGATCTCTGCTACGGTTTGAAATAACGAATCCGTAATCGAATTTTAACTTCGTCCCTACGCGTCCCTCAACGATTATAAAATCACTGTGGTGTTTAATTATGTTTTTAAGTGTACCCCGAATTGGGTAACTGGATACATTTTATATGTTGTTTCTTAGGATATTGTAGTGTTATTTTATTGCTTTGGAATTTTAACTTGCATATTGAAATTACAACAATTTCATAGTAATTTTCATTTAACTGAAGATAAATCACTTCCTCACTATAGTTCTATTCATAGTCGTCATGACCTTTTGTCAACCGACCCTCCATTTTGTATTAAAAATAATAGTTGCATTTAAATTCCTTATTTCGTTAATTTACTTCGCCTTTTTGTAATCTCCGTATCTGAATTGTGAACTTCCACGGCAACACAACTACTATAGTGCTTTCCTTCCTGCCGCTGGTGGTCACAAAGGCTTATGGACCGTTTCTAACGCATTGTCTGATGGCGCGTTCCAGGGTCCAAAGTCCAGAGTGACTTTTATTGGCTTCCTGCTTGCCTCCCGCTTGCCGTTCTGCTACAGGCGTGCTTCTGACCCTTTCCCCGACTCAGCGCCACACAGTTCCGAGCTGCGCTGAACTCAGCGCCGACCCCAAAAAACCTGCGCCTACCACCTCGGCACCGTCAGGGGAGTACTTTGGCTGCAAACGACTAGCGGAATCCGATCTTGACAGTATTAGCCCGTTTTACCAACTGAGCTAGTTGTGGAAATAAATGTATTGAACGTTCTTCTGCCTACTCATTTACAATTTCCCATACCTATCGGGACAATTAGTAGGTCAGAACATACCAGAACGCGACAATAATTAATAAAAACAAAATAAAAAAATACACTTCCAATGTGTTTGGATTAGCGATTGTTGATAACTTTTCCAAATTTCAAATCAATAGCTTCATTAGTTCTCGAGATATTTAGCTATGTGACAGACATACAGACAGACAAGCAGACAGACAGACGGACAGAGTCGCACCATAAGGGTTCCTTTTGTAACTTTTTGGTACGGAACCCTAAAGACAAAAAAAAAACCATGTGATTATGGCTAGAACAACCGATTGCAAAACCAATTTTATTTGTACTAAAATTTTTAAGATGTTTTAATACTGAATGCCCTTAATAACATTACTACCATTTATATTTGTATATATACATGGATTTTTAGGGTTCCGTACCCAAAGGGTAAAAACGGGACCCTATTACTAAGACTCCGCTGTCCGTCTGTCCTTCTGTCCGTCTATCCGTCTGTCCGTTTGTCCGTCTGTCTGTCACCAGGCTGTATCTCATGAACCGTGATAGCTAGACAGTTGAAATTTTTATTTCTGTTGCCGCTATAACAACAAATACTTAAAAGTACGGAACCCTCGGTGCGCGAGTCCGACTAGCACTTGGCCGGTTTTTTGTTATTAATTAATTAAAAATTAAAAAACACGACTGCTGAATTTTAAGCGAACTGAAAAGCTAAAAATAATTTTGATGTTAGTTACATAACTTTATGAATTTAAATTGGAATATAAATGTACACTTACGGTCATTTACAGTAAATACAAAGGTTTATGCACATTTATGACGTGACTGTACCTGTGTATTTTATTTCGATTGTAGTCGTGGGACCTTGATGTAGTGCATTTTCCCATTCAAAAGGTCCCCCGACTGCAATCGAAATAAAATACACATGTACAGTCACGTCATAAATGTGCATAAACCTTTGTATTTACTGTAAATGACCGTAAGTGTACATTTATATTCCAATTTAAATTCATAAAGTTATGTAACTAACATCAAAATTATTTTTAGCTTTTCAGTTCGCTTAAAATTCAGCAGTCGTGTTTTTTAATTTTTAATTAATTTATTTTATTTTATTCATTTTAGTGACAAAACGAACTAAAACTATGATTTAAAAAAAACCAGGTAATTTTTAAATGTGGATTAGCACAACGTTCCGGAATCGAAACACGGTCATCTTTTCTGTGGGCAATATGTTCACGGTTTGGGACCTTTCACATCTTTATCTTTACATAGGTACATCTTTTAAGAAGTAGTAGTACTTAGTTTTGAATGTTTGAGGCTTAGGAAAGACTTATAAGTCTCATAAATTTCATTTTTACTTACAAAAGCTTTTTATTAAATTATCTTTGACGCGACTTTTGTACGACTCACGCATGGCCTTCGGCAAAATAGTAGGTTAATAGAGTTAGACAAAGATAAGTCTGCAGCGATTTTGATTGTCCAAACTGTGCAAGTATTATTTTAAATGGGACATTTTTATGAAATTATGACGTATAATTAACACTTGCACACTTGCACAAGCCAGAAGCTCAGCGTAGTGCCGAAGACCCAAAACGTCCAAGAGAGACGCGCTTCTATGAAAAGCCTAAGGCCAAGCTGCGCAAGTTTAGTGATGAAACACAGAACAATGTTACAAGTGTCTTAATGCGAGGGCCAGCTATAGGGCTTGCAATGTGCGTAGCAGTACCTGGATAGATTACAGAAAGCTCGCACAGTCAAGTGGGTTAACTGGGGATAGGTGGGATAACATTACTTACTTACTTACTACTTGCTTGGTTGGCGCGATTACCCAAAATGAGTCTTGGCCTCCGACATAAAAGCACGCTATTTTTGCCCTGTCCTGGTGCGGATTCACGCCAGCTTTCACTGACGCCGAGCTATAACATTAGAGAAAGGAAATATTTCTCAATTATAGTCTCCTTTTACATTCTTTGAGTCATGATTTAACAGTCTCAGGGTAGATTTTTTTATCTAATTCAAAATTCAATTAGACCATACAAAAAAAAATGTCTACAATAGGTCCCCCATCTGTCGCCAGTTACCCTACTTGACGGTACCTGTCGGATGCTCCAGGCCTTCGGCTCTACTTGGAGCTCGGCTTTCGCATTCAGACACTTTTACTATTTTTGTGTTTGAGCACTACACCTTGGTCTTCGGCCTTTGCAATTAAGATACTAGAGGGAAGTTGCGTAAAACGCGCACTCCGAGCCTCCGGCCCTACGCGGAATTCAGACTTCGGCCTTTGAATTTAGACATTTGTACCTACTATCGTTCTGTGTCTGAACACCAAATTATTAAAGGCGCTCCTTTCTCGGACGCTTCGGGCCTTCTCTTATTTAGTCCTTATATTAATACATACAGTCGACTTTATGTTGCGAGCTTTCTACAATACATGTTAAATCAATATCATATAGTAAGTACATTGTGACTTAAACACTTTTACAATCATGGAAATTCGTTTCGTACTAAAGCTAATAAGAAATGGAGTTAGTAGGTACCTAGTAATAAGCTAATAAGTAACCTATGCACGAGTTCAAACAAAACCTGTTTTTTTTTCATTTACGACCGGGTTAAATGAAGCAGTAGGCAAGTACAAATTTATAAGAAATACGAATATCAGTTCATTGCTTAAATCGAAGCTGAAGTTCACACAAATTTTGATTTCAAATATTTCAATAGCGCGATTTAAAAATGTTTGTGTTTAGTTTCAAAATTTACGCTATACCATATTATCTTTTTGTATATATTTTTATGATCTGCGGTAAAATTATTTTATTTGAGACGTCACTAAATAAGATAAAAATATTTATTTTACTTAGCATATTTTGTAAATCCTTATTCTACCAAAGTAAGAATTAAATGCATATGTTGCATATATATTTTGAATCGTCTCTCAAAGCTCTTGATTTTGATACCCCACTCGATAAGTTTGCAAGATTTTTTTTTCCAAATGTCGCGCATTATTTTGTATTACGTCCGCCATATTGATTTTATTATGACGTCACATAGCCTATGTCACCCGGGATGACGTACGGATTCGAATGATATATCATACATCTAAATCGGTTAAGGCATTTAGAAGTTATGGTGGAATAAAGAAACTCACATACATATATATATACATATATACATACAAACATGAACGCTGAAAACATTACACTCTTTTTTTTGGGCAGTCGTGTAAAAATGGCGGAGCCATGGTAGATCAGCGCGTAAATAAATAGCGGTTTCTTTATTATGATTTATAGGGTGTGCTCGCGAGGTAAACTGCTCACGAAGCCAGTGTTCAATTTATTACAAAAGACTATCCAAGGCATTTCGGTTCTCGCATAAATCATAACTAAGCTCCGTCTACACTACACTCTGATTTATAATTAAACTAGCTTTTGCCCGCGACTTCGTCTGTGTGGACTTAGTAACCAGCTAGAGTAAGAATAGCACCTGATGGAGAAAATCTTATAGCAATTATTCAATTTGACCATATTATGCACACAAATTAGCAGACACTTCATTAATTATCTCAATTCCACCCCGCTTTTTACTTTCTTAAGGGATGATTTTCGGGATAAAAACTATCCTATGTCCTTCTCAGGGACTCAACCTATCTCTATGCCAAATTTCATCTAAATCGATTCAGCGGTTTAAGCGTGAAGAGGGAACACACAGACAGACTTTCGCATTTATAATATTAGTATGGATTCCTATAATCTAACCTCACTTTTTCTCTTTTCCGTATGTTTTAAGAAACTAAACAAAGCTAAAAGGATACATCAATATTTATTTTAAATGCAAAAGGGAAATTTGAGTTTACTTCTTTACATATATTCCATTATTACGAAAGAAAAAGGATCTGAGTGAGGTTAATTTTTGGAATTCAATTACAAATCAGAGTATACACATTGCGACGCAGCGTTTGTCGTTATCGAATAAAATATTCCGTGATATTTACTTCGCCATTTATTAAATTAAATCCTATCTGAATGTGAGAATGGGAGCGAAGTTCTAAATTATTTCATAGGTATTGAGATCTAAATGGGTGCGAAATTGGGTTATTCCCATTACTTATTACCAGCTTATTACCTCCAAAAATTTGTGTGTTTAATAATAATAGAATTCCTAATTCATGTTTAGTTTTATTTATATATATATCATAAAGATTAGTTGATATTAGACAACTTATTCATATTAAGCTAAATAACCGGCCAAGTGCGAGTCGGACTCGCGCACCTAGGGTTCCGTACTTTTTAGTATTTGTTGTTATAGCGGCAACAGAAATACATCATCTGTGAAAATTTCAACTGTCTAGCTATCACGGTTCATGAGATACAGCCTGGTGACAGACGGACAGACGGACAGCGGAGTCTTAGTAATAGGGTCCCGTTTTTACCCTTTGGGTACGGAACCCTAAAAATTTGGGCTTCTATTTAGTTTAGTAGTAGGCGTAGTAGCAGTAAACACTTTAACTATGGCACAAAACAAGTACATAACACAGAGAGAATACAGTAAATGTGTACAAAGGCGAACCTATCCCCTTGAGGGATCTCTTCCAGCTAACCTAGCTAGCTAGTTATTGGAGTTAAGTATAAACAAAGTTGTATGCGTTTATGTTAAATGCAGTTTTTGGGTATAAAGGCACCAAAAGTGGCCAAGCGGTTTCAGAAACGCGTCGGCGTCGCTTGTTCCTTTTTAGGGTTCCGTAACCAAAGGGTAAAAACGGGACCCTATATTACTAATACTCCGCTGTCTGTCGGTCCGTCTGTCTGTCTGTCTGTCCGTCTGTCATGAACCGTGATAGCTAGACAGACAGTTTTTCACAGATGATGTATTTCTGTAGCCGCTATTATAACAATAAATACTAAAAACAGAATAAAATAAATCTTTAAATGGGGCTCCCATACAAAAAAACGTGATTTTTTTTGTAATTAAATATGTATTTTTTACTCAAAATTACAATTTTTTACTGATCATCCACAAAAACTACATTAGTACGCAAAATAGTAAGGTACAAAAATACCAAAACAAAAAAGTCACAAATTTTTACGTAAATAAATCGTACTTTTTTGGTCTGTCACTATTATTTCTACGCCATTTTAGCATATTTTTTAACCGCTCATACGAAAAGTACGTAAAATCGCACTAAAATGTACGGTTTGGCCATAAAGTACGACTTTAGTAAGGTTTTGGGCGGGGCACGTTTTAAGTACGAATACTGTTCAAAAAGTACGTAAAATCGTACTAAAAGGTACGATCTGGCAACACTGCCTGTCAGTTCGCTCAAAATGTATACACCGTGTACTCATTATTAATACACACCCTAAATATAAACGTCGCTTATGAATATCCAATATGCTCGGATGATGGAACACACGGTATATATCTTGCAAACAGTACCATTGGTAATTGTAGAAAAAGTCCATGTTGCCTGCAAACAAACCAGGGTTCGAATCCGGTAAGAGTATTTATATCAGTATTTATCTGATGATTAATTATTCTTCCTCTTTTTTGGTTTTCGGTTATGAATGTCTTTTGTATTTAAGTGCTTATACTCATGGTCCTCATGGACAAATTTAGAGAAACGGAAAAACTGTTTATTTACTGGAACACCTAAAGCTGAATTAATTATTGTCATATTAATCATATAATTTTATTACTGTGGTAATGTAAAATTATATATTTAATTTTACAGCGCATTGGCGCTCCTAATAGCTGTAATTTCAAAATTAGCACCTAAAATAGTTTCAAAATTAGTAATTAAACTTTTATTTTTTGCATTCCTCTAAATTTCTTTATAAGTTTATATCAATTTAGTCTAATACCCATCCATAACAAAAGTTTTATTGATCTTACTTTGGGAATAGGGCAATTGTATAAGATTATCCTGTAATATTTACTTAATTACTATTTATAGGTAGTATCCTTATACTTAATTAGGGCAACGACGATAATAATTATCTTAGACCATTCTATAATCCGACTTTACTGTTCTTAATTGGCTACTGCGACGAGGCGTTTCCCTATAAAGGCCTACCACCAAAATCGAATTATCGAAAATCGTATTCTACCTCTCTATTACTCTTGCATATTCGAGTGATAGAGAGGCAGATAACGATTTTCGATTCTTAGACGTTGCCGGTAGGCCCTCTGAGTATTGTTTCGGCATCGAGTCGGAAAATTGGATTTGCAATCACATCTTTGTTCCAACCGCGACTTGGTGCCATGATCCCGGGTCGGCAGTATTGCGACACGCCGTGTGAGCGAGACAGCGCTATAACATATATAGCGATGTCCCGCTCAAACACCGGATTCGCAACCAATCTGAAGATTTAATGTATTACGGATATTTCTCCTGCAGGCGCCCAGGTGGGATCATGCTGTGGGGAAGCAAATGAAGAGAAATCGCTTTGGCTTTGACCTTTTTAGGGATCCGTACCCAAAGGGTAAAAACGGGACCCTATTACTAAGACTCCACTGTCCGTAAATTAATATATAAGCTACTGACAAATGGATTTAATTATTCAAGCTGCTAGTGTATTAAACATTAGGTATAACAATATAATGATAATAAACCCAAAAAAAATCGTTAAAAATCGCGTAAATAACCAATTTGAACGTTCAGCGCTAATCAATTTCAATTACGCTAAAAGGGTAAAACAATCCCACCTTTAACTAAGTACCTAAACGTCCTATCTCACTAAATCCCACATGCTGCACTCAACCTTGTATGCTTAGTAATAAAGTTGAAATTTGAATATATTGAATTAACGATATATTTAAAAGAAATGAGGTACACATCTGTCTCTGGTGCGCTGAGGTGGAACGTGAATTTACACGAGCTATCAATTTTACCTGCCGATGACGGGGATGGAACAGAGTACTACACTAAGACACCGTAATACGCAGGCACATAATTTGCAAGTAACATTGGTTCTAACAAGCATGTAAGTGCGAAAGTGACGGACATAGGACGATAAAATATGCAGCATGTGCAGGTGCATGCAGGTGGCAGCATGGTTCCATTTTCATCCACTGTCACTATGCCCGTCACTTTCGCACTTACATACTTAGAACGTAACAAGCATGGTGACATGCAATAAAAATGCGACCGTGCTACCGCTGTAGGCATAGGTATACGACTAGAGAGAAAGAGAGAGGAGATGGATGGTCATTTCCTATGTACGGAAGCCATAAATAGTCAAACGGCTTAATCTGTCCCTATGGCTTTCATTCGCAACTTTTAATGTAATTTTTTTTGTTGATATACCTACTTATTATAATTTATTTACATGCATGGTGCGACGTTGGTCGTTGACATAGAGATGATCGCTCTAATTCTAAATTCGTATCAGAACATCAAATGCATTATTTCTGCGAGTCATAATAAACTTATAACATTTAAAACTTTCGCATTTTGAACACATATGAAATCACATTTACAATCGGGTCTATCGCGAATTTATTTTGTTACCTTTATTTACCGACGTTTCGACACAGGTTTCACTGGTCGTGGTCGCGGCTAGTGAAACCTGTGTCGAAACGTCGGTAAATAAAGGTAACAAAATAAATTCGCGATAGACCCTATTGTAAATGTGATTTAAACTTATCTTGTTATTAAAAATTCAAATCTACTAGAAAAGTGGTCTGTGATACAGAATAAGGGAAAATATTTGGTTGATTTGAGGGACATGTGGTATGCCATTATTTCGGATCAGTATCTGAAATGGGTATCGCTGGGAATTTTAAAAGCTTTTATTTAATTCAAGGCGAAGTTTGTTTGGAGAAAACTCGTGAACGGCTTCAAAGATCATAGTTATTTATGCTGGGCATTTTTCGCAAATGAACATCTACTGTGCCTATTTTGCGTGAAACGAGGTAGCGGTACTCTAACCACCCCAGCTCCTCCACGAAGCCTAGCAAAGTCTTCAGGTTGTTAGCTGCCTGCATCAGTGTGCACGGATTCCCTAGGTATTTGTTCCTGTATACTTCTACCTGTTTACAGTCTAGAAGAATATGTTTTGTTGTTTCCTCTTCTTCCATGCACGCTCTGCACATGTGGCTGTCAGTTTTACCCATATTGAATGAATAAATGAATGATTTCATTCATTCATTCATTCAATTTAAGTTTTTCGTTGTATCTATCAACTAGCGACCCGCCCCGGCTTCGCACGGCTATTATACACCTTCCTCTTGAATCACTCTATCTATTTAAAAAAAACCGCATCAAAATCGTTGCGTAGTTTTAAAGATCTAATAAGCATACATAGGGACAGACAGACAGCAGGAAGCGACTTTGTTTTATACTATGTAGTGATATACCTACCTATATTAAAATGCTTTCGCATTTATAATACTTATATGAATCGACGTATCTATCCTTGTGAATATTAAACGAAGTGGTTCCAGATTCCAAGAGTTCCAGGAACAATTTCATCAGTCTGAAAGGTGAATCGTTTAAATTTCCATAATCCTCGCCTGGAGTGACGGCACTTACTTATTCAAAACATGTCAGGCGTTCAATCGGGCGTTGGCTGGTCTCCGTTGTTGTAATGGTCTTAAATAATACGTGGACTGCATAATTAGGCTGGTTTTTAAATGATTCGTAACAAATGTTGACGTCTGACGTGTATTCTATTTAAAAATTTCCGGATCCCGTCATTATTACCTAGTTACCGTCTTTAGTTACTCATCAGTTAAGTTATGTTTATCTATATTTTGAAGTATATATATTAATATTCAATATTATTATGTCACGTCGTCCACAACGTGTCCCGCACAATGCTGTCCCGCACACTCCGCTGGCTCCGCAGAAAACCAGCGCCGTTGACCACGCTAGTCGTGCCTGCATTGCTGAGTGGAGACCTACTGTTTCTACTGTTTTGTTTATAGGCCTTGTATTATTTGTATTTTGTCTGAATAAATTATTTCTATTCTATTCTAATATTATATTATTTGTTTCCTATTATATTTTTTTGTGATCTGCAAAATTTACATTTGTGCCAGAACAAAAAAATATATTGTACATGATTTGATTTAACTTTATTAATACTTTAATTGAGGAAAATGTTTCGATAATTTATTAAAAAAATGTTTCATTTCACATGACTTCCTTTATGCAAGAAATGAGATAATTCGCATTTCGAATTGTTTGTTAGTGAGCATATTCGTACATGTACAACGGGAGCCTTCAGATCGGACCAATGTTTGTCCTGGTAACCGGTATTTGAAAAGGGTTTAGCTATAGGCCGCCGCGGGTAGTTGTGGGGACTGGTGGTGAGTAGTTTCCTGCAATTTACCTGTCCGGTGACTACCTTGTGTTTGATGTTTAATTAACCTCTACCACGGGTAGGTACGGTTTTGCCTCCTAAAAACTGCTATGCTAATGATACACGGCCTCTTACGGTTTTTGTATTTTAAATCCCAGTTTGGATCGTAAGTACTTACTAATATGTAGTTACTTAGAAGCAATCGCCAAAAACTTATTTCTGAAGCATATAAACCGTCCCAAACTCATAAAATAAAATGAGCACTTTTTAGTTCTAATAACTCATAAAACTTAGGAATCAAAGTAAATCTTAAAATCCCATTGTGGGTTAGTGGTACGTTAACACTTCTGATTTGTGATAATTCTGCTTCTATGGGTTACTCTAATTATTAATTATACAACAATGGAGGTACTTGCAGGTACTCTGATCTGACTGATCCTTCCTCTTTGACTGCCTCGATCTAAGTGAACGAGTCTCACGAGCCGTTCCAACTGTCTCTCGTGCCCCAGTACCTAGCTACCTACCGTGTTGCCAGGTATTTTCCCAACTACCCCGTACTAATCGGGGTAACGCAATGATGTTGCCGCATTATAATTATTATTCAACTGCTATCTGTCATGTAAACATAAATAAATCATGACATACTCAACAATACTTTTCTCTCTATCACTCTTACTCCCTTTAAAAATGGAAATAAAAGGTTTTCAGCATGAAACACAATGAATGAGTAAATTCAAATTACCTTTCCATTCAAATGTTTCGTTAACTTATTTAGGCGAGTCCAAACCTTGCCATAGTAATAAAGTTAATTCATTTTAAATCTCTTTGTATGAGACAGGATAAAGGAGGGTTTGTTCTAATTTGTAAAATGTTGAAATGTAGAATGGAAAGTATGTTATTTTAATCCTATTAAAACATTTACCTCAGGCTTTTTTTAAAAGAATGAATTATGAATATATTGCGCGAGAAATTTATAAAAGCGCTGGTGGCCTAGCGGTAAGAGCGTGCGACTTTCAATCCGGAGGTCGCGGGTTCGAACCCCGGCTCGTACTAATGATTTTTTCGGAACTTATGTACAAAATATCATTTGATATTTCCTAGCCGCTTTTCGGTGAAGGAAAACATCGTGAGGAAATCGGACTAATCCCAATAAGGTCTAGTTTGCCCTCTGGGTTGGAAGCAGATGGCAGTCGCTTTCGTAAAAATTAGTGCCTAGGCCAATTCTCGGGATAAGTTGCCAAGCAGACCCCAGGCTCCCATGAGCCGTGGCAAAAGCCGGGACAACGCTAGAAAGATGATGATCTAGGAATTTATATTATTTTAACGTTTCGTCCTCCATGCAGTCGGTAACATCCTTCGGAATTGGAATTTGCGATTTACTCAGTACAGCCTACGTTATGCGGATGCATTTGCTTGTACCATCGTTTTATTGGCGGATTTTTCATTTGCATTTCGAGAGATATTTACGTTCTCCCGACGGTTCGAGAACATTTTATGATTTTTAGGGTTCCGTAACCAAAGGGTAAAAACGGGACTCTATTACTAAGACTCCGCTGTCCGTCTGTCTGTCACCATGCAGGCTGTATGTCATGAACGGTGATAGCTAGAAAGTTGAAATTTTCACAGATGATGTATTTCTGTTGCCGCTATAACAACAAATACTAAAACGTACGGAACCTTCGGTGAGCGAGTCCGACTCGCACTTGTCCGGTTTTCTGACCACTCTGACACGCTAATATTTTTCTTTCATAAAAAAAAAGTTGAGTGCTGTCTTTCTAGCTGTAGATTATAATTGTCATGAGAAATGTTAAAAATTAAATTTCATATCATACAAAAAACTCCACTCCGTCACATTTTTTGGGGACAAAAAATAAGACAACGAAAAGAATTTTGACCCATTCGTTTTCTAGTCGAATATAGCGCTTAAATATTTGTGACATTCGCCGCAGCATTACTGCCGCGATTACGACGTTTAATTCGTCACTAATTTTATTAAGGGAATTTAGTGGTCTGAATTCGAATTTAGACGCTCGGAACCTATGGCCTTAAGTAATGTTTGCAATTTTGTCTCGCGATAGTGAAGTGTACATTTTACTTCCTCGGGGGAAATTCAAGTTCCATTTTCCTTGAACGTTGTTCTGTGATTAAAGGTTGACTTTACTTCGGTTTACTTCACACCGTGCCGTCGCCGAGCTGCGGTCACAGCATGGTTCCATTTTTATCGCTTGTCGTAACGTGACAGGCATGGTGACAGGCGATAAAAATGCGACCGTGCCACCCGGCCTGGTTGCATAAATGATATCAATAAATAAAGTGCGATAAAATATAAATATAACGTTGGTCAAAAAATCGACTGAGAACCTTTTTCCGTTTAGGACTTTTTAATTTAGTATTTTTTTCGAGACAAAAAATAAAACACAAGTAGATACCTATAACATTTTAAATTTTCGCGTTTTGAACACATTAACGGCCTTAATATGGCGGGATCGTATCGCGTGATTCGCCATCTTGGTCGCACTTATGGCTGTGTAGTGTGTGTATCTGATTGATGGACATCTCGCTCTACTCAGTGAAATTTAGTTTTGCGTATGGAGACTATATAAAGGAGCCAAATCTCTATGTATGAAAAGTGTCCATCAAAAAACAGTAATTAGGCGGCGCCACCATACACCGAAATACTACCAAAAACAACCTACGTAATTTGGTCGGGTTGTTGCCTTATATGGTTCATGTTATACTCATGTCCCAGAGCCTAACTAGCGCCACCGGAGAGATTAGGAACTATTATTTAAAGCTGAAAGCGGTCACTTTTGCAACAATTATGCCATAAGAGATTGGCATCCTTTCTATACCATCCATAGTTTTGCGCATCTCTGCGCGGCACGGTGTAATTGTTCCACCAATCCCTTGACACCGAGTGATTGAACTTGGTTCATTTCAACGGCAAATATTACTTTAAATGACAGAATATTGGAAATATTATGTACATACAGATATCATTCTGGTCTACATTGCAATAGCAACAAATTGCTTATCTATACAATAAGTTATTGCATGACATGAAACGAAATATACCTTGTTTATCAAAGTAAACCGTAGCAAAGTCTGCTATCTCTTTTTAATCCACGGTTTAGGCTGGTTTAATACAAAAACAAATACACGAATTTTGAGTTCTCCGTTTATCATAGAATAGAATAGAATATATTTTATTTGTAGTAATTGTACATCGTCATATTCAAAAATTATTTACAATTATGACAATAATACAATTATAAAATTAATAATACATTTAAAAGGCATATGCAAGTCAATACGTTTCTAATAAGTTGATTGGATTAAATATAATAAACTATGGTGAACATAATTTAAGCATATTTTGATTGCATTGAATTATAAATATTAAAAAAAATTGAAATGTCATGAAGCAATTACATTAAATGGTTGTTTACAAACAATAATACATTACATTAAATAAATTTTAAGGTTTCGACATATTTAGTCATTCGTCTAGGAATTCTTTCACAGAGTAGTATGCAGTGTATGCATTTTTTGTGCAAAACGTTTTGAGTTCGCGTGTGAAACGTCGTTCAGTATTAAAGTTTTTTATTACCTCAGGTAGTTTATTATACATTTTTGCACCTATTACCCTTAAGGACTTCCCTGACTTCTGAAGCCTATGCGTGGGTACCGACAGCGCCGGTTTTCTTCTCGCTGAGTAGAGCTTGCTTAGAGGAAACTCATCAGGATTTTTTCTTACATACCTAACTGAAATATAAAAAGCGAAGGCACAGTCATCACCTTAAGGTTAACAAATAGCTGCCGTGCAGGTTCGTCTTCAGGGACTCGGGATATCATTCTTATTACCTTTTTTTTCAGGATGAATGGTCGGTCCCTATCGGCCGCCAGGCCCCAAAGGTCAATACCTCTCGTTAGGTGTGGATGAAAATATGCATAGTATGCTGTTAGCTGGCCTTGTTCCGATAACGTATGCTTCTATAGAGTAGAAGGCAGAGTTTAGATTTTTACAGATCGCGTCTATGTGTTGGCTGTTGGCTCCATTGCAAACCGCTATCGAAACAAAAACCATCGAGCATAACCTACGGGTTCTATTTGAACCTTACTCTTAGCTGTACCCTACTCTTCTTCTCTTCTTCATTTCCTGTTACCCCCTGCTGGGGTGTAGGGCTCGAATCTTGTTTTTCCATTGACTACGGTCTTGGGCAGCTTGGGTAACCTCCTCCCACCCCATCCCCAATACACCCAGCTCTTGCTCCACAGAACGACGCCAAGTGGCTTTAGGGCGACCATGTTTCCGTACCCTACTGTTAAGTGAAAATTGTAGGAGGTTCGTTTTCTCGATTTTTAACTGCATGCCGATAGCTTGAAATCAGTGCAGCAATTTTAGATTTATGTCTGTAGCATTAGACTGCAGTTCCTCTTGGCCACGACCGTGGATTATTGCACATATGTCATCCGCGTACATGATGAATTTTGCAATAGGACTAGGGAATGGCAGGTCATTCATCAGTAGCGCGAATATACTATTGCCGACGTTTGAGCCCTGGGGAACGGACCTCTCTCCGACTAAGCCACATTCAGAATTCTCCCCGTTCACATCGGTGACTTGAACGCGGTGGGCTAGGAACGATCTTACTATATCCAGGGCCTTACCTCGGACACCGTAATGTTCAAGCATCGCCGCTATTAACTCATGATCTACTAAGTCAAATGCACGAGACAAATCAAAAAATATAGCAGCAACGTAACTTTTTGCCTCTAGATGGTTTAATACGGTTTCCAGTAGTAGCTTGCGCACCGCGCCTAGGGTTAATCGGCCCGCGCGATATGCATATTGGTCACCACAGAGTATGCCTTTGATATTGAAAAAATGTGCAAGCCTATTGCATAAGCCTGATTCAAATATCTTGGACAGTGCTGGTACAAGTCGATAATTTTTCATTGTATCCTTACTATCTTTTCCCTTATACACTGGGGTTACTCTGATTTTCTTAAGGGATTCGGGATAATTACCACTTAGTATTGCCGCAATACTATTGCGTCATTAAAATGTTCACATAGCTGGTGAAGAAAATTGTGAGGTAAACTGTGAAAGCCATATATGTCCTTGGTTCCCTTCGCTTTGATCGACTTTATGATTGTCAATAGTTCCTGCGTTGTAAAAGGAGACATGAACATTGTGGACGCTTGAGATGAGTGGGTAGCGCGCAGTAGGCACAGCGCTGGGTGTCGCGCACCACGCCCAGGTAATGTTGGTTGAGCGCGTCAGCCAGCTCCCGACTGGAGCCCTGTTCCATATATGGAGAACTCGTCCATATGCATGTTATTGTCAATAACATGTATATGTCATACTCATTTATTTAAAATGCAAAGAACAAGGCCGATTTTAGTGTCACGCGGACCGTCCGCGCGGATTGCTCCGCACTGCCAAATTGTATGAGAATGCTGTCCGCGTGACACTAATATCAGCAAGATAACTTTATCTCATTATCTCGTCTATAAGTACCTAAATAACATTATAGATATATTACTGTAATAGCGAATGAAGATACTTAATCGGATTTTGGTTCTTTTGGTCGATTTAAGGATGACTTACGTTAGGTCCTGGTCCGGGCCGAAGCAACCGACACTTCATTTTCTATGACAGGTGACCGGTGATCACTTGATGCTTTCTATAGAAAACGAATTGTCGGATTCCTCGGTCCTGAGCCAGGCCGTTCTAATCTAACGTGAGTCATCCTTTATGGAACTACTTGCTTTTAATACTTAGTCTTAAAACCGGCCAAGTGCGAGTCGGACTCGCGTTCATTACACAAATGTATTTTTTATGTGAAACGTGAGTGAAATGTCTTTAAAAAACCCGTAGGGATCGAATCAAAAACTAAGTAATTAAGTCCGACTCACGCTTGACTGCACATTTATAATAGGTTTTCCTGTGATCTATAGGTAAAGATCTATTTTGTGTGTTTTTTTCAAAATTTTAGACCAGAGGAGATAAAGGGGGGAACGGTAATTTTTTGCCTACTTTCTTGAATAACTTTTCAAAACTGTTTATCCTAAAATTATAAAAAAAAACATTTGAGATTATCATAATGAGCTCTTTCATTTGATATGTAACACGATATAGTTTGAAAAAATTTATTCTCATTTAACCCCAAAAGTGGCCCCCGTGTTTAAAATTTATTTGTTTATGTTACATGTCCGTCTTTGGGTCACAAACTTACATAATTATGTATACCAAAATTACCAAATTTCAACTTAATTGGTCCAGTAGTTTCGGAGAGAATAGGCTGTGACAGACGGACAGACAGACAGACAGACGCACGCGTGATCCTATAAGGGTTCCGTTTTTTCCTTTTGAGGTACGGAACCCTAAAAATAGAGATTTTCCCTTATAAAGCGTAACAAAGAAAGGTTAGATTTATTGCTAAAAGTCAATTTGCATAATTCCCGTGAACAGTTGAAGGCAAACTTGTTTGCTTCGGATTTGCACTAGAATGGACGACCCTTCAAGGGATCGACAAATATTGGAGGGATTTAGTTGGAGTGTTAGATAAATTAGATTTTACTATGTATCGACGTGGAATCACGTTCGATGGGGATAACAGAGTAGGTACACAATATAGTTATAACGAATAGTGAAATTTAAAAACAATAGTAGATTGTGTTACAAGGGAGCAAAATGACATATTTACGGCGAGGGCGTACATTGAATCCCTCACTACGCTCAGGATTCAAGTGTGTTACGCCCAAGATGGAAATAATTTTGCTACCATGTGACACATACTGCTTTTCACATCACCTATGAGGTAATTATGATGTTACAAATATTATTTAAGCTTAAAAAATAATGTGCAATTTTTTTTAAAAATAGTGTCCTAGAGCAGAAAAGTGTTACTTTGATCCCTCCTAGCAGGGAAGAAAAGTGCCACTTTGATCCCTTCTAGCAGGGAAGAAAAACATCTTTTTCGAATTAGTGATGAGAAAAAATATTTTTTTGCATTAAAACCCCCGACAAAAATTTAAACAGCGCCATCTAGTAACGGACGGAGAGCTTGTAGACATTTTGGAGTAATTCCTTGAGGCAAGCTGAAAATTTGCCTGATACTTCTCCTATCATACCTTGGCTGCAGGGTAGCTGGGCTAAATCAACCCTATTATTTTTAAAGTTTTTTTGGCCCCCAAAAAAAAGTTCTTGAGGCAATCTGTAATAATTTTTACAGGTTAAAGTTAAGTATCTAAATAATCATAAAAAATAAGCCAGACGATTTGGTTGGGTCTTAAACCTTGCCAGGCTATCTAGAAAGTAAGTATGGCACTTACTCGCACGCAAAATGAAGTTTGTCTCCTATACAAAGTGTATGAATTACAGTTATTTTTGCACTCAAAATTAAGTTTGTCTACCTTACAAAGTGTACTCATTACAAAGTTATTATTGCACGCAAAATTAAGTTTGTCTACTATACAAAGTGTATGAATTACAAAGTTATTTTTGCACGGAAAAATAAGTTTGTCTACTTTACAAAGTGTATGCATTACAAAGTTATTTTTGTAGTGCAGTAAATTAAAGATTAGGTACACTAGGTAGGATGTACAGTCAGATGCAGAGAGATGACAGCATTACAAAGTTGTACAATAATAGATGAGTGTTCTTAATTGACTACATCGAATAACTATCATAAACAGAAAAGACAAATTAGAACCGTAGGCTAAAGTAAAGGCCCCTACCGTGAGAGTACCTACTTTAGCTTGGACAAACAAACATCCTCCTTCATCTAAACACATTCGCCACATATTCTGTATCAAAGATTACCTTCTAATAGATAGAGTATAATATAAAACGACGCGCACTCACTAATCGGCTCGCTCGTATTATCCGTTTGCTTCAAAAGTTGACCGTTACCTCTGGCCCGCTTTCCCGCACGATGCCCTCTGACGCCTTATCCACTCGACTACCACAGCTTTACAACTACTTTTATTACTTACAACTTATACTATTACAAAAAATAATAAATAAAGTAAGCATTACAAAATAAAGTACGAAATTGTTTTTTGTCGACAGTCTAGTAATTGTGCCAGGCCAAATCAAAGTGAACAGGTAGTACTTGTGATACTACGCCGCATTTGTTGATGACTTACAATATTTTATATCTAAAACAGTCACGGATTTCAATCTTTGTTGATTTATTTTTTGGATACGTGGACGCAGTACAATCGTGCAGTACTTTTATAAGTACAAGATTCTTGTTAAAGCGACCACGTGACAAAATAATGCAATATTTACGTGTCAGTAGATTTAGGTTAGGTGGGCGTATTTCAGTAGTCCCAACTATATGTTTAACATGATATCTTTAAATAAATGAATCTGTCAAAGGGATCCAAAGCTTGCAGTAGTTACATTTCATATGATCACGAGCAGTCGTCAACGCCGCGCCGCGGTCATATGCCGCTTGGTCCCTAGTCTTATCCTTTAGACGGCATCTAGTAGGACGTAATCTACGGCCCGTATAGACAAATAATGTCAATAAAGTTGAGGATACCCGTGTCACCTTTATAAATTGACACAGGAGTGTCAGTGAGGGATATCATTGGCCGTTAACTCGCTTTGACAAGGGTTCGACCAAGGTTAGGCAAGGTGATGTTGTTTTATATGTGGTTATAATTTAATTAATTTAATTATCTAACAGCGACTTATAATAATATATTTGGGGATGGTGAGATTAATTCAAATGCAATATGATTTATATTTTGTTTGGAGTATTTCTAAAATAATTTTTATACTGTACTGGACTCAAGAATAAGGCGCTCCTCCTAAGGGTAGCATACGGATTCAGACTACACCAGCATTACTGTAGCAGTATTGCAGCGCGACATTCTTTCCAACTCTTTGTACGGAATACGGATACGGATCTCAGTAAGGATCTGAAGCGCTTTTAGCTGCTTCGTGACCGTTTCAATTTCCGGGATAGTCAAAAGTCAAAACGTTTACGCTAAATCGTACGTGATACCTATCCATTCAGGGAAATCCACCTTTTTTTAAATCGCTTAAGGCGCTTCGCGCAGTTGTTACTTTTTAGAGCTTATAACTTCTAAATGAGTCAACCAAAAATTATGAAAAAAATATATATGCATCTTCACTCTATGGACAACAATCGCAACATTTGACTTTTTTCCTGAAATTTGTAGTTTCACCGAAAAAAAAATAACACGACAGGCCGTTTTGCGGCTAACTTTGCTTATAACTTCTAAACGGCTTAATCGATTAAAATTATTTTTAAACTAACAAAAATGTTTTAACAGGTTCTACAAATGTAACATAGCTTTTCTTAATCAAAAAATATTTTCTTAAGAAATCGAACGTTTTTCCACATTTCATGCGTATGCAGCCTGAAAATGGCGTGGCCGGCAGTCGTGTGCCAGCTTTGAGACGAGGAGGCTGTGTCACTCGTCGCTCCGTGCCTTCCTTGCACTATGTTCGCTTATGCACAAGCAAAGTGCTATAATATCGGAGTTATTGTGGCCAAAGAATAAATAACTGCAGAGCGCTGATTTGATTGCGACGCGCATTAGCGAGCGCAACACGGTATTTTGCGGTCTATTACAATGAATGTAATGATAATATCCGTATATATTATACTATAATATACGTATGTTTGAGAAAACTTCATTTGAAATAAATAAATAAATGTTTTCTAACCGACATATTATAATGTCATTCAAGTTTACGTTTTGAATAATGTTCCAGTCCATCTCGAAACAATAAATAATTGATTTAACATAAGCTACCTATTACCTATTACGTTGTATGTATGAATAGTACCTGTTAAAAACATTGTTTTTGTAGTTTAAAAATAATTTTAATCAATTAAGAACTAGCAAAACGGCCTATCGTATTTTTATTTACGGAAAAACTTACTATTAAGTTTATTGTAGGTTTAGTTAAAAAGTAATTAGTGTTTAATAGTGTAATTGTAGTTATGTGTGTAAATTTTTCATGGGTGATCCTTGCCTGTTAATAAACGTTTTATTATTTTATTATTATTTGTATCTCCTTCTGGATTTCAGTAATTATTTCATTGGGTCAACTTGGTGTATTATGTCTATGGGTAAACAAAAAATTATGAAAAAAATATATATGAATCTTCATTTATTGTTCAACAATTATAAAATTAAACTTATTTCCTGATATTTATAGTTTTACCGTAATAAAAATAATAAAACAGGCCATTTTGCGGCTAACTTTGGTTATTTTTACTAAACGGCTAAATCAATTAAAATTATTTTTAAACTAACAATAATGTTTTAATAGCTGACGGTCTTTCCACCGCGATACAACCGGCCGACGATTTGTTTTATTAACAATATCATCTAAACTACCATCTGACAAAGTATGAAATGGGATGCGATGACTGAAAAGATTTTTTTACACGTTCATGTGACCAGCTGACGGTCAGCCGAGATACAACCGGCTGACCATTTTTTTAATTCACAATAGCATCTAAACTATCATCTGACACAGTATCAAGCGGGAGGCGATAACAATTTTTTTTGCGTGTTTCGGTGGCTGCCATTCCTCAACCCATCAACGGAGCGGCAGCTGACGTCCACAGGGGTTCATCATACATAGCCGTTAACCACTAAAAAAATAAATGACTGCAAAGCGCTGATTTGGGTGTGGCGCGCTTGTAATAAAAACCGGCCAAGTGCGAGTCGGAGTCGCGTTCCAAGGGTTCCGTACATTACTCAAATTAAACAATTTATTTTTTATGTGAAATGTGCGTGAAATGTCTTTAATAAACCCGTAGGGGTTGGATCAAAAACTAAATAATTAAGTCCGACTCACGCTTGACTGCTCATTTCTAATAAGTTTTACTGTGATGTATAGGTAAAGATCTATTTTGTGTATTTTTTTTCAAAATTTTATACCCAGTAGTTTCGGAGATAAAGGGGGGGAATGCTAATTTTTTGCCTATTTTCGTGAATAACTTCTAAACAATTTAAAAGTGCTTGTTGCTAGGCCTATTTGAATAAAGAATATATTGAATTGAATTGAATTGACTGTTTATGTTAAAATTATAAAAAATATACATTTGAAATTCTCACAATGAGCTCTTTCATTTGATATGTAACACGATATAGTTTGAAATTTTTTATTTTTTTATTTTCTATTTTACCCCCCAAAAGTGGCCCCCGTGTTTAAAATTAATTTGTTTACGTTACATGTTCGTCTTTGGGTCACAAACTTACATATATACACCAAATTTCAACTTAATTGGTTCAGTCGTTTCCGAGAAAATAGGCTGTGACAGACGGACAGACAGACAGACGCACGAGTGATCCTATAAGAGTTCCGTTTTTTCCTTTTGATGTACGGAACCCTAATAATGATGATATTCCCAAGTAATTATTGAGAAAAAACTTCGAAAAATAACACATTTGTAGTAGTTTAGGAAGCTAGTAGGTACTTTAATTTTATAAGTTAACTATTAATGGAATTATTTATATTTATAATACGGATAAAAAAAACTGTATAAAATAAACGCACTGTACGCCTCAATTTAGTACATACCAAGCTTTAGCTATAAATCTTAATTCGTCGATTTGACTTAGGTATTTATTTGTAAGAAACAGATAAAACACAAATTAACTAATTGAGGCTTGTAAAGTATAATGCATAAGGGAATATATTTTTATTATAATTTACGACCTCCACTACACGCATGATTTACTCATACTCAAACAACAAAATATCTGCAAAAGATACACAAATACGAGATATAGCGCCAAATGCCGCGCGCCTCTGGGCTGTAGGTTATTCTTTGAACTTCGTTCCGCCGCAGTCGCCGCACCGAGACGAAATTCACGTACGATCGCAGTGAGCGGGGTGCGGGTACAGAGACGCTGAGACGCTCAAGGCCAAATCAGCGAGAATCGTCTTAACGTCAGGTTTAATCGGTTCTAGTTTCGCCGACGGTAGTTTTTGTGCCCCTTTGAGCGTTTTGTTCCTTAATCCGCAATCAGCCAACGAATAGATTTCACGAGGCCGAGGGTTGTGACTTGACAATTACTTGAAGTAAGTTTTCAAAACGAAAACATTTAGTTATTGATTGATTTTGAGGCATATTCAAATTATTGAGGTTTTTAAGGACTGTACGCGACAAAATCCGGGCATGCATGATACTTTTAAATAAATGTGCATTATCAAGCAGTACTTTTTAGGGTTCCGTACCTCAAAAGTAAAAAACGGAACCCTTATAGGATCACTCGTGCGTCTGTCTGTCTGTCCGTCTGTCACAGCCTATTTTCTCCGAAACTACTGTACCAATTGAGTTGAAATTTGGTAAACATATGTAAGTTTGTGACCCAAAGACGGATATGTAACGTAAACAAATTAATTTTAAACACGGGGGCCACTTTTGGGGGGTAAATGAGAAAATTAAAAAATAAAGTTTTTCAAACTATATCGTGTTACATATCAAATGAAAGAGCTCATTGTGAGAATCTCAAATATATATTTTTTATAATTTTAGGATAAACAGTTTAGGAGCTATTCAAGAAAATAGGCAAAAAATGACCATTCCCCCCCTTTATCTCCGAAACTACTGGGTCTAAAATTTTGAAAAAAATACACAAAATAGATCTATACCTATAGATCACAGGAAAACCTAGTAGAAATGTGCAGTCAAGCGTGAGTCGGACGTAATTATTTAGTTTTTGATCCGACCCCTAAGGGTTTTTTAAGACATTTCACTCATGTTTCACATACAAAATACATTGTTTAAATTGTGTAATGTACGGAACCCTTAGAACGCGAGTCCGACTCGCACGGCCGGTTTTTTTATAATAATTTTGTGGTTATCAAAGGGTTATACTTATGATAATTTCACAATTAGGTACCTTTGTTTTTAAGAAATTTTAACGTAATTAATAAATCGATATCGACGTTATTATTACGCAATAATAACATTTTCACAGATAAGAAATTTGTTGTAACCAAAAGTTTATCTTTAGACTTATTGTCGGTTGTCAATAAGGCGCTATTTTCATATAGCTTCATATTTAAATCAACCTTATCGACAACCGACAATGTGGTACCTTTTGGTTGAAAACGTCACATATATGTCCCTTTCACTTCAATGTGACTGAATTCCATATACATACTTAAGCTTTAAAATTACCTCCGACGTTTCGAGGATTTTATCTTATCTACATACTTGATACTCTATGATGCGTTCAAACACTGCAAATCAGGACCAGCATTAAGAATTAAGTACCCTTTTGGTTGAAAATGGTACATATTATTACCTTATACAACAAAATTATATTCGTTGAGAATTGGACTTTTAGTACCTTCCTATTGTACTCGTGTACCTAAGTGACACAATGGCACAATATTATTTAACCGGGGACCGCAAACAACTAAAACCCGGAACAGTCAAGCTACAGCAATTTAAACTTTGACCCATACGAGATAAGGATATCCGCGGTGCATACAAACTTCTGCAGTTAAAACCTGCACTGTTAGTTGCATACAGTTTCTGCGAAGTTTGTTGTCGTAATGCAACCTTTCTGCATTAATGCTTTGAGTGCGGATGCAGATATTTTGCAGGAAAGGTCAAACAAAACGCTAACTGGCCGTTTTCTAAAATAAATATTGAAAACTGATGCTTTCAAATCTGGACATTCTTGGGCTCATTGTACTCAAAATTGACAGCATTCTCCATCCTGTCATTAAAAAACGATGTCCCAAATGTCTATTCCATAACGTCACGTCACACTACACACTAGTGTGATTTTTTTTTCACTTATGCGCGTGACGTAGTGGAATGTACAATTTTCATACAAATTTTTGGGTCATTTTTTTATCATCATAATTGAATATGCTAGTGATTCTGAGTTGAAAGAATCCAAAAACATCAGGATCTGTGAGAATCAGGTTTTCAATATTTATTTTAGAAAACGCCCAACTACTAACATGACGTTCCGTAATATGTGCCTGTGCTTACAGTACTTTGCTCACCACTGGGTAATTGTGATACAGCAGTAATTGTTTGTTGAGAAGTTCAAAAAATTTAAACTAGCCTTACACGAACCATTTGGAGTCACTTTTGACACCTACGTAATTCAAATAAATTAATTATCACCTCCACATCTGTATAACAACCCTAGCCAGCGACAGCCAAAGTTTCAACTGACACAGGCGGTTTTGTGTCTGTGATTAGCACAGAGAGACGCCTTTGTCCAAAAATCTCTGCGAATGCTCAGATTAGAGTGTAAAATGGACCTTTACTTCTAGCTTCTAGTTTTTATACTGTTAGGGACTTCAGTTAAGTCAAACGAAAAACCCAGCTATAGAAAACAACTTACTGAAATGTAATTAAAGTTCAATCAAAAATAAAACTGCGCATTTATAGAAGCAATTTTCATATTTTTTGCTTTTGTGCAATGAATGTTACAAATTTTCAAGGTCTAAACCTATGATCGTGTTTTTTCCTCTGTAGCGAAAGTCATGAAATGAAGTTTCAAATTGATGGTTACTAGATAAAGGCCTCAAGATGGCCAATTAATTATTTGGCAATTGTATTTTAATCTAAAAAAGCGCTACTTACGATTTTTCAAACACCGCTAGCTGAACTTATGAACCTAAAACGTCAAACCGAATCGCATCCGAATCGGGCTATGTATATAATAGAGATGAGACGAATATGTAAGTACTTTGCAAAATACGAATATTCGGTACAGATCATACTGAACCGATTATTCGGTTGGGCTAAAACTGCCTAAAACGCTGAAAACAAATCCATACGGGTCCGCAATATGCACTCCGCACGTGTTTTTGACCCTTCCCTTCTGGACCGGCCGGGAATCTTTATGAAAAGAATCGGAACCGTCTCATGCCGTCGCGAAGTGCACCCGCCAGCTAGCAGGCCGCAGCGGACGCCCTTAAAAAAGAATTTGTTTATTCGAACCGAAATATTCGGCTGAATACGAACATTTAAAAATATGCCGAATATGGCGAATACCGAATAATTACCGAATATTCGGCCCATCTCTAGTATATAACAATAGGTCATCATCATCATGTCAGCCGATAGATGTCCACTGCTGGACATAGGCCTCAACCAAGGCTCGCCACTCCGACCGATCCTGTGCCGCTCGCAACCACCGAATTCTTGCGACCTTCACCAGGTCGTCGCTCCATCTCGTTGGAGGCCTACCGGCAGTTCGTCTTCCGGTACGCGGACGCCACTCCAGAACCTTCCGGCCCCATCGGCCATCAGTTCTGCGCTTAAGGTTTGCAATTCTGCGAGCTATGTCGGTGACCCTAGTTCTACTGCGGATATCAACAATACAACATACAATACAACACAATACACAATACATACAATAGGGAATTGTTTATTATTCCTGAAAGCAGTATTAACATGAATCTAGTTTTACTATTCTGTTTCGAATAAATGTTTAAAATTAAACATAATATCCGCTTTCATTTCAAATGAATAGCTAAAATCAGCTTGTTAGGCACTGAATAATAGCCGAGCTTCATATTTACTTGCATGTCTACTTACTATTCCAACCTCTCATCTCATTTATTGAAACATTCGAATTTATTCCCTATTTCAAATGGAATAAAGCTGCTTATAATTAAGCAATTTACGCTATGTGCGAAGTTGGCGAGTTTTTGGTAATGTATTGTATTTTCAACCGCATTTACTTCGCCATTTTATTTTGATCTGTTTTGTGATTTCAAACCTTGGCATGTAAAGGTCAAAGTATTTTGGACGAGTTTTAGTATGCAGGCCTTTTATTATCCAGTATTTTATCATAGGTATACATATATTATGAAGCGGGATTCATTAATTTTGTTCATTGTTAATTATGTATTGAGATTCTACAGACATATTAGAAAATCGATAATGAATTTCAGTCCAATTTTATAAGAACGGTTATTTCCATATACATATATTATGGAAATAATAATATACTTCTTCTTCAGTCGGTCCCTCAATGCTGAGGATCGTGACTGTTGAAGATCAGGTTCCTCCATAGGCTTCTTTTCTTCGCCAAGCGCATGGCCTCGTGCAGTTTTAATTGCATAAGTGCAGTGATTTGAGCACACCATCTAGTAGGAGGAGGGCCCTGAGGTCTGGTGCCTTCAACTTTACCCGTCATTATAACATTCTCCGAGCTATCCGAGGAGCGACGTGAGAGGTGTCCGAAGTATATGAGTAATAGGTCCTGGCATATTGTTGACAACCGGCGTTTTATGCGTAGCTCTTCCAATATGGACTGATTAGTACGCCTAGCTGTCCAAGGTATCCGTAAAAGCTTGATCGCTATGTACGATACGCTTGATCAAGTTTGCTCGATTAGTCCATGTCTCACAACCATAGAGAAATATTGGGAACACCAGAGAGCGCACAAGTCTAACCTTCGTTTGTTTCAATATCTCTCGATCTTTCCAGATCTTATCTAACCGAGCCATAGCTCCCTTCGCTATTTGAATCCTCCGGATAATTTCCCCGTCACAGCTACCATCGCTAGATATAAGTGAGCCGAGGTAGGTGAAGGTGCTGACACAAGTAAGTTGTTGTAGTTCTAGACTTGGTGGAGGAGGTTTTTTCCGGTACACAAACATCAGCTTTGTTTTAGCATGGTTGACGTGAAGTCCTAATTTGATGCTTTCGGCTTCTATTCGTCGGAACAGTCGACTCATCTCCTCCTCATCGGAAGCCAAGAGCAGTCAGCATAGCGCAGGTTGCATATCATCAACTAATATAAAAATAAGCTTAAGCAAAATATTAAGTAAGCTTATAGTAAAATAAACTACGATATAACGTAACAAAGAAAACGGTTCTACTAACATACTCTGTTTGAATATCAAATACAAGACAAAAGTGTAGGCGGTTCTCTGAAACATTAGAAAGGAAAATGGGTAAATACGTGGTAAATACGCATGTTTTCGACAGACGAATTTCTGAACGGGATACACCTGAAGGCCGATTTAAAATTAAACATTGATATCAATTTGATATCACCCGGCAGATCGGCACCCGAGTTCGTCATACCATACCACAGATCTGTCAAGATTGCCTGTCAAATATCAAAAGTGCCACCACTTTTGATATTTGACAATAAACGAAAAAGTCTGGAAACTGGCAAATCCTTTCGCAATTAGGAATGACAGACGTCAAATAACTCTTCGTTAAGCGTCCATTTCTCACTGTCATTTAAATTCGCAATAAAAACAAATGGCAGAATAATCTGTTTATTCTCATCGCAGAACTCATCTTTAAAACGAGTAAAAAGACTTAGAAAAACAAATAATTAAGTCTTAAGGACTTAAAACTCATGCCGTCCTTTTACAACTTGTACGGTTTGATAAGAACAGCAGATATTGAGTGGAAACGTTAACGGACAATAAACATTGGACGTTTTGAAACTTTTCTAGTTAGCTCCGTTTCATTTCATTTGTTTTCTCGAACAAAAATGAGCTATGCAAATGCGCCAGGAAATTAGTTTTGAAACTTGTTTGCTAGATTTTTCAGGTCCTATTTGTCGCGTTTCATAAAAGTGATAGTACTCGGAACTATGGTAGGCCAGGAAATAAATGCCCAAGAAAAGGTATAGAGGGAAATGCAAGGAACACAATTTTTAACTTCGTAGCTTTGTTTGGACTAGTTAGCAGATGAACATATCAAAAGTCCCCGGCCATAACCCTGGTGCTGGGGGGGAGAGGGGGGTTTGAAGGTTCCATTTTTCGGTTTTTCGATTATATCTCGGAAATTATGCGTCTGAGCGACTTGGCCACTTATACAAAATGAAAAGAGATTTAATTTGTTACAAGTTTTATTCAGTCAAGTTTTTAGATATCTTGTATAGTTTTTGAGATATCCGCTCTTGAAGGTTTATTTAGGGCTCTCATTTTTATCTTGATTATCTACATCGGTGAAGCTGCTAGGCCGGGTTTGGGATCGTTTTCGTATAAATCGGGGGTGCTGAATTCATTTATGGTATCAACATTGACACCATTCCTAAGTAAAACCAAAATTAAAAAAAAATGATTTTTATAAAACTCCTCTTTACGCTTAAACCGCCTAACCGATTTCGTTGAAATTTGGTACAGAGATGGTTTGAGTCCCGGGACAGTACATAGGATAGTTTTTATAACCAAAATCATCTTTTAAGGGTGTAAAAAGTGGGGTGGAAATTTGTATGGGGAATCGATAACCGCTGAACCTATTTAAATAATATTTGGGATAGCCTACATGTTTGATTTAGTTGATAATGATACCAAACATGACTTCAAACCTAAATTTAAACAGTATTAACCTCAGGAATTCAACTTCGGCGAAGAAGCTGAATTCCCCTCACACCAAATGTCACACCTTCAAAGTATGATTTTTGAGATAAAAACTATATTATATCCTGTCTCGGGACTCGGGACTTAAAACACCTATTTACCAAATTTCAACTAAATCGGTTCAGCGGTTTAAGCGTGAAGAGGAGTTAAAAAAAAAGTTATTTGTTTAAAGTTTATATGTTTTTACTTCGGAAAGGTGTATTGTTGATACCATAAATGAATTAAGCACCCCCGATTTATACGGAAACGTTACCAAACCCGGCCCAGCAGCTTTACTGATGTAGATAATCAAGATAAAAATGAGAGCCCTACATAAACCTTTAAGAGCGGATATCTCAAAAACTATACAAGATATCGAAAAACTTGACTGAATAAAACATGTAACAAATTAAATCTCTTTTCATTTTGTATAAGTGGCCAAATCGCTCAGACGCATAGTTTCCGAGATATAATTGAAAAACCTAAAAATGGAACCTTCAAAACCCCCTCTCCCTCCCAGCACCAGGGTTACGGCCGGGGACTTTTGATATGTTCATCTCCTAACCAGTCCAAACAAAGCTACGAAGTAAAAAATTGTGTTCCTTGCATTTCCCTCTATACCTTTTTATTGCTTGGCCTATGGGTCAAGCAGACAAACATGACATAGTGCGACATAAAATACTAGAAATTAAATAAAATGGAACTAAAAAAATACACACTAAATTTGTTGCCATTTTAAGAATTTTACGTCAAAAATGTGATAGTTACGTAGGAAGTGGCGCCCTCAATAATTTTCTACAATTTCTTGTCGGACTATACATAATTTTATACATACTCCGTGGTTTAACGTTTAAAAAGTGCAGTTGATGTCGATAATATTATGACGTAAGACAGTATTACGTTACGTATTTTTTTATTATTCGATGTAATTTTAATATTTGTCATTGAATAGTCAATGTAAGATATTAACAATATAGTCATCAATTCATCATCTTCCTCGCGTTATCCCGGCATTTTGCCACGGCTCATGGGAGCCTGGAGTCCGCTTGACAACTAATCCTAAGACTAACGTAGGCACTAGTTTTTACGAAAGCGACTGCCATCTGACCTTCCAACCCAGAGGGGGAACTAGGCCTTGTATTGTACAGCAACAGTATACATTAAACTGCAACCTTTCACCGACAAAATCGCAATTTCCTTGTTTTCCATACATCGAAACGGCTTCTAAGCGAAGTGACACAGTGATGTCACGATGTGTTGCCATTTTGTTAGAGCGCTTGCTCAGTAAAGTGCGGGTGCCAGACTTTGACCATCATTTGTGACTTTTGTATTGCTTTACGACAATGGGTCCCATACAGACATTTGATCCTCAAAACAAACCTGATCGACTGATACCATAAAAAAATTGTCAACTACCCTATTATGAAAAGTCGCAACCTCTAAACCTTGGTTTCTTATTACAGCCTAATTGCGCCATAACTCCCAGAAAACCCAATAATGGTCTAAGGGGTATATAGACCCCCTTGACCCCCGATAAGTACGGTCCGCTGAGCCTCTTGTTTCTTGATTTATGGACCCACTCGGAGTTTTATATTATAATATATGGCGTATTATGGCTTGGTTGTAAATAACATTTTGTGAAGGTACTTTATTTTAGATTGGGTATCTTATACTGTATAAGATACCCAATCTAAATAATCCGCATTGTATACCGTATAAGTTAAGGGCGCAGACACAACCCTGGTCGGCCCAGAACCGTTCTGTGGAACCACAAAACGGGATGCATATTCTCTGCTCAGCAACTTAGAAAAAACGAGAGCAATCGATTGGTGGAAGTTCGTCAAAGGACAAAAACACTCGAAAGCTCTAATCAAAGGATTCAACAGCAAAGTTGCTAAGGAGCTTCTAGGGCTCAAAAGACACAAAACCTGTGCGGTGACTAGAATACTGACTGGACACTGCAAGTTGAACAAATACATGTTTCAAATAGGAAAGATACAAGATCCGACATGCAGGTTCTGCCAGGAGTCAGAGGAGACTGCAATGCACATTCTCTGTTCCTGTGGACCACTAATGTCAAAAAGAAGTACCTACTTAGGGCGGCACGTACTGCAACCCTATGAGGTACAGAACATTACGGCCCAAAGAATCTGGAATTTTCTGGATTCAACGGGCATTAGTAATGAGCTTTAAAGGGCCGTCACAATAGATAACTGTTTGGTCGACGTGACACTCAAAGGCCCACAACGCCCCAATAATAATAATAATAATACCGTATAAGTTATACGGTATACAATGCCAACGGACGAGGCATTACCTAATGCCGAGAATTTATAAAGTAATCCCATCTGAACACGACTGTTGTAGCCTAATGTCCTTTAGAAATAAACTAAAAATGTTCTTAATAGACAGGTCCACAAAAACAGATTAGCGTAATGTAGACTTGTTTTTCGTTTTTAAGATACACTATATACAAGGTGACCTTAGCCATTGGACAAACCCTGAAATCCCACGTCGTATTAACACATACATTCTGCTCCAAAGTAAAAAATCGTAATTTGTTAAATTACTTCGTAACCGCTACACCGCGGCACCGGTTGTTATGATACTTGGTATATCTGCATCGTTCCGATACATATGTGCTGCTGCCATAAACGGATAAATTTATCTCAATACCAATTTTGGTTTAAGTAAATAAAGTTATCTCTTACATATGAGTACAGGAATTGCCTTAAGACCTGCTTCATTCTAATAATAGTCATACTCATATATACCTAAAAGGAATAAATCCTACTTGATTTGGCGCCCGGTGTTGGAATTAGAACGCGTACAGCGCGCCACCTAAAGTTAATTTTGGCATAACGTGCTCGTCCTAATCATAATCGTGTTTACTTTTATGTGATAACTTGGTAGTAATTGGTAGGGATACATATCGCTCGCTTAGTGATAAACGGAGTTAACTCAAAATTCGTGTAAAATTAGTTTTTGTATTAAAACAGCCTATTACCAATAATAGCACTACCAGATTTCTCCCTTAAACCGGCCTAAAACGTGAGTTAAAAAGAGATAGCACACTATGCTACGGTTTACTTTTATAGACAAGGTATATTTCGTTTCATGCTAAAGCAGCAGCCGACTTCAGTTTTGTTGCGACATGTTTGCGAGGAAGACGTCACTTTCGTGTTTCATTTGGAGATAAATCGTTGTTGTATTAAAAGTCACGTTAGTAGTTAAACTATCTTTTTTAAAACATTGTAACATTACAAGTTAGCTCGTTTTTACTAAAAAAATAAGTGCATGATAAACTGGCGTAATTAAGAATGCATCACTTTACTACAAATAATTATTGAATACTAAATGTACTATTGAGCTATGCATCCTTTTACAATTTTAAACGAAGACAGTTCAAGAAAACTATTTGAGATGATGCTTTATTTTATATAGTATTTTAAAGGAATTTTAACATTTAACGTTTTTTTTTATAACGATGTCCCAAGAGAATGGTCATGCGTTGCGGTAAACTTTATTAGTATTATTGTTTTGATAGATTTTTTGATAAGTAGTTCCATATTAAATGGACTTGAAATTACTTAATTAATACAGGTCATATGAAACATTATGACCCCATTCAAATGACTGGAAAATAGTATATTTTCTCCGATTCATAATAAATATTTGATGATTAAAAACCAGTCGGTGATTTTATTTTAAACCCTTTTATAACGTTTTTTATTATTATTTATCTCCACGGGACTTAATCGCGTAAAATAGTTTTAAAATGTACCTCCGACGTTTCGAGGACGGCTTTGTCCCCGTGGTCTCGGAGAAGACTGGCTAAAGCTGACATCAACATCTTCTAGGCGCGCGAGTTTTTCGAACTACCCGCACTTGGTCTTGTTTATTAACTTGAACGTTTTGCGCACTAGGGATGCTACCGGGTCGACACACAACACTCACAATATTCGATTTTTCAACTTTCGATATTTGGTTTCGCTTACACTTACTAATGACTGGGTTCCATGTGGATGAGATCTTAAAACCTTCGTCTCGATTGAAATTTCTATGTTTCTTGATTTCAATGGCTTCACGGATTTTTCTACTATAAAACCCACGATCTGTAGAAAGTATTCTAGGGTTGTGAAGCTCAATCCAGTGGTTTGGCCCTGACTCTAGTAAATGCTCAGCAACGGCAGACTTGTTCACCTGACGGTTCTTGACAGCTGCGATATGTTCCTTAACTCGTTCCGCAACGTTCCGTTTCGTTTTTTATATTACTAAAACGTAATATATTCAATTGAACTGTCTACTTTCCCATAACTTTTCTTCGTAAAATGTATTTTTACGAAATACAAAGTAATCGTTGCCGTGACTTTTTATTTTAAATAGCATCTTTAGGAATTGAGCCTTTTAAAAATTTTAAAATCGTATTTCATTTCATAATAAAGCGTAACATAACTGTAACTTATTTTTCAAGGTCTTATAAATGCTCTAAAACATATTGAAGTGAGCTGGGTTATTATTAAATATATAAGTATTTACTATATACAATGTAAATAATAACACAAACAATGATATATGTAATAAAAGTTTACAAAATAAGTCAGAGAAAGTGTCATGCGCTGACGAAGAAATCTTTGAACGCGTTTTACCACAATTCTCGTTTTTCGTCTTGTTCCCGTTTATCACTAAGCGAGCGATATTACGACGATGAATTCAGTTTTGCCGATAGGTATCATCGCCAAATTCACATTTTTATGAATAAAGTTTTATCTTGTTTTGTTTTACCTTGTCAATTTTGTTACTATTTAACAAGTGTAACAACTTCGGTAATTTGATTGAACTGGAACATGATTTTGCCTATAAGATAAAAGCAAGCATTGAGGCAAGCTTTTAAAAACAGGGGGGGCCAGTGATAAATTCTCTTTTCGTATTGACGTCTTTCGTTAAAATGCATTTATCATTGGCCCAACCTATAGTATGTTTTTGGATCAACAGTAACACTTAAAAGTTGAGGCGAGTTGTGGATTTGATGACATCGCCGATGTGGTTGGAAAGAACTGGATATATAGCACACAAGACCGAGAAAAATGGCGTGCTGAAGAAGAGCTTATCAATAGTGGGTGAAAAAGTGTTGAAGAACAGCGAGAGAACACTCTTAACTGACCATTGTCGTTGAAATATGGTTATAGAATTGTCAATTAACTTTGTTCGCTGGAAGTCCTTGCAATCCACAATTTTTAATTTAATAAAAGTCAGCGTAAGGCCATCTTAAGATAATAAGCATCTTAAGATAACGCACGAAAGTGACTGACATCGGAAAAAGAATTGCGCAACTGAAGTGGGAATGGGCCGGCCATATCTGTTCCAGGGATGACGAGGGGGCCAGCGAATACTGTTCTGGAGACCTCGACTTGGAAGCCGAAGGGACGGAAAACCACGAGCCAGATGGTCGGACGACACTAATGTCGTCGTAAAGACGGCAGGGCCGACCTGGCATAGACCCGCTGCATTCAGAACAATATGGAAATCCATGAAAGAGGCATATGTTCAGCAGTGGACGCAAATATGCTGAGAAGAAGAAGAAGATATTGTTGAGAAGACACGTTGTACACAATTCTATGTTAAGTATAGGTTAAGATACAATGTGATATGCAATAAAGATTATGAGTATTTTTTTATTATATTTATTTTATTTATTTATTTAAGAAACAAACAGTCTTCTATAGTTATACATAACACTGGAAATTTTCTTAAAGCTAGACTTACAGTTTCCTTAATGAAAATATTTTAACATCATGTTTAATAAAGTTTCTACAGAGTAAAACAGAGCTATTTGTGCAAAACAATAACAACAATAATGAAAAAAAAAAATGCAAGAGTATCAGGGTGTTAACAATTAAATTGTATATAAACTGAATACTAAAAAGGTTTTACTATTCTTATTACTTATTAACGTTCAATACTGAGATTTTTTCCTAATAGCGCCAAACTAATGTTCTGGGTTGTTACACTGCATGGATAGTGTTTTAAATCTATTAAGTTTCTCGCAGAAAATATCGAGATTCAGAAATTTTTCGTTGTACAACCTGCATGCCCTTCTAACAAAACTATTTTTCGCGTAAGCAGTCCGACTACGGGGGATGTAAAAGAGGGGTTTTTTCCTGCAAGCGCGTTCACAACGGCGAGGAACTCTGAAGGATAGTGAATGTAATAAAAACGGAGAATCAATAATATTGTTAATAATTTTATAAAGGGTTAAGATATCGGTACGTTCTCGGCGATAACTAAGGGATGTTATATTGTGTGCTCTCATTGCGGTGACGTAATCTGATTTTTTTTTCTAATCCTGTATTCTATTGTCTTAGCAAACTTTTTTTGAACTCTCTCTATCCTATCACTATGTATTTTATACTGTGGGCTCCACACAGCGCTTGCAAATTCCAAACGACTACGAACATAACTGTTAAACAGTACCTTATAAGTTAAAAGTCTCTTAAACGGTTTACCTACGCGTAATATAAATCCTAACTGCTTAAATGCTTTATTTAACATGTCATCAATGTGAGGTACAAAAGTGAGTTTTGAGTCCATTATGACACCGAGGTCTCTAATCTGGTGAACACGACTTAAATTTTTATTACAAAGTTTATAGTCAAAATTAATACTACTCCTTTTTCTGCTAAAACTTATAACGAAACATTTGTCCGGATTTATGGACAACTTATTATCAATGCAATAAGTCTCAAAAAGATGCAAGTCATCCTGTAAGGCTTTACAATCATCCACATTACGAATGACTCTAAATATCTTTGCATCGTCAGCATATAAAAGTAAGTTTGACTTTTTTATACATGCAGAGATATCATTGATGTAGATGATAAATAATAAAGGCCCCAGATGAGACCCTTGTGGAACACCAGATGTGATAGGCCTGTACTGAGAAGTATATCCACCCACTGCCACAGCCTGCGAACGATTCTCAATGTAAGATTTTATCCATCGGAAAAGGTCACCGTGTATACCGATATGCCAGAGCTTCAGCAGTAAGCGCTCATGACAAACCTTATCGAAGTAATGAGTATGAGTATGAGTATGAAAGCTGTGGGATTTTGTGCATCATCTCTAGGAATTTCGGTTGGAGGGACATAAGTTGTGTGTAGAAGCTCTTGGGAGATATAATCCAGCTTACAGATACTTCATGTTGCATTTGGGTGTCGATGGTCGGTTCATTAAAGGAGCATTCCAAGGGGACAGGGCCAGGAAGCTCCTTGTACTGTTTTCTTTTTGACCGCTTGACGAAGTCAAACTTCGAGCTTTTCGTGCCGCTGCCCCAGTCATATTTCATCTTTTCCGATTCGTCTTAAATAATAATAATAATAAAGCTCTTTATTCCAAACGTTTTACAGTTTATATCTACATTAATTGATGCTATCTAATTTACATATGTTATTTTTTAGTAGGTATTTGATTTGGTTAGTGTAGAATTTAATTTATTTGTTAGTAGTATTAAAGTTTAAATCTATGTTAATTTCGTTTGGACGCCCAGTTTTGGGCAAAGGCCTCCTCCATATTACGCCATTTGTGTCGGTTTCCAGCTATTCTATGCCATGTTTACCCTGCCAGTTTTACTATGTCGTCTTTCCAGCGCGTCTTCTGCTGGCCACTGTTTCTTGTGCTTTTCTTTTTAGCGTCTCTTGGATACCATTGTATGATGCGTTCGCTCCAACGACCGTCGTTTGCTCTAGCAATGTGTCCTGCCCATTTCCATTTGAGTTGGGAGATATAATCTAGCTTACAGATACTTCATGTTGCATTTGGGTGTCGATGGTCGGTTCATTAAAGGAGCATTCCAAGGGGACAGGGCCAGGAAGCTCCTTGTATTGTTTTCTTTCTGACCGCTTGACGAAGTCAAACTTCGAGCTTTTCGTGCCGCTGCCCCAGTCATATTTCATCTTTTCCGATTTGTCTTGCTTGCTGAATTTGTTGTCACTGTTACTGCAGCTGGCACCCCGTTGCCCGAAGTCGTCATCGTCGTGTGTTGTGTTGCGCATGGATGTGGGAGTGCGCACAAATTCCCTTCGACATTCGTTCATTATTCGGGTTCGTTATTGCCTTTTTTTTTTTTGCTATTTTAGGGAGGTATGCCCCTCCTGCGATGTTAGTGACTGGGCTCCTCCCAGCCATGCATCCTATCGGCACGCCAGCCACACCTTAGGATTAGGGATTTTTTATAGTGGTTAACTCCACATGACCTTCCTCTCAGTGAGGCCGGTTTCCGGTCCGCTCAGTGCGGGTTACGGGTTGCCCGACGGTGGCCGTAACCACAACGTCGCACCAGGCTGTCTGCGCCAACTCGTTTTGGAGCACCGACTCCGTCCCGGGAGGACCTGGCGTCTCGCACTGTGCCCTCTGCTGGTTTCGCAGGGACACGCGGAGCCGCAAATCGGGACCCCTCTCCTCAGGCCTGTCCGGTTTGGGAAGCCCTGTCCGGCATAGCCCTGAGGATCATTGGAGCACACAAACACGGCATTAAAGCCAGCGCAGGAGAAAACTCGACTGCCATTGCCGACTGTGACTGGTAGTTTGCAGAGGGAGAATAGCAAACGCGCAACTGAGCGGCTATCCTCCCCCTCCCAGGGTGCACCACAAGGAGGTCTACCAGCCCTGCACCCCAAGCCGTGCTGCCTGGGGCAAGCATTTCCATCCCCCTGAATTGCAGCAGAAAGTTCACTGGACCTCTTGAAACCCTACTGAGTAGCCTCTGTATAAAGGCTGATCGAGCGTTCTGCTGCAGTCTCATTTCAGCTGACTTGTTGGATTTAAGTTCTGGTTAATCTTAAGGAGTGACGTCGAGTGCGTGCGTTGAGTGCGTTCGTCGAGACTCGAGAGGCGTCAAGAATCGAAGTACATACTTATTTCTACCTGCTGGGTTAATATAATCGAGGCTATACGCGACGAACTCCAGTGCTGCCAAGGCAACTGGCAATTCGTAAGGTATAAATAAACCAGGGTGGAAAGCACTACAACATAGTCGTGGTATATCCACGTCCTTTGGATTCGACAAAGAAGAAGAAGAGATAACTAGACCCTTACCTACGTAGGTAGGTGTCGGGATTAAAAGGCCAATGCTTCCGGTAGGCCAATCCCGAGCGGTATTATATCTTTCTCATCCTTACCATCTTCTTTAAAAAGAGAAAAATTGCTTTGATGGTTTGTTTACGCATTTAATAAGAAACCAAGTTAAACGGACTGTTTATGTTTCCAGTCATAACTCGGCGCAAACTGAGGCGATAACAAGCTCACGTGAAGGTAGGAACAGTTGGAGTTATTGGGTTTTAATTTAGAGGAGGTAGCGGGAATTTACGGTATATTCGACTTTTACTAACTAATCTCATCATGGTCAAGGAAACATTGCACTGCCCGTAAAACAAAATCAAAGAAAAACTAAACTTCTTCGTTAGCTTACCTGCTTTAGGCTAAACCCCTTATGTCTATAATTTGAAGAGTTACGTAGATTTATTTAGGATTGGTTCCACTTCTAATGAGATGACAATTGGACTAACTGTGAAGTACGAGTACCTGTGAAGTTACTTTTAAATTGGACTCAAAAAGTCTTCTATTTTCTAAAAAAACTTAATAAAAACCAAAAATCCCTGCGAAGTGAGATCCTTTTCGAAGTCGGTTATAAAAAGAAAAAAAATGCTATACTCGTTAAATTATTTTCCAACCCGCATTGGACCAGCGGCGTGGGGACGCTTGAGGTTAGGCCTGTGTCCAGAAGTGGGACGTACATACAGGGTGGCTGTCCGTCTGACCGTCTGTTTGTCACCAGGCTGTATCTCATGAACCGTGATAGCTGGACCGTTGAAATTTTCACAGATGATGTTTTTCTGTTGCCGCTATAACAACAAATACTAAAAAGTACGGAACCCTCGGTGGGCGAGTCCGACTCGCACTTGGCCGGTTTTTTTAATGATTAATTTGCTAGACCGCTTTTATCTCGTAACTCACGGCCGGTCCTTCCTGGCGAGTGCTCCGACAAGCCCTCCTAATTGGATCAGGCCTGTCGTCAGGAAATAAGATCCTAATTTTATTTGATTAGCCAACAAAGCACGATCGCGACTCTAACTTTATTTGATTAACGTCGTGACTCGTGTGACTCGTGCGTTCTATTGATTTTTAAGGCCGTTCCATCGGTTTGCCGCTGTCACTGTCACATTTCGCAAGAAAGAACGGGAAAGATCATTTGCGCCAAGTGTCAATTTTGATCAAATATTTGTCGATTTTTATTTATTTTTAAACGTTACCTTACAATATCGAAATTCGAAAGCTATGAAATTACTATTTAAGTTAAGATTGTTTTTTCTTCTTTTTTTGTTTATTGTATCTGATCACATAAAAAATAAGCGAGAAAAGTTGGGTTAAAAGTCCGAGTTAGAGGTTACTTTGGGAATTAATTGTATCGAGCGAAGTGTCATAATTCGTGTATCGGAAGCTATGTTGTTAAAGATAATATAGTCAAGAACTACATATATTTTTTCCACGTCTACGAATATCAACGCCTCTTAGAAAAACATGATCATATAAGGAGATTTTTCGTAACCTTCTATTTCGGGGATATATATAAATTAGGTGATAAAAATTACGAAAAAGTATGAGTGAAATTTCCTTTGAAAAGTTTGGCGTTTTTTGTTTGTATCTCACAGGATAGGATAGGATATATAATCTACTATAAGTTACATAAGGTACGTGTGTGTACTACAAAACTAAAGCTACACCAAACGCTAAAACCAAAACACATATATTATACATGTCGTTATGCATGTTTTAGTAGACACGTCTGGTTCCAAGCTCAATAGGGACGAACTAAAACGTTACTTCATAAATAATTCCTAGTTCCTTGGATCTGCAAGGCACTTTGCGGATTATAATAATAATTTACGTATTCGTTTTTACCTAGATGTCTGTACTGAAGATATTATACCTACATATAATTATAGTATAGGTAGAATTATACACACCAGCTACTAAACTAGCGTCTCCCGCGACTTTGTCTGTGGGATGATGATGTTGATCGATAAAAACTACTGTCCGCGCGCGAATTCCGTGCAGGGCTGAGGAATGTTAGGAATGTTGGGCGTCATGACAGAGTGGTGTCATTTTGTACGTACGGGCGCGGCGCACACCCTCCCAGTTCCTCGACCTCCGAATGCACAGAATTGGCGCGGACACCGGACAGTAAGTACCTTGTAAGTAACCAACCTTGTGTCTAATCTAATCGTTATTTATTTTGTAAATAATGACTGCGTAGGTACAGTTAATTAATATCGCGCAGTATTTGCCAAGGTACATTAATCACCGAAAAAATTAGGGCATTATTCGGGCGACGTTAATCACCACGTCGCTGTCATGATGTAATCTAGGTTATTTTCAGCTGTGCTAATGCACCAAGTTTTATTAGTGTTCGTTGTTCCCTTTAAATGACTTCGTTATTTCGAGGGAGTTTATCTTTTGCTTTTTTAGGGTTCCGTACCCAAAGGGTAAAAACGTGACCGTATTACTAAGACTCCGCTGTCTGTCTGTCTGTCGGTCACCAGGCTGTATCCCATGAACCGTGATAGCTAGACAGTTGAATTTTCACTGATGTATTTCTGTTGCCACTATAACAAGAAATACTAAAAAGTCCGGATCACTCGGTGGGCGAGTCCGAATCGCACTTATGCATGTTTTTTATGATAAAGGAGGCAAACGAGGAGACGAGTCGCCTGAAGGTAAGCTATAACCGTACTTTAACAATTTTGTTTACAAATTTCTACCACCTTTTATGGCACCTTTCCAGGCGGGATACATTTTTTCAGTACTTGAGACTCAAATAAGAAAAACGGGATATTTATATACCAGCGTCGTTAACTTTTGTATTGTCCACAGTAGTGACCTTTTTCTAAAATGTCTGACGCACAAATGAACAGCGATTTTTCAGTCGGTCTACCTCCAATTTGCACTTTCGCGAAACGGGCTCACACGACCCGTTGCGTCAGATTGGGCCATATCCCTAACTTTTGTTTTCGAGAATTCGGGACCATTTTCAGTTCTAAAATATGGAGGGTTTTATTGTGGTGTAACCACTATATACTTCTATTAAATGCATGTATATAATAATAAATAATATCATAATATTTACTTATATATACATAACTCGCATGTAATATTAATACCAAATATTTATAACACTAAACATAAATAATAAAGCTACACTTACAGTAAATATAAATAAATAAATACAATACATACATAAATAAATATATAATATGATTAGATAGTATGGCGACGTCGGGTGACCAAGCTTGCTGGAGACGGCTCCGGGCTAGGCGAAGCCGGCACTTCCGGCTCGGGCGCTGGTGCCGGAGTGTCCTCTGGAGTTCCGTTGTTCGTTTCCACGTACACCCTGTCCGTGGCCCCATGGATCACATCAGAGATGGAGGAGGGAGGTTTGCGGGCGGCGAACCGGCCTACAGCCGCTGTCGGGATCACCGGCGTGTTGCGACCGGACTTACCGTTGTTCATTTCCACGTACACCCTGTCCGTGGCCCCGTGGATCACATCAGAGATGGAGGGAGGTTTGCGGGCGGCGAACCGGCCTACAGCCGCTGTCGGGATCACCGGCGTGTTGCGACCGGACTTACCGTTGTTCGTTTCCACGTACACCCTGTGTGTGGCCCCGTGGATCACATCAGAGATGGAGGAGGGAGGTTTGCGGGCGGTGAACCGGCCTACAGCCGCTGTCGGGATCACCGGCGTGTTGCGACCGGACTTACCGTTGTTCGTTTCCACGTACACCCTGTGTGTGGCCCCGTGGATCACATCAGAGATGGAGGAGGGAGGTTTGCGGGCGGTGAACCGGCCTACAGCCGCTGTCGGGATCACCGGCGTGTTGCGACCGGACTTACCGTTGTTCGTTTCCACGTACACCCTGTGTGTGGCCCCGTGGATCACATCAGAGATGGAGGAGGGAGGTTTGCGGGCGGTGAACCGGCCTACAGCCGCTGTCGGGATCACCGGCGTGTTGCGACCGGACTTACTGCTATCCTCCATCCGTTTAATAAACCAAACAGCAAAAACAAACTTTCTCAAACAGTAAATTTCACTTTTATTCAATATAAATAATATATATATTTTATATATAAATATATAATATATATAGTCAGTTGACATTTAGTGTTTCAGTCTTTTAACAGCTAAAATAGGTATGGGAAAACCAACATAATCGAAAAGGTTAGAATTTTTAACTAAAATGAGATCATAAAAATTTTTTTTTGCGATAAACATGTCCACCCCTTAAGGATGACTAGAACGGTCCGGGCCAAGGCGTCTGATATTTCTTTTTCTAAGTAAAACATCTTTATCTGTCTGTTACCTCTTCCCGCTTAAACCACTGAATCGATTAGATGATATTTGGTATGGAGATAGTTTGTGGCCCCGGAAGTTCATACTATACCTACTTCTTATCAATCATCATCCCAATCATCAATCAATCAATCACCATTTCCCTCACGGGACAGGCTTTGCCTAGTGTGGGGGTCAGTATAAATTGTAAATGCTCTAATTTTTCTGGAAATAAACTATTTGTATTTGTATTTGTTGTATCATAATTCCTCACAGACGAAGTCGCGAGCAGTTTTAAATAAAACTTGAATTTTATAGAATTGTAAATGTTTCAAGGAACGAGTTACGTAACGAGATAGTTTGCGGGTAACGAGACGCCGTACAAGTTGTCGACACACTTGAGATTCTTGGGAAACTACAAATTGTACACCGACGCGCGCTGAGATAACTTCACATTCAGGTACAATGTGTTTATATTTAATACGTAACAGGTTTTGTTTGCCGATCCGCTGTTTAAATCCATTTTCTAATTATGATCGCCTTTCGCTGAATATGAGAAACTAGCTTATGTATGATTGATAAAAACTATCTAACTATCCCCAAACCTCATGCTCACACCAAATTTCATGTATGTTGGTTCGGTGTTAGTAGTAGTAGTAGTAGTAGTAGTCTTCACTACTACTACTACATAGTAGACAGACATACAGACAAGCTAGTTATTTTCAAATTTATCATCATCATCTCCTAGCCGATTTCGGCCACAGCGACTCCGTTTTACTGCTGAGTGTCGCTGGTGCGCTCTCAGGTGACTGACATAGCCAATTTTTGCAGCGAATGTGCGACCACACTCGCTGCAGGTCAGCACCCCTCCGACATAGCTGTAACGTATGGCCACAGGTTCTCTGGCCTTTAGCTCGTCGCGCTTAGCGTCGAGTTCTGTGCGCCGCCTAGCTTCAAACTGACGCACCTGCGTCTGCACAATATGCCTCCAACGTGGACGGTCAGGCTAGTCTCTCCCATGTCGTTGGCTCTATATTCCTCTTCATAAAAATTAAAATTAAAATTAAAATTCATTTATTTCGAGTAACAGGGACTCATAATTACAATAATATTATATTACAATTTAAAAATTAGATTAAACAGAATACGCCGCTTCAACACATCTTTGAACTGCAAGAACATTTATAATATTGTATAGAAGGGATAATACAAATCGCATTAATGCTGACTGTCCTACACGGCAGGGCCCTGTCGGGCCGAGGCAACCAACACTTCCATTCGTTTTCTATGACAGGTGGCCGGTCATCACGTGGCCGCGTGTTTCTATAGAAAACGATTCTAAGTATTCTAACGTGAGTCATCCTTTATACAGCTCAATGTTTCAGGGTAACTTAATGCAATTATCATTGACTACAGTTTCCCAATTTCGTTTATGTCGCATGCGTTTTAAAATATTTCGCGAGCCGACGTTGATTTTCCAAACGAACTATTTAAGGCGGTTCCCTGAGCCAAAAGGCGAAAAATCTCCTTATATGATCATGTTTTACTAAGAGGCGTTGATATTCGTAGACGTGGAAAAAATATATGTAGTTCTTGACTATATTATCTTTAACAACATAGCTTCCGATACACGAATTATGACACTTCGCTCGATGCAATTAATTCCCAAAGTAACCTCTAACTCGGACTTTTAATCCTACTTTACTCGGTTATTTATTATGTGATACTATAAACAAAAAAGCGCTGAAGAAGAAGCGCTGGTGGCCTAGCGGTAAGAGCGTGCGACTTTCAATCCGGAGGTCGCGGGTTCAAACCCCCGGCTCGTACCAATGAGTTTTTCGGAACTTATGTACGGAATATCATTTGATATTTATACCAGTCGCTTTTCGGTGAAGGAAAACATCGTGAGGAAACCGGACTAATCCTAACAAGGCCTAGTTTTCCCCTCTGGGTTGGAAGGTCAGATGGCAATCGCTTTCGTAAAAACTAGTGCCTACGCCAATTCTTAGGATTAGTTGTCAAGCGGACCTGGGGCTCCCATGAGCCGTGGCAAAATGCCGGGATAACGCGAGGAAGATGATGACTATAAACAAAAAAAGAAGAAAAAACAATCTTAACATAAATAGTAATTTCATAGCTTTAGAATTTCGATATTGTAAGGTAACGTTTTTAAAATGAATAAAAACCGACAAAATTCGATCAAAATTGACACTTGGCGCGTATGTTCTTTCCCGTTCTTTCTTGCGAAATGTGACAAAGACAGCGGCAAACCGATAGAACGGCCTTAATTGCATTTATCGTTGCCCGTTCAACGCAATAACAGGGTTATATTTTTATCGACCTACTCTGCTATATTACTACTCAAAATCCCACGTCCACGTTGAAGAAAAATTAGTTAACACTTTTCTTACGCAGCGTCACACGTAAGCGAAACACTCACGAACGCGAAGAGGCGCGGCGCGGCGCGGCGCTCCCACGGCGTTCGCGTTGCGCAACGAAATCGCCTACGTAGGACATTTCTATATAGGCCGGTCCGCACAGTTCAAAATGTATGAGAAATCTACATTAATTCTCACATTAGAGATTTTTTGAGATGTGATTACCTATGTTACTAATAATATATTTTGAAAAAAATCTCCACAAAATATGTCAATTTGTTTTTATAAATCCAAATTATTACTAAAATAGAGAAATAAACCAAAACATCAATCCCCACACTAGAGATTTTCTAATATGCTGTTCTCAGGCATATACTCATTAAGTATTTATATTTTCTTCCAGCTTGGCACAGAAACCTGCCCCCAATAACTTTCTTTATTAAATTTTTTTTTACATAAATATAACAACTAATGTGTACATAAAAATTACATGTTAATTAAGCTCTTTATATTTACTATATTCTACAAAAAAATCTCTAACGTAAATGAATCCGTTTAATTACTATTAACCATTTTTGTTTCGATTTTTTTTTTGTTGCTTATAGAAAATGGACACTCGACTTTTGTTTCACCTTCATAAATCTCTTACTCATGTTAGTGTAATAACAAAAAAAATCTCACGTATATGTAATATTGTATGGAATACAACCATAATTATTACGACGTCCAAGCTATTTAAATTACCCACGCAGGCACTAACTGACGGGTACTGATTCACTGTAGAGAACGTTTGATCGACTTCCATATCTCCGTCTCACTTCAATGTTCGCGGTAGACGATCGGTCCGCTTGAACTGCCGAGAGTTCGCGATGCGGTCGACCGTTAATTCTCCCATGACTAACTTTCCCAGTTTCATCGGTACGCGTAACGATTGTTTACGCATGTTTAATTTTGATTGCGCGCTTACTTAACACACCTCAGGCAAAGCTCCGATAAAACGCGCAATGCATACATTGCGGCATATATCTCACGTATGTCAGCTATGAGGCTATGACATAGCAATGACAGACAGTGGCAGTTAGTGCCAAATTAGAATACAGACTTTTCTACCAACCATAAAGTTTAGTGCAAAGAGAATTTTAAACTCCTTAGTGAAAACCTCACGGTTTGTGCGAAATTGAGCGTCAAGCTATGCTATGCTAATAAAGATGATGGTGTGATTTACGGAAATGAATAATAGATATAATTTATTTTATTGTAATATTGTAAATACATTCCCGTTTCATTTACACCCAATATTATATCTTTTTCCGTAATCAAATGCGTTTATAATTACTGTAACCGTCTGTGCAGTGTACCATAATATACGCGATGGTTTGTCCTCCGGGCCCAAAATCGATGATCCCCTTTGATTATTTATTTTAAATGAACGTCAAAATCCAGACAGGAAATTTGATTTTGACATTTACGGCTACTGCCGTAGCTGTCGACAGCAATGTCGCGCTTCAATATTGCTGCAGTCGACTGCATTGCTGCAGAAAACGTGAAAAAGGTCATTCAATTCAATGGGTAATAGGGTTATGAGATGAAATGACGCAATAATGAAACTTTAGTTAATTAACAATATTATATTAAATCATTATTACATACTATTTTACTCGCAAAAAGGTTTACTACCAACATACTTCTTGGTGCCCAAATAAATAGTACATTTCGATGCTAGTGCGGAAAGTATGTCATTACTTCACGAGTACCGAGATAGGTATCTTGGCAAGACTCGGGACGAGTGAAGAATGACATTTCCGCACGTGTATCGAACGACGTTTTTTAACACAGTTGCGAAAAAATAATAAAAACAACAAGTGAGGAATAAAAACAACAAGTAAGGAATAAAAACTTGGAAACTTAAAACGCCGCTTAGTAAGAAAAAACGCCTCTTTTTTGACAGGCGTTTCGGCAGCTATTCCTTTAAAGTGATATTTTCCAGAATGAACAATAAATGGGCTACATTGTCCATTTTTTTATTTAGTGCAAATCGCCACACTGTAATTGTAACAGGGAAAATTGTCACAAAAAATTACATAACATTTAAATTTTTTGTAAACAACTCATTTTTTTTGTATGGAAAGGTCTAATATTTTTTTCAAAAATGAATTCCTCGTTCCTAAATTATACGAAAATGATATATAAGTTGCCCTAGTTGCTAAGAACAGGAAGAAATATAGCATAGATTGGACTTGGGGAGCCGACCCTTTCACCCCCCTTTTGGAGGGCGTTACGATCTCGTGGCTACCGGGCTGAATCAGTTTTATTTGCCCTAAGGAACAATCAATCGTGCCAAGCGGCATCGCCTGAGACAAAAGTGCATACTCAATGCGCTTACTTACCACTATAATTTAATAATCAAATTAATGGGCCCTGGAGGGAAATTCTCTGAAAACCTTAAGTTAGCTCATTTTACTTAAAGGAGACATTCTTTTATTTTTAAAAAGAAAATAAATTGCATTCAAACGTTTTTAATTTTTTTTTTCAATTTTGCTTGTCTAAAAATATTCTTGAGTACTAAATATTCGATTTTATGGAAATTTTGTACGACAGACGAGTGTAAGACCTAATGTTTCTTGAAGAAATGTTATCATTAACATTAACTGTATCGACGTGGTATCGACTAGTAGAATAAAATAGGGAGTGTTTATTGTTTGGAATTTTTAGTCGGTTCGATTCCCAGGCGAGACAAGCGAATTTCAAAAAACCTTTGAATGCAGTTTTGTTTCTTTTTAAAAATAAAATGAGCTAACTTAAGGTTTTAAGGCACTTTCCCTTCAGGGCCCATAAAAAAATTCCACACTGTATATTCAGAGCAGGTCTTATTCTCAACTGTTAGACCTTAGACTAATATAACTTGATCCCAAGTTTCCTTACAATTATACGTAATCGAGGGCCAAGTTCATACTGGTTTCGTGTCGCGATGCGCTCGCTGACAAATACCAAGCGGTAAGAATTGCTGACATTTGCGTCTTTTCACTCTCACAGCTCCCGCTACTAAAAGCATCGGATGACAGGATCGTTGAAAAGGGACAAACATATCGTTTGACGTTACGTTACTCTTCTCGTGAATTGTCAAAATTTAAAATTCGAAATTAGCTTTATAATTTGTTCGGGCGGCTATTCGAAGTATAACTAAGTGGACGGTCCTTACTAACCAGTAAGATTCAGATCAAGCATAATAGATAGTTGTAAGACTTCAAGGGTCTATTTATATCTGACACAGCATCCAGTATTCTAAACGTTTTGTGAATAGATATAAAAATTTGACAGCTATCGTTTTTCATATAAAGACAGACACTTAATGCATTGAACTATTGAACCTTAACGCAATGCCATAAGCCATAAGGTATACTTTCCTAATATACCTTGAGGCTAATTCGAACTTTGTTATTAAAGATATCATTTTTTTAATTTGCGTGTGCGTTTCGCTCGTACTAGTTAAAATATATTTTGGAGCGAGCGAGACGGTCGGGCGAATGATAACAAAATGATATATTATTGACATCTTAAATAAAGTTCGAATTGGCCTCTGTGAATGCCTGGAAATACCGCATACTTTTTAATTTTTTTATGCTGGAAATTGATTTAATTATCGAGAGAAAAATGAATACGTTATTCTTCCATAACTTGTGCAGTTACTGGCAAAAAACTAGAAATGTCCATTAATTGTGCAGAACATTATTTGCTGTTTGTTTCCAAAATCTTGCTGCTATTCTACAAATATAGTAGTGACTCGGGAGATTTTTAAACATGATCGATACAATTACTTCATAACCACCATAGTAAACTTTTCTCTCGGTGTGGGAGTTCCTCGGTCATAAAAAACTTACAAAATAATAATTTGTTTCAATAAATCTATAATTTACATTATTGTCGAAAGATATTCTGACCGTGTAGTCGTATAAGCTTCATAACCCATTCTACGAAAAATATCTTATGTGGGAATTATTGTTTAAGTAGTATAAAAGATTTAAAAAAAAGTTTTATTTCTCAAAAACGGGAACTGATATCAAGTTGTTACTTTACAGACGGGTATTCAATATGATATAGAATTCACCCATGTAGAAAAATTTGAGTGTGCATTTAATGTAACTTAAACTTTATATTGACTCCACTAATAGGTATCAAAGGGTTGATTCACCCCGCGCCACATCGCTTCGCTTCGCGTTCGCGTGTTGTTCACCTACATAGTGCGCTGAGACTCGTTATCTATACTAGTAGTGTTGAAATAGGATTTTTTCTATTTGTACCATTTTTCTAAACAATTCATGTATACGAGAACGAACACTATACATATATACGAGGTATGCATATTTGTAAAAAATAATACAATCATGTTTCCCGTAAAAATATTTGAGATGAATAAAAGAGCTGCAATAGTAACTCTGAAGAGTTGCATTCAGGTCAAGAGCCGCGGCATAATAATCCTGGAGGACGATTTTAATATAAAAAAAGTTATGATTTTGAAATGGTTTTGATAAGACCTTTGCGTTTTCGTCTCGGTAATTGTAATTACTAATTAGCGCGCTTGGTAATGTCGTATGTGGCAATCAGCGTGAGCGATCTTCATAGTCATAGTCATAGTCATTTATTCATAGAACAATATTTGAATTTTACATTCAAGGTCATATTGAAATAAAAACAAAATGTAACAAATTGTTGAATTTAAATAGGGCTCCTTTTCTATGAGATTAGCCCTTTATAACACTGATGCGGTTTCAGTAATTAGTAATTAATAAGTGTTATTGTTGCTTTCATAGGTTATACAAGTTGGTACATTTTATTGGTTCAGCTATGAAACCCTGTAAGGCACTGCAATATAACTTAAATCTAACTAAATTACTATGGCCAAAGATAGATATAACTCCGTAATAGATGGATACAGTCTAAGAAAAAAACGTGCCTCGAAAATCACGAAAATTTGATTCTCGATCAGATGTCGTTACTACCTTTGGCCTACTCTCGTATAGAGGGCGTTGACGGTTTCGTTTGTTATTTAACAATTTTAACGCATGTCAGTGAAAGAACATGGGTCAAAATAATAAAAATAATTAATGCAAATAAAAAAAATCATTTATCCATATTTAAATACATTTTATCGTATTTTTATAAATCTTAATTTTTAGTTTTAAAGTGTGTCGATAGATGGCAGTGAATCTACTGTGGTTACAAAATTTACTATGACAGTACCGCTCTATAATATTATATCCTCTTTGCTATGGCTTAAAGCCCCTAATACATTGTTTCCGGGCGTGATGCTACATTATAGCCGCATTATGAGCCAAGCGTTGGAATTCAATGACTCAAGTTACTCTTGAGGAAGCGCCTACCTGTGTATATATAATATACCTATTATACCTAGCTTTATACAGAGGAAAGGGGGCCGCTTCTCCATACAAACGTAGTCCCCATTTTCCTCTCTGAATATTGACATTATGGAAAAGAGTTTTGAATGATTCACGGTTAGTTTCACTAGACATATTGACCGGGATATAGACCGTGATTACCTTTTCATCGGTGATTATCTTCTTTTATTTTATTTTATCGGGAGCTCATAAATAATACAAAAGGTAATCACGGTCTATATCCCGCTCAATATAAGTCTATTATGGAAAATGTTTTTACACAATTTACATACATACATATAATCACGCCTATTTCCCGGAGGGAAACACAATTTACACAATTTGATGTATATTAACCGTAGCTATGCCCTACGTTTTACTTTTTTCGATTTTTTGATTATTGCAGAAATTAGGTGCGAAAAACAGATTTCATACAGATTTTTAAATGCTAACATAACCTAACTTTTATAATTATTAAAATTTCGAATAAAATTAAACGTGGCTGTGAGTGATATACAAACAATTGTGTCAAAATATTTTCATGTTAATATCCAGAGAGGAAAATGAGGTCTGTGGACTATATATGTTTGTATGGAAAGGCTATTTCGCGTTCTTCTACTTTCGCCTTAACTAACTATTGATCTGTAGATATTTACCCCAAGATTACCTTCTAGTTAGGCCTGCGTTTATGATATTGGCACGTGGCAAAGCTCACACGCGCCTCCGTTACTTTCGGCGTGAAGATTATTACATTATTATTACCAAAGATAGATATATCCTCTTTGTTATTACGAATACATAAGCATTATGTATTCGTAATAATAATAAAAACAAGTTTTCTTCCTGCGAAAACATGGTTAACTTTTATGAAAACTTCCATATAAAAGATATGTTTATTTTTGTTACCGAGTGACAACATGATATGACATATATTTCAAGTACACATCAAATCTAGGAGGATATATATATCATCAAATAGATAAAGCAAAATCGGTCTCCTGTTCTATTTTTTGGTTGAAAAAGGACCAGACCCCCATTTCGCCCTGTCTTCTTCCTCGCGTTATCCCGCATTTTGCCACGGCTCATGGGAGCCTGGGGTCCGCTTGACACTTAATCCTAAGAATTGACGTAGGCTAGTTTTTACGAAAGCGACTGCCATCTGACCTTCCAATCCAGAGGGGGAACTAGGCCTTGTTAGGATTAGTCCGGTTTCCTCACGATGTTTTCCTTCGCGGAAAAGCGACTGGTAAAATATCAAATGATATTTCGTACATAAGTTCCGAAAAACTCATTGGCCGGGGTTTGAACCCGCCACCTTCGGATTGAAAGTCGCACGCTCTTACCGCTAGGCCTCCAGCGCTTCCCCCCCACCCCTTATTTCGCCCTGTATCCTATTTAATGTCCCGTTGAACCCTAGGCTTCCACTATAAAGTTTGTTATCGCACATATCCAGGCGATTGGTTTGCATCAAAGAGTTATATTATCATTGGTTTGCATGCTTCAATAGACAGGGATACGAAGGGCATGACTAGGTTTAAAGAGCACATATCTATACTTACTTACCTATGTATGAATGCGGTTAAATGTCTTTTGAAATATCACATCAAAGAACGGAGTTAAGTGGGTTAAAACCGAGACTTTAAGGGAAAAGTTGAATAAAAACCATAGTTTTATATTAAAATCTACGAACTGTAACTGTAGTCTTGGTTTAATTAACTTAATTACCAACATGTGTTAAGTGAGACCTATGTTTTCATTATCACGTCTAAAAAACACAATATCAGTGAAAGAACATCGGTCAAAATTATATAAAAATAATAAATACAAATAAAAAAACCATTTATCCATATATACAGGGTGATCAATCCAAATGGGTCAGTAGGAAGTCAGAAACTATGAGAGATAGCGACATCTGTTGTTAGGAACCATGGCTTCGATTCATTTTTTTTAACCTCTCATACATAACCTTATACTTTCAGGATCAATTATACAAACTATGGACGGTATAGAAAGGACGACAATCTCTTATGGCAGAACTATTGCAAAAGTGACCAGCTTTTAGCTGTAAATAATAGTTCCTAATCTCTCCGGTGGCGCTAGTTAGGCTCTGGGACATGAGTATAACATGAACCCGACCAAATTACGTAGGTTGTTTTTGGTAGTATGGTGGCGCCGCCTAATTACTGTTTTTTGATGGACACTTTTCATACATAGAGATTTGGCTCCTTTAAACAAACCGTCCGTGAAACCAAAGATAGATATAACTCCGTAATAGATGGATACAGTCTAAGGAAAAAACGTGCCTCGAAAATCACGAAAATTTGATTCTCGATCAGATGGCGCCACTAGTTTTGGCCTACACTCGTATAGAGGGCGTTGACTGTTTCGTTTGTTATTTATAATTTTAACGCATACCAGTGAAAGAACATGGGTCAAAATCATATAAAAATAATTAATGCAAATAAAAAAATCATTTATCCATATTTAAATACATTTTATCGTATTTTTATAAATATTTATTTTTAGTTTTAGAGTGTGTCGACAGATGGCAGTGAATTTACTGGGGTTACAAAATTTACTATGACAGTAACGCTCTAGTATAAGTTACTCTATGGTGAAACAAACAAATACTACACGAGATTACATAAAGAATATTGACCAGGTTCGATTTCTGGAAAAAGTTTGAATGTCATTATTATTAAATCTAAAATCGACGCCATGGTTCCTAAGAACAGATTTCGCTATCTCTCATAGTTTCTGACTTCTACATAATTTGGATTGATCGCCCTGTACATACATTTTTTGATATTTTTATACATTTTCATTTTTAGTTTTAATCGTGTGTCGATAGATGGCAGTAAATTTACTGTTACTACAAAATTTACTATAACAGTAACCCTCTATCCTATACATATATTCTCTTTGCTAGTAATGAAAACCATAGAGTAACTTATACTAGAGCGGTACTGTCATAGTAAATTTTGTAACCCCTGTAAATTCCCTGCCATCTGTCGACACACTTTAAAACTAAAAATAAATATTTATAAAAATACGATAAAATGTATTTAAATATGAATAAATATATTTTTTTATTTGCATTAATTATTTTTATGATTTTGACCCATGTTCTTTCACTGATATGCGTTAAAATTGTTAAATAACAAACAAAACCGTCAACGCCATCTATACGACAGCAGGCCAAAGCTTGTAGCGCCCTCTGAACGAGAATCAAATTTTCTTGATTTTCGAGGCACGTTTTTTTCTTAGACTGTATCCATCTATTACGGAGTTATATATATCTTTGTGACAACTAATGCGGCCTAATATCGAATACACCAATGTGTGTATGCATTACTACCATATGGCTACTTTAAATATGGGAATAGTCAAAATTTTTAATCATAGACCTTAACTCTTAAGGTATATCACCTTTCAAAATTAAGTTTTAATAGTTGGGCAACATCTCCATCTGGGACGGTATAACCAGGGGCATTGTTCAATTTCCGCTTCCTATTTTATGCAAGGGAAGCATACAAGGTTTCAATAGCTACCTATTCGGTAACGATAAACCATAACTAAGGTAACTCTCCATGGGCTCAAATGGGCCAGCGCTAGAATTATGTTGATTTAGATCATTTCGTGATGCGCACTTAATGTTTTATTTCCCTGCTCTAGTTGTCTGTACATGTTCGTACATATGAATAAATGACTTTTATGTTTATATATTTATATACTAGGTTTTTCCCGCGACTGTCTGCGTGGACTTAATAACAGCTAAAGTAAGTATTAGCGCCTGGAAAAATTCTCATAGCAATCGAATGAATCAATCGATTGAATAATTTGAGCATATTATGCACACAAATTAGCAGGCACTTCATCAATTATCTCAATTCCATCCCGCTTTTCACTTTCTTAAGGGATGATTTTCGGGATAAAAACTATCCTATGTCCTTCTCCGGGACTCAAACTATCTCAATGTCAAATTTCATCTAAATCGGTTCAGCGTTTTAAACGTGAAGAGGTAACAGACAGACAGACTTTCGCATTTATAATATTTGACCACAGTGATGGTACGGGTGCCGATGTGGTCTAGGATGGAGCGTGTTTACCTAAAAATGTGTATTCACTCTCAATATTATCCCGCTTTTTGCTCATTTACCTTTGCAATGTAACTTGACGACATTATGTGCAATGTATGCAAAATAACCATTAATTAAAACGTTTATCTCCCAAAACGCCAACGTTCACAAATCACACGTCGTCGGGACGGGCTAATAGGCCTATTTGTCAGAAATAACGAGCAAGTACAGTCTACAACATAAAGCCGGGTTCGGTGTTGTCTTGCTGACAGGTGTACAGCCTGTACAGGAGGTGACAATATACAGTTTATGTGCAAAAATATGGATATCCCATCGAATGGACTCAAGGCAAGAAATGCCATTTCTGACGCCAGTCAATTCCAGTATGTATAACTTGACGGGATACCCTATTTTATTTTAAACATGTGATATTAGTTGCATGTTTGCCGGTGCGGCCGTCAAAGATTTTTGTACAATAATACGCAAAAAGTCGGCGTCCGTTATACGACGTGTGCGAGGGAGCGGCAATAGTATCCTGCAGATGATCGCGGACACTCAGGGCTATGGATGGTATAGAAAGGATGCCAATCTCTTATGGCAGAATTGTTGCAAAAGTGACCGCTTTCAGCTTTAAATAATAGTTCCTAATCTCTCCGGTGGCGCTAGTTATGCTCTGGGACACGAGTATAACATGAACCAACAAATAACCCGACCAAATTACGTAGGTTGTTTTTGGTAATATTTCGGTGTACGGTGGCGCCGCCTAATTACTGTTTTTTGATGGACACTTTTCATACATAGAGATTTGGCTCCTTTATATAGTCTCCATGCTCAGGGCTATAACCGCGAAAATCGAAATTCGCAAATTGCGGGAATTTTTCTCTGTCACTCTAATTACGCCTTCATTGGAGTAAAAGAGAAAGATCCCCGCAATTTGCGAATTTCGGTTTTCGCGGTAGCCCCATTGGATTCGCCCGTCCTCGGCCGCTTCATGGATCTGAATGTCATGAAAAGCAGTTCGTGGGATGCATGAGGCGACGGAGGTGGGTGGTCGCTTCTTTTTAATTATGTTTTGTTACTTATTTATATTTTAATGTATTGAATTCTATATGCTTTCTTTTTCTTTCCTTTCTTAAAAAAAAATAGTCTAACATAGTTCTTAAGAGCCATTAACATAATTTTAGATTGATTACTATGAATTATAATGTAATTGAAAAAATACCTTGGTTATGAGCGGTGCCGGTGCAGTATGATTATTAAATTGCAGTGGCGGTATAGAACGATGTAACTATTTGTTGGTATGTATAGCAATTTTATAAGGCGATTTAAGCCTGGCTTTTGGTGTAAGGTTAGCTGCATTTAAGTTCGCACGAGCGCGCGTTTACTTCAAACTTCAAGTAGGTATATTTTATTAAGTTGAGTCGAAAGTAACGAAAGTTCAATTTGTTTAAGTGAATTAATAATAATAATAATAAGCCCCCAGGGCAGCTTGTGGCGAGCTGAATGGGAAGTGACGTCCCTTGGGTCCCATACCCCCGAGAGTCGGTCAGGCCCCTCCCTCCGGCTTGCCTTCATTGGCCGGCTGGAGTGAACACTGAGCAGGGGCCGCAGGACTCTCACCTCTGGCTTGCCTTTACCGGCCGTCCAGAGTGGGGTGTCAGAGCTACATGCTTGCAGGGTGGAAGTGAAATATGCATAAGACGCGAGTGGGCACAGTGGCTGTTCAAAGCCACTGGGTAGAAAGCGGTGCACACCTCTCCACACCCTGAGCCACTCACGCAATGTTGTCCCCTTGTCGCTCCGTGCGAGCGGCCGTTTTCGGGGACCCATATTGTGAGTTGGCGAGTCACCACCTGTCCATTTTTTTTTTTCGTGTTTTTAAACATAGATTGGGACAGGTGCCATAGTATTTCCATAGACCTGGTAACCAGTACATTAACATCTCAACACAATAGCCTAGTTTCTTTTGTTTCTTATCACTGCAATAGTCCTGCACTAACCGGGGCTTGTCCTTGGGTGCACTACTATAGTGCATACAGGGATAATCGTCGGTTGGTGTCACATCTCCTTTTAGAGTAAATTGTCTTTTTACAAGGGGCCTCTGCGTGTTGGCTTCGGCCCCACGCACGCCTTCCAAATGTCCGGGACCCCATGGTCCCGAGATTATGTAAAGGACGAATAATAATAATAATAATAAAATACTTTATTGTGCACTACAAAGAAAAATACATGTTACAAACAATGACAGGACATAAGTGAGTAGGTAACAACAGGCGGACTTATCGCTAAAAAGCGATCTCTTCCAGACAACCTTCAGATAGCGATTCACTGGCTAGAAATAAGTTAATGGGCAGTGCAAAATAACAAAGGTGTAAAGTTTACAAATCAAATACCTAAGTATAAATAACAAACAATGAAAAATAAACTACATAAACTACATATATTATTTAAGCAACAATAATACACTACATAAACCTACACAAAATACATAAATACATAATGAGAATTCAAGCAAGAGAAGAATAACGACCAGGTAGCGTGAACAAAAAGAAAAATATATATGTGTAAGTGAAAGGACCAAGATTAAGAAAGAGATTTTAAATAGTGTTCTTTTAGAAGTTTTTTAAAAATGGGTAGGGATAGAGCACGTCTTATATCAATGGGCAAAGCATTCCACAATCTTACAGACTGGAAAGTGAAGGATTTGTTGTAGAACTTACTAGATGACCGAGGGGCAGCAAGAAGGCGATTCTGAGAACACCTAACAGACAAAAGAAAACTAAACCGTTTTTTAAGGTATTCAGGAGTATTTGGAATAAATAAAGTGCGATAGAGTAGAGACGGGATATGTGTATTACGTCGGAAACGAATCGGTAACCACCTGAGCTGTGACCGGAAGCTGGAGACATGATCAAATTTTCGTAGCCCGAAAATGAAGCGAATGCACACATTTTGAAGCCGTTCAATCTTGTTCAATTGCTCTTCGGTAAGATCGAGATAAGAGATGTCGGCATAGTCTAAAATGGGAAGAAGAAGGGATTGGGCCAGCGCGGTTTTAGTGGAAAGTGGTAAAAAGTTGCGGAGACGCCTAAGAGATCCCACAGCGGCAAAAATTTTACGACCGACTTCATTAAGTTGCGGACCCCAGGAAAGAGTACGATCCATAATCACGCCCAGATTCTTTACTTGGGCCGAGTACGGGATCTGGACCCCATCGAATAAAATAGGAGGCAGACTCTCAAAATTCACCTTAGCTATGTTCTTGGGGCTACCAATAATAATAGCTTGGGTCTTCGTAGGATTAACTCTAATTCCATAGCAAGAACTCCAGTGCAAAATGCGCTCTAAATCAGAGTTGGTGGTAAGAATCAGAGAAGGTAGATCCGCAATTGGGCACTGAGAGTAAATTTGGAGGTCGTCGGCATACAAATGATAAGAAGAAAGGAGGTTAAGAGAAATAGAATTGATGAAGATGGAAAAGAGAAGGGGAGACAACACGCCACCCTGCGGGACGCCAGCTAGCGTGTTGCACCACGATGAACGAACGTCGTCTATTTTAATACGTTGCCGACGACCTTCCAAGTAACTGCGAAACCACCTAATCGCATCAGGAGATATATTGAGAGTACCTAGCACCCCTAACAGTATATCGAAGTCTACAGTATTAAATGCGTTAGTGAAATCGAGCAATGTCAGTATTGTTAGCTTTCCGTTATCCATTCCTAAACGGATGTCGTCTGTAATTTTAACTAGAGCGGTGACCGTGCTGCAACCAGATCGGAAACCAGACTGAAATGGATTAAGGAGAGAGTTTCTATTTAAAAACGAAGTAAGTTGATAGTGCACTAGACGCTCTAAGACTTTGGAAAGAAATGGTAAGATAGAAATAGGCCTAAAGTCAGGGAAGGAAGACGGATTTGATTTTTTAGGAATCGGAATTACATCAGCATCTTTCCAAATTTTAGGAAAAGAAGAAGAAGAGATGGAAGAGTTAAAGATGCTAGTTATGATAGGGACAAGAAGGTCGAGAAGCGGAATGATCATGTGACGGCCCACACAGTCGACACCAACGGCATTCGAAGAAATGTACCGGATATTCTTCTCGACATCGCTGTTAGTGACTGGCGTAAAAGAAAAGGGGGAAAAGCTTGGAGTTGGAGAAGAAGAAAGACGAGTAAGAGTTTCAGCCTTAACTGGACCGCTGAAAAGAGCAGGAGAAGAAAAGTGCAAATTTAGGAGGTTGATATCTAAATCATTAGGGATTGAAGTACTGCTTGATTTACCAACTCCATAGGACTTGAGAAATTTCCAAATTTTAGCTGGCTCACCCTTTTCCACTGACTCATGAATATGGTGCCGCTGTGCGTCACGGCACACCGTGCTGCAGCGATTACGTAAAGCGTGGTATTTAGCTTTGTTCTTGTCCGTGGGTTTCAGTTTAAACTTGCACTTAGCTAAATTCTTCTTCGCGATTAGAGCCCTAATGTCATCGGACAGCCAGGGAGCTGGCAGATGTTTAATTTTGATAGGTCGAATTGGAGCATGGACATCGTAAAGTTGAATGAGGAGGGAATTAAAGATCGCCACTTTGTCATCTACAGAGCCAGCATCAGCGATCACGCTCCAATCAATTTTACAGGCATCTTCACGAAGCTTGACGGAATCAAGCCGACTAAAATTGCGCTGGAGAACAATTTTTGGTTTGGGTTTAGGGGGACGAATTTTGTAAGAAAGGAAAAGTAGGTCGTGATAGGAAAAGGCTAAAGCAGAGTGTTGACTGTACTTTGCAACAAGCGAAGGAGACGATACAAAAGTGAGGTCGAGAAGTGAAGAAGTACAGTTTGGAAAGTGGTGTGTGGCATTGGACGGCAAAATAGCAAGGTTACAAGCTTCCACGAGAGATTTCAATGACCTTGAACGGAAATCATTTTTTAAAAGACAAGTGTTAAAATCTCCCATGATTATATGATGATTATAAGACGGAATGAGATCTTCGAGTACCTTTTCAAAGGAAGAGAAATAGTCAATATGTAGAGAGGGTGAGTGAATTAGTGAAGTGAATGTGGATTTGTTCGTTTGTTGTGGCGTGTGTCTAATTCGTTAACAATGGATTAAGTTGTTCCTTGTGCCGGTATGAGATGCGTCCACGTATTACTCAACGAAGGCAAGGTAAAGTCATTAAACTTCGTGGAAAAACGGGATATCATTTCGGCGCCAAAACCAACACCCGATTTGTGTATTTCTCAGACATTGCAATTGCTGATATGTTTGTAAAATTCTATCTAGTAATAGTATGCCCTCAGTGCGCTATGATTAGCTCGCCTCGACACGCTACCAGATGCATTTGAGTCCGAAGAGTGAAGATTGGTCAGCTATTACGAAAACATATCTTTCGGCTTGCCCTACTCCAAAACCCTAGGCCAAAACTGTTAAATTGAAGACTGTTTTCCTTGTCTCATCTCAAATATCCCGTAAAATTCTGGTTGCAGAACCGGACTTACTTACTGTTTTTACAATATTTTCTATGGCCCCCAAAATAGCAATTTGTTAGGGGAAATTGCGAGGCATTATAAGCGAGAAATTGATAATGAAGCACGCACGGGTTTTGATTGATCGCCTTAAAACCCAATGCGTTACAAGATTCAGTTTCTCATAAATATGACGGAGATGAAGATTGCATTAATGTATAGGTGTTTATGTTTATTTTTGATGTGTTTAGATATTTACATAATAAAAAGCGGAAACTTATGCAAATAAAAATGTACTTTAAGAGAGGGCTAACGCAAAATTATAGTCTACAATATTCTTACTAGCTTTAGCCCGCGACTTCGTCTGCGTGGAATCAGTAACAGCAGCTAGATTAAGTTCAGCGCCTAACCTTACGAAAAACCTGAAAAGTTAACGGTTTCAGAATTATGCAGACTAATAATAATCTGACAATTATGACTTTCAATAATTATGTCAAACAAAGGGACCCCAGTTTACTCGTTCGTTTGCACGGCATGGTTGAACGTCGAATGTCGACAGTGTATCCAGTAAACACACCCTGGGGCTGGGCTTTATTGAACTGAAACCAGCGCAAATATTCCGCAAGATATAAGGCTTCCTAGAATGGGAGTGAGAGTTTGTAAAATCTCAATTTCATCTATTTTTGCTTTATTTGCAGCGCATATTGTTCGTACAAGCGATCCGTATTTATTTTTTTATGAAATAGGAGGCAAACGAGCAGACGGATCACCTGATGGAAAGCGATTACCGCCGCCCATGGACACCCGCAACACCAGAGGGGTTGTAAGTGCGTTGCCGGCCTTTAAGATGGGAATACGCTCTTTTCTTGAAGGTTTGAAGGTCATATCGGTCCGGAAATACCGCAGGCGACAGTTCATTCCACAGTTTAGCTGTGCGAGGCAGGAAGTTTCTAGAGAAACGCACAGTTGAGGACTGCCAACCATCTAAGTGGTGAGGATGGTAATGTTGTCGCGTAGGGCGATGGCGAAAAGAAGCTGCAGGGATTAATCCGAACAATTCCTCGGAGCACTCCCCGTTATACACGCGATAGAAAATGCAGAGCGAGGCCACATCTCTACGCAGCGCCAAGGAGTCAAGCCGTTCCGAAGTACGCTGGCAGTCGACAATTCGAGTCGCTCTTCGCTGGGTGCGGTCCAGAGGGAGAAGCTGGTATTGGGGTGCCCCTGCCCATAGATGAGAACAGTATTCCATGTGTGGGCGAACCTGCGCTTTATACAGCTGTAGGCGGTGGGCCGGCGTGAAATACTGTCTCGATCTGTTGAGCACACCGAGCTTTTTTGAGGCCAATTTGGCCTTACCCTCTAAATGGCCGCGGAACTGGACTTCACTCGAAATGTCGACGCCGAGGATTCCGATACTGGCTGCGGCAGTCAGGGGAGTGCTCTCAAAACGAGGTGATACGACAAACTAACTTTTTTGCGGTAAACGCGCAAACCTGTGTCTTGGCAGGGTTAAAACGGACTAAGTTTAGTCGACCCCATTCAGAGATTTCTTTTAGGGAAGTCTCAATTTCAGACACAAGTTTGTTCCGGCTCTCGATGATGTTTTCCCGAGAGATATTGGTGCGGCCGGTGTAAGAGGCATCACCCGTACTATCATCAGCATAACAATGAATTCCGCTGATTTGCAGCATGTCATTGATATGCAGAAGGAATAGCGTGGGTGATAGCACACAGCCTTGGGGGACACCAGCATTCACAGACATGGAGTCTGAGCATTCGCCGTCAACTACGACCTTTATGCTTCTGTCTGCTAGAAAGCTACTGACCCATACACATAATCTCTCGGGAAGCCCATAAGATGGTAGCTTCGAAAGAAGTGCCTTGTGCCAGACGCGATCGAAGGCCTTCGCTATATCCAAACTAACAGCCAATGCTTCACCCTTTGTTTCGATTGCCTGTGCCCAACGATGTGTCAGGTAGACTAGAAGATCACCAGCCGAGCGGCCTCTACGGAAACCGTATTGTCGGTCACTAAGCAACTGGTGGTCCTCTAGGTACCGAAGGAGCTGGCAGTTGATAATGGACTCCATTATCTTCGAGAAAAGGGAGACCGTATATTACAAGCGAGACCAGGCGTGGCTCACTCCGCGATTTCGTCGCGTCGCTACAAGTACATGCGGCCGACACCAATTTTGGTGTCTAGCCATAGTTGCCGCGCACCGCTACGGAACGGACGCCTGCTTGGGCCACCTAGCGGTCATATCTGTCGTAATAGCCGTGTTTTGTCAGAGACTGAACCTTCTGTACGTAGTACTATTTATTCTGTGGCAAGACGTATGAGTTAGCCCTATTTAGCTATACTGGCTTGAGGCGTGAATTATCACGAGTCTATCGTACGCTAGTTTTTGTGTGATCAATGTTATCTTCTTCTCAATCGGATACTCTTGTCAGAGCAGTCGTGGTCATTGAGGTCGTTGTACGGCTTTTTTCGTAGTTTCCCGCCATGCTTCTCTATTTACTGCATTCCGCACGCACAGATTTAAAGGTGACCCGGTGAGAGCTTTGACTTGGTCGGTCCATCGCATTGAGGGCCGCAATCGCAATTTATAAGTAAGTATTATTTATTAAATTTGTAGATTTGTAATTTCGCACGCCGTGTACTTTGCGCAGTTTCTATCTGTTTAAACTTGTAATTGGCTCACTGTTTCTATGTCATTACCTAACTTGTTACTCTAGCTGTAAAGGCCGATATCGTCCGGCGGACTGATAGTCAGTGGGTCCCTTTAGAACAAAAAATTTACAGTTCAGACCAACTGCCAGGCCGATATCGTCCGGCGGACTGATAGTCAGTGGGCCCCTTAAGTTTTCCTAACAAATAAAATAAAATAAATAAATTAATATTAATTTTTGTGTTTTCGTTACAAGGTATTGTGTAGTGTTGCATGAATTTGCCTGGAGGCTTGAAATTAGTTCTAACGTAGGGTAAAAACTCGCATTATTTGGTGACACGCCTAATGGTGATACAAGTTTTGAAGCATGACACGAGTTATATCTATCTTTGATGACACCGAGGAAAGCTAGTGAATTAGGGCATTTTACATGGGCCTCACGGCAAAGCCGCAAACCCATTTAAAAGGCCCTAATTCACTAGTGTTAAGCTTCAAAACTTGTATCACCGAATTAGGCGTGTCACCAAATAATGCGAGTTTACCCTACAACATTAGTTCTAACTTGCTGCTAACCCTTTGCCCGCCAAAGACGTCAATAAACGCCCACGGCTACAGCCAACCTTCATCAACCTTCGTTCATTGCGACTAGGTTCACCATGACACGCCGCGCATGACACGCGTGGCCTTCAAAGGGTCCTCTACACGATGGGCCATCATACTGGCCCACTAAGATGGGCCCAACGGACCGTTGGGTTGGGATAGACGAGTTCTCGAGTGGAGACCTTATTGTATCGGCTAACGTAGTAGGACGCCCTCAAACTAGATGGAGCGATGACCTTAGCAAGGCGGCTGGCAAGAGCTGGATCAGAGTAGCCGCAAATCGTGCTCAATGGCGTGCAATAAGAGAGGCCTGTGTCCAGCAGTGGACGAGAGTAGGCTTATGATGAAGATTTGCCAGCGTGTATAGAGGGTAGTGGTGCCGGATGGCTTATGGCGCGGCAGGATGGCGATGGGATGGCCACGGTGTCGGTTTTTCGTCCGCACATCAAAGGTAGTAGGCCGGCGATGGTGCGTACGCATCTACACGTGGCCCATCCCATAGTGCGTGCGCTAAACCATCGCATGGCCATCTCGCTGGTCCATCGCTGGGCCACCGTTTAGAGAAGCCATTAAAATGCCTTTCGATACTACATCAACGTGCTACGAGCTACAACGTAGCACTTCAAGCGTAGCTTATCAGACAAAAGTGCTTTCGTGATGCGCTCAACATTCTGTAATTATATACCTTTAATTTAACGCTAATTTCATACAATAACCAATCCCTTTTATTCCCCAAAGTATCATAAATCTTTTTTATTTGAAAAATTGCCTTTATTACTGAGAGCTTAAGATTCAAATTACAAAGGCAATTAGTTACGTCAAATATGTTTTCGGTGTTTTCATTGACGGTGGTGTTTTATTGCAGTCATTAAGGAAAGTTCTGTAACCGTTCTAAAAGTTTTGGACTTTATTATATTGGTGTTAAGGTATGTTTTCGTGAGACGCAGATAAAGGCCAGGTTTTAATCGATCATAAAAATGACGCGAGCGTAAAGTGTGAGGTTGGAATTATAATTGATGACAAAAAATGGAAAAGGAGGGTTGATTCAAATGAATTCGCAAAACTATTAGCAAAAGTGCTTTCTTAGTTCCTTCATAATTTGTTGGCAAAAAAAGATATTGCATATCAATACTTTTTTAAACCAACGGCACATTTCTATCCATTATTGATAGTAAAATTATAACATTAATATGGTTTCTAAACTTTGTAAATAAATTACATAGTGACACAAATACGAACATTGTATGCTAAATAAAAGTTTGTAATAAACTGTGTATGTATAAAGTATGAAAAACATTGAACAACTGATTTTTAGCTACCTCAATTTAGCTTGTTAAAAGTACCTATAACAACTTAAAAACATGCAAAAAACTTAGGCTACATTCCCCTTATAAACTTTCTTACGTTTAAGACAGGTTTGCAACTCCTGACTTCAGCAAACATTAATAAGCGTGCCGTGCTTTAAAGTTTTCGAGTGCAGAAGTTCAGAACCTTTTATACCAGGTCTTCATTTAGAATAAAGTCCAAATTTAACAGCGGCAGTCTTTTGAGGCAAATTGCATGTCGTTCGCTGCAAGTAAAAAGCTAATTCAAATTGGGCAGGTATTCGTGGTACATACAGGGTGATTTCGGGGTCGTGTAACAAGAGAACAAGAATCTTGTGAATATAAATATAATTATATATCATACAGAATTCAAAGATGAGCCTAATGATGTTGTTAAGGATTGTTTATTCCAATAATGATGATTATGATCAGATGAAAAGTAGAAAAAAACATTTTTGCATACAATTTGGTCACCCTACTCAATGTGACGTCTTGTCGCTTTCCATACAGCGTAGGTATGTCAAAAGTCATAGGGTGGACATGATTACTTGTTTAATTTTACTTGAAAAATAAGAATAAAATAACTAATTATCTTTTAATCAAATACTATAAAAGATAAGTAAAAAAATCACACCATCAGATTGATCTATTTATTTACAAAAATATAAGTTACAAGGTAGTAACTAGAAACTATCCTGAATTCTATATTTTAAATGTACAGATTCCTATTAAAATACAATAATTTAACAAATTTTACTGAATTAATTCAATAAGTTAACATAGTTTAAAACTAAAAATACTTAGCGTTAATATGAATTCTCGTACCAAGTTAACAAAGGCATTTTCACCACACTAGCTGGTAAAGGCTCTCTTGATTGTTCAAAAACTGATAAGAAATTTGCATTTTATGCACATGTGAGGCAAAGTAATCAGATGCAAACGTTGAGTTGTTTTCTTATGTTTGCTGGTAGAATTGACTTTTAAATGATGATTTAGAATGATACATATTTAATTTGCTTTGATTTTGTTTGATATTTCAGAGTTGGTTAGTATTTTCCTTGTGTTGGTGTGATGAAAAATGTTGTTTCACTCGGTAGCAAAATTTGTTTAACCACGTGCCTTGGTAACCCTCGTAACGCTGAATATTGCATTTTTCGAACCATTCACTACGCTCATGGTTCAATTTTGCACGAGAGGCTGAACAACAACTCTGCCCTTACTAGTCCACATAATTATAACTGATGCACTAAATAATATTCTTTTTTTTATGATATAGGAAGTAAACGATTACCGCCGTCCATGGACACCCGCAACACCAGAGGGGTCGTAAGTGCGTTGCCGGCCTTAAAGATGGGAGTACGCTCTTTACGCTATTCAATGTGTAAACGGGCCTTTACTTGCAATTCTAGCGGAAATCTGTAACAAATACAATAAGTCAAAAAGAACTGTTTTGACTGTTTTTATTACAAGTTACAATATTTTACAATGGACCCTAGAGAGATGGAGAATTTAGTGAGTACTGACTACTGACTCTTTAGCTCTAATTGCTATATTTAAATTAATATTTCTAGATGGATAATATTAATAATTTATAGTATATATATGTAGTATAATTTATAGTTACCTACATCTTAATTTAGGTGTCAATTTTACTAAGTTATTTACATTTTAGAAGTTGTTCAAAGTTAAATCAGTTAATTTATAAGTAAACACAAGTTCCTATACACGGTGGCTTAAGTGCATTCCCCTTGCCAGGGAGGTTTTGGGATTATACTGAGCAACTTTTACTATGGGACCAACCCCGAAATCGCAAAAAAAAATTTGGCTGTTTCATACATTTTGGCTGGTCCATTTTCTATGGGTGTAAAAAATTTTTTCGCGATTTCGTGGTTGGTCCCATAGTAAAAGTTGCTCAGTATAATCCCAAAACCTCCCTGGCAACGGGAATGCACTTATTTTTTAGCCACCCTGTATAATGTGTTTGAACAGGTAGACCGTATGGTGATCTTTAACCACGTATAGTACGATGTTTTATCGACAAATCAGCCCCCATATTTTTTATATTTAGACAGTAAGAGCTCTTTCCCACTGCGGTCTAGTTTTTTTGCGGGTACAGTTTTCTGCAGGATCCCGTTAGTAGTGTACGTGCTAATATAACGTTCACACGAGCATTCTGTTTGCGCGGGATACGGCACGCGTAGTACAGAAAACTGGATCCTGCAGAAAACTGGATCCTGCAGAAAACTGGATCCTGCAGAAAATTGGACGTCAGTGGAAAAGAGCTCTAAATGGTTAATTTGCCAAAGTACGCCTTTGTTTGGCGCCATAAAACTTTAAAGGGGTGCAATTAAAAAATTATTGATAACATAAACAGATATGGGGCGTGATTTATGTATCCTCCTAAGTCTCAGCTTTTTTTAAACGTCATAGTCCTAGAGGCCTCTTGTTCATTTTTTTGCACATAATAAATATTTGCTGTCATGCTGTCAGTCCTGAACAGACTATTTACAACCCTATGGACTGTCAGAATATTCCGCGCGAGCATTCAAATTTGAAACCATATAAAAAATTGTACCCAAATATATACTATCGGTGTTTATTACTATAGTAACTTACTTAATGCTGGGACTGAAGGGTGAATTTTATTATGTACAAAATTTGGTACCGCAGGACTTAGGAGGCTATAGCTGTCCAAACTCATTGCATAGGGCTATACAATGGAAACTACTCGTTATCTCGCTATTTTCTTTAGCAAAATTATAAAAACGCGCAAAAATTAAATAAAAATTCTTCTCCAAGTAATAATGCAATAAATCGTATTAGTATCCCTAACACAATAATACAATGTTTGGCTCTCGTCGGATTTCCGCCTGTCTCTGCATTGTGGGCGTTCCTTTCACAACTCCGTGAAAGCATGTCAGTTTATATGCTTGTGCTTATGCCTTGGATTGGAACGCTGTGCGAGAGTAGGCGGGAGCGGGAGCGTTGTGTTATGAAACTTATGTGAAACTTATGAATTCACAATTACGAGTATCCACAATGTATGTTTTGTGAAGTGATATTACGATATGAATAAATGATAACGCTGCCGCGGAACCACTATAATTATGTACACAAATGCACTTTTAGTTGTCGTGCGATTGCGCGATGTCATTGCGCGATTGAATGTTGTGCTTGGCATTTAATAAACTTTGTTATAAAAGATATGGTTCCGTCATAAAAAACCCAAGAATAGTAGTTTGTTACGAACTTACCTACTACTAATTAAGTAGCTAAGAAAATAAAATATTTCACATATTAGATATGAAATCTTAATACAGACTACTGGAAAACTTTAATAGTTATAGTTAATATTAAGCATAAATAGTTTTACTACCATAAATATAATAAGTATAATACAATATACTACGTCATTCAAACGTATACAATAGTTTCTATCTTGATAACTTTTTTATCATCCACACCATTTGAGTCACACTTTATTGTTCATGAATTAATATTTTGACTAGATACTTATTTACTACGGTCCTTTTATATCAACCATGCTACCCTCCCCCCCTTTTCCCTAGGAGGGGTAGGCGCGGGATCCGCGGGGGCGGACACGCGGCGGCGCGCGAGTGCCCGCGGGGGCTCGCGTCATGCGCAGTCGATCCGCGCGCACACGGCCGCGCTCAGGAGCGTAGCGCAAGCGAGAGCGATTTGCACGCACGCTATGACGACCAGGTCACGGGGGGATGGCCGGGATTCCTCGTCATATGCGTCCCTGTTGGATTAATAGAAGAACCTTATTCATGAACATAAAATGGCGTTGTTAACTTACGTCTCTTTCTAGCAAACACAAATGTCTTAGTAAATGATAAGTAATGACTAACAATTAAGGAGTGTGTGGGGTGTGAGATTACAAGATAGAACATTAGAAGAGGCAGTGTGATAAGGGAAATGTGTGGACTGAACGAAGATGTAGTTGTCAATAAATGAAAAAGGTGTTGAGATGGTTTGGACACGTGGAGAGAATGAGTGGAATCAAGGCTAACAAAGAGAGTGTATAAGGGAGAGGTAGAAACGGAAGTTGGAAGGGGCAGACCTCGGCGGACTTCCTCTGATCAGATCAGGTCAAGAGCACCCTAAAACGGCGAGCGTTAATGAGGAATGTTATGAAAGTGAAGGAAGCGAAAGAGGTACCTATGTCAGGATCGTAGCAAGTGGAAATCCGTTGTCTCTGCCTACCCCTCCGGGAAATAGGCGTGATTATATGTATGCATGTATGTATGTAACAAATTTAAACGTCATTTTAGATTTCAGACCTTGACTAACGCCACAAAAGTATAAACATTTAGTAAAAGTCCAGTTGGCTTCTGGACAACTAACATTTCATTTGACGTGATTTAAACTGTGTATTGATGTGAGAATATCTGTATTAAGATGTGGTAATATCAATGACTTAAATCAAGATTCGTGAGAGCGTTTAAGACATACCTAAGTATCAGACCTGAAGACATAAAATATATATTCTCTCTTACCCATGTTCCAACCCAGGTGGTCCCATTATCGTCCTGCAGCACTGCACCACCAGTGCAATAAGAAGACACGCCGCACCCGCCCATAGCACACTCGCCACGCCCGCGCCCGCTGTCGCGCCGCTTGTCGCGGCCCAACCCCGCGATGTGTGGATGGACACAGCTGGGAACAGGATTTTAGTTTATTTATCTGAATAAAATAAAGAACTCAATTTTAAAAAATTTAACGTTTTCGAAAAAATGATTTTCCGGCCGTATAGTGTTTCAAAGGAAAGATGAATTGAACTGAGTACAATTTTAATTTTCGTTAACAAACTATTGCTCTCATAGATTGAAAAAGTTAGTTTACCAATTGCAAACTAATGTATGATTCCCTGTTTAGCTCCGCTTGACGACGCTCGACGATCAACGACGTTTGACGGCCTCCAGCACGACTAATCGATAGTTTTATTTATTTATTTATGGCGCGAGTTTTAATTCTACTCTCCGTCCGCTTTTGAACCCTTCCCGCTCCGCTCATCACCATAATCTTCCTCATCCAAGTGTCACGGGTAACAAAGCATATTATCTTGTGAGCAGGTAATGTAATAAGTACCTAGCGTACCGAATCGTGATCCTTTTTTTGGCATGTGTGCAGAGGTTATTTGACTACAAAGGCCTTTGTAGCTGATGTTATGAAGTGTATATCCCGTACAGTGTTAAATATGCGAACATGCAATGGGAGAGGTTAAAATAACTAAGACGAAAGTTAGTTTAATGAATAAAGTTTAGGAGTTGGGTAAAAAAATGCTTTGAAAATAAATCAAGAACGATGCACGATGTAGCTAGGAACAACATCAGTTTGTCGTTTCTTCCGACCTCAGCTACGTGAAGCCTCGTCAGCTGCCGCTCCGTCGGTTGTTTAACATATTCATTCATAACATGGGAAAAAGCGTATGTAGCACAAAGCGACTACGGGCAGAGCGCCCGACAGGCGGGTTGCTGGCAGTGAATACGTTAAAGAACAATAGTCACCCAATAGCGAAGAAAATAAAAAAAAAAGTTCATCGAGCAATTACTGAGGTCGTTCACGTACTTACTTACTTCGTTGGCTCAGCGACCCAAAATGAGACTTGGCCTCCGACACAAGACAGCGCCACATTTCTCGGTCCTGTGCGACCTCTCGCCAATTGTTGACTCGAAGTTCGCGCAGATCCGCCTCCACCATGTCGCACCAGCGATACCTAGGGCGTCCGATAGGACACCCCACTTACACGTACATTCACGTACATTTACTTTTCTTTAAACATGGACATCTCGCTGTAGCATTGCGTTAAGCGTCCATGCATGGTATATTAAAGACCAGTAGCCTTACTGCACCGCTCGTACCTACATATTAGCACGAGCGATATGTGTAGAAAGTAAGTTACGCAGACGTTAGCGAATATATCAGTGTCAAACTCGTGGTAAGGCTACTATAGTTTGTACTTACCGGCTGCTAAGACGCTGATCCCTCCAGCAGGTATACCAAGCCCCATGTTGAATTTTTGCCTCTCTTCTATGAATGCCACGCTACCCATCACCATGGCTGATATTCCGCATACGATCTAAAACAAATAAAAATGGTGAAAATTATGATTACGGAGATGGTATCTGATATCCATTTATTATATACTGATTTAAACTAACACGATTTTCACTCATAATTTAAAACTAATACGGGACTTAATCGCGTACAAACTTACGTTTATTTATGGCCTGACGTTTCGAACGTGACGTTACGTTCGTGGTCACAGGCAGACACCACCATCTGCCACACACGCCTGCTGTTGCTGCTGCTGCTGATCTGCCTGTGACCACGAACGTAACGTCACGTTCGAAACGTCAGGCCATAAATAAAAGTAAGTCCATTTATTATATTTATGTATCGTCTAGTGCCTACATCACCAGCCTTATTGAGTTTACCGTGGGACTAGATCTATTTCTGTAACTGTCCCATCATATTTATTTATTTGTATACTAGCGACCCGCCCCGGCTTCGTACGGGTTATTAGACGCAAAAAGCTTTTTCTTTCGACTCCCTAGGTTTGTACACTTGGTAACATTTTTAGGTAGTAAAGGGTCAGCTAAATGTCACTTCGATACTAGGTACAAGCTTAGGTATTATTAACTTAGCACTCAAAGTTGTCAATGCATCTGTAATAATTGAGATTGCCTCTGGGCCTCCGAGCCCTCTTACCTATCGCACACATGACCTGTATATTTCAGAGCATATTGTATGCCAAAGGTCATATCGTCAATAAATAACTAATTGATCAATTTTGCACGTCGGCTGGGGAAAGGCTAAAGCCCGATTCACATTTGTCTGACGTATCGTGTTGTGTCGTGTCGCATATCGGTTTCATACATTTAATATGGTTGTGTTCACATTAGTCTGATGCACGATGCGTCAGACAAATGTGCACGCAACCATATTAAATGTATGAAACCGATATGCGTCACGACACAACACGATACGTCAGACAAATGTGAATCGGGCTTAACCAATATGTAGAAATGGCATTAGTCATGCAGAAACATAAAATAAAATAAAATAAAAATAAATAAATAAATAAATATTATAGGGACATTCTTACACAAATTGGCTAAGTCCCACGGTAAGCTCAAGAAGGCTTGTGTTGTGGGTACTCAGACAACGATATATATAATACCTATACAAATACTTAAATACATAGAAAACATCCATGACTCAGGAACAAATATCTGTGTTCATCACACAAATAAATGCCCTTACCGGGATTCGAACCCAGGACCATCGGCTTCACAGGCAGGGTCACTACCCACTACGCCAGACCGGTCGTCGATAAATACCCTCAATTAGCTATTGTATTTTTAATCTGTCATTGTGACTTATTATTTGTAAGAAAAGGATAATTAAGGCTTGTAAAGTTTTATGAATAAGGAGGTAAGTATTTTATTATATTACGATTGCTCGGCACAAGCCTCCGCCCAAAGAGGATTAAGGCTAACCCAATACAGATTGAGGACTACACATATTTTTTTTAAATATTTTCGTAGCTGTATGTAGGCCGAAAAAAGATGTCTTAAATTTGTTCAGATTTATCTGACAATAAGACTAACAGGAATAGCGTACATTACGCTTTCGAACAAAATATATTTTACTAATATAAGTAGGTTATGTTTTGCCAAAAACCGTGGAACATGATAAAATAAGAGCTCGATGAATTGAGAACCTTTTCTCGATATTAAAAACCAAAACAAGCATTCTATACACAGAATACCTATTTCTAAAGAACCCGTATAAAGCAAATTTCATAAAACCAATGCGGCCAAAAATACAGGGGTGCGGGGGACGAGGTGAGCGAGTCCTGTGCCGTGATTGGTCCGTTCAAAGACATGTGGTCCGCCGACTGATAGTATCTCTGAAGAGGAGTAATGTAATGCTGATAATAATGCCATCTCTGGGTTATGCTGGACATATATTCCTAAGCCGTGGTGCCCTGCTGAGCTAAAAAGCGGTATCTCAATTGAAGATTGCATGCAAATAAGTACCTTAAATTTGCATCATAACGTTCCATTTCCAGTTCATTCGTTTTTGAGATACCGCCTTTAGCATAAGGAGGGCTGAGTGTGGCTAGATATCATTCTTGTGTGTAGATAGTAGAAAACAAAATATACCAAAACAAATATTTAAGCAGGTAACTTAATCGTATTTTATTAAATCTAGAAGAATATATTTTAATAAAAAATGTTTTGATAGTGTTACTAACCTTACGTTGCAAATGAACTAGGAAACAAAATAAATTTGAAACGTAAAAGTAGTTTTTTTAATATGTAGTGCAAACACCGTACAATGACAGACTGACGTATTTAGACGAATAAAAAAACCAAATGACGTTTGGTTTGACGGGAAATTTTGAAATTATTTCTAAGTTGTTTTTTAATATAAATTCCGTTTAAACATATTTTTGGTCAGATTTATGTTAAGATATTAACAAACAGCGTTTCTTTATATCACAACCAACCTTGTAAGTTGTGTTGAGTTGTGCTCTTACTCATTCAACCAAACCAACGCAGGCAAGATGAAAAGCAATGCCGGCCGGGCCGCGCCGAATCTGTGTACCTTCTTGTATGTACATCGGTATAAGGGCAAGGTAAGTAAATTTTCGAGTTTATAATATATATATACCTCCTGAACATTTATTTATTATTTCATCTTTATCAAAAGCTTTGATAGAGGCTTCGGGTAAAGCATATTTATGAAATGTTGGCGATGGAACATGGAACATTGTAACATTTCAAATAACAGCCGTTGAACTAGCACCATTCTTAGTGCCCGTAAGGCCCGTCATACACGTTGCTCTAATTATCATAATTAAGATACTATTTTCCGTGCCTAGGTCTTAATCTGATAAATCAACTACAACCTGCCAAAATTAGAAAGACATACATCTACTGATAAAATCCAACCACAATACGTTACCTTTGTCGACATTTTACATGAATAATATCCCGATTCACTGATTTCTTGTTACCTAACATTAAATGTGACAATAGCACACCCTTAAAATGCATGCTCAACACTTGTCCTGTTTCGCTGTAAAATAACCTTTTTATACTTTTGATAACATCTTAACTGTTAATATATTTTCAGGTATTAAAAAGCTTTCAGAATAAAGTTGCGACACGGCAGGTATCGTGCTTTTCTTCGATAAGTTTTTCGATGTTGTCAATGGCAATTTCAGTGAACCTAAAAAAGGAAAATCTACCTAATCTAATGCGCTGTAACACCCAGATCACCGCACCACAAATTGTGGATAAAAAGCTTGAATGTTCTCAAAACTATGAAATATGCGACAAAAATGGATCTAAATTAAATCAAAAAAAGTTGGATCAAACTATTGAAGCTTTCCAAGTTATTTTGGGATCAAGAAGAAGAAATGAATTAGGTTGCCTCTAATTATTGTTTAAAACATAGTCAGGAAATAAATTGTTACATACTTGCTGTTAAGTTATTTTCACGGAAGTGCGCTTAAAGCGTCGCTGTATTTGCATGTGTCTTAGTTACTTGGAATGGAACGTATGTAAATAAGTAGGTACTTATAAATAATATATTGTACTTGATTCAACATAAGTTTTCATTTATTTATTCTGAAAAACTGATTTATGTAGTTTTCTAAGCAAATGGAAATTGGTACGACAAAGATTACTACATAAATCAGTTTCCAATATTAAAGTTGTTACATGTAGGTAAAGAACCCATAAGTGTGTGTGTGTGTGTGTGTGTGTGTGTGTGTGTGTGTGTGTGTGTGTGTGTGTGTGTGTGTGTGTGTGTGTGTGTATGTGTGTGTGTGTGTGTGTGTGTGTGTGTGTGTGTGTGTGTGTGTGTGTGTGTGTGTGTGTGTGTGTGTGTGTGTGTGTGTGTGTGTGTGTGTGTGTGTGTGTGTGTGTGTGTGTGTGTGTGTGTGTGTGTGTGTGTGTGTGTGTGTGTGTGTGTGTGTGTGTGTGTGTGTGTGTGTGTGTGTGTGTGTGTGTGTGTGTGTGTGTGTGTGTGTGTGTGTGTGTGTGTGTGTGTGTGTGTGTGTGTGTGTGTGTGTGTGTGTGTGTGTGTGTGTGTGTGTGTGTGTGTGTGTGTGTGTGTGTGTGTGTGTGTGTGTGTACATGTGTGCGTGTTTACTGCATATACAGTCTCAGAGCAGGACCGCTAGGGGCAGCACTAGTAGAGACGTGAACGTGAAATGTCCGAGAGTTTCTTATCTATTACAGTAATAACATATACTAATCTATGGACTGAAGTAGGATTGGTGGCGTGATTCGAAATTCGAAAATCGAGTAAAGCTACCGTATGCATGGCAGAGGGGGTAGCGGGACTACGCTATGTCTTTAGAATACGTGATCTGTGATCCTATACCAACAAATCGGAAGAGAAATGGCTCCGCAAGATGTGTCGACATCAACAACTGATGAATATGGAAATGCTCTGAAAACACCGTAATCGGATCACCGGGGATGAATATTTAGCTACCAACGTCCTCATAGCTCATAGCTGACTATTTATGATTTTAATTGGAATACTTAATCAGTTGGCTACAGAGATGAACGAACTTAAGGCACATTATGCACGGGTTTTTCATACAAATTTTTAGTATAATAACTGCAAAAAAAATGTATGGAAAATGTCAGCCAGCCGAAATAGGCACTTAGTTCTTTAATCACTTACAGGTTCAAATATGCAATTACAAAAAAACAGGCAAAAGTTCCAGTGCAAAATACTGCGTAGGTATTGCTAATCAAAATTTACTATACTTATAGACCAGGGTCTTGAATTCTTGAGTCTTGGTCCCTTTAGCATAAAGTCATTCGGATCACAAATCAAAGGAAACTGCAGTCAATGGAGTATGGAACGTAATTATAAGCCGATATGTAATATTGTCTTCGGTTACCGCGATAGTTACTCATGAAATAAAACTATGAAAACGGATTATATCGCGTATATTGAATTTATAATACATCCCGACGTTTCGAACTCTTTACAGAGTTTCATAGTTCCGTTTTCATAGTTTTATTTTATAAGCCGATATGGTTTAAAATGGATTGTGATACGAGGATAAATGTTTGACTATTCATTTTCATTGTTCCATAACTTTAATAAATAGCGATGATATTATGCAGGATAGTAGCGAGAAGTTTTTCGAGATCACTCAGATAAACGTCTTAGTTATTGGGTTTTCGACACTCGAAGCATTTTCCTTATTGACTTTCCTGGAAATTCTAACGAACGCTATTTTACTTACTGTAAAAAGGCAAACAATAAAAGAACTCTTATACGATAAAGTAACAAATCGAAAGGTATAACTGTCATGTTTCCAGGAAAAATCTCGACACCTTGAACTACGATTTTTCACGCTCACACACACAGCGACACCTAGTGGATAATTCGACAATTGAAAATAATTTCTTGCAAATAAAACTAGGAAATACACATAGCTTAGACACCTGGGCCCCATTTCTTTATTCTTTATTCTTTATTCTTTATTGTATTGCAGTCATGTTCATAATACATTAGGTGATACAGTTTGAGGATGGTAGATACATGACACCCTGTCAGGGCACTCAATTTTCTTAAGTCTAGGTAAAATCTAGGTAGTCTAGGTAATCTCGAAGGATATTAGTCTAATATTACTAGTGTGTTGTCATGGTAACCCATGCGACTTGACAGTTCGTGGATTAATAATATTAGTCTTAATACCGTTCGAGAAATGGGCCCTGCATGATAAGGCCTGATTAGAACTTTAAGATACGTGTCAAAAGTGACGTTTCTTCAAACAAAAAAGTCACTTTTGACACTGACATATTCCGATCTACGAGTATATGGTATCATTAACAAATTTTCGATTCTTTGGTTGTTAAAAGTTTTCGGCTTCCTCGTGGATTCCTCCACAGCGCCATCTCTACTTAATCTGTCAAATTCGTTGTAATACAACATAATATGTTGTAGAATATTATTCTACAAAAACTATAGTTGGTCAAACCAATTTGCCACTCAGTAACAACAAAGATAGATATAACTCTGTAATAGATGGATACAGTCTAAGGAAAAAACGTGCCTCGAAAATCACGAAAATTTGATTCTCGATCAGATGGCGCCACTAGTTTTGGCCTACTCTCGTATAGAGGGCGTTGACTGTTTCGTTTGTTATTTATAATTTTAACGCATACCAGTGAAAGAACATGGGTCAGAATCATATAAAAATAATTAATGCAAATAGAAAAAACATTTATCCATATTTAAATACATTTTAACGTATTTTTATAAATCTTCATTTTGAGTTTTAAAGTATGTCGATAGATGGCAGTGAATTTAAAGTGGTTACAAAATTTACTATGACAGTACCGCTCTATCTTATTATATCCTCATTGGTAACAACCAGGAAAATTATACTTATCCCTTTCTTTTGGGTGCTAGTACTAGTGTAAGACAAAGATAGTATGATTCTCTCTGTCTATGTTTGAAATGAGACAGACCTTTGACAAACTATAACTTACAATTAAATTTGGTTCGGGTTCTGACAAATTCAGACACCGTCTTTTTTTGAAGTCATTTAAAAATTGATAAATAAGCAAGTATTTTACTTAAGGGCTTCATTTATTATATTTTTTAGTCCCGACAGTTCTTAAGAGTCCCCGGCAAGCTCGGCCGAATTGCACCTTCCCATACAAACGTAGTTCCGCTCTCATTTTAAAACTACGTGTTGGATTGTAATGAAACTTTGCAAATACAATGACATGATGTATATCTAGGTCTGAAATTAGTTTATAGCTCCAGTTTATAAAACAAACGAAATAGAGCAAAAACAAGTTTTGTATGAAAAACTTAAATTAGCTGTATTTTTTTAACTATGGTATCTGTAGCTACATAAACTAATTACAGACATAGATATACCTTATCCTATTGTAAGTACAAAGTTTCAGAGTAATATAGCTAGTCGTTTTAAAATGAATGCGGAACTACGTTTGTATGGAGAACCGAGCTTGCCGGAGACCTTTAACCAATATGTGCTCATTTATAATTGTCACAACTAGAAATGACTCCAATATCCTTTGATTTTGGTAACAGAAGAGACAACGTTTATATTATCGTTGGTGTGAGAGCACTTGAACTTTATTGCCTCAGGATAAGGTTGAAAATGCCATACGAACCTGTAGGACGCGCAGGCGAAGCACCAGAGCAAGAGGGTATGAGAAGCTGAATATAGCGCCGTCCTTGTCCCCCGTCAGCGGCGCCGCCGACTCCTTGCGGCGGGAGAGAGCTGCCTGTAACAATATAAAAGTGCATTTTTAGGGTTCCGTACCCAAAGGGTAAAAACGGGACCCTATTACTAAGACTTCGCTCTGTCTGTCTGTCCGTCTGTCACCAGGCTGTATCTCATGAACCGTGATAGCTAGACAGTTGAAATTTACAAAGATGATGTATTTCTGTTGCCGCTATAACAACAAATACTAAAAACAGAATAAAATAAATATTCAAGTGGGGCTCCCATACAAAAAAACCTGTTTTTTTTTGCCATTTTTTGCGCAATGGTACGGAACCCTTCGTGCGCGAGTCCGACTCGAACTTGGCTTTCCCCCCCTAAAGGATGATTTCTGGGATAAAAACTACCCTATGATCTTCCCCGGGACTCAAACTAGCTCTATACCAAATTTCAACTAAATCGGTTTAGCGATTTAAGCGTGAAGAGGTAACAGACAGACAGACACACTTACGCATTTATAATAACAGTAACAGCAGCTAGAGTAAGTTTAGCGTCTGGACAAAGTCTTATAGCAATCATTCAATTTGAGCATAATACAAATTACACAAGGCAACTCATTAATTATCTCAATTACACCATGATTCCACCCCGCTTTTCACCCTCTTAAGAGATAATTTTCGGGATAAAGACTATCCCCGGGACTCAAACTATGCCGATACCAAATTTCAACTAAATCGGTTTAGCGATTTAAGCGTGAAGAGGTAACAGACAGACAAACAGACACACTTTCGCATTTATAATATTAGAATGGATTTTATGCTTTAGCTAATCAAAGCTCTGGTTTCCTAAGATAGCGGAGCCGTTATATAGCGGCCGACTCCATACAAAATACTACGCATCCATATCGTCGCTATACTTAAGGGGCCCACTGACTATCAGTCCGCCGGACGATATCGGCCTGTCAGTTGTTCGGAACTGTCAAATTTTTGTTCTAACTGACAGGCCGATATCGTCCGGCGGACTGATAGTCAGTGGGCCCCTTTACTCAACCTCATATATGCAACAATCATTTGATGGAAATGTCGCTTTTCTTTCATTCGGTATACGGGTGTTTTTGTCATCAAATGAGTGTTGCAGATACGAGGTTGAGTAAGTATAGCGGTGAGCGGTGATATTTAGCCGTATTATTATACGAGCTTAATATCTTTCTTTTTAGGGTTCCGTACCCAAAGGGTAAAAACGGGACCCTATTACTAAGACTCCGTCTGTCCGTCTATCCGTCTGTCCGCCCGTCTGTCCATCTGTCTGTCACCAGGCTGTATCTCATGAACCGTGATAGCTAGACAGTTGAAATTTTCACAGATGATGTATTTCTGTTGCCGCTACAAAAACAAATACTAAAAACAGAATAATATAAATATTTAAATGGGGCTCCCATACAACAAACGTGATTTTTTTGCTGTTTTTTCCGTAATGGTACGGAACCCTTCGTGCGCGAGTCCGACTCGCACTTGGCCGGTTTTTTTATAACTGGCGTTACGAGATCAAAGATTGATACGGTAATTTTATCGCCTGGTCTACTGTCTTTGTTCACGGCCAATGATCGTTTTGAAAGGCTGTCACTTGGTATAAAGGAAACATCTGTAGGCGAAAGGCTGTTTCCACCAGAGCTAAGCAGATATCTTCATGATAGTATTTTTAGAATAGAATAGAATAGTTTTTATTTGTAAACACACAGATAATAGACATACATGAAAAGAACATAGTGAAAATAAAGTGTCACGAAATGGCCCCAGCCATGGGTCATGCCATGCCAATGGGTGCCATGGGTAGCAATGGGTATTTTTGTGTAACAGGTACATAATATAGGTTCTTCTCGAGCCTGTCTTTACAAAACTCAACTTTGTTTGTTTTTGTAATTTTGGCCCCTGAATTTTGAGACCTAATTATCTACCGTTGCACACAATATTTTTTCTAAGACAGCAGCAAACACCTAAAATAAATAAATTCAAAGTAAATAATTGTTTGTCGATCTTTGCCTACAAGTCAGAATAAAATAAAATAAAAAACTCCTAAAGGGGCCGACTAATTAGCCTCATGCATGAAGTTTATATTTGAACGAAATATGTTTTATTCGGATGTTTGTTACCGTTATATCATGTTACAAATGCATTTCCGTTTTTAAATTACCATTTAATTACTTAAAATTATAAATAAAAAGTACAAAAATTTGCCCGCGAAAAGCTAGTGAGCGAAACGCTCGAAACGCCACGAGACGTCACGCGTTCGACAGATTAGTGTCATTAGTAGCAAACGTCAGTTGGGCCGCCCAACGTGTGACGTCATCACGCTCTGTCGAATTCGCGCCAAAAATTATGAGCGTTTCAACCGCTCAAAAATTTTCAACATTTTAAATATTTTTTTAATAAAATAATGTTAAGGTTTACAAAAGTATTTTTATCATTTCCGGTGTTCCAACGATATAAATTATGAATCGAAAAATAAAAATAAATTCATGCATGGAGCTAATTACCAGTCCGCCGGACGATATCGGCCTGTCACTGTCAGTTGTTCGGAACAGTCCAATTTTTGTTCTGACTGACAACTGACAGGCTGATATCGTCCGGCGGACTGATAATCCGTGGGCCCCTTAAGAACACTGCTGTTAGGATCTTAAGAACACTGCGCCGGGTCCCCGCGCGCTGCACTTCTAATAAAGTTGATTTCGATGACAATGATTAAAAATGTACTAAGATGATAAATGCAAAAAGTATAACATTTGTTTTGTTTGACATCATTTTGATGACACGGTCTAAGTTTGTATTAGCCTCCGTGATTATTATTTTCACCCCACATTGGTACCACCACGTACCAGCATCAGCTTCGCGCATGCTCATACTACCAACAGTTCGCGCAGTACCATCGTTACCACTATTAATTAACTATTTATAAGTCTTATCACTACGGTATAAGAGCTACCATTGGTAATTTAGTTCCGTTTCAGTTTAACTTAGCAACAGTTGTGTCAGTATTTACATAAAGTAAACAGTGCACGGACTGTTAGTGTTTACTCTCGTATTTGCCTATCGTCAAAGTCTATCGTGTAAATTTAGATTTTAGTGCACACAGAGTCAGTGGATGGCGTTTAAACAAAAAGGCTATATTTTCACGGGAACGGTTTTGAATCTATAGATAAATGTGATGGTTATTGGATACTTGCAAGCATTTTATAATTGCGTGGAAAAGACAAATATATTTAAACTTATTGGTCAGGAAATACAATCGATGGGAGTTAATTTCAAGAGATAAGTAGACAAAAATTTCAAGTCCAAATCAAAGTTGGTAGTTAGTTTGTTTGTCATTGTTGTCAGTCATTATCATAGCCGAAATACGACCACTGCTTTACGCTACCCCCAAGGATCCTCACAACGACTGGTTCCTTCTATTGCTTCGATCGGCTAAATGAATACAATAAGCGTATTCATTCAGCCATCCCCACACTACTACATCTATTGCTTGGATCTCTGGTTCGTGGTTGCAGGTTGCCACTCATGAACTTACCTCTAAGAAGATAATATATAGAAGTAAAAATGAGTGACTTGGACAGTGATGTTGAAGAGAAACCAGTCAAAGTTGTGGTTGATAGTGAGTCGGATAGCTACGAAGATGAGCCGGTGGCGGCACCTGGTGAGGCGCAGACGCTGGTGGAACGTGAGTGAATTTGAACTTTATTAGGCAGTTTGTAAACAGCCCAGTTCCGGGCTCTTAGTTTTGTCCACTTTTCTTTCAGTTGTTTTGCACAGCTTAGGGCGGGTTTATCTAGACGGCGACGCGCGAATTCGCATGCGAGTTTAGTTACGTCCAATTTAGTCGGACGAGCAAACACCACAATGTAATAAAAATCGCATGCGAGTTCTCACACCATCTAAATAAGCCATTAAACTCGCGCAGCGCAGTTGATATCAAAAGCTAGTTTGTCTTTGAGACCATGAGGGCAATATCGTCTTTGTAACGCCGGAGGAAATTTCAACGTTTATTATACGCGTAAAACGCGCCGTTTAAGTAAATATGAGAGAGAGAGAGAGAGAGAGAGAGAGAGAGAGAGAAAATTTATTTAACATCACAAAACATTATTAAAAATAAAATATGTAGGTTAATAGTTTACTAATGTACCTAACTAGATACATTACTTCTTAACTAAATTAATTGACATTGGCATTAAAGACAGCGTGATGTTAAAAAGGAGTCTCGACTCAGCATAATGTTGCAGTAAATTTACTGCAACGCTGGTTTTCAGTCGGATCCTATAAACAAAAAGAAACACTAAGTACCTATTACATAATAAAAGGAATAAAGACAAAAAAGTTTTAAGTGATAAAAGAAAAAAAAAGAAACCTTAAGTATTAAGAACATTAAATGAGAAAAAGAAAGATAAAGAATAGGTATATGGAAGGTGTATGAAATGAAAGTGTGCATTGTGTTGTTGAGTGTGTAGTATTATTATAAGTATTTAAAAATTATAAAGGATTTTTTGTGTTTTTGTTGGTTAAGATATATATTTATACGTAGGTAAGACTGATATCTGAAGTGTAAAGTGTGAATGTGCGTATTTGTAAATAATATTATATTTAATGTCATTATTGTATGTATTATATGGCTGGGCTATAATCAAAGATAAGAGGGTATTGCTCTACCGCCAAGAGGTAGTTCATTTTGAATCTGAAGAAGGTGTCGCTTAAGCTGTGTTTTAAAACTTTTAAGAGAATTTAATATCTTTAATGGCGGAGGTATATTATTCCAGCACTTAGTTGCTGTGTATTTAAAACTACCTCGAAATGCGGAGGTGCAGTAATGAAAAGTTACTAATTTGTTGTTGACCGATCTAAGACCATATTTCATAGAAGTGTTTGAACGCCAGGTGAACTTTTGGAAGAGGTACTCGGGTTTTGAAAACTTTAATACTCCAAACAACAAGGAAGATAGATGAAGTTCTCTTCTGTAAGTCATTTTAAGAATGCCTGATGAATTTAAGTAAGGTGTCACGTGCGTTCGTGGAGGGATTCTAAAACAGTAACGTGCACATGCATTCTGGACTCTTTGTATAATGCGTTCAGTTCTAGCTAACAACCGTGGTCCATAAACCACGTCCGCGTAATCAAACTTTGAGAGTATTAGCGTATCACAAAGGTTGACTCGAAGGTCTACGCTAAGAAAATCACGGATTCTATAGAGGACCTTAAGTCTATAAAATGAGTTTCGGGCAATATCTGCTATGTGACTTTCAAAACGAAGACATTCATCCATTATAACACCTAGATTACGCGATTCAGAAACACGATCTATTTCTTCGCCTGAAATGGAAATGATAGGTTTATGGTTATCTATTTGTATTATATGATGTTTGGAGCCAAAAATCATAACTTTTGATTTATTAGGATTAAGTACTAAAGAGTTCGATGATGACCAAGTCGTTATGTTATCTAAGTCTTCATTTATTTTGGCAACTGCTACAGCCACATTAGCAGGATCACATGGGATGTAGATTTGGATATCGTCTGCGTATATGTGGAAGTTACTATGTTTTAGTACATCACGGACATCAGCTGTATATAGGATAAATAAAAGCGGGCCTAAGATCGACCCCTGTGGCACTCCTCTAGATAAAATAGATGGTTTAGATTTCAAAAACATACCGTTATTATCTGTAAGTTTGATAACTTGCGTTCGACGATTAAGATAACTCGAAAACCATTTAATTGAGTCTGGTTCAACGCCATAGTATTTCATTTTGGATAACAATAATTTTGTATTAATAGCATCAAAGGCACGTGAGAAATCAACAAGTGTCATTATAGTTCCCCTGCCCATATCCTGTGCAGATAGTATATTGTCTACTACATCAAGAAGTGCAGTTGCCGTACTACGCGATTTACGAAACCCAGATTGCTGAATAGGAAGAATTTGATTTCTTTCAAGAAAAGCATATAACTGTGTGTATACAATGCGTTCCAATATTTTAGATATACAAGGAAGAATGCTTATTGGTCGCAAATCTTTAAAACTAGTGATATTTTTTTTTAGGAAGAGGCGTTACCAAAGCCACTTTCCAGGCATCGGGGAAGACTGAGGATGTTATGGATTTATTTATTATTACAGTTATTGTACTTAGTGAACGAGGAAGAGTTAGAAGTAGCATATCTAAGTTAATACCGTCATCACCCAGAGCAGAGGATTTAAGTGATCTGATTATTTTAAGCACAGAGATCTCATCGACTGGCTCTAACCTAAATGATGAAGTATGATAGTGGTTGGATTCAAAGTAAGCCTGATATGGTTGTGGAGCTACAGGACTGCCTGGAACTTGGAGGAAATGTGAATTAATAAGATCTGGGTCACGTAAATGAGTAGGAATTTCATGGTTCTGAGAGTTATGAGTTATTTTCACGGTACGTTTAAGATTGTTCCATAGAGACCGAGAGTTACTAGCATTATGGTTAATATTTTGGTTGAAATAAGCCCGTGTTTCATTAAATAGAGCTTTGTTGACGCAGCTTTTTAAATCAGTGTAGTATTTTTTATGTTCATCTAATCCAGATGCCCTAAACCTATTATGAGCCTGATCACGCAGGCGCATCATTTCCCTAATCGTATATGTTATCCAAGGATAGCTTCTTTCTCTGATAATAACCAGTTTTTGAGGTGCATATAAGTCGAACAGAGATAAAACTATGCTATTAAAAGAATTGACCATATCATTTACGGTTGATAGTGAAATGATATTGTCCCATTGAATATATTCAAGAGATTTGTTAAATATTAGTAAATCAATATCTTTTAGTGGTCTTAGAATAACTTGCTGAGGCACAGGTTTAATTTTCTTTATATTTAGTTCACAAGTTAGGAATGCATGGTGACTAAGAGTAGGTATATAGTCTACTTGAGTGTTTAAAACGGCAATGTTGCTACAAATCAAATCTATCAATGTACTGCTATGACTTGTAAAGTGAGTTGGCTCATTAACATATTGTGTAAAATTTAAATAGTTTAAAAATTTAGTGAGTTTAGTACAATTTCGGTCTTTATTTAACAAATTAACATTAAAATCTCCCATTAACATAATATAGTCATAACTAGAGAATGAGGAAATAGTTTCAGTTAGTGAATCTATAAAAGTATCAATGTCTAACCATGGTCTAACTAACTGTCTAACTTAAGCCACATTTGTTCAACTACGGAGTCAGAGGGATGAGCACAGCGCCGCGCAGTAATGCCTTTCCTGATGTAAAAGCCGACGCCGCCACCGCGTTCGCGCACCGAGCGAGGCCGTGGGACGTGGCGCAGGCTATAGTTCGGCAAGACAGGTGCCCGCCCCTCTTCCCCTTCCCTTATAATAACAAATTGGTTTTTTGACACACTTGAAAATCATCTAAGCTGAAAGTTTCATTAAGCGGGTATTTTTAAGAGTCCCCGGCAAGCTCGGCCGAATTTCACCTTCCCATACAAACGGAGTTCCGTTCTCATTTTAAAACTACGTGTTGGATTTAAAAATTTGCACATACAATGACATGAGGTATATCTAGCTCTGTAATTAGTTTATATAGCTCCAGTTTATAAAACAAACAACACAGAGCAAAAATAAATAAATTTGTATGAAAAACTTAAATTCGGTGTATTTTTTTTACTATGGCATCTGAAGCTACATAAACTAATTACAGACATAGATATACCCTTTGCTATTGTAAGTACAAAGTTGCAGAGCAATCTAGCTAGTCGTTTTGAAATGAGAGCGTAACTACGTTTGTATGGAGAACGGAGCTTGCCGGGGACCCTTAATACATTAAATTTACCTGTTAATGTTACATTGCACCACCATTGCACGTACCATAAAGTGCACCAATTTTTCTTTATTTTTCATTCAATTTATTTAATACACCACAAATAGCTGGCGTTTTAATAAAAATTGCTTCATCAGCTGAAAACGAATTACTTATTCAAGTAAATCTAATTGGAAATCGCGTACAAAACATATTGGCATTTGAAAGTATGTAATAAGTATGTACGCAGAATAGTTAATGTCTTCCGCAGACTTCATTGCTAGTGGTTTCAGCTGAAATGTAATTTTTGCATTATATTTAATAACTGCCGTAATAGATAAGTATGTTTTTTTGTGAAATATTGCAAAACATATTTTGCGACATTTTACTTAATTGACGTTTTGAGCAAAGAGCATATAATCCAAAGAGTAAAGTGTAATGGTAAAGAGAGATTGAAACATTTTATGAAAACTCATTTGAAAGCACCATCTCTGATTTGCTCCCGAAACTAACTATATATGCACTTCTACATAAGCATCCGTACGTGTACTTTCGTCCTACATAATATTTTGTTTGATTTCTTGTAACTTATAGAAGAAATTTGATAAAAAAAAAACTGTGACAAGTGGCAAATTGAATGTCATCAATCTGGTTACTTTTGAAAAGTATTCCAGTCAAGTATGACAGTTTATTTTCTTCATAATCAAAGTGCTGTCATAACGCTTAAAGAGGTTTTAATGTTTATTTATTATTTGCTGTACGAAGACCATGATTGTAAAGAATTAAGTTTGTCCTCATCAAAAAGTTAAAAAATAGGGAAAAGTGTGATTGCTTCATGTAAGCGATGATAACCGGTCAATTAACAGTTACTGAGTGTAATGATTTCCACATAAAAACTATCCTATGTCCTTCCCCGGGACTCAAACTATCTCTATGCCAAATTTCAACTAAATCGGTTCAGCGGTTTAAGCGTGAAGAGGTAACACACAGACAGACAGACAGACTTTCGCATTTAAATTATTAGTATGGATTAGTATGGATAGTATGGATATGTACCTAGATGACAGCTGTCACCGTGCCCAAGCTATGTGAAAAAAATATACAATAAATAACTCTATGGTTTACACTTGTGCGTTCACTATTCGCTCCCTTATTGATCTACTTAAACTGAACTGAACTGAACTGAACTGAACTGAACTTAAATCGCAGGGCTCGTACGAGTCTGTCTAAATTCTAGAACTTTTGTTTGTCTGAAAAAATCCAAAATACAAAGGAATGAAAGGCCTTTTTAAGGCATCTAGGCATAATTAGGTATAATTTAAACATGATTTAAAGCCTTTTGAATACAAGTAGGTCCTCGAATTATTGGAAATGTTAATTTATTCTTAAAGCATATTTGTACAAGGTATTTCCTCTCTTGTGGCCAAAGCCTCCAATCAAAATCTTGAGCACTTCTTCATTAAAAGTAAATAAACTTCCATTTCCAATATGCAAATTCCGAATCCGCCTACATTACCTAGTTAATTTTAAGATGTCGTACTTTCATATAACTCTTACAAGTTTATAACTGTCTACGTTACCAATACCGGAATTTTCCGATATCGATAATTATTATTTAACCAAGATAGATATAACTCCGTAATAGATGGATACAGTCTAAGGAAAAAACGTGCCTCGAAAATCAAGAAAATTTGATTCTCATTCAGAGGGCGCTACTAGTTTTGGCCTACAGTCGTATAGATGGCGTTGACGGTTTCGTTTGTTATTTAACAATTTTAACGCATATCAGTGAAAGAACATGGGTCAAAATCATAAAAATAATTAATGCAAATAAAAAAAAAACATTTATCTATATTTAAATACATTCTATCGTATTTTTATAAATCTTCATTTTTAGTTTTAAAGTGTGTCGACAGATGGCAGTGAATTTACCGGGGTTACAAAATTTACTATGACAGTACCGCTCTAGTATAAGTTACTCTATGTTATTAATTATATTTCGTTGAAAATAGGCAGGGCATAATGTTACTTCCTGCTTTGTTGTACGAGTAAGAAACTATTTTAATTTTTATATGCTTTTTTACCTAATTTGATATTAAATAATAAGCTTACGATTTTGCCCATGTACCTAGAAAAACAGACTTTTCTTTGTCTAAAGGGGCCCACTGACTACCAGTCCGCCGGACGATATCGGCCTGCCAGTTGTTCAGAACTGTCAAATTTTTGTTCTAAACAAGTTCTAAACCCTTAACTCTAATTGATGAACCTCGATAAACATTTCAAACATGGAGACTATATAATTTCAAACCTCGTTTGAATTTTGAATTTATTTGATCGTTGTTTTAGTACTCGTGTAAAAAGTTTCAATTGCACTCATATTTAAAAATTAAATTAATACATCAACGTCAATGACACGAGTGATTGATTATTGATATGTAAACAAATATTTATTGAATATTTACTCAGATAAACAATACAGTATACTTGCTTTGAAGATATTTGAGTTGAAATATATTTATTGGTTGCAGTACACGCTGACCACGGCAAAATGGCCGAAGCACCGCCATTACCGCCAAAGCCCAGAAGAAAGCGATTCATTCCAAAATATGATGTGGACGGAGTGCATCGGATCGCTATCGGCGAAGAAACCCAAATACAAATTGAAATGGTCATGGGCCAGGACATCACCCCCCAAAGCCCCTGGAAGCTCGCCAGTAAAGCCAAAATTATGGAAAACATAGATGTCGGCGGCGAACTATCAGAATTTTTCCCGTTGAAAGCAGAATTAGAGGCTTATACACAAAACGAAGTTCTAATGGGATTCATAGAAGATGACTCTAATGATCTCGATGAATTCTACGTTTGTACTACTGTTGAAGCAAGAGACCACTGTAAATTTCAGTCAGAGAAATTTCTAAAAAGACAGGCAAAGAAATTACAAAAGGCCGTGGAAAAGAAACCACGTCCTTGGAAGAGTCTTGGAAGTGAAATAGAGATTACTGAACTCATTCCAATAAATACTCGGCCATTTTTAGAGCTGGAAATAAAAACTGCGTTCCCCACTGTGTACCAGCCAGAGAAATTCAGCATCAGAGACTCGAGCTCTGTTCGAGATGGTTACTTAGAACTCACGCCGTACAGACAGAAGTTCAACTGTGTATTTCAACGGAGAATAGACACAGGGGTTCAAGCAAATCCAGCTAGAAAAACTAGACATGCGCAAACTGAGTTGAGATACCCGCAAAATGTCTGGACGCAATCTATCGCTGATGCTCTAGGCGGGAACACAACAGAAGCAGGTGGTGGTGGCGATACAAAAACTGAAAAAGGTGCTGGTGGTGATGGTGTTGCCGACGATGATGATGAAGATGAAAAACCCGAAAAAGAACCGATAGATGAAGTCGCACTTAAACCATTTCGAGACGCTGAAATGCGCATGCGGCGGGCGTCTTATATAAAGCTAATGACCAATTTCATGACTACTAAAGATTCTGAAATGGACTCTATTATAGCGCTTAATACAGTCATGGACATGTATTGTAACGATTATCCAAACTTAGTGACACAGAAAGCGACTGGCGTAGTATACGACTCCATGACGTTTGAGGATTACGTTTGCTTTACAGACGTCAGAGCCAAAAATAAGTACGTGTCCTCTGCAGTTTTTCATCCTATGTGGACTGGAATTGTCGCTATTTCCTACGCTGACGCTTCACCTGCTGTGATGAATACGCTTAGCACACGTCCTGATCCAATCAAAAGGGCGGTGTATGGATTGAACCCTGTTATGATCTGGAGTCATATCGATAGTTTAATCCCAAAACTTTACCTCGAATCTCCGCGCGAAGTGAAGGTGCTTTCGTTTTGCCCTTTTAATGAAAACATACTGATCGGTGGATGTATAAACGGTCAAGTTGTTGTTTGGGATTTGACTAACAAGCTAGAAAATGTAGAGAAGATTGAAGTATTGACTGAAACCAGGGAAAAGTATCGTATAGCAATGAATGCACATATGGGATGGATGAAGAGGATTTCTGATAAGGCAGTGGTGCCCGCAACTGCGTTGAGCAATTTGATGACGAATCATTACGGCGCTGTAACTGCTATCGAGTGGCTCTCGCCTAACTTTTTTATATCTCAAACTGGACACACAGAGCTACTAACTGATGGGAAAAAATCATCTATATTTTTTACTGGCTCAGAAGATGGTACAATATTAATTTGGAACCTGTCAGTCGAAAATGTGGCAGTGTTTGGGGGCAAGAAGGTTAAGAAATCTTTGCGCATTGCTAAAAGGCCATCTGGATTATTAGTTGATGTTTCACCATTCTGTGTCTTAGATCGCGTGTTTCAACCCACTTATAAAATTATACTTGGAATAACGGGGCAACCCGACACGCTTGCACTACAGAGTTTGGCTATGACCCCTTGTCCGATTACTTACACTTATACACCTAAGCCTATTGCGACAGGCAGGAAATATTTTACATGTTCGATCTTGCCCCAGAAAGAAGAAGATCTAAACACAGTCATGTACTGCGGCTCACAGCACGGAGAGATGAGAAGAATTACATGGGAGGGTCACGCGTTCAATACTGGAGAAGTTGTCAACTCTGAGTACTGCGCCATGAAGTATCGTTGTTACATTCACGATGGAATAATAACATGTTCTAAGAAAAATCCATTTCTTCATCATGTCACCATGACTGTTGGTGGAAAGATAATAGCAATCTGGTCTGACAAGTTGATGAATCGGCCTCTGATATGGAAAAAGCGCCCTCACAGATTAACTGACGCTGTTTGGTCACTTTATAAGCCAAGTCTGCTTTTTATCACCACGGGTGAAGGTAATATGGAGACTTGGGATTTATTACTGAGAAGTGATTTACCTATTGCAGTACAAACACTCTCCGGCACACAGCTCACGGGTATAAACTTACACACGTTACCTTTAGCAAAGAATATCATCGGAGTAAGTGACTCCAATGGTTCCTTTCAAATGTTCTTAGACCCACCGATATTTATGATCGAAAACGAATCTTACAAAGCTCGCTTTGACAGCATGCTTAGCAGAGAGCTTAACGTAATGCAATCGTTTATATCATGGCAAGATAATTGGCTGAAACAAAACCCTCAAGTTCTGCTAGAAATAAAGAGAAAAGAAGGAGCACTGCTGTTAGAAAAGGAGGAACAAAAGAGAAAAGCTAAAGAGGCAGAAGAGAAACGACTAGAAGAGGAAGCGGAAGCGAGAAGACTAGCAAAACAACGAATTATAGGACCGGCAGAAAGATGGACCATGATAGTTAACAAATTGATAGAACGAACTATAGCAGTCAAGAAAAGAATAAACAAAGCAGAACTCATAGAACAAGAGAAGCCTCTTCGCGAATTGGAAGCTCAGCGTTTAGAAAAAGAAAGAAGAATGCTCGAGATTATGAAAAACCAGACAAACATCTTTAATGACACCGTGGCTATCCTATTTCCTGAGGCTATAAAAAAGCCACCAAAACCAGCGAAGACGTATCTACCTCCTGACAAAGGTGCAGTAAAGAGAGAGTATATAGAAGACTATGAATACTTGAAAGAATCAGCAATGAGGACTGTGAAAGAGAATCCATACCACGCGTCTTTCTCATGGGAAGCCACACTGAGCGAAGGGAAGGAGAGACGCGAAGCGCTAAATACTTATGAGGATTATCTTAACGTGCATAAAGCTAGACTTAACTTTGATGTGCAAGATTTGACGGTACGACCACAGCTGAAGAAAGAGAGTAATAAAGAAGCGGTTTCCACCGTTGAGTTTAGTGAGGCGACAACGGAGACGTGAGTACTTCATTGTTTGAAACAGTATTTAATTCTAAAACTTAAATTTTTCTTGTTCATGTTTTTGTTTTCCTTTATCTGTAGAAACTATGTTCAGTCTGAAAAAATATACTATTTTAGTCTCATACGCCGACTTGGAAACTTACGGCAATGAGATATTCAATATCTATTATTTCTATAAATCGAATAATACAATTATATTTTGTAATTTTAGTCTTAGTCAAATATATTATTCTATACTACTGTTATTTTTAATTTAATTTAAGTAGACGTAGTTTCAGTTTCGATTAATTTCATTTCAAGAACTTAAAAGTAAATAACAATAATTTTACTACATAGGTATATTATAAGCAAAGCATTGTTTAATTCATAGAGTATGAGATTAGAACTGTCCAAAATTTTCATACAAATCCACGCCAGCTTTCTTGCATTAACTATACCTTACAGTATAATTTTCCGTAGCATTCGTTGTCAACCAAAACTCACAATCATTAGCTATTTTTCGAAACGTTGTATTTAGTAGCTGCTCTTACTGAAACATTTAAAGTATCGAATTTGTATATCTATGTAGATTTCAACAACTATAAACCTTTATATATTAAACTCATAGAGAAAAGAACAGAAAATGTCTCTGTCGCTTTCTGTAAGGTGCATCCCTTGAAATTTGCAGTTGATAAAAAGGCTATCAGAAACTTTCGAGAGATTCACTTTGAAGAATGAAACAGAACTCTTACGTGATATCATTCAAAGTCTTATATATTAGGGCCTAAAGCGAAAAACGAAAACGAAACATTACTACTATTAAACGTTATCTGTCTCTCTATCGCTCTTGCATATTTGATCTACAGAAGGGCAGATGAAGAGATTTCGTTTTTCGCCGTCGGACTGCTCCTTAAGAATGTGTTTTGCGCGCAAATTCCAAAAGCCTAATAAAGTGTCTTGTTCGGATCTTATTGTACAGTATAGGAGGGAGATGGCTATTTGCAGTTTGCTATGTTCGGGCAGAGATACAGAGACAGGCAGAGAGAGTATGTGTGTCAGTGAAAAAGAGAGATAGAGTGGAGTGAACTGTGTAAAAATAGTGAGAAGGAAAAGGATAGACTTACCACATTCAGCTCCTCCATGTCGTCTTCGCATGAGAAGTTAAACGAGGGACCCGAGCATAGTTTGCGCTTCATAGCAAGCCCGGCGGCGGTCGGCGTCGATCACTATCTGGAACAACGGCAAGTTTATACTTTTCCACCCTGTATACTCCTTAGGGAGGCGCCTAGCGACATCTGCCGTAAAAGTATTACACTTCCAGAGTTCCAAGTAACATTGGAAATTCACCAGTAACCCTGACATAAGTCACATAACATAAGTGACATAAGTCAGGGTTACTGGTGAATTTCCAATGTTACTTGGAACTCTGGAACCTTAAGTTAGCTCATTTTACTTAAAGGAAACATTCTTTTACTTTTCAAAATAAACAAAACTGCATTCAAAGATTTTTTTTTTTTTAAATATTGCTTGTCCATGAGTACTAAATATTCGATTTTATGGATATTATGTTTCTTGGAGAAATGTTATCATTCAAGTGTTAACTGTATCGAAAACTAGAATAAAATAGCGAGTGTTTATTTTTTGGAATTTTTGGTCGGTTCGATTCCCGGGCGAGACAAGCGAATTTAAAAAATCCTTGAATGCAGTTTTGTTTCTTTTTAAAATAAGTAAATTTCCTTTAATTAAAATGAGCTAACTTAAGGTTTTAAGGCACTTTCTCTCCAGGGCCCATAATTTTTTTTCACACTGTATTATAAAGTATATGGTGGCGATATTCGCTGTCAACGGGTAAAAGCCTCGGTAGCTCAGTTGGTAGAGCGGCAGGATGGTATCCCCGGGGTTGCAAGTTTGAGTCTCGCCCGAGACAGTGAGTTTTTCCACTTTTCCTTTTGGTGTGTTTGGGGTATTTGGGGTGTTTGGGGTATTTATAAGCGTAATTCTGACTACTTCCAAGTAATTTTGATAATCATACACAACTCCACCATAATCTTAGTTAATTTTTAGGGTTCCGTACCCAAAGGGTAAAAACGGGACCCTATTACTAAGACTCCACTGTCCGTCTGTCTGTCACCAGGCTGTATCTCATGAACCGTGATAGCTAGACAGTTGAAATGTTCACAGATGATGTATTTCTGTTGCCGCTATAACAACAAATACTAAAAACAGAATAAAATAAATATTTTAGTATATCGTAATACAAAGGACATACATTTAAGGACAACCATGATATGAAACCCATATTTCCAACCTTGTTTTTACGCGATAAGTTCGAACTAGATCGCAAATATTGCAAAACCGCAAAAAATGTTGATATTTCCCTTTTCATTTTATATCTACAACCGCTCCCCGTGCAAAATCACCTACAGATTAATGGCGGAACAATTCCAGAAGTCTGGATTAGTCGCGATAGCTTGCCGAGCGCTGGCGAACATTAATACAGATTAATAGATTATATAACCAACATTAATACATTCGGTGCCAGACTTCTGCCCTTTTTCATTAAGAGGCCCCCTTAGCAAGGCTTAAGGGGCCCACTGACTATCAGTCCGCCGGACGATATCGGCCTGTCAGTTGTTCGGAACTGTCAAATTTTTGTTTTAACTGACAGGCCGATATCGTCCGGCGGACTGATAGCAAAGATAGATATAACTCCGTAATAAATGGATACAGTCTAAGCAAAAAACGTGCCTCGAAAATCATGAAAATTTGATTCTCGTTCAGAGGGCGCTACTAGCTTTGGCCTAGTGTCGTATAGATGGCGTTGACGGTTTCGTTTGTTATTTAACAATTTTAACGCATATCAGTGAAAGAACATGGGTCAAAATCATAAAAATAATTGATGCAAATAAAAAAAATCATTTATCCATATTTAAATACATTTTATCGTATTTTTATAAATCTTCATCTTTAGTTTTAAAGTTTGTCGACAGATGGCAGTGAATTTACTGGGGTTACAAAATTTACTATGACAGTACCGCTCTAGTATAAGTTACTCTATGCTGATAGTCAGTGGGCCCCTTTAGAGGCAAGCTCGGCCGAATTTCACCTTCCCATACAAACGGAGTTTCTTTCTCATTTTAAAACTACGTGTTGGATTGTAATGAAACTTTGCATATACAATGACATGAGGTATATCTAGGTCTGTAATTAGTTTATATAGCTCCAGTTTATAAAATGAATAAAATAGAGCAAAAACAAGTTTTGTATGAAAAATTTAAATTCGTTGTGTCTTTTTTACTATGGTATCTGAAGCTATGACCTAGGTATTCCTTATCTTATTGTAAGTACAAAGTTTCAGAGCAATCTAGCTAGTCGTTTTAAAATGAGAGCGTAACTACGTTTGTGTGGAGAACCGAGCTTGCCGGGGACTCATTTGCCCACGAGACACATGGGTAGATTAGGTAGGTACCAGATGAAGTTGGCGGACACATTTATTCTGTAAGTACGTATAGATTCATCACATCAGCTACTTTTGATTTTGACTGTATCTACACGTATTTGAAGTCTGTAGGTAGTAGGTGTAGGTAGTGTAAATTTCATTCGAGAGCGTGACGTGACGTATGCGCGATTTTGTATGGGATTTTGAGTTTCCAAAATGTCCCGCCTGGCGCGCTGTTCACAATCCCATACAAAATGAGACAACGCAAACGCGTACGTCCGTCACGCTATCTAATGAAAATTGTGACGTTTTCAATCAAAAGGTACCATTGTCGCTTACCATAAGGATGAAAATTGCCTGTATCTACGAATAACCTGTCAGAGCTGCCTATTGTGGCGTAATATGCACTCATGAATTTGTACCACAATGACATGACCAATATTGTATCTGTGTATATTAGCAAAATAAATAAATTGAAATTGAAAAAAGAGCGTCCTTATGGCAAGCGACAATTTGGTACCTTTTGCTTGAAAACGACACAAATTTACACTAGGGGTCCTGTTAAAGGGCTATATAGGTCGGGCGGCAATCATACGAATCTCGAGCTCATCCTATATTGGTCGGTATATAAACTCATTTGCCCGGGTTTTGTGAGACCAAATAGAATAAGCTGGCTCGAGATTGGAATTTAAGATTTAAAGCGATCCTTTTTAGGGTTCCGTACCCAAAGGGTAAAAATGGGACCCTATTACTAAGACTCCGCTGTCCGTCTGTCCGTCTGTCACCAGGCTATATCTCATGAACCGTGATAGCTAGACAGTTGAAATTTTCACAGATGATGTATTTCTGTTGCCGCTATAACAACAAATACTAAAATGTACGGAACCCTCGGTGCGCGAGTCCGACTCGCACTTGGCCGGTTTTTAATATTGCGGTAACCCAGCTACCTACTATGCACAATGAGATTTCAGCCTTAAATACTTAATAAGCGGTGAGAGTTGACCAGTCTGAAGGTTTGCAACTTTAAGACTGGTCTGAAAGTAGCAAACCGACCTGAAAGTTACAGCTCCGGCCTGAGGGTAATTAAATATTATGTATCTATTAAATGCGTGTCTTATTTATTAATTTATTGGTTTTACACCATATTGCATATAAAAGAAGTACAACAGGGGCCCGTTTCTCAAAAGCTTGTAACTTGTAATACAAGCGGATGTCACTTTTTGACAACTTTTGTTAGAATGGGTATTCTCTCAAGTCAACCATAGGGCAAAACCGAAAAGCGTCAAGGTAGGTGAAGTGAAAAAAAAAAACCGGCCAAGTGCGAGTCGAACTCGCGCACGAAGGGTTTCGTACCATTACGCAAAAAACGGCAAAAAAATCAAGTTTGTTTTATGGGAGCCCCACTTAAATATTAATTTTATTCTGTTTTTAGTATTTGTTGTTATAGCGGCAACAGAAATACATCATCTGTGAAAATTTCAACTGTCTAGCTATCACGGTTCTTGAGATACAGCCTGGTGACAGACGGACAGGCAGATAGCGGAGTCTTAGTAATAGGGTCCCGTTTTTACCCTTTGGGTACGGAACCCTAAAAACAAAATCTCTGCGTAAATGCGTATGGTATGTGTGGAACTTTTATAAAGTAATTTAATAATTTTACATAAATACACTCGCTCCAGCGGCTTGTGGCTGAGGCTGTGCTTCATGAGGTGCTTATTGGCAAACTTTTGGACTGGGCACTTATCTGAAATATATATTATGTCACACACAAATAATGTTTATGGCTTATTAAAGTAATTTGTATATTTAATCAGTACCTAGCTTTTGTGATATTGCATAACATAACGTCCAAATTATTATTTTTTAAGTTGAAATAAATTAGTTAAATAAGACAGTCTAGACTAAGCTGCAGATGATAACCCTTTATTGTCTATAGATCCAACCAACAGATCTAAAATAGATCTATCTCTAGTGAGATTTTTTTTCACTAGATCCAACTTAACCCGCTTCATAAAATTTTGTATGATTATACAAATTGCTTATTAAATACATCTAATACCTACGATCTTCAGATTATCGAAAAATGTACGCCAGCTTTAAAACCCTCTTCTCTCGTAAATTAAAATTGCTACAGCTTATAATGCTTTAATACTGGCACAGCGGGGCGCCTCGATAGTTAGCCGAGGCAATTTCTAGCGAAAGGGTTTAATCTTAGTATTCTTAGTTAATGAAATACAGAAGCCGGGTATCGGAACTGTCGCTATACTTAATAAGAAAGTCTCGTTTTAAATACGTAGTTTAATAACCTTATTATATAGAGAAAAAATCCTATGCTGCCCAAATTTTATATGAATATTGTTTCTCTTACCCCCGGTCGCTCGGTGGCGCGTCTATTAACTACTAGTATGTTTATGCACTTAACATAATTAAAATGGGCAATCTTCATCAGTCTTTTATAGAATAGCCCACTAAATATATTTCGTGGTAACAATAGGTACATTAGCGAGGCCGAGGCGAGCATTTATTTAGATAGATAGTCTCCATTAGGTTAATTGGTGATGGCCGGGCTTAGTGAGACAAAATTGCCTATTATACCTGTAACTTTTGATATTACGCATTTCTAACAATAGCGGGGATTAAGTAACAGATACATATACTAGGTATAAGTCGCCTTTCACTGAGACCATAGACATAGTATATACAAGTAGTTATAGACGCGCTACCGAGCGACCGGGGGTAAGAGAAAGAATATTCATATAAAATGTATACTACGCAATTTATCCGGTTTGCATGTCCAATGTCTTTTCTCTTTCACTTATAAATTTCGATATTTCGCCATAGCCTCCTTGCTATCATGCCCACATGATGCCATAACCCGACCATGAAAAAATGCCCGGTCGGTGATAAAGACAGCATAGCACTATTTTCTCTTTCCTCTTATAGGAATCGCAATAAGACTATCTTTCTCTATCAAAAAGTGTCAGGCCCTTGACTGAGACGGATTTGACGAAGGAGAAGTGAGGGAATCGACCAATAGCATTCGTTGTAGTACACAGTACACATCTTCTCCGTCCCTGGATTACAACCAATGCTTATTGGTTGATACCCGCATGTCTCCTCTCATTTCAGTCTCTGTGGAAAGACAGCCTTAATAGACAAACTTCTGTCCTCGTTCGTATAGTTAACGCTATCTCTACTGAGCTCGTTCACTTACGTACTAACAATGGCATTCTGTTAAACAAAAGCCATTATTTCTTTTGTGTGAGCGCGTGCTGGCCTTTGTGCCTGAGGGTCACACACAATGGCCACGCGCCCAATCACAAAGGCCACGCGCTCACACAAAAGAAATAATCGCTTTTGTTTAACAGAATGCCATTGTTAGTACAGGTAAGTGAACGAGCTCTGTAGAGATAGCGTTAACTATACCTCAAAAGGAAAAAACGGAACCCTTATAGGGTCACTTTATTGTCCGTCCGTCTGTCTGTCTGTCAAGATCCTTTATTTCGGGAATGCGTGGAGGTATCGAGTTGAAATTAAAACCATGAAGTCTACAGTGCCTTGAAGCTGTGAAAAAATCAAACTTTTAAGTTGACGTAAAAAAAAGATACGGCCGTTTATGCCGGAAAAAAGGTATTCGTATGTTTCGACATTCTCCAGGGAATCAAAATTTATTAGCTATTTCCCGTTGACCTAGAACTATTAAATTTGGCAAGTAATATCGTCTTATACTACAAGTATGTACAGCAAAAAATCTCAAAACTATAAATTTGTAAAAAAAAATATATATAACATAGAGTAACTTATACTAGAGCGGTACTGTCATAGTAAATTTTGTAACCCCAGTAAATTCACTGCCGACATTCATCTGTCGACACACTTTAAAACTAAAAATAAATATTTATAAAAATACGATAAATGATTTTTTTATTTGCATTAATTATTTTTATATGATTTTGACCCATGTTCATTCACTGGTATGCGTTAAAATTATAAATAACAAACGAAACAGTCAACGCCCTCTATACGAGTGTAGGCCAAAACTAGTGGCGCCATCTGATCGAGAATAAAATTTTCGTGATTTTCGAGGCACGTTTTTTCCTTAGACTGTATCCATCTATTACGGAGTTATATCTATCTTTGATATATAATAAGTTAAATTTGTACGGAACCCTCGGTGGGCGAGTCCGACACGCACTTGGCCGGTTTTTTAATGAAATTTCTCTTTAATTTCACTTATTTAGAGAATGATTTCAGGGAGTAAATGGAAAGGCGAAGTAAAGAAAGAATTTCAATAACACCGGCTGAAAAGTAGAAACCTCCAGTTTTAGGGCCGATATCGGCCCTTCAGTTAGAAGAAAAAATTGACAGTTCCGAACAACTGACAGGCCGATATCATCCGGCGCGGCGGACTGATAGTCAGTGGGCCCCTTTATTTACACGGTGCGAGAACCCGCATGCGAGTTTAAATTATATAACGGTATTTTATCGGCCAAACTGAATTCATTTATTTAATCGTATGGCATAATATATACACCTACATTCTTTGAATTAATATTTATACGTATAGAACTGGCACAGAAAACCAGTATTTTGCGCCATAAGTTGTTGCTGTCTAGACCACAAACCATACAAGCAGAGCGTGAATCTCGCGACCTAAACGCGTAAGCGCCATGAACTTTGCGGCACTTACGACGTTTTGGTCTCGTGGTACATGTTACGATTGCGACAATTTCAATGTTTCGCATGGCTTCTCTATAGTGATAATAATTCAATGTCTGAATCGGATGCAGGATATAACCTCAATAGTCCGCAATAAGTACCTATAACTGAAATCGAATGCGAATTCACGCGCCGTCTACATAAATGAGATCTTAGATAAAACATTCCTTATATTACTCAACTAAAGCCTTATGTATAACATTTAAAACTTTCGCGGTTTAAACACATATTAAATCACATTTAGAAACGCGTCTATCGCGAATTTATTTTGTTACCTTTATTTACCGACGTTTCGACACAGGTTTTACTGGTCGTTAGCCGCGACCACGACCAGTGAAACCTGTGTCGAAACGTCGGTAAATAAAGGTAACAAAATAAATTCGCGATAGACCCGTTTCTAAATGTGATTTAATAAAGCCTTATGTGACAAAAAAAACCCAATGAATATGTATTAAACGCTTCTCAATTTTAAAATTGGTACACTTCTCGGCATTTCAAGTGTCCCAAACCTCCCCTAAGTGACTCAATAAAGGGCCTTTTTTGTATTTAATATACTTCTAACAAATTCGAAACCAATATAAGGCTCATTTAACCTAATCTCGTTCTCCGTTCTGGTCCCTTAAACTCAAATGCCAAGTCTCTGTGGAAATAAAATTGATAACGGTCTTACATTCATTCTCATTTATTCATTCAAAGGACCTATTTCACTGTGAAGTTTTGCGTGTCATTTAAAGGGCTATAAGTATAGGTAGTTATTCAGAAGCAGCGACGGAATATATATGTTACGGGTAATGTTAGAAGGTTGATTAAACTTAAGTTTACCCGGGTATAACTAGTATTACCCAAGTCTCTTGGGTAAATCCGAAAATTCGGGGTTTACCCATACACACCTAGGTCTACCTAACACTGGCTGGGTAATGGTGCTGTAGAAGACTATGCTTAAACACATTTTTCCATCGCATTTTGCCATATCCACCAATTTAAACAACTATTGTGAGTTGTGAGACATTCGGGCGTAACTCCCAACTTCGTGTATACGATACGGCCTTATGCATCAAAAACTCCATTAAATTTGTACTTTTTTTATGTGCGTTACGCCTATTTGCTGAATATTTTCGTGTGCGAAATGTTCACGACCACAACTAGTAGATACTACAAAACAAAAAGACGATTTCATGTAAAATGTACTCATATTCGCTTCAGTCGATTTACATGGTCCATAGTTACAGTATCTCGCTTCGCTCACGCTGAATTACGCCATGGCGTTTGCGGCGCGGCCAAAGTGGGGGGCGTAATGCGATCAAGCCTCACAGTAAAGTATAAAGCAGTAAGAGAGACCCTACACTAGCGTCTCGCAAGCGTCGGCATAGTCAACTCTATGGCTGGCTATTTTATTTTATTTAAATTAATTAAGTTATATTTAAATATTTGGGGACAAACTTACACAGGTCAGGTCAAGCCCGCAACTAAGCAATGTTTGTACTATGGGTACTAGGCGACGATATGCATACTTATATAAGTAAATATTTGTGCCATTCTCAACCAAAAGGGTACTTATTGTCGCTTGTCAGTAAGGCGCTATTTCCATATAGCTTCAATTAGAAATCAACGTTATCAACAAGCGACAAAATGTGGTACCTTTTGGTTGAAAACGTCACATATGTATACATACAATAGATAACATCCATATTTCAGGAACAAAATCGTGATGAACACATAAAAAAATTCCCTTACCAGAATTCGAACCCGGGACCTTCTTCGTAGGCAGGCAGCATTTTTAACCTTAGTTATTATAATTGTATTTAGTATTATAAAATCTTCAAGAGCCAGTTGATGCTTGTTACATAAAAATGCTATAATATTCGTATCAATATTCACGGGAAAAGCCCCACATTCATATTGGCTAAATAAATCTCGTCCCACAGATTTACGACTTCTTTGCACAAAAACTTCCAATACGGTTGTGTTGTAATAAAATCATAAATTCAGAGTATTCCATATTATTTTATCGAGCCAACAGTCCTGGCAATATATAACATTTTAACAATCCGTGGCATATTGCCAGATATAAATATGTAAGCAAAATGCTATGATTGCATCAGAGATAACTACAAAATCAGACTATCAATCTCTGTTATTCCGAACTCAACGCTTGGGCACAGGGCGGACACGCTATACATCAAAAATCACTCGCATTTCTATGTGTGAACGGCACGTCTGTACACGCGGCATGCGTCATTGTGTGAGTAAGTTGCTTAAAAACCAGCCAAGTGCGAGTCTGACTCGCCCACCGAGGGTTCCGTACTTTTTTAGTATTTGTTGTTATAGCGGCAACAGAAATACATTATCTGTGAAAATTCTGTCTATCTGTCACCAGGCTGTCTCTCATGAACCGTGATGACAGTTAGACTGTTGAAATTTTCACAGATAATGACTATAATGAACGCCACCGCAATTAAAAGGAAAGAGGACGGTCGTTTCTCCATACAAACGTAGTCCCCATTTTCCTCTGGAGATTGACATAATGGAAAATAATTTTACAAAATGTGATGTAGATATGAACCATAGCTATGTCCCTATGTTTGACTTTTCTTGATTTTTTGATTATTGTCAAAATTAGGAGCGAAAAACAGATTACATACAAATTTTTAAATGCTCCTAAGTCTTACAATAATCATACATCAAACGTAGGGGCATAGCTGTGGTTGAAATACAACAAATTGTGTCAAAATATTTTTAACAATGTTAATATCCAAAGAGGAAAATGAGGACTACGTTTGTATGAAAAGGCGATTTCGCGGGGGTCCTCCACTTTCGTCTTAACGCCATCTAAAAATAGATGTGACGTTTTCCTCCTCGTCCTTTTGGTTGAGAATGACACAAGTAATGAGATACAATAACTATACTATGTGTAAAGACAACCAGTCTGTTTTATTTATTTGTCTCTGTATCACACGAACAAGGACCCACTGGCGGTTACTTCTCGGTATAAGTTTTGGATCTATCCTTGGAGTCGTTCTACTTTTAGAAACTAATATAGAACTTTGACTTGGTGCCCTAGTCAGCTTGTCTTAATTTAATCCAAAATTGATCCTAATTGGATTACAATAGGGAATATTACGCGAAACTCTGCGTAGGGGCGCCACTACCACAATTTGAGGGTCTATCGCGAAACAAGAAAATCTATATCGTTATCTAACATCTCTGTTACTTGCATATTCTAACGATAAAGAGGCAGATAGCGACATTTCGGATTCGCGTTTCCCGGTAGGTCCTCTGTAAGTAAACCGCCTTTATGCATCCATGTCATATTATATTTTGTTATCTCTGAAAACTTGTCAAAAACCTGTAAAAGGTACAGTATGTACACTAAAAAGGCTAGTGCTGCACTCTGGTGGCAGAATATTGAATAAGCTTTTTTTGGTTTGCATTAGTCAAAGTGTGGAATAACCGATACACTTTTTATGTAAACCTATCATATAACAGACGTATTCTGGTTTTAATAATAGGTTAAGAATTAGATCTGATCTTTTACTGTCAAGTGACGTTTTTGGTTAAAGAAATTATGGATGGTATAGAAAGGATGCCAATCTCTTATGGCAGAATTGTTGCAAAAGTGACCGCTTTCAGCTTTAAATAATAGTTCCTAATCTCTCCGGTGGCGCTAGTTAGGCTCTGGGACATGAGTATAACATTAACCAACAAATAACCCGACCAAATTACGTAGGTTGTTTTTGGTAGTATTTCGGTGTATGGTGGCGCCGCCTAATTACTGTTTTTGGATGGACACTTTTCATACATAGAGATTTGGCTCCTTTATATAGTCTCCATGAAAGAAATGTCACTTTTGATCAGACCCACATCTATTCCAGTCTTTAACCTGTTTTTAAAATAAGAATTCTCCTGTAAGTTAAAAGAAGTTTAAAATGATTTTTAGTCCACCTAGCAGGGGCCGTCTCTTCTTCGTTCTGGTGCGGTTGACCCAGCTTAAGCTGGTTGGGCTGTCGGGGGCGTCATGATAGAATGACGCCGCCGCGATGACGTCTCCCATACGCCAATGCGGGTAAAGCCGATGTGGGTTTAGTGGGTAGGACTTCTCCCCCTTTTCTCGCTAAGAGAAAGGAATGGGAGATGGGAGTCCCACATAACCCCCGACGTCTCTCTAGGCCACAGGGGGTATGCGTAACAACATCGTTAAAAAAAAGGGGCCCTCTCTTGTTGCGTCTGGTAGGCCCCTAGTTCCAATTCGTTTTGTTTTAAGGGGCCCACTGATTATCAGTCCGCCGGACGTTATCGGCCTGTCAGTTGGAACAAGAATTTGACAGTTCCGAACAACTGACAGGCCAATATCGTCCGGCGGACTGATAGTCAGTAGGCCCCTTGGACAGTGGTGGGTATAATAGTAACTTATTTTAATAACAAGTATAATATTTTTAACCGGCTTCATAGCTTAACAAAATGAACTAAAGTATACACTTATTCTAGAATCATATTATCCTATACAAACATGCGTATCTAATATTAAGAGTCCCTCTGTGCTAACATCAAAATGATATGCCTACAAAATTATAATTGGTTTATACCGAAAAGTTTACAAATTTGAGGTTTTATCTAAAATGAGGTTCTCTGTTATTAACTTGGAGGATATAACCAATGGAGACGCCGTATCTGTAATTTGCTGTATAAAACAGTCTGCCAATTTTTGCGGGGGAGGGGAACGTCAAATGTATACGTAACGTCAAAATAGCCATGTCAGATAAACGTCAATCCATACATTGTGTATGGATGGTATAGAAAGGACGCCAATCTGTTATGGCAGAATTGTTGCAAAAGTGACCGCTTTCAGCTTTAAATAATAGTTCTTAATCTCTCCGGTGGCGCTAGTTAGGCTCTGGGACATGAGTATAACATGAACCATATAAGGCAACAAATAACCCGACCAAATTACGTAGGTAGTTTTTGGTAGTATTTCGGTGTATGGTGGCGCCGCCTAATTACTGTTTTTTTATGGACACTTTTGATACATAGAGATTTGGCTCCTTTATATAGTCTCCATGCATTGTGTATGAGCATTGGCCGACTATTTTGGACAGAGGGGAACGCCTGTTAATGGCTACTCCGTTATGGATATATCCTCTAAGGTTATTAATATTCTAGTATTTTATAATCTTTTTGTTAATTTATCCTTGGTACCATGCCTCGAGGGTCTATTGTAGATTTAAGCTAGTTATTAATTTCGTTTACGTGGTACCATTTATGATAGTGACTGCCAAATTAAATGTACAAATATTTAATTTGACTATCATATAAATTCTTAGGCATCTATCTATAGTTACTTAAAAAACTATGGGGTACCTACGAGTATATACATAAGTCCAATTATTAGATTTAAGAATATTGCTGTTATGTGTCCTACCAGGGGCACCGGGGGCCCATCTTTTGAACTAATAAGTCTAATATTATTAGTGTGTTGCCATGGTAACCCATACGATTTGACAGTTGGTGGACTATTATTATTAGTATAACACCGTTCTAGAAATGGGCCCCAGGGCTCATGTAATAGTTATTTGTTATACAAGGGTGCAAAGTTGTATTTTACCCGCGAGTGTAGAATTGAAACACGAGCAAGCGAAAGGATTCTATAGTTGAACCACGAGCGAAGTATGTGGTTCTAAAATAGAAACCTGAGCGTAGCGAGTGTTTTAACACACAAGAAGTAAAATACATTTGCGCCCGTGTGTAACACATAACTTTTCACCTCACTATAGCGAGGAAAGTGCAACATCCACAGTTGTTAGATCATCTTCATCACTGGAATCACTCATTTCCTTACGATATTATAACAGAAAACTCTAGAAGTTATGTGCTCGTGCGTTCAGAATTATATTAAACATCATTATAGAAAAACAAACGTTTCTTATGGAATTTTAAGGTTTGACTTAAAATCATTAAATAAAGCTAAATTTGGTATTTTTTATTAGATTCTCAAACCATTTATTTAATGATAAATAATATCGAACGAACCATTATCAGGAGCGTTTTACGTTTTGTTATCTGTCAAGCTACTTAAACACGCTCCATCCAAGGTCAAATTACTTTCCCCACTAGTGGATAAAACGCGTTTTCCCCGCTTGTATTAAATGATAAAAAACAACATTCCGAGCTAGTGAGGGGAAAAACTAATTATTATGTGACACCTGTGTATCATGGATGCAATAAATATATGAATTATAAAATACATATATTTTCTATTCTGTTTTAAACAAGTACTCCACAGAAGTGTGTAAAGTTTACAGACAATTCCCAAGAAACTAATTTGTAAATGGGCCCCTTGAAATACCGCCGCTACATAATTAATTTCTGACACAGACAGACAATTCACAAATGGCTGTGTTGTTGCGCGGCCGAGGATGAATGGAGCTGTAATAATTGAAAATACCCCACGCTTTAAAATAACCTCTTCACGCTTTTAAATCTTGAAAAAAAAAGTTGCTTCTTAGGCTTATAGAGTCTGAGTTGAGCTGAGAAGAAAATCTAATAAAAGTAATAAACTAGTGATTTTTATGCCTTAGAGTACGACAAAGATTAGGCCAAGAAATTAAATTTTATATAACGTTATACGGTGTTACTTGAGCCACTGAAAACCTGAGACACCCCAACAGTTTTTATTTATTTTGAACTCATCTTGAGTATTCATTTTTTAATCCGATAAATATTTAAAAAAAATATTAGTTGTTTAGTTTTCTCAACAATTCTATTCGACTGGTAATTCTACACAAGATGCTTCGTCGTTTAAGTGACATCAAACAATTAGCTCCATGCATGAATTTATTTTTATTTTTGGATTCATAATTTATATCGTTGGAACACCGGAAATGATAAAAATACTTTTGTAAACCTTAACATTATTTTATTAAAAAATATTTAAAACGTTGAAAATTTTTGAGCGGTTGAAACGCTCATAATTTTTGGCGCGAATTCGACAGAGCGTGATGACGTCACACGTTGGGCGGCCCAACTGACGTTTGCTACTAATGACACTAATCTGTCGAACGCGTGACGTCACGTGGCGTTTCGAGCGTTTCGCTCACTAGCTTTTCGCGGGCAAATTTTTGTACTTTTTATTTATAATTTTAAGTAATTCAATGGTAATTTAAAAACGGAAATGCATTTGTAACATGATATAACGGTAACAAACATCCAAATAAAACATATTTCGTTCAAATATAAACTTCATGCATGAGGCTAATTGCTAGTTACCATCGAAAACACTGTTGACAGACCATTTGCATTCCTTACTGCAACGAGATAAGGTTTACCAATGGCCAGTTAAGGGTGTTGCTCATTGACAAATAACGTGTCAAATGCTAGTTATTGATATTGTTGCATTACAAACCTGTAGAATGGGCATGTAAAAAAAAATTACCCCCATTAAAACATAGCACGATCGATTCTCCTATCGATTCTGAACAAACTGTTTTTAGGTTTTCAGTGTGGTACCATGTCACAAAGTTTGTGACTCTCCCCTCCCCCTTGTCACAACATGTCACATTTTCTTGACCCCCTTCCCCCCTAAACGTGTGATGTAATTAATGGATGACCCCTAACTTACGTTATAGATTTTTTGCAAACAAAGATTGGTATTTAAAAATATTTCAGCTGCTGTTTTCTAGGAAGGGTTTTTTTTTTAGTTTGTAAACCCCAAATTAACATTTTATGTAGTTAGAATTGTTTTAAAGTGCCCGTATTGTAGAAGGAACAGTCGAAATGTCGGAAACACCATACAAAAATCAAAGTAACAAAATAATTTTTATTGACACAAATGAAGGCCATATCAAGATTCAAGATTCCATTTGTACCTATTGGTCTGTTACGAGCAAAGATAGATATAACTCCGTAATAGATGGATACAGTTTAAGAAATAAACGTGCCTCGAAAATCAAGAAAATTTGATTCTCGATCTGATGGCGCCACTACCTTTGGCCTACTCTCGTATAGATGGCGTTGACGGTTACGTTTGTTATTTAACAATTTAAACGCATATCAGTGAAAGAACATGGGTCAAAAATTCAAAATAATATAAAAATAATTAATGCAATTTTTGCAAATAAAAAAATCATTTATCCATATATATTTTTTTTGATATTTTTATTTTTAGTTTTAATCGCGTGTCGATAGATGGCAGTGACTTTACTGTGGCTACAAAATTTACTATGACAGTACCGCTCTATCCTATTATATCCTCTTTGGTTACGAGTAATGGTATTGTTGCTGCCTCAGAGCCAATCTCATATCTAGGTTTCTCGAAACTACCGATATTGTGTGACCTAGATATGCAGACTAACAATGCAGGCTTTACTCTATTAATAGCTGCTCTTATGTAGGCTGGGGCCCACTTTAGTGCTTTATTGATTATTTTTTATAGCCATATATGATAAGTAGTTAATACAGGACGTCTCAAAATACGTATTTAATTTCACTGCGGTATATTGTCGATTTAACAAATCAATGCTAAAGGAAATCAAAAAAGACGGTGGTCTTAATTTTCATTGATATTTTGTAAAAAACATGTATGAAAAAAATTAAAATGTAGGTTTTTGTATGAACTGTGATTAAGTTTACCTACATAAATAAATAATATGACCTTGGGGGTAAGTATGTTTACTTTGTGGGAAAACAATGACGTCGCTTGACCAAGTTTTCTCAAAAAAATGTATATTGAAAACCCTGTAATACACCCTTTTGCCGACTCAAATATTACTGGATCTTTCTGTTTAGGCTTTTTTTTCAGTCAGGTATGGGTTTTCGGTCATATGAAACTCATCTCAAAAAAGCCCATTGACAAAAAAAATATTGAAATATTTTCTCACTCACACATCTTTTCAAAATGTCACCAAAAATTAAAACTACAGCCATTTAACTGAAACACAACTTATTATCTTCAAACTATTATCCTTTGGTTTTGATACACAAACGCAAACATTTTTTTTAAATTATCAACAATATGCACAGTAAAAAAATCTTTGTCAACATAGTTTTGGGCCAACCTGTATACGTGTGTCTTTCGTTGTAATAAATATTTGAAGAAAAAAATAATACACATTTTCTCGTCTCATTCAAGAAACTTCATTCGGATATATTTTTTGGGGAAAACACAAAACACTCGAAATAATTTTGGCCCTTTTATCTTTAGGTACTTAAGTATATAATTTACTTCATATTTCGTATTTATGAGTACGGGAGGCCAGTTCAAACTTATGGGGCCTGTGACGGGCCATATTTTCAATGCAATATGTGGCCGGCAACTATTGGTGTCTTTCTCTAACATGTGAGTAAGAGAGGGACACCAATTTTGACAGCAAAATCTTATACCTTTAAACGAGCAATTCTTATATATAAGTATATACATATTTCGAGGATCTCGGAAACGGCTCTAACGATTTCGATGAAATTTGCTATATGGGGGTTTTCGGGGGCGAAAAATCGATCTAGCTTTGCATATCTTCTCTTATCTTTGATGTCTTATCTCTGGGAAAACGCGCATTTTTGAGTTTTTATATGTTTTCCGAGCAAAGCTCGTTCTCCCAGATATTAATATTTAAATGATGTCATTCGCCTGTGCATATCGCTCGCGTAAATATGTACGGACATGTAAGTAATTGATGTAAAAATGTACGTTCTTTAATGGTTTACTCCCAAGAACAGCTTATGATAAAATTATTTAAATACTCTGATATTAAATGGTGTTTAATTATTCAAGTCTGACATCTGAGATGCTTAATATTTTGATATTTCAAAATAATAAAATGTAAAACATTCTCATTTACATTAGTAGGGTGAGATTACGGCGCAAATTTGATTTCTCCAAGATTGTAATACCTAGTATACCTTCAAAACATTACGTTGAAAGAATTGGTAAAACTTGGCAATCGCTTAAGCTTAAAAATATTTCTACAAAATTGTTCTTTTTACCGCAGATCACTTACTGTAACACCACCCGACTATATCCCAGATGGTCCACAATTTATGAAAACATCGACTACGACTTTAAAGTACTAATATTGAACGAAGATATTCATGTTAATTTTTGAACATAGTTGAGCGTTCTTTGCCATTTTTTTATGTGACCTTTTTTGCCACTTGTGTTATTTCTAGTCAGGATCACGAGCCCTTTCTATCCTTACAGAAGAAGAAAAATGTCCCAAAATTTCCATACATTTTTCAAACACTTCTTTTTGTTACCGCCATACAAAGTATATGGGGAAATGGTAACACAATAGAAAAAAAACTTGGGACACTTTTTTATCCCATTAGTATCGAAAGAGCTCGTGATTCTGAGTAGAAATACAAGATTTATGAAAAAATACAAAATTTGTGTGGCATTTTTTTTAAGACACGCTCAGTTGAGAGCTTTTTGACTATACTTCGGTGGTTTTACGGTACTCGATTAGATGAAGCAACCATCATGTATAGGTGCTCCAGCACTTATGCAGTACAGTCATCAAACAGATGGTGACGACCAAAGTGCCCAAATACATCGTAACACACCTTTGATACCACAGTCACAGAAAAAGGAATAGTATTATCACACAGAACGGCCACGCACCGCCCCGCCTCGACTCGAATTACCTCGCCCCGCGACCAGATTGACGGCTGTTTGCCGGCCGGCTATTTTTAAGCAACTTACACTATGACGCATGACGCGTGTATATTTAGAGGTGCCGTTCACACATAGAAATGCAAGTGATTTTTGATGTATAGCGTGTCCGCCCTGTGCCACAGTAATAAGCATGTGTTCCGGTAAATTTGGCTACTTTGGCCATCACTGTATCATCATCATCATGTATTTTCTTTGAGATTGTGTAATTAATTTTGACATTACCGTTGGAGTAATGTGTCTTATAAATGTATTTGCATGCATTATATTATGTTTTATGTGCAAATAAACGATTGATTGATTAATTGACTATTTGATGTTGACGGTATCTATGAGAACGCTACGCTCTATATCTGTTGAGTGACTGAGTGTGAAAGTTTTATGGGTCGTTCGATTCGTTCGAATATTAAATGTTTGATTGATTTGACATCAGTCATTAACTTTATATACAGAAATGGTAAAATATGAAACTGACATCAGCCACTCAGTCTAACAAGTATCAGAGGAACTTTATGTGCAGATGTTGACACTTAACTAATGGTACGTTCGGTGTCTTTTAAAGGTAGTCTGTTGCAAATAGGCACTTACGAAGGCAGTAATGGCACTCAATAACTTAGGAACAGACGCCGCATACACAAAAGGTTTCTAATTGTGTTGGGAACACAATATGAACTGATACAATGTGTTTTTAATAGCTTTGGCACGTTGAAAACGTTCACTCTTAGGCGGTGAAGTTGCACTTTTGCTTATTTTGTCTTTACTTAGTTGTTCTGAAAACAATTAACAGTTCTTCAATGGTCTGACCAGGGACGACGGCAAGAGGCCCGACAGAATGACTTTGGTGCCTTGAAGTATGGGTCGGCCCCTTGTCTGGGATGCTGGGACACCCTGGCGCCGTCCCACATTACGGGCACCAAAGTTGATGCTGGTGCGGCTGCATCTTCAGCCGAAAACCTCAAACGTCGCAAGTATGCTGCCATTGGCAGTAGCTACTTGTTTGCGGCGTTTGGGGTTGAAACCCTGGGGCCGTGGGGGCCAAGTGCGCGCCGACTCCACAAATAGATATCAGCGCGTCTTATTGAGGCTTCCGGTGACCAGAGGGCTGGTCACTATTTCGCGCAGCGCATCAGCATAGCTATACAGCGCGGAAATGCGGCCAGCCTTCTGGGCACCCTACCACACGACCGAGACCTAGGTCAGATTTTTTATTTGTAAGTTTTTTAGTTTAGGTCATTATCTCACTTTATTGTTTTAATAGAAAATAAATATACATTTATCTCACAATATACAACTGCACTTAAAATTACACATGGTAAATTCTTAGGGATGTGTCATCATCCCTATTGAAATGTGCAAAAAGGGAGTCATAACGTATATGAACATTTCATCGTCTTCCTCGCGTTGTCCTGGCATTTTACGACGGCTCACGGGAGCCTGGGGTCCGTAACCGCTTGGCAACTAATCCCAAGAATTGACGTAGGCACTAATTTTTACAAAAGCGACTGCCATCTGACCTTCCAACCCAGAGGGTAAACTAGGCCTTATTGGGATTAGTCCTAATATTTCCTCACGATGTTTTCCTTCACCTAAAAGCGAATGGTAAAGTGGTAAATATCAAATGATATATCGTACTTATAAGCTCAGAAAAACGCATTAGTACGAGCCGGGGTTTGAACCCGCGACCTCCGGATTGCAAGTTGTTATTTGTTGAGAATTTAATAAAGATTATTTCTTTCATTGACACTATTCCTATATTGTATACTTTCCCCAAAAATAAATTGTCAACCGGGACATATTTCATGGTAAAAGGGGGGGTTGTGCCAGGTAGAGGGGGTGGGACACTAGTGTGCGTAAAGCACCATACCCAAAGGTATCACACTACCTATACATTCATTTCAAGCTGGCTATAGTTTGTATTTCAAAAAACACAATTGACCGAACCACAAGCCCCAGTTTAATCCCCCGCCGGGGATTATTCCCAAATGAATTTTGACCTTACCCTAGTTAAAAGTAGCACAAGCTGGGTTGTAAAGATAGGGCTAAATTGGATGGGTATTTTAATGAAACAATTAGACGCATAGCATTCGATTTCATGCTTGAATGGTCGTTCTCATTTAAATCACAGTGAATTAAGGGACAAAGGCATAATTATCAAGTAAATTTGTAACCTAACCAAATTATTTTAAACCAAACTCAATTGAACCTGAACTTAAACAAAAAAAATTAATATGTATAATGCTTTAAGTTTCGCGGACATAAGCCTCAATTTCTGTCCATATGTAGTGGTACTCTATGTTACTTAACCTATAGGTATAGACACTTAGCCTTAAGAGACTTGACTGACAGACTGACCAACGTAAATCCCTAGTAGCTAAGCCAGCTAAGGTTATTAGCATTAGCACCTATCTTCACCTTTAGACATACTTTTTTTTTTCAATCTAGTTTTTAATTCACTAACTGGTCGCCCAAGATACAGGCTATGCCTAGTTTGGGGACCCCTGTTCATACTGTTATAAATGTACCGCTGTATGCGCGCAACCTGGACCTCATGTATACTCCATCTGCAAATTCCCATCTTTGTGTGCAAAATAAATATATTTTTCATTTTTTCATTTTTTTCATTTTTCATTTAATATAAGAATACTTAAATCAAAAATCTTTTTAATTTAAGATTAGTAGAAGTTTAATATTATATAATGTGATTAAATGAACAGTTAAATTTTTTGTATTTTTTTTTTAAATCAACGTTCGAGATCTTTAAAAAAACAGGTAGCCACACTGATCTTGGCATTTACTGCCGACTGCAATGCCGCCACAAATGTCAAAGCCTATGTTGCTGCCTGGATATTTGAGCAGTAATGCAGTCGTCAGCTTCAATACCGCTGGTGCAGTCCAAATTCGAACGCTACCTATAATTAACTACCTACTTCTGTGCGGTTGAAGTCGTGAGTACAGTCGCCATCGGAATTATCGGAGCGGGCAAGGTGTTCACAATATCTGAACACGCACTCTAACGCCCAGACAATAGAGGCGTGATCAGATATTTGTGAGCACCTTGGCCGCTCCAATATATCTGATGGCGACTGTACAGTCTAGTAAAGAATTGCCAAAATTATCAGAAAGCAATCTCACACATCTACATTATCGCCACAATCTATCTTAAGTAGACGATATATCTCCCTTTGTCGTCGAATCGTATTACTGTCACACGCTGAGTGGTAATCCGTCTTCCTATTTCTGTGTACTCGAATCTGTGGGACACTAGCGATCACAGACTACCCCTACTACTTACTAGACGGAGACAGGACAAGACACGACAACTGATTTAAATTTTCACGATTTCTACACATTAATAATGTGTAGAAATTGTGTATTATTATTTGTGTTATGAAAGTAAAGGAAGCGAAAGAGGTATGTCAGGATCGTAGCAAGTGGAAATCCGTGGTCTCTGCCTACCCCTCCGGGAAATAGGCGTGATTATATGTATGTATGTATGTATTAAATTGTAAAACGGGACTTAATCGCGTATTTAAGTTTTACCTCCGGCGTTCATTGCGAATGTATTACATAAAATTATATAATATATACCCTGCAAGGGCGCAGCAATTTTACAATTAAATAACAAACTACTTCAATCGTTTACATACAATTATTTAAGATCCCCGAGTCCCCGGCAAGCTCGGCCGAATTTCACCTTCCCATTCAAACGGAGTTTCGTTCTCATTTTAAAACTACGTGTTGGATTGTAATGAAACTTTGCACATACAATGACATGAGGTATATGTAGATCTGTAATTAGTTTATATAGCTCCAGTTTATAAAACAAATAAAATAGAGCAAAAAGAAGTTTCGTATGAAAAACTTGAATTCGCAGTATTATTCTAACTATGGTATTTGAAGCTACATAAACTAATTACAGATATACCTTATCCTATTGTAAGCGCCAAGTTTCAGAGCAATCTAGCTAATCGGTTTAAAATGAGAGCGTAACTACGTTTGTATAGAGAACCGAGCTTGCCGGGGACTTAATAAATCATCCTACTTAACCTCCTAGGTTCTGCACAGACTACACAGACAGTATCATACAGAAATAAATAAGCTTGGAGTGCTCACTCTATACATAAATAAATACCCATTTATATAAGATTTAAGCGAGCTTTGCGATTACTGATTTGTAATAACTGTAACTGATTTAAGCTTAATAAGTATTAACTTTAGTTTTAAACGTAATAACTTATTATTTATTAAGGAAGAAACCTAATGTATAGAGTGAACTCTAAGCTTACTTACTTATTTCTCTAGAGTACTATGAAGCGTTTACGAAGCGCATTACAAATAGGTGCAATTTTACTTGTAAAATGCTACGATACGGGCAACTCAACCGAATTTGTATTCTACACCATTTTGTACTGTAATAGCCCGGGGGGCGTTCAAATATTACGTAACGCAATGGGGGGGGGGGGGTCTTTTAAAACGTTACGATGCGTTACAGGGGCGGGAGGGAGGTTTGGAACAAGGCGTTTTTTTAAATAAATATCATTATAATTACGCCTATTTCCCGGAGGGGTATTAGGCTGAGACCACGGATTTCCACTTGCTACGATCCTGACATACCTCTTTCGCTTCCTTTACTTTCATGCTATAACATTCCTAATACACGGTCTCTCATTCTCTCTCCCTCTCTCTCTTCAATTTTATGATTATACTTTCCCAAACATAATTGTGACTTTTAGGTACAAATGGGCGCTTTGGTGTTACGTAACTTTTAGGTAAGGGGAGGGGGGGGGGGGGGGGGGGTACAGGAAAACGTTACGGCGCGTTACACGGGGGGAGGGGGGTTCAAAATTTTTCGAAATTTGCGTTACGTAATATTTGAACGCCCCCCCAGTTGCACACAATTTACACGAGTAATTATGGGCGCAATTGAAATAAATGATCCAGCTCCCATACTAAATTTCTACAGGAGCGCTTATGTACAGTCGCCATCAGATATATCGGAGCGGCCAAGGTGTTCACATTATCTGAACACGCACTCTAACGCCCTGACAATAGAGGCGTGTTCAGATATTTCTGAGCACCTTGGCCGCTCCGATATATCTGATGGCGACTGTACCTCAATAGGGTATTCTACAATTTTTATGAATGCTATCAGTCGATCAGGTTTGTTTTGAGGATCAAATGTCTGTATGGGATCCATTGTCTTAAAACAATACAAAAATCACAAATGATGGTCAAAGTCTGGCACCCGCACTTTACTCTCGAAACGCTTCATACAAAATGACATTACATCGTGACGTCAGCATGTAACGTCGCTATCGCTTAGAAGAGATTAGAAGTCGTGGAAAACAAGGAAATTGCGATTTTTCGGTGAAATATTGCGTTTATGTATATTGTTGCCGTGCAATTTTTTTTAAATAAAATGTAAGGAATCGAATGGTACCATTATTTTTTCCTATTTGGAAGTTTTTTTTTTTAAACTGATGTATTTATTTATTAAACCCATATATTTTTAAGGTTTCCATTTATTGTAATAAATTGCTCATTTTCTATCTATTTAACTAGATTTAGTTATCAAATTCAACATTAGTTCCCTATTCTGTTCAATATAAGCGCAATTCTTCCACTGAATTTCGAAAAATATTAAATATTTTCCAATAAGTTACAAAATACCATACATTTTGTAACTTATTGGAAAATATTTTTTTAAGGACACGTTTTGACTTATATCCGCCCAGAATAAGGTGCTTTTCAAATTTGATCAAAATCTAACGAAAACAATAATTCAACAACTAAATCGACAATTAAATTAGAACCCAGTACCACCAACTCCGCTCCGCTTCGCAGACATGGTTAGCTCCTGCCGATTACACTATCTAAACATATATCCGCACTAAAAATCTCGAAGAAAAAAATACAAAAGAAACACCTTTCTAATTAAGACAGGAAACAAAACAACACTCAATCCGAAAGCGGTTGGAACTTTATCCGCTAAAAGCCAACTCTGAAATTCCGCTCTGAAACTCAAAAGCTCTAAGCTCCCTAAATCTCTTTCACGAACAGAGCTTTCCCAGTTCATCGCTGCTTGTGTTCTAATTAGCCTCACGCATGAAGTTTGAACGAAATATTATTTATCCGGATGTTTGTTACCGTTATATCATGTTACAAATGCATTTCCGTTATTAAATTATCATTTAATTGCTTAAAATACCAAATAAAAAATACATTTTGCCCGCGAAAAGCTAGTGAGCGAAACGCGCGAAACGTGACGTGACGTCACGCGTTCGACCGATTAGTTCACATAAGTGTCATTAGTAGCAAACGTCAGTTGGACCGTCCAACGTGTGACGTCATCACGCTCTGTCGAATTCGCGCCACAAATTATGAGCGTTTCAAACGCTCAAAATTTTTCAACGTTTTAAATATTTTTTAATAAAATAATGTGAAGGTTTACAAAAGTATTTTTATTTTTTCCGGTGTTCAAACGGTATAAATTATGACTACAAAAACTTAAAATGAAACCGGCCAAGTGCGAGTCGGACTCGCCCACCTAGGGTTCTATTTTTTTTAGTATTTGTTGTTATAGCGGCAACAGAAATACATCATCTGTGAAAATTTCAACTGAATCAAGAATATAACAAACATTCATTGAATTAAATTTTAAACAAGAAATAAATAAATACAATTGGTACCAATTAATGAATTGATATAGTCAATATCAAAATTACACACAAGGGATAATAGTCAATATCAAAATTACATACAAACCCAGTCGCCGTGGCCGAAACCAGCTAGGACAGGATGATTTATTTTGATTGATAAAGACAGCAACAAACGCAATTTATTCCAACGTTGTTTTTCGCTGCTGCAGGCGTTGCTGGCCCACCCTCCGAATGTCACCATTATAATGGTCGATTTGCTTCCCACGGTAAAGTACTAGAATGTTCTAGGCCCTAAGCCTAAGGCTAATGGAGGACTGACAGGCCTCCGCTTTAGGCTAATTGGGAACTCTCAAATGAACTTCCGACAGTTTTGATCAGGCTTTAGGGTAGTTTGTAAAGTTAATAGTTTGTTTAGTTTTGTTCAGGCAGGTGTACGGTCAACATCAAGATTAACGGATCAGACTTTGCGTTAAAAGTATCTACTACTAGTAAGTATAATTCTCTAATTTTTTTTTTAAGCCTACTAAGTGTCCCACTGCTGGGCAAAGGCCTCTCCCCTTGATTTCCACGACTCCCGATTTGGTGTTTCCTCCGGCCAGTTGTTTAGGAAGCTGTCCAGGTCATCCCGCCATCTCCGTTTGGGCCTGCCCCATCCACGCCCCTCTACCGGCATCCACTTGGTTGCTAAGCTAGCCCACCTCTCCGGATGCATGCGGTGGACGTGACCGGCCCAGTCCCATTTGAGCCTAGCGGTTTTCTCGCCTACGTCAGCGATGCCGGTTTTTGAGCCCAGCGTGGTGTTTCTTATGCGATCAGCTAGTTTAACACCTAGAATGGTGCGCTCCATAGCGCGTTGGCAATTCTCTAATAGCTTAACAAAAAATATAAGTCCCTGTATATGGGTAGAATTAAGTAGTTGACATTTTTTATGGTATCAGTCGATCAGGTTCGTTTCGAGGATCAAATGTCTGTATGGGACCCATTGTCTTAAAACAATACAAAAGTCACAAATGATGGTCATAGTCTGGCAACCGCACTTTACTGAGCAAAAGCTCTAACAAAATGGCAACACATCGTGACGTCACTGTGTCACTTTGCTTAGAAGCCGTTTCGATGTATGGAAAACAAGGAAATTGCAATTTAGTGAAATATTTTTGGAGCGTTGTTTCATCCACTGCTGTTGATGCTGACCGTACATATGTGCCATTTTCAACCAAAAGGGTACTTATTGTCGCTTGTCAGTAAGGCGCTATTTCCATATAGCTTCAATTAGAAATCAACCTTATCAACAAGCGACAATGTGGTACCTTTTGGTTGAAAACGTCACATATTACCCATATAAAACGATAGATACCTACTTTGTAACAATTGAAACAGCCTACAACCTGTGAAGTGTAAGCTCAAATTATATTCAGATTAACTTTACTGGAATCAGGCGAAAAGTTATTTCGGTTTAGAATTCCACCTCCCACGTGAGACCGCGCCCCACGTGACCACCGCTTTACGTGAGGCAGGGACAAATGGGAAAGATTTATATTCTTACCCTCTCAAATTAAATTTAAAAACCGGCCAAGTGCGAGTCGGACTCGCGCACGAAGGGTTCCGTGCCACTACGCAAAGAACGGCAAAAAATCACGTTTGGTACAACGGTTATTTCTTTCATAAAAAAAAGATAAAAGCTAACAACAAAACTGCACTAAACCTTCAGAAATCTCGTAGGTAATAGAAAAGCAAGCACTCAAGGTAGTAGAAGCACAGATAAGCAAATAAATTCACTGCACCCCTTAAGCAAATTCAATCGCGGTGCTCCTTATTTGTACTTTAATGTTTGCCTCTTCGGTGTTTACTAGTTCCCCGATAAATCTACATAGTACGTTTTACTTTGAATACTTGAGTATACATGGTAGACTATGCAAAAGTGACAGTTCCAGACCGAAAAATGATAAGCAGAATATAATAACTGGAAGTCTTTCTTTTTTTATCCTACTCTAATAACTTTTGGCGCTTTTTTAGGGTTCCGTACCCAAAGTGTAAAAACGGGACCCTATTACTAAGACTCCGCTGTCCGTCTGTCCGTCTGTCTGTCTGTCTGTCTGTCACCAGGCTGTATCTCATGAAACGTGATAGCTAGACAGTTGAAATTTTCACAGATGATGTATTTCTGTTGCCGCTATAACAACAAATACTAAAAACAGAATAATATAAATATTTAAATGGGGCTCCCATACAACAAACGTGATTTTTTTGCTGTTTTTTTTCGTAATGGTACGGAACCCTTAGTCCGACTCGCACTTGGCCGGTTTTAATTTAAATCAACAGGTTTTGTATTGGTACTGCCTCTTTATGAACTAATTATGTCAACAACATGGACAGTAGACACCAAAGATAGGTCTCAGGGCTCCTAAAGGCATTATAAATATGTTAAAATATTCTACAGCAGAAAAGAAAAATCCCCAAGAATACAAATCAGTGCTGTTACGTAAGAAGCAATTTCACCCGTCGGCTAGGTCAGCCTGAAGTAAACAAAGTAATAGGTATTGAGTTGGATAGATTGCTCTTGAACTGAAGTGCAGAATAATAATAGGCAAGGTAAGTATAGATTCAAATAAAATAGCTAGATATAGACATTTTATTAGCCATATTGATTTCGTCAGAATTGTGATAGTGACATAGGCTATACGAATTTTGAAAATGGCGCCCGCAAATGAAAAAGAAAATGGAGGGGGATTGGTTTTTTTTTCTTACGATAGCAATATGAGTATGAGGAACGCAGCTAGTGAAAATACCATTAAAAAAAAAAAACAGTCGGGTTCTTTGTGTTAGATGTTGAGGATATCTCAAACGGTCTTTTAGTTTTATTTTTAAATATCTGACAAGTGACAGATGGTTTGCCGCGGTTTTGGACAATAATGACATTGACAGGGGATTAAGTTAAGACAGAGAGAAAAACGCAAGTTGTTGGATAAGAGATTTGTATTGCTTTAATTATAGAAAACTCAAAATAAATAATCTATTGTAAACTAATTTGGAGTTTTAGTGAGTGTCTTATATCAGAAGTGGCAAGAACGTTGAAGAATGGGCCTTAAATGTCAAAGAACAAATGATATAAAAGCGAAACCTACTGACTGAGCAAACTGAATGCTTTAGTGCAAAATCTTGAATATTGAGTATTGCACATATGCAAACATTTTACAGCCTACATTCTTAGCTATGATGGCATATACGCATGTCAACAACTCAACAACAATGACAACCTTAGTGACAAGGTTATGCTAACCTTAAAACATGAAAAGAAATGTGTATAATAAAAGTTTGGTTATTTATATAATGTTGAGTAATTGCTTCATGTTGATAATGTTCTAGACCGAGTGTGTAGGTTCACACGGCCGCATTGGAGGCTAATGTGGTACGGAGTGGAATGTCACATCGGGTGAATATTCTTAATATTCAAGACTGAGTAGGTAGGTTCACACGGCCGCAAGTAGAGACTAATGTGGTACGGAGTGAAATGTCACATCAGGCTATAATTGTTGATGTTAGGTATAGACTGAGTGGGTAGGTTCACACGGCCGCAAGTAGAGACTAATATGGTACGGAGTGGAATGTCACATCAGGTGAATGTTAATAATGTTCTAGACCGAGTGGGTAGGTTCGCACGGCCGCATTGGAGGCTAATGTGGTACGGAGTGGAATGTCACATCGGGTGAATATTCTTAATGTTTAAGACTGAGTGGGTAGGTTCACACGGCCGCAAGTAGAGACTAATGTGGTACGGAGTGAAATGTCACATCAGGCTATTATTTTGAATGTTATGGACTGAGTGGGTAGGTTCCCACGGCCGCAAGTAGAGACTAATGTGGTGCGTAGTGGAATGTCACATCAGGTGAATGTTAATAATGTTCTAGACCGAGTGGGTAGGTTCACACGGCCGCATTGGAGGCTAATGTGGTACGGAGTGGAATGTCACATCGGGTGAATATTCTTAATGTTTAAGACTGAGTGGGTAGGTTCACACGGCCGCAAGTAGAGACTAATGTGGTACGGAGTGAAATGTCACTTCAGGCTATTATTTTGAATGTTATGGACTGAGTGGGTAGGTTCCCACGGCCGCAAATAGAGCCTAATGTGGTGCGGAGTGAAATGTCACATCAGGTGAATATTTGTCGCATTAGAGACTAGTGTGGTAAAGGTCGACATGTCACGTAATGTAAATAAGGCTAATGAAACAAATTCTTTACGAGACTTTAGACTAATCTGTGATAAGTAAAAATGTTAAAATAAGTTAATATTGAAATGTAATAAGAGTCGTGTGGTACATTGGACAAGAAGGTTGTGAAAAGTTAAATCCTAGAGTGAGTTTGAGGACAAACTCCTAGATTGTCAGGATGGCCGAATGTTAGATGTTGAGGATATCTCAAACGGTCTTTTAGTTTTATTTTTAAATATCTGACAAGTGACAGATGGTTTGCCGCGGTTTTGGACAATAATGACATTGGCAGGGGATTAAGTTAAGACAGAGAGAAAAACGCAAGTTGTTGGATAAGAGATTTGTATTGCTTTAATTATAGAAAACTCAAAATAAATAATCTATTGTAAACTAATTTGGAGTTTTAGTGAGTGTCTTATATTTGTTTGTTTTAATAATAGTTGCAGTTTAATATAAGTAAAAGAAAATTAGACAACTTGATGTACTTTTCTTATTTATTAAGCAATTGAAACAGCCTGCTACCTGGTTGGTAATATATCTGGTTAATTATTTTTAGACATTATATAGAGGATATTCTCAGTCAGTTAGTTTAAAATGTTGAATAATCCATTAAGCCATTTTCAATTTAGAGCAGTTTCAAAGTCAACTCTGGATTGTGTCAAATAGTGAAAATGTTACAGCATGTTAAATATTTGTAATCTACTCACAAAGCCCTTTCATTTGGTCCCCACATGGTTTGTTTAAAAGAAAGAAAAAAAGTTTGTAAAGCGCCAAAAGCGATTAAAAATACTAGTGGATGTAACCGTAGTGATCTAAATAGGTTGCATATGTATTAATATTACCAAAATATAACCAACAACATTACCCTACGCTTTGGTACTCGCTAGTAACTTCATACTAGTTAGTAGAATAGTTTGAAGTCCACAATCACATCATAGATCGCTAATAGAAGATGTAGTTTTTTGACGATAAGCTGGTGCTTCCAAACTAAGTGTACAAGTGAGTTTAGTTGCGCTTACAGTCCAACATCATCATATTTATTTATATAAAGTTTTTATAGGACAGATTAGATGGATATTTATTAAACGAAATTACACATAAAAACATTAACAGTAAACTATAAATAAACAGATTTGCTATTTCAATTAATGTGGTAAAGGAAACAAAAGAACCTAATATATTATTATGTTTTCAGTTTCTTTTTCAGTGTAGTAATTAGAGAGAAATATGTAGTTAGTCGCGCGCGTTCGACTTAAGCTTTTGTGTGTGGTCAAGTCATAGCTTCATATATGCAGATCAGAATTTTTTATTAGGGTTTGGAGGCAAGCCATTTAAAATTATTAAGATAAAATCAGTGTGGTGAAGACCGTTGTGTCTGAGCAAAGTGGATTCACGATACGAGAGTTTTTGCCTTCTGGCGGTCTTCATAACCAAAAATTACCTATACATGTCGGTCTTCTCTACATTGACCTTAGTTAATTTTGCCCAAAGAAAACATTATTATTTATGAAAGTTAAGGAAGCGAAAGCCCACGGAGGGGATCAGTTGAAAAGGAGGCTGGCTCAGCTGGACTCGGCTGGAAGGAGCTGGAAGTAGCCGCTCAGGATCGCGAGAAATGGAAAATTCTTCTGCGATCCCTATGTCCCTAATGCGGGATAACAGGATTACATCATCATCAAGGAAGCGAAAGAAGTATGTCAGGATCATAGCAAGTAGAAATCCGTGGTTTTTGCATACCCTTCCGGGAATTAGGCGTGATTATAGGTATGTATGTATAATCACGCCTAATTCCCGGAAGGGTATGCAAAAACCACGGATTTCTACTTGCTACGATCCTTACATACGTAAAATATTATATATTTAAGAATAACACGCGCTTCGAAATGCGGTGTCTACGGTACATATTCTATACTTATCTATACTTGATATATACGAGTTTCTAACCATAAGTTATGTTTGACTAGCTGCCGTGTATAGGGGTGATTTATGAAGGATAACTTTAACCAGAATTATGGTTCACTGAAACTTTCTTAAACTTAGATTGGGACATGTAACTTCACTGTAGTAGGTTTTGTAACACGTTTAAACCGTTGAACTGTAAAGTAAAATTACTCCAAAAGGAGTGTACATACATGTACTCGACGGTACCTAAGGTCATCGGGATTGCTTATCTTCAGGTGGAACCCCCCACCTTTTATTTTATTTGCCACCGACGTAGGAAGTACCTATAATCATCATCATAAATTTTTATTTGCAAGAACATGGTTACAATAAAAGGTCTTAAAAATACAATAGTTCCACATATTTAACCTGCATGCAGGTGTGCAAATTATACATGCAGCTGCTAAGCATTACTTTTATTTACCTACTTAAAATCTAGAATTCTAATTCTATATAAAAATATTGCTTTGTAATTCTGTTTAATGAAAACATGCCAGTGTGTAAAGGTAGGAATATTAATTGCAAGCCAAAAATACACTAGCACTAATTGACGTATAACAAAGGTACACATTCGAAAAATGATTACTGTCAGGTTTGAAAAGGGACCAACTGCAATTAGTGAATTTGTAATGTACACCTAAGAGTTACAAATTGGAAAACGTCTCAGAAACGCTTCAAATTATATCGGGAATCTAAAATTCAGCAGTTCGGATTACTTATTTAACATTTTCAATCACGGCTCTTCTCTGAAATGTTAATATCAATTCCATTTATTAATAAGTATAGATAGTATTATTATATGTTTGTAACTGAGGAGAAGATTGTAGGACCTCAGGTATGTTTCAAGTACTAAGTACTAGCGGGCATGTTTCTCTGTCACACTAATTGTGCCATAATTGGAGTAAAAAAGAAAGATGGCCTTCTGATGTGGAAATTCTACATGGAAATTTATAGGAAATTTGTCATACTTTTGTATGGTAAATAATCGAAATTATTTATTTTCAGAATGGAAGTTTCCTTGGTTTTTTTGTAAATTTTTCATTCTGCGAACTTTTCCTACTTTTTGATTTTGGAAACTCGGTCGTTGCAAGCAATCAAAAGTAGGTAACATCTAATTTATTATTAGTGACTTAAATTATTTTGTGTTAACCCAATCGAGTCTTACCCCAACATATATATCACTGGTTAAACACATGATAACATGAGGCTCTACTAGTAAGTAATATAGATTCTTCAGACCCCTACTAATTGCCGAAAACTCATTAACTTGACATCTCTATTCAACACTGTCCATTCACTAGCCTAAGATACTACTCTAAGGAAAATCCCAGGTATTCTAGAAATTAATTTACTCTTAAGGGGCCCACTGACTATCAGTCCGCCGGACGATATCGGCCTGTCAGTTGTTCGGAACTATCAAATTTTTATTCTAACTGACAGGCCGATATCGTTCGGCGGACTTATAGTGGGCTCCTTTACTGTGACATTTATATTTAATAAATCTTTTACCTCGTTTATTAAAGAATTTTTCATTAAAAGTATTAAAACTTCACCCTTTGAGGGATCAAATTAGCTTAATTTTTATTACCTCTTGAATTTGCTATTAGTTACGAAGGGCATTTTTATTAAATTTATAAAAGTTTTATTTGTCCAATCTTGTACTGTGCTTAAATAAAAAATGGCATCAATAAAACGATACTATTAATAAATTAAAGGTGTCCTTTATACAGATACAGACTCACCTACAGTACAAATTACAACAATAATAATTGATCGCATTAAGTAATACATTATATTGTTTGATGATTGGATTGATCTCAGGAATAAGTAAAAATAAGTGGAGTTTTCTTTGTTACCCAGGTAGGTATCTAAACTCACGATTTTCATACATATGTGGCTTTCCATCACAAAAGGGTCATTATGATTTAAGTGCAATTGAGACCAGTTTATCTGAAATTCCAACATAAATTTTGATAGAACGGTCCTTTTTGCACATGAAGCATAAGGAGCCTTCTCTGATGGAAAGCCACATATTTACTTCAGTTTGACGCACGTGACAGTCAGGTGATTCGTCTGCTCGTTTGCCTTCTATAAAAAAAACAGATAACCTTGCTACATCTGAAATTGGTTTTATTCACAAAACTTCCGTGAGACACAGACATATTAAATATATTAAGAACGGGTTACTCACGTATTTTAAGTCGAAAAACGCTCGACATGCAGTCTGCGCCGGTCAGTCACCGTCACCGCAACCTCCCGATGACACTCCTCGGTACGGAGTGAAACATGTCGAGCGTTTTTCGACTTAAAATACGTGAGTGACCCGTTCTTAATATATTTCATATGGTTTTATTCATGCCAAAACCCCAAAAGTCTCAAATTAATCAGAACCCGCCTCAAGTACCCATGTCAGTCATGGGACAATTGGAACCATTGTATTACGTCTGATAGAAAAGTTTTTGGAATTGGCAGCGGCCATTTGAATGTAGACATCCCACTAGGTTTTGTCCAAGCAGCGACGGAATATATTTAAGTACAGTTTTGACTTACAACAGTTCACATGACTGACATTTATCTGATACGTATCACTGACAGTTACCCCTTCTCCATAAATATACCCCGCACGCAGCTTTCAACCTTACCCAATACACAATTTACTGCTATAAAAAAAAGTTGTGATTGGTTCCTAACAGTTTTGATTGGAACATTTGTGGCTTTCCAACAGAGAGTTCCTTATGCTTCATGTGCAAGGACCATTCCATTAAAAATTCTTTTGGAATTTCAGATAAACTGGTCCTTGTTGCACTTAAATAATAAGGACCCTTATGTAATGGAAAGCCACATTTGACGTTGTCAAGCTGCTCGCATTTTTTTAGTTCGTTGGGTCCAAGGCAACGTCTGTGTAAGTACCTACGTGTACTTAGCGCGCGAATTTGTTTACCTAAATAAATTGAAAAAAAAAAAAAAAAAAATTTTTATTATGTTTTGTTTTAATACTAGCGACCCGCCCCGGCTTCGCACGGGTTACACAAAACCTTAACAAATTACACACCTAAACACTCCATATAATATATATTCACATTTATTTTCTTTTCTTTACCTTTTTAGGGTTCCGTACCCAAAGGGTAAAAACGGGACCCTATTTCTAAGACTCCGCTGTCCGTCTGTCTGTCTGTCACCAGGCTGTATCTCATGAACCGTGACAGCTAGACAGTTGAAATTTTCACAGATGATGTATTTCTGTTGCCGCTATAACAACAAATACTAAAAAGTACGGAACCCTCGGTGCGCGAGTCCGACTCGCACTTGGCCGGTTTTTTTTAAAGAATTTGATATGTTTTCTGAATGATTTGTATTATTTGATGTACATATATATATTTCAATCAAATTTCTATAAAGAAAAGTACCTCCTGTATGTAATTGCATGAATTTTATAGTACTTATTTAAAATTGTATTTTTTTGTACTCATAATGCATGTTAATTATAAGATGTAATGTTTTGAAAACATGTGTCCTGCCGAGTTTGCTGCCGGTCCCATATTTAAATCTTCTCGGGGCAGAGGTGTGGGGTTAGAGCCGGCGTAGCTTTATTTGACGTTCATAAGCGCATTGTAATATGACTAATGCCTACTTGAATAATAAACTATCTTTTTCTTTATTATCTTTATCTATCTCAAGAATCATTCTATTGATAGGTGAAGAAAGCATGAAAATCGGTTCAGTTTTCGAGTTTATCGCGAACATACATACATACACACAAACAGACGCGGCCGGGGACTTTGTTTTAAGTATATATGTGCCATTCTCAATCAAAAGGGTACTTATTGTCGGTCGTCAATAAGGCGCCATTTCCATATAGCATTAATTTGAAATCAACCTTATCGACAAGCGACAATGTGGTACCTTTTGGTTGAAAACGTCACATATAGTGATAATATTCTAGTAGAAAGTAACTTCTAAAAGTCAATAGTTAAGAAAACTTTGCCGATAAATCATCTTTACCAACTCAAAGATACTTAACGATGAAACGAATCCGCGATATTCTCAACGATGGTAATAAATGGCCAACGAGTGACTTGCTTGAAAATTCCGGTTAAAAGATAAAGATTATTATAAAATTCACTTCAGACACTTTCATAATTAATTAAGTGAATTCTGTTATATTCTAGACGTCAAGAATCGTGATTTGAGACGAAATATTTTCTACGGAATTTCAATCACGTTACAATCTAGGGTTCCGTACCTTAACAAGCTTGACACCCAGTCACCTGAATTGATTAGAGGTCTGGATCTTTATTAGATCCTTTCAGATATTCGTCTGTAATACATTTTTTCCTTAAATCGTCCTACAGCTACCGAAGAAACAATTCGGCCTTTGATCATCTTAAACTGATAATAGATGTTAAAGAAAAAGTGACCAAGGCCTCCAGTGCTTAATGTAACCTGTCGCAATTTAGGGATAGAAGTTTGTTGAATTAGATGCTAATCCACACGTACCTTTGACAGCCCTGACTCAACTATAAAGGGGCCCACTGACTATCAGTCCGCCGGACGATATCGACCTGTCAGTTAGAACAAAAATTTGACAGTTCCGAACAACCGACAGGCCGATATCGTCCGGCGGACTGATAGTCAGTGGGCCCCTTAAAGCAATTTTATCTTTATATTAGTCGCCTTGGAATTTAATTTTGATCACAGGTATTCTGACTTCCATTTTAGACCTATGAGTCTAAAACACTCGATTAAAAGTCGAAATTCCTTTGCGTATCCTCTATTGTATCTGTTACACTAGGCTTTTTACTTAAGTATATTATAACTTTATCTTGACACTTCAGTGCTCTGTATATTATTTAGGAACAATGGAAACTATCTGTGGGTGTAGATCTTGTTCAGTACTTAGCAAGGGTATCCAAGTAGTATGTTTACAGGAATATATATCTATTGTATTCAGAAGTTAATTTCGATCTGACTAGTTGGCTACTATGTTTAAAAATAAAATAAAATAAATAAATAAATAAAGTTTTATTTCAGGCAAAAAGTACATTCGTACACCCACCATTTAAGTTACAAATTGTATTTTATTGAACTAACAGAAATGCGTTAAGGTGGGTGCAGTGATAAAAAGAAGTATTTAAGTTATAAGAATTTAAAAAAAACAGCCAAATGCGAGTCAGACTCGCGCACGAAGGGTTCCGTACCATTACGGAAAAAAACAGCAAAAAATCACGTTTGTTGTATGGGAGCCCCATTTAACCCTTAAATGCATGATTTTTTGTATAACTTTTTAATAAATTGAAATAGATGTGTCATGCTGTATAAAAGTAATAAATGTGATTTTGGATAGCTGCATATTGAGCCACGGACCATCAAATATACGATGCATATATACATCATTATGCATTTAAGGGTTAAATATTTATATTATTCTGTTTTTAGTATTTGTTGTTATAGCGGCAACAGAAATACATCATCTGTCACAATTCCAACTGTCTATCTATCACGGTTCATGAGAAACAGCCTGGTTACAGACAGACAGACGGACGGACAGACGGACAGCGGAAGCGGAGTCGGACGCGGAGTCTTAGTAATAGGGTCCCGTTTTTACCCTTTGGGTACGGAACCCTAAAAAACGCGATACGACTCGCAGTAACTAGGCACCTGCATCTCGCTTGTGTTTATACTCGTAGTTGCACGTAAGATGCACTGGAGATGAATCTTCTTCCTAGCGATGCAAATCTAATTTAATCTCTGATTTGTATAGCTTTAGCTTTAAGAAATACGACTGCCATTAGAGTCCCAAGTATATTAATTTATGGAAAAATAAATTATACTAAAGAAGCAGTTAAATATTATGTATTTATTAGCGTTAGTTAAGATAAACAAATGTTTAGCTTGTACGTTTTGCGGAAGAAAATAATAGAAGCCTACCTTGCCTTGTCATACCAATTATTCTCCTTCGTCTATTATTCATCTTTTCTATTGAGAAATAAAATATACGCCAAATGTAAAGTACTGTTACTACTCTGTTAGGTGAAAACTGGTAGGAAACGCCGCCAGCGCAATTGGCTCTATGACGCAGGTGGACCTGATGGATGGGGTGGTGTTCTTTTTATATTTTTTTTTAGGGAAATTTATTTTAGTCTTTTGTTTTAATTTATTCGTAGGTAGTTTTAGTTTCAATTCTTTATTGAATCATACATTTTTATTTTGGCTTAGATATGAATAATCTTTGTGATTTACAAGGTACACAGAGTAGTAAGTAGAAAATGTAGTATATAGGTACCTAATAAGGTATTTAAAATATATTTCTTATTAATCAAAACACAGGTTTACATTTACATACAAAATTTTAGGAAAGAAGATAATTAAAAATAAAAAGTTCGATTAACTTACTTCGTATTTTGTGTTTAAAATTGTTTTCGACATTATTATGTACGTCTTTCACATCACGGTATTATTACTATTTAATGGTTATTTCGACCCTTTTGTTTCATACATTCTATTTTATTCTATCAACTAAGTAAAACTTTGATAGAATATTCCGTTTAAAAGCGTACAAATAGTAAGTATTTTTGCAAATAAGAAAATATATTTCCAAGAGCATGAAAATATTTACGTAAATTTCAAATGAAGCAGCTAAGGAGGATTAGACCGCGTCCATAATTTGATCTTTTGATCCCTACGTTTGCAGTGCCGTTTGTAAAATGTTCTGTGATGTTAAGTTGCTTTATCCGTTAAGCTCTGGCTTCAATCAATTGGAATTTTTGATGTGGGTAATTTATACAAATACATGATGATTTCACGAAAAAAATGTTAGTCCAAGTAAACATATTTATGATTCGCTAAAGTACGAAATAGCTGATTTTAATTTCGCGATTTTAGGGTCAACTCATTAAGAAAAATCATATCCATTACTTTCATAAGGTAACAAGCATTATTGAAACTCATTAGTAAAGTAAGAACCATAGAAAAAGAAAAAATTGAATTATTTTTTTGCCAAAACATTAGGTACGCTTATATGTACCTAATGTTTTGACAAATCATCCTTCTGTCTTTAATTTTTCTTTTTCTCTTCAAAGTAACTGAAAATGTCAATAGGTAAGTTAGAGCGAAACCTGCAGGTATTTTGTGATTTATATTAATTCAGCATCTTTCTTTTTTTTTTTTACTAGCCTAATTTAGTGTCCCACTGCTGGGCAAAGGCCTCCCCTCGTTTCCTCCACTCGATCCTGTCGTTTGTAGTGTCCCGCCAATCCGGATAAAATGCGTCCAAGTCGTCCCGCCATCTCCTTTTCGGCCTCCTTTCGGCATCTTTCTTTTTAATAAAAAAAAAAAACTATAAGCATAACTAAAAAATATAATTAATATAAATCCTAAGGACACGTCCGAGCCTTTCGTCATTGAAGCCTTTCAGTCTCAAGGTTCAAGCAATTACGCGGAGTGACCCTTAGGGCAATATCACCTTACATTTTCTGTGAGAGCCAGAAGACTTTTAGCCATTAGGGACACTTAACGTCCCATTAGGCCTCAAAATGTGTTTGTATTACGAAGTAAACGCAAGTTCATGTAAGGGTGATAGTAGTGCTTGACAGTACCCCTTTGTACTATATACCAAGATTGGTAAGAGAAGCCGTTGAAATTCACAAATACAAAAATTTCAATCGTGAAGATGGGTTTAAACTGTCAAATGTGTGGAATCCTGTGATTTGTTTGTGTAAAAAACCAGTGATAACTGAATCAAACACGCGTAGTGACACCGTGAGTGTAGTGTGTTTGGACAGACCAACGAGTGTGAACGCGACCGGACCAACAAGTGTGAATGCGACCGTTGGTAACGTTGAAAGTGAACGCAGCCGACGCGCAAGAATGAGGGTAGACAGAGCGCTGTCTACACAACTTTGACACCCACCCGCTATCTTCAGTCACCCGTGAACATGATGCATGTAACCGCGTCGAAATATCGGGATATCACAAATAATACAAAAGGTAATCACGGTCTATATCCCGGTCAATATAAGTCTAGTGAAACTAACCGTGAATCATTCAAAACTCTAAGTACCCCTTTGATTGATACTTTTATTCTTTATACCTGATTTTGTTATTATTTTGTTAAGACCATACTCTGAGGGGTGAATATGTAAGAGGCAGTAGTTTTTTTTGCGTTTTCGGGGTAGTCCTACAGTAAAACTAGTTCAGTAAAAAAACATGTCAGTAATGAACCAAGATCCGTAATTCAGAAACTTAATTTATATTTTGATTGGAGAATAATTATTTATATCAGAGTTTTGAAGAGACAAGAAACGTGAAAAAAAGTAACAGATGATCCCCTTACGTTTTCAGTTTAATTGTATTTTTTTACGATTTGTCGAATGCTTTTTATTATAAGAGACTGCCAATCATAATTATTATTCATAGTCCTTCATGGTTTTATACAGAAAGGAATCTGAATTTTTAGAAACAGCCCTATTAGTGGAAGAAGCGATAATTCCTAATAATGCTTCTCATTTTTATACATCCTGATGTTATTAGGCGAGTCTGAGAAATAGTCTTGCGCACCCAATTAATGAGCTCTCTTTATGTGACTAGATATTATAAATAAAAGCCCTACCAAATGTTCAGATACCTACTTTAATGACATCTAGATACTCGTATGTAGGTAATGTTATCGATATCAGATTCATATTGAGGCCATAAAGGATGACTCGCGTTAGAACGGTCCTGGTCTGGGCCGAACCGTCCGACACTTTATACTTAAATAAATAAAAAAGTTGAGATATATGATAGGCTACAATTTTCCCAAAGGTTTTAAGTATTTTTGGGGAGCGAGCTAGATCATTGTATTAATACTTTCTCGAATAGGTATATGTATATGCAATATTGCCTTTTCTTTTGTAAATTACATATCATTCATCCAAAACTTTGTTTTTGCTCTAATTCGTTTGTTTTATATACTAGAGCTATATAAACTAATTACAGAACTATATGTACTTAATGTCATTGTATATGCAAAGTTTCATTACAATCCAACACGAAGTTTTAAAATGAGAACGAAATTCCGTTTGTATGGGAAGGTGAAATTCGGCCGAGCTTGCCGGGGCCTCTTAAACGGCAACCACATAAACCACAGGCACACGTTTGATCTAAATTGAATAATCAATACGGTGCCTGCAGCGTATTGGTGATTTGGTGCTCAAAGACGACGAAATGGAAATTCGGATGAACATGGAAATTGGCGCTTTAGATGCTCTAAATACACGTATATTTAAAACATCAAATACATTGTAATAATTAATTTATACTTTATATCTAAGTATTTGAATAAAAGTAAACAAACAATTTGTACATTTTCGGGTAGTTATAACATTTATTGGTTAACCAACCAAATACAAAACCGGTTGGATCTGTCACAAAACGACCTGACTTTAACCTACATTATTTGATCGTGTAATGTTTTCAACTTCCCCTTAACTGGAGGAGCCATTTGAGGGTAGATTTTGTTTACTTTTATTTAAATACCTAAAGATACAGAGTATAATTGTAATTTATTTTATAAGTGAAATTTTAGATTTTAGATATTAAGAAAATTGAAAATCTGTGTGGTGTATTTATGTGTTGTAGCATTGTTATCTTATTTTTCTTATTTATGAAATAAAAACAACAATATTTTTTAAAGTACAATTGATACTTAGCTATATATGCGCACGAAATAACCTAGGTATTCCACTCATCTTCGCATTTTTCTCTTTTAACGTCATTCCAGTTTGGCTCGGGTCACAATAGAGCCTGGCATCAGCCAATCACTCAAATATGCTCATACAATTGAGTCGCTTAACTACAAACTCGGGTAAATCCAACTGTCAGAAAAACATTCTCATTATACCAATACCAATACCTATTGTTGTGAATTTCTCCTGTAAATATATATGTGCTTCGTTTTAACAAGTGTTTTTGTGGATAGCGTGACCATCACATCACATTTTGCGATTTTGGTATTAAGAAAAGGTAATAGGGTAGATATTTCCTAAGAGGGTCGAATGGATTAACCCGAGTTTTAAGCGATACAATTATCGACAAATGTTTTCTATCAGTCATTTATTTTTCTTACTCATCCTAATGTCCTACTAAATAAGGTCGATTTTCCTGCATCTGAAAACTTCCTTGACTGTACAATCGCCATCAGATATATGGGAGCGGCCAAGGTGTTTACAAATATCTGAACACGCACTCTAACGCCTTGACAATAGAGGCGTGTTCAGATATTTGTGAGCACGTTGGCCGCTCCGATATATCTGATGTTGACTGTACATATATTAATAAAGCACGACTTTCCAACCCACAGAATGGAGAAACCGCTTTCAAAGGCGTTGTTTTATTTTATCATGAATAATCCAAGTCCTGAAATCCGTTTCGTGGAATCCATTCAATAAGGGCCTTTCACGGTTGTAAACATAGAACAGAATATATATGCCTGGGTAATAGTATTTTATGCAACAGGGACATAATAAGGGTTCTTGAAATTCAAGGGCCGGAGTAACAAAACGAAACGAAGTTGAGTTTTGTAGACAGGCCGGAGAATTTTATGACCTAATTATGTACCGGTGCACACAATATTTTTTCTAAGACATCAGCAAACACCTAAAATTATAAATCATAATAAATAAATGTTTGTACATCTTTGCCTAGAAGTCAGAATAAAAAAAAACAGTTGTATAATATTGTATGAATATTCCTAAGAACACTGGCTGTTAGGGTTAAGATCCTTAGAACACTGCGCCGGGGCCCCGCGTGCCGCACTTCTTATGAAGTTGATTTCAATCTCACTGGCAGTCATTTAATCTACTCGTACAAATAAGAGTACTGCACAGCGGTATCATATACCACCCATAGGTATCATGGTCGCATTTTTATCACCTGTCATGCCATTCGTCACTTTCGCACTTACATATTTTTTATATCGTGCCAGGCATGGTGAAAAATGATGAAAGAGCCGACCATCGTAGCCCTACTGGAGTAGAAAAAATTTGTTATCGATTTTATTGACGCCTGTACTAAAGTGCAATCAAAAATCAAAATTTATGGTTATAGGCACAATTATTCTGATGAATGAATTTACTTATTCTAAGTACTACTTCCTTCAAAACATGTCCAAATAAATCTTTCAACTCAGATGTTAATTAGAATGTTTTAAGAAAGTTGCTCTCAAAAGTTGGCTACAATTTCTCAAACCAGGGTAAATCACCCATTAAGTAGGTACCTCGTTTGGCGAAGATGGGCAATTAAATAAAGAGGTTTGAAGTTAGGGATCAAGTTTCCGTGGGGAATTTAATAAAAAAAAATACTTCAATTGGGGATGCCGTTGAAATGTTACTTATTGTTGATGGTGCACTCCAGACAATGAAATGAAAAAGACATGCATGCTTTTGCCTAATTAAAAGAAGATAAAACCACCCACTTTTCTAGTAGCATTTCGTTTCTACAAGGTCACAGTTCTAACCTAACCTAACCCAATGTTCTGATAGCATTTCGTTTCTGTAAGGGTCACAGTTCTAACCTAACCTAACCCACTTTTCTGATAGCAGTTCGGTTCTGTGAGGATCGCAGTTGAAAAAAAGTCCAGGTCCAAGTTTGGGTCTGGGTCCATAACGAAGAGAATAAATCGCCAAACGTGAACTATGTGTCGTTAAAGAGTTCCATTGTGATCATCATCAGCAGCTCCACTTCATCAAATGTCACTTTTTTAAATGGAAATGCTGGATTTGTTGATGAAAATACAAAAATCACTATATGTATGCCTTTCACATTTGAGGAGTTCCCTCGATTCCTCATAGATCCCATCATCAGAACTCGAGCTTGACAAAAATGTGTCTTGACAACCTAACTTGCTTAACAAACATAACGAAGAGGACAAATCGCAAAACGTGAACTATGCGTCATTGAAGAGTTCCGTTCTGATCATCATCAGCAGTTCCACTTCATCAAATGTCACTTTTTCAAATGTAAATGCTTGATTTGTTGACGAAAATACTAAAATAAATTTAAAAGTGGAAAAATTACTGCCTTGGGTGAGACTTGAACTCACGGCCTCTGGATCCAGATAGCATCGATCGCAGACGTTTCTGCTTGTTTAAAATTAATTTGAAAATACTAAAATCACTATATGTATGCCTTTAACATTTGAGGAGTTCCCTCGATTCCTCATGGATCCCATCATCAGAACAGCGTTTTGACAAAAACGGGACCAATCTGTATGTATATACATACAATCAAAAAAAGAATTTTCAAAATTGGTCTAGATATGACGGAGTTATGGAGTAACAAACATTTAAAAAAAAACATACAACCGAATTGAGAACCTCCTCCTTATGAAATCTTGAAGTCGGTTAAAAAACTATGTAAATCTGACGAATATTTGATCATTTTATTTTTGTCAACGCTTTTGAAATAGGCTCTTGGTAATTGTCGAATGATCTTTGGTTACCGCGATAGTTACTCATGAAATAAAACTATGAAAACGGATTATATCGCGTATATTGAATACATTCCGACGTTATACTTACCATACTCTAATATAATGTTTTTAAATAATTTATTTTTATTGTTTTGCAAGTTTGATTATGATATTTGTAAAAATATAATGTCAAAATAATACATGATCAAACGAACTTCAAAGTGAAGTTCGATCAGTATTATATGAGTAAGCTTCATTCGAAGATATAAAAACCAGGTAGTCCTTTAACCTACTAGGCAACTCATCGCATGTTTAAAGTAGGTAGCAAAAACTTTAACTCAAACAGGTCTATCCCTACTTTTCACCTAGCCTTGATGGAGCGCGCGGCTTGCCGCCATTGCTCATTATTTTTAGAGACTTTACTTTCTAAAGCAAAACTTTATTTCCGGGTATAGGGGAGGGAGGGTAGTTATATCTTCGAATGAAGCTTACTCATATAATACTGATCGAACTTCACTTTGAAGTTCGTTTGATCATGTATTATATTTCTCAAGCTTCATTCTTCAGATATAAAAACCAGGTAGATGTTAAGAGTTGAAAGTTTTGCTGCATTCTTTCCCATTATCAATATTATCATAGCATATTTATTTCTGAAAACATATTTGTAGGAATAATTATCTACCATGTACATATGTGTATGTTATACACAAGTTTACTGTTCCAATTGAGTTATATAAGGCATTGTTAAGAGGCACGGGAAAGTTTAGCAATGCAGGTTCAAAAAGGTATACATATATTAGGTATAGCCAGGTTGTATATATATATATATACTTTTACGTATTAGGATATTTAAACAAAATCTAATTTGTTCTTCATAAAACCTAATTGACTAAGATTCCATACAATTTGTGGTCAACTTTGCATTAAGTTTAATTCGATTTGAAAAAGTTTAATACGAGTAAACTCATAAGACATATGTCCTTTTGTGAAATGTATTAAAATTCACTAGCAGTGCTTGTCCGCGATACGGAATTTTTGAAGGCTCAGAACAGTACACTATTGATGACAAGATTCAGGCTCGTCTAAGTGTAATTATCTACGAAGATAAGACGTAATTTAGTCTAACGATACAACCCAGCGTTACCTCCATACCGGGTGGGATACGCTGTGGCTGTGATGTCTTTCCCCGCGTCTCGACGCTTATGACGCGTAGGCCGTGTGATGTTTGTCTAACGACGACTCATCCTGTTTACGATGATCTCTGAGCAGACGACGACAATGAGAAAATTCAGTTATTAGGCGTGTGCACGCGCAAATCGGCTTACAGCAGCTCCTGATCAACGAATAGTGACACGACGTGCAATGGACAAAGACTCACGCGGCCTAGCGCGTTTCCGAGAGCTTCAACTTAACAAAAAACATGTATTTGCTCGAAACATGTCTAACGTCGTTTTTAAGTCCTTTGATTTACCCAAGAAGAATTATATTTTGATTTTTATCAAATTAAAAAATCCACCACATTCCTGAAATCTAAAAAATATATGAACGTGCATAAATTATGCTTTCTGTTCAGTTATTAAGCATAAAGCATGTCATATGTGTGGCATCACCAAAGGTATTCTAAACAAAAATAATTTATAAGACTAGCAGTCTACTCAGCTTTCGAAGTAATCTTTCAAATAAGATTGTAATTTACTCAAACTCAAATGTTTATTATTGCGCTCATATTACATATAATGAATGGGCCAAGGTCCATTAATGGTAACAGAATATTTATTTATCATTTAATTATATAAACGTACCTAATGTACATATATTCGAGCTATTAAAATGCATAATAATATCCAGTTAAACCTGAGTAGGTAAAATCAGCGTTTAACAAACATCATTAGGAATTAATTTAGTATACATTTATAAATGGCTGCATGTGACGAGTACCTTTAAATAGAATATATAAATGATATGAACCTTTTTTATTTTATATAAATTACTATTATTGACCGCAAGGCGCGATTGACCATATTTTCACAAATATTGGTGTAGCGGCTTCTATTCTCGCAGCGCGAACGGGACAGCACAGCAATCAACCACGCAATCAATGAAATGAAATGAATATCAATCAACAGAAATTCAGATATTAAGCATCAAATCTAAAAACTTATGCCCTCCATTCAAGTATTCGCTCTGCAAGGAAAGAAAGACTGTGCGACGTAATGTTGTATATTTATAAAATGTAAACATTAAAGCCGAAATAATAAAAATAAAAAAATTGCCTTTGCTGTATTGCTACTATGGTTGTATTGAGAGTTCAGAAAACAAATATTATATTAAGTGGATTCATCTTAATATTTTAATCCATGACTTGTGTCATGAATGTGCCTGTATTGCAAGTGGTGGGTCCCCACCAACTACAGTTACTAAACTTATAATATCAAGGTACATATATTTTAAACTTGGCAAAACGTATTGCATGGTACCATCGTATTGATGATGGCTGAAAGAGTATCGCGACCGACACATGAGAGTTGAACCATAGGTGCATTCGTCATTTATTGATTTTTACGGTTTCTATTAGCTTCTTAATTATGTATTTATATTTTCATGTGCATAATCTGAGGGTGATCCTTTAAAAGATAATCGGAAGGTAATCGTTTTGCAGTTTTGATACAGGTTAATAGGTATTTACCTAGTTACCCATTATTTACGACCATAAAAAAAAATATTAAATATCTGTGAGAGATGCGAACAAATATATTCGTGCGTGTATTTAGCCAAATTGTACCGAAACCGCTTTATCATTAACTCAGTTAGATGGTACTCTAATGGTCACTTTGTCAGGCTTCGGCATGAACTTGTATTTATGAAGAAATAAGCGTAAAACGTGTTTGCGTTTGTTTCTTAGCTTCAGTTGTAAGTTTAGTTTTTTGCATGCCAGATGCTGGTGAAATATGTGTTACTTATGTATAATATTGTCTGACCACCTTTTGTACCATATTTCATGCAAAATAAAGTTATTTTCTTTCATATTCAGTACTCACAAATTGTTTCATTGGGTTTATTAGATAGATAATGATGAATAAACCCATTTTCCTGTAATTCAATTCAGTTAGGTGTCTTTGTTACAATTGGATTATTCAAATTATTTAATTATTCAATATCACTTAAAAAAGTAAAATCATATTTTTAAACAGACACAAGGTACTTAGGTACTGACATCGCCTATGACTTTAAGCAATCACGGTATTATAAATATATTTATATTTTTATGTATCCCATAACAATATTGGCGTACGTATCCCGATAATTTGTATGGTTATATGCATATATAAACATTCAAAAATCGTCACCAAAATATATGCATTGTGCAGGGTATTACCACTTAGTTTATTCCATTTCATTTGTGGTAAAAGAGATTTTATCCAGCGTAAGTTTAGGAATTTCGATCAGATTCACATCACGTGACGTGATGAAGGTACACCTATTTAGCAATTCCCACTTTTAGAGACAAGTTATACTTATGTGGGTAATATAAAACCAATATAGGTACTATTGTATTGTTTCAATTATAAATTTACGAGGTAGTCTCGTGTTTATTCAAATTCAACCTCTGGGCGGATAAAAGTACCGTACTATGGGTTAGGTGTGAGTAAGATTTATTCTGTCACATATAATTGGATATTAAAAATCCAAATATATTTTATATGTAAGGATTTATTTTAAAAGGCAATGTAGTCTTGTGCCGAACATTTCGGCAGCTAGACCGACGTGTCTCTGACACGCACAAATCAAAACTAAACCGCGGAGCGCTGGTGAAAAAATTTAAAAGAAATATTTTTAATTCGAGGGTAGACTTTGAATGTTTTTCAAAATAAAACCCGTAAGGTTTTAGATTACATAAATAGGCCTACATGAATAAAGTATATTTGAACTCAAAAGATATTTTTTTATTGCACATAGAAAAACTTGAACTTGGTGTTTTAAAATGTGCGTGGTTTTGATCGAGAACCGCTATAGATTTATTAAATTGTGTTATGCATTGCTATCGTGTTGACTCACGGCCAACCCCAAGCAAGTTCTATCTTCGTGACGACTCTAGGCCGCCCCCCAGGTTTATAGTTAACAGTCGTGGACTCACGGCCCGCGCGGTACTAAGTAAATGCAAGGTATTAGATCACAAAGTGTAAGTTTTTTACAAAAATAGTTAAAATAGTTACACTTAAGTAAGTATCTGATTTTTCTTCAGGATCTGAAGAATCTATTATCACTCGGCAATTTTACTCGAGTTTCTTCTGTTGGGCCATCTAAAACCAAATAAAAAGAAAGCCTCCCTCGTCTCTTTAACACAACACAATATGATTATTTAGGGCCCTTTGTTTCGTTGCGCGCTGTCCGATCTTAATTAAACCTTTGGTTGGTTCACGACCAACCCCCGGGCGCAATCGGTGTTCGAAGTACGAACAAACTTTCCATCGTGTTGGTTCACGACCAACCCCCAAGATCATTTTTTCCTTCGTGTTGATTCACGACCAACCCCCAGGATGATTTATTCCTTCGTGTTGATTCACGACCAACCCCCAGGATGATTTATTCCTTCGTGTTAGTTCTCGACTAACCTCCAGGATCATGAACAATTTTAATAACAAATATATTTTATATTGCACAACGAATACGAAACGAATAATCCCACAGCTTACATCTCGTATTCTCGTATAAATCGTATAATGACTGCACTAAGTGCACTACGTATAGGCATTTTAAACGACTTTGAAACAAAATTATGATTTTACGTGCGTTCGTTGCCTCGCAAGAATAAAGAATGAGCAATGGCGGCAAGCCGCGCGCTCCATCAAGGCTAGGTGAAAAGTAGGGATAGACCTGTTTGAGTTAAAGTTTTTGCTACCTACTTTAAACATGCGATGAGTTGCCTAGTAGGTTAAAGGACTACCTGGTTTTTATATCTGAAGAATGAAGCTTGAGAAATATAATTATGCATTCAGCGTGTTATTATTTAGGTTGGGCATAAAATTGAATTAAGTAGTATCCGCATTTGTGGATAAAAAAAAAATGATCTAAATGTATTTAAGAGTACCACATGTATGTACCTATGCCATACAAAAAAAACTGATTCTGATTCAGTATAGGGCTCCAGTTGTGTCATTCTTGTCTCATTTGTTTTAAGAAATAAAAAGCTCTATCTACAAATTGGAAAGGCTTTCATATGTTCGTATTTGTAAGTGGAAAAGAGTCGAAGCTCACATGTAGTCCTCGTGGGACGAAATGATATTTGACTTACGATTCCGATGGAAGTCTTTGGACGTCAAATAAATGGCTGCTTGGTTCGTTTCTCTGCCTCATCTTGTTTCAATATCTAAAGAATACTGTACAGTACGACGTCAGTTAAACTGCAGGTACCTATTTCCTTCTACTTCTTGCTTTGCTTTGCTGTCAACGGTTTGCTATATATATATTTCACCTCAGCAACTCGAACAAGCCTACTTTCGTCACTCCCTGAAGTGAGGAAAGTGCGACTTTCCTCACCTCAGGGAGTGAAACAAAGTAGCTTTTTAATTTAGTGAAGGCCATGAACTGCCACTTCATACTTTTATTACATTTTTTTCGCTGTATTATTCTGTATTATTGTATTTCGCTTTCTCGGGACTCAAAAAACATTCGCAAGAAAAACCAACTTTCCAATCTTGTTGCACAATAGTTATTTGTTATACAAGGGTGCAAAGTTGTATTTTACCCGCGAGTGTGGAATTGAAACATGAGCAAGCGAAAGGATTCTATAGTTGAACCACGAGCGAAGCGAGTGGTTCTAAAATAGAATCCTGAGCGTAGCGAGTGTTTCAACACACGAGAAGTAAAATACATTTGCACCCGTGTGTAACACAAAACTTTTCCCCTCACTATAGCGAGGAAAGTGCAACATCCACAGGCGTTAGATCATCTTCATCACTGGAATCACAAATTTTTTTACGATATTATAACAGAAAACACTAGAAATTCTGATTTTTACGTGAGTCGGTGAGAAGAACAGTAAAATTTTTGTTGACAATGTTGACATTTCTGTTCTGACGTATGAAATGTCAACGATGCGTTTTGAAATTGCATCGACTCAACTTGTGCGTTCCGAATTATATTTAACATCATTACAAAAAATCTAACGTTTCTTATGGAATTTTAAGGTTTATGACTTAAAATTATTAAATAAAGCTAAATTTGGTATTTTTTATTAGATTCTCAAACCATTTATTTAATGATAATTAATATCGAACGAACCATTATCATGATCGTTTTACGTTTTATTATCTGTCAAGCTACTTAAACACGCTCCATCCAAGGTCAAATTACTTTCCCCACTAGTGGATAAAATGCGTTTTTCCTCGCTTGTTTCAAAGGATAATAGACGGCTTTCCGAGCTAGTGAGGGGAAAATTACTATTTATATACAGACAGACTATAAAGGTCTCTGGTTGACTACGGACTGCGGAGCCCTAAAAAAGGGTCTAAGCTAGCCTTTAGTCCTCGCGGGACGAAATGATATTTGACCGATGATTTCGAATGCAGTCTTAGGGTGGAAAATAAAAATTTGTTGCCTCATCTTGTTATAATCTCTAGAGAATACTGCAGAGTCGACGTCAATACTAGAAGTATTGAATTTAGAAATAAAGATATAGAAAGAAAGATACAGATAGTTTATTATTTAAGTAGGCATATTACAATGCGCTTATGAACGTCAAATAAAGCTACGCCGGCTCTAACCCGACACCTCTGCCCCGAGAAGATTTAAATCCCCCCTCAAGGGGGTAATAATATGTACCAATAATAATAAAGTTATTGCCTGTCTTCATTAAACCGCTTAATTAAGTTAATTATAAAGAAGTCATTAACTTTAGTAACTATACTAATTAAAGTAAAGGTTACAGTATAAACAAATTAAATAACAAACTTCGAACCGTTCGAAAACTTTTTCGTTTATAAAGTAAAGTGAAAAATGGTAAGTATAGAATTACCCCTATCCGAGATAATGGTATTTTCTTATAACAAAGTTTCTCTTAGTGTCTTACCATTACCACACAACGAGTAAAACTTTCATGAAATATTCAAGACACGAAAAATAATTTCGTCTGAGCTGAGAACGTTTATAATTTAATAATTCCATAATGTTTCTCTGCGGAAATGGAATATTCAGCAAACAACCATAGTTAGTGTCGGATTATGCAAAGGAATCTAATAGCTATAGGGTCGGTTGCACCAAACCGTCTGACACCGTTAAAGCGTTCGCTAAATTTTATTGTGTGGGAAGTTTCATAGATCTCTGCTGCGTGACGTTGTCAATCTGTTAAATGTGGTTGGTGCAACTGGCCCTTATACAGTCAAAAATACAATGCCGTAAAATTGAGTGACGAACAAGCAAACATCAAACATCAAACATTTATTCAGCAAATAGGCCACAGGGGCACTCAGGGCAGAGGGGCTTTACATGTCAATTTTTACAAACAATAAAATTAATCCAAAATTACAAAAAACAATTACATAAATATAAATGTTAAATTACACAAGAAAAAAACTAATAAAAACTATACAAATAACAGAAGTACTAAAATTGTTTAGAGATGTAAAAGTCAGGATGTTAGGTGTCAGAGATAAAATGTATATAATAATAAAAAAGATCATCAAATTATCCAGAGATGTAAAGGGTCTCCAAGACTTGAATTATTATATAATTAATAAAAAGACAAGATATTAAATCAGACAAACAGACAAGAACCGAATGAAGTGCCTCACGTTAATGCCACTCAAAAGTAAAGTTACATAGGTAAAATGAAGCCCGTGCAAACTTAAACAGACCGGTCTCCACAAACAGCACTCGTTCACGAGTATGACGCGTATCTCAGCCATCGTCTCCCTCAAACTTCCAAAATTCAAAAATTCAAATATACAAATTACAAATTTTCACTTTATATTTAACTTCGAACGCGAAGATTCACCTAACGAGGTAACGTTTTTAGGTAAAGAATAATTTGTTGCTTAAAAAATGCAGATATAAATAATATGCAAAGTTCTTGGCATACTTTACCAACCTAATGCAACTCAACTCATTAGCTTTGTAAACTCTAACCAGGTGCAAAACAGAAAATTCATCTCAGACGACCTCCGAGCGCTGGGTTTCTTTCGTCAACCTTGGAGTTAATACTGCTTTGATGGAGGTTCATTACTGAGTATGAAAAACGACCAAGAAATTCTTTAAAGCTTTGTTCAGACTTCATCATTCTTTTTTTAGTTAAACGAAATTAAAGCCCTTTGTAGTCGAGACATTGGTAATGTAAAATCGTAGTTTATTAATAATTAAAAGATCAACGGAAAAAATATTTTGACAAAGCTTGGGGCGGTTATTATGACCAGGTTCTCTAGAAAATCTAGAATATATTTAATATCGTATGCATAATTATTAAGTGGCCCTGATTTCATTTAGTCATTTATTTATTCCAACCATATTGTAGTACAGGTCTTAATAACTAGGTACATTCAGAGTCATATGGGCCCTGGCTGGCTGGCTGATTACCAGTCCGCCGGACGATATCGGCCTGTCAGTTGTTCGGAACTGTCAAAATTTTGTTCCAACTGACAGGCTCATGTCCGGCGGAGTGATAATCAGTGGGCCCCTTTAGACTACAGTTTGACTTCTGATCCTTGTAGTGGTGTTCCTAGGCTTCAAGAAAGCAAGGGGCGTAGCCAAGATGAAAATCGTTTGCTCTACGACAACGAAACGCTGTCGCTATCACTCTTCCATATTAGTGCGATAGAGAGACAGATATATATTACCTGTACTCATTATGTGTGGTGAGAGAAAATTAAATTATATATTTGACCCTTAAATTTTATTTTTAAATTACTATATGTAGTATGAAATGAGGTACCTGCGTCAAAGAAGGCCCATGTTTCTTAGGGTTCCGTAGTCAACTAGGAACCCTTGTAGTTTCGTCGTGTCCGTCTGTCTGTCTGTCTGTCCGCGGCATTGCTCCGTAACCGTTAGTGCTAGAAAGCTGCAGTTTGGCATGGATACATAGAGATGCATGGCAACAGAACGGTAAAATAAAAAGTATTAAAAAAAAATTGGGAAAAAAAACTGTTTTTTGTGTTTTTTTTTTTCTTTAATTCAATGGTGTAGGATATCGTTGGATAGATCTTTCAAAACGAATAAGGGTCTTCATAAATCATTTTTTTAAACAGTAAATGCTTTCGGAAATAGTCGCTCCGAAAGAGAAAAAATGTGTGTCCCCTCTACTTTTGAACTATGAGACCAAAAATATGAAAAAAACCGGCCAAGTGCGAGTCGGACTCGCGCACCGAGGGTTCCGTACTTTTTAGTATTTGTTGTTATAGCGGCAACAGAAATACGTCATCTGTGAAAATTTCAACTTTCTAGCTATCACGGTTCATGAGATACAGCCTGGTGACAGACAGACGGACAGACGGACAGACGGACAGACGGACAGACGGACAGACGGACAGACGGACAGACGGACAGACGGACAGACGGACAGACGGACAGACGGACAGATGGACAGACGGACAAACGGACAGACGGACAGACGGACAGACGGACAGACGTACAGACGGACAGACGGACAGACGGACAGACGGACAGACGGACAGACGGACAGACGGACAGACGGACAGACGGACAGCGTAGTCTTAGTAATAGGGTCCCATTTTTACCATTTGGGTACGGAACCCTAAAAATAATAATCGTAAAACAACAGCTTAATAAATGCTTTTGCCTTTTTTTAAGAAAAAAATATACGACGGCGATATTTGAAACGGTCAATGATAGACCACTTCAACAGATTTTTAGATAAGATTTTCCGGGCTGGAAACCGATCTCTTTGAACCTTAATTAATAAATAATGTGACGTACAAAAAAAAGGTTCTTCCTTGGCAGGAGTGAGCGCAAATAATTGATAATTGATTCCATTGTTCTCGTATAATTAGGTATTAATCTCGTATCATGTTATCGAGTATTATTTAACTCATGTACTTACTTATTTCCGTTAGAAATTGGTGTAATTGAGGACATAGGATAGTTTTTATCAATCATCATCATTCCACGCAGAAAAATGACGCGGGCAGCGGGCAGAAGCTAGTGACATAATATGTACAAATTGAAAACACTGGAATAAGTAAAAGTGGTTTTGTGAAAACATTTTTAAATAATTAAAACCTAAACTTAATTATTTATTGTCTTTTTACTTTAAAAGTTTAACAATATTTTGTCGTGACTTATTTTCTTTTTCGATTTAACAAAACAATGAAGTATGAATTATCAGATCTGTATATGACTCGTGGTATCGGTTTTGTAATGATTACTTTGGACGAAGGTTTAAAATGTATTAAACTGTATCAACTTAAAATCATAAAGTTTACATTTGGACAAACGTGGTACTAGGATAATTGTAATTAATATAAATTATTAAACATTATATTAAAATAATTATTTGAAAATGCAAGTTTAAAACCTTTTTTTTAAGTATATAAACAAATGAAAATACTAAGTTATTGATGGTTCAGAAAAGTACACATAAAATTTAAATTTACCCCTGTTTTATAAGGTAATTATGTCAAGTTTATATTAATTAATGAATTGTAAAACTTACCTCATACACACGAAAACACAGTTTTTCAGTTACAAAAATCCAAAAACACCTCCAACCACATCACTAAACAAACAACATCAACAACAAAAAAATACTTCCTAATTCCAAAGTACTTTTCAAACACTAATTCAAAAATAGAACGTTCGACGTTCGAAATTCGAATTCAAACTCCCGGCGCGCGTGCTCAAGCTCCGGTGGTTTCAGCCAAACTGGCTGAATAGACCGCCGTTGTCACATCATAAAAAGGTGCTCAGCGCAGAAAAATGTCAGTGACGACGTGAATGTAGAATGAGTTGAAATACGGCGGGTGCTATCTATCAAACTTTTGCTGAGTTTGGGAGTTGAATGAAAAAAAATTAAGCTTTTATGACCGTTATGAACTTGAAAGGTCAAAAAAGTCAATTATTTTAGAAAATGCGTTTGTTTGCCTGACCAGTAATATATGATCATTGTCAAGAGGGCGCTGTTCATTCTCATGTTTAGTGACAGTTCAGTATAGTATGAAAAAAATAGTTCCAGTGAAATTCGCAACATGGCGCGTGATCATTATATTCCTGGCCAGGCTTTACTAAACTACTGAATATTTAATAACCCGACTTACACAAAGGAGGAGGATCTGCATGTCAAAAACTCGTACACTGGTTAGGATTGTTTTGAAATTTGATATGAACATTCAACTAAATACTTTTAAAACTTCAACCTGTTCCCTTTTCTATGTATAACATGTTTTAGCGATGAAAACGAGAACTAGACAGGCATAATTATATTTTATGTAAATGGTCACGCCAAGTTTCATGAAATTTCATTGCCGTTTGAGAGACTTACATCGATTGTATGGGAGTGGCTTTTTAGCGGCTGGTTCATGTGACTTTTAAGCATGTTACTTAGGGCATTTTCTATGAAAAGGGACCTTATTGCCGATGGCGCTTACGCCGCATAGCGTCGCGCGGCATTGTAATTATATCGGAGCATCGTTTATAATGGCGTAATAACCATCGACAATAAGGTCCCTTGTTTAGAAAATACCACATTTTTTTACGTAAACACTCAGCCATTGTTAGTTAAACCAAGAAAAGTCTGCAGTGATTTTGATAGCATACGAATTATGAAGTATAAATAACACTTGCACTGCGTGTGCTATCAAAATCGCTGCACACTTTTCTTGGTCTAACTCTAGGTGTTAGCGACGCTCTAACACGACAGTAGATGATTCTAAGTTAATTTAAATCGAATAGTTTAAGATTGTATTCTTAATAAAGATTTTATCGTTTAGGTAGGCAAATTCGCTCTAGATTGTTATTAGTTCGTAAGTAACATGTATATACGCGTTATTTTATAGCCTAGGATTAGTTATGTATCTAGGTTTCATTCGATTTCATAAGAAAAGGTCAAATTATTTCCCTTGAATTCCTAATCCCATAGTAAAAAGAGTGAGATAAAGCATTAGAAAGAGATTAAAATGTAGATTCGTTAATTGGCTCACGAATTATAGCCAATCATAAGAAAATGTAGACAAGGATAGGTAAGAATGAGCAGGACGCACGATCAACTTCTCATTGGTCACACAAAATCCGCCGAGCATTTCGATATCGCTCAGATTTTACTATGGAGTTAGTACGTTCGATCAAATATCACGTAAATTATAAATATCCGACCATAATAATGTATGTAGAAATCATAGAGAATAATATCGTTTATCGATCAGTGCAGGTACTATTGTCATAGGCCTAGCCAAAGTATTGTATTCGGCCAGCGAAAGGGCAAAAAACCCGCGCTATTGTCCTCGACGCGAGCGGACAATAGCCCGTATTGTGTGAGTATTACCGAGCAGAACAGAAGAGATTCGCTAATCGAGTAGCCTAATGGTTTAGATGTTAGGATACATAAGTTTTAATTCGATAATTACGTGATTAATTAAGTAAACATAATGTAAGCGATAACGAGATAACTAAAATCGAGGCGATGGCGGCCGGATAGCGTCATTAGCCAATCAGAGCCCTTCGAATCGAACGAATGGAAATCGATCTTATCTCCTTATCGTAGGAGCTTTCCTTTTCTTAAATTTTCGTATAAATACAGGGAAGGACGACTGGGTAGGCACAGTATCGGAAAAGCAGCTTCTACTATCAAAAAGTCCTCAAGAAAACCTGAAGAAGTTTAAAGTGCCCAGTCGTTCTACTCTCAGTTACCGTGTTAGGAGTATTTTTATACCTTGTACCGCGATTAATAAAAGTCAGTTTTTACAAGTGTCGTAATTAGTTTAATTCGAATTCGTGGATAGTTATCCTGGTCCTTCGAGGGTGAGTCGGCGTGGGAACGGACACGTCTCGGCAGTACGAGTGGCGGCGGCAGGGCGTGCCAGCGACCAGACTCTACAACTGAGCTCCGGAGGCTATAGTGCGTCGCGGACTGCATTATTTTCTGGTCCTTCGAGGAGCCGGATTTCCTGTCAGCCCATCGAGACGTCGTGTTCAAGCCCATGTCTCTCAATATGGTAAAAACGAGGTCGAAGTCAGCGTCGCGGATCGACGAAGACAGGCAGCGCTTCCTAGACGAGGGCGCGGCGGCGGCTCAAGCGCGTGAGCTCGCCCGCGTAGCTGCAGAGAGGGCCGGAGGCGCCGACGCGGAGCGTCTCTCCCCTCCACCTGCCGAGTCGACCGGCGCAGAAAGGACCAATCAGCGCGCTGCGAGTGCCGAGCCGCTCGGCGCAGCGGCCGCGCTACCACCGATCGAACCCAGGTTTGGGGACTTACCGAGGCCACCGAGGTCTCCATCGCAAGATACAATGATGCTGTGGAGCAAGGATCTCAAGAAGCGCTTACGGCGTCTATCGAGACCGACACCGATACCGTCACGTCATCCGAAGACAGTCACCAGAGACTATACGACGTCACAACCGCAGGTAACTCCTAGGGAGGCAAGCACCCCGTATGCCCCTACCCGCTCTCATTCCGTGCGTTCGTGCGCGAGTACTATCGTCGAAGCCAGAGTCTCCCAGATCGAGTTGGAAGCGGACGAGCGGCTAGCGGCGATCAAGAAAAAGGAGTTACAACTCGAAGCCGACTTAATTCGTAAGCGGCTAGAAACCCAGAAGCTGCAAATACGTGCAGAAGGTAGTACGACCGACGCGGTTTCCGATCCAGACGACGTCGAGCCGCAAAAACAAAGAAGAATCCTTAAGTGGATGGACGAATCGCAGGACAAGACGCGAACCGAGCCCGTCAAGTCCAACAAAAGGTTAGCCAACGAGCCACCGCCAGACTACGACACTCCCAGGCGACCTACGCAGGCGGAGCGGCATATTCGACGTCGCTCACCGAGCCGCGAGGATCGTCGGCGATCGTTATCGCCACCGGACGAGCCCCGTACGCCGCACACGGCACGTACGCAGCTCACGAACGAAGGTACGGTTGCGGAGTCTATGCTGCAGTTATTCGAGAGAATGCAAATGGCGGCTCGTCCGGCACCGAAAGATATATTCGAGTTGCCCCACTTCTACGGCGATGTAAGTGAGTGGCGAAGTTTCTACAATACGTACACCGAGACGTCGAAGAGATACAAGTTTACGGACTACGAAAACGTCGCGAGACTGCGTATGGCGTTACGCGGGGACGCGAAGACGTGCGTGTCACACGTCCTATCGACCGCTACGAAACCAGACATGATAATGCGGATATTGAAGAAGCAGTTTGGCCGAAGCGAAGTGCTTTTGGACAAGGCGATCGAAGATTTGCGAAGACTGCCGCAGTTGGGACCGAGCGCGAACGATCTCAACACTTTCGCAATCAAGATTATGAACATAGTGTCAACAATCATAGACGTCGACCGAAGACACTATGCCGATAATCCGATGCTCATACGAGAAGTCACGGACCGATTATCGCCTCATTTACGCAGCAGATGGTGCGACTATGCAGCCAGGCATCGGGACATCGACGATCCGGAGATTCTACAACTCGCGGATTTCCTGATGGAGGAGAGCGAGCAAGAGATGTCGTTCTGTCACGCTCGCGCGGCCCCGGTGCGCGCGCAGACCCCGTATGCACCGCCGCACGCGCGCGCGACCGGCGCTCGACTGACTGCATCCGCGCCGCGCTACCCCACTCCGGCTACCGCGAACGCGAGCCGCTACGCGATTGGCCCGAAAGTCACGTACGCCGCTCGTCATGTAAACGTCGCGAAGTCAACGTGCCTGTATTGTGGGGGCAATCATTCGACACCGGACTGTCGTAAGCTCGCCACACAGAGCATAGGAGCGAGATGGGAATGGGCGAAGCTGAACAGGATCTGCTACAGATGTATGGACGCGAAACATCTCAAGATTCAATGTAAGGCGAAAGCGTGTGGCGTGGCAGGCTGCCCGCACGTGCATCATCGATTACTCCATGCTGACCCGATGCAGGAGCCAAACGAAGACACTACAATGGCGGTAACTCTGTCTGCGCAACGAGCGGTTGCCCCTCCGAGAGTTACGTCATCGGTCGAGCCAGCGGCGAGAGCGGAGCCGCGGCCCTCAGAACGAGAGGACAACGACCCACGCGTGTACGTGTCATCGACCCCGAACTATAACGTGCTGCTCAAGGTGCTACCTGTTACGGTAACAGGCCCGAAAGGTACAGTTCAAATTTTTGCCTTTTTAGACGACGGATCGACGCTATCAATGATAGATCAAGATGTCGCGGACGAGATAGGAGCAGTGGGCGAGGACGAGCCCCTCTGTATCCGCGGAATACGCAATCTGAAGCATACATCAATCACGCAAACGGTAAAGGCAACAGTGAGATCTGCACGAGGAGGCACCGCACACGGGATCGTCGTAAAAACAGTAGAAGGTTTGGGAATCAGATCGCAGTCGCTCAATAAAGCCGAGTTAATGAAGTACGAGCATCTCGCAGACCTAGGAGACGAGTGCTACACAGGTACGGGAGTACCACAGATGCTGATTGGAGGTGACTTTAGTCATTTAATAACTCCCATGGAGATAAGGCAGGGCGGCGAGGACGAGCCGTGCGCGATGAAGACTCCATTGGGATGGGCATTTTTCGGAAGAATGCCGCGTATAATTCGTACCGTCGAGCAAACAGTCATGCATTGTCGTACCGACGACGAAGACTTGAACGAGCAAGTGAAGAAACATTGGTCGATCGAGGCGCTTGGAGTAACACAGAAAGAAAATGTAAGTCCGAGCGATCAGCGAGCCATCGACATATTCAACGCTACGGTACGCAAAACTACGAGAGGCCGGTACGAGGTAGGACAACTGTGGGCGTCCGACGAAGTGAAGCTACCACCGAGTTATGCAATGGCACGATCGAGATTGCATAATCTGGAATCGCGAATGCGACGCGATAAGGACTTTGCCGCGGACTACGCAGCCCAGATACGGAAGTTACTACAAAAAGGATATGCTGAACGCATAATGGAACCACCACAAACCGATCGAACTTGGTTTTTGCCGCATTTCAGCGTGTTTAACCTCAACAAAGGAAAAGGGAGAGCCGTATTCGACTGCGCAGCAAAAAGCCAAGGAAACAGTCTGAATGATTACATCTTAGCGGGACCGGACTTGCTACAGAGCCTGTTAGGCATACTACTGAGGTTTCGCGAATGGAGCTTCGCAGTAGTAGCGGACATACAGGAGATGTTTCTTCAGATCCAGATACGAGCCGAGGACCAACAGAGCCAGCTCTTCTTGTGGCGAGGTACAAGAAGAGACATGGAGCCGCAGGTTTACAAACTTAATCGAGTTTGTTTTGGGAACGTGTCGTCACCTTTTCTCGCGCATTCCGTGCGCAACCGGAATGCGATCGATAACGCAGATAAGTATCCCGAGGCGGTCTACGATATCCAGAACAACCACTACATGGATGACTACGTGGCGTCATACAAAACCGAAAACGAGCTGTTAAGAACATCATCGCAGGTACGAGACTCTCACGCCGAAGGGAACTTTCACTTGCGAGGCTACGCGAGTAACAGCGAACGATTGCTAGCGAGTATAGAGCCGGAATTGCACGCACAGGAGCCGACGCATCTAGGCGAGAGACAGCAGACCGTTCTAGGTATGACCTGGGACCCTAGCACCGATACGCTAGGCTACAACACGAAGATGCTGCGTGTACCGGAGGCCGTGAAGACTCGCGAGCGACTGCCGACAAAAAGGGAGCTACTTAGCGCGATAATGTCCATTTACGACCCGATGGGACTTATCGCACAATACGTAATAAGCGCGAAGATTATTTTTCAACGAGTATGGGCGAAAGGGACGACATGGGACGCACCGTTACCGAACGAAGAAGCCGAAGACTTTTTTCAGTGGCTGAAAGCACTGAAATTTGTAGCGACTCTACGCATTCCGAGGCAATACGAGTCGCCGAGTAGAGTAACAAGGTACACTCTACACATTTTTACAGACGCATCGACCGAGGCATATTGCGCTGTAGCGTATTGGCGCATAGAGAACGCGGAACACGAAGTGCAGGTCAGCCTGGCGGCGGGTAAGAGTAGGGTTTGTCCCCTGAAAGTACTTTCCGTGCCGAGGCTGGAGCTGACAGCTGCAATTATCGGAGTCCGACTGGCAGACACAATAAAAAACGAACAGAGATACGATATTGAAAAAGTAAGTTATTGGACGGACTCGCAAGTGCTGCTAGGATGGATCAGAGACGACGCACGAAACTACAAGCCGTTCGTGTCACACCGCTTAGCTGAAATAGCTGAAAAATCGGACCGACAAGCGTGGAGGTACGTGCCGACCGACGTGAACCCGGCAGACCACGCTACACGAGGCAAGCCGACGAGGAAAATCGACATCGACGACGATTGGTATAAAGGCCCGCCATTTCTACGCCGACCCGAGGCGGAGTGGCCGAGTCAAAATATCACTGAAAAACCGAGTGAAGACCTCCCTGAAAAGAAGTCTAACGTGAAGGCGGAGACCACGCTGACTACGACTATATCGAGACCGGACCCATCGAGCGTGTTACCGGACATACGACGTTTCAGTAACTACGATCGACTAATCAACTCTACAGCCTACGTGTTGCTATTCGTAGAAAAATTGAAAACGAGAAATAGAAGACTACAGCTTCAAGTAAGTCACATTAAGCGAGCCGAGCATATGTGGCTACAAAATAGTCAGCGGAGGAGCTTCCCGGACGAGATACGAACACTGAACGCGGGACGAGAACTGGAGAAGAAATCGAGATTATACACTCTAGCACCCGAGCTGAGCGATGACGGCGTGCTACGTATGAAAACCCGCTTAGGTAGCGCTCCAGTCTTGTACTCATCACTGCATCCTGTTATATTAGACGGAAGGGATCCATTTACCAGATTAATGGTCCTACGAGCTCACAGACGATCAGCGCATATACATAACGAGGCCGTTATAAATCAATTGCGTCAAAATTATTGGATTTTGCAGTTACGACCGACCGTGAAAGCTGTGGCGCGAGATTGCGCGCTGTGCAGGCTACGCCGAGCCTTGCCGCGCGCGCAACCTCTTGGCGACCTACCACCCGAGCGACTACAGGCTTACCAGAGGCCATTCACCTACACCGCGCAAGATTACCTAGGTCCTATGTACGTGACCATAGGCCGACGACGAGAGAAGCGCTGGGTGTGTCTGTACACATGCCTAGCAACACGAGCCATACACTTGGAAAGTGTATACAGCCTGTCAACGGACAGCGCACTCCTCGCGCTACGTCGCTTCGCAGCGAGGCGAGGATGGCCGAGCACCATGTATAGCGACAACGCAACGTGCTTTAAGGCCGCATCGAACGAGCTGCGTGAGGCCTACCGACAATGGCTTCCGCAACTACAAACCTACGGCGTGCAACAGCGAATGAATTGGAAATTCATTCCCCCCGGCAACCCCTCGGCAGGCGGAGCTTGGGAGCGCATGGTGCGCACCGTGAAGACAGCAATGCTCTATACATTCAATACTAGAGCCCCGAAACCCGAAGTTTTCGAAACTATATTGACCGAAATCGAAAATATCGTCAACCGAAGACCGCTTACACACGTCAACGTAGACCCGGACAGCGAAGAAAGTCTCACACCGGCACACTTTCTTTTGCTCCAAAACGCTAACCTACCGATGATTGGAGCCTACGACGAGAACGAGACGAGACAATGGAAAGCTGCCCAGGCGCTAGCTGACCACTTCTGGCGGCGCTGGACGAAGGAATACTTCCCACTTCTGGCACCACGCAAGTCGTCCGATGACGGAGGGCGACAGATCCAGCCGGGAGATGTGGTCATCATATCCGAGCCGAACGGACCACGTAGCGTGTGGCCCAAAGGAGTCGTCGAGATCGTCTACCATGGACCCGACGGACGGGTTCGCTCCGCAGACATCAGGACGAGGCACGGGACGCTACGCAGGCCAACCTGTAGGCTTGCGGTCATCGCGTCGCAACCCAGACACCAGGAGTCTTCGACTGCGGGGACAAAATGTTAGCGACGCTCTAACACGACAGTAGATGATTCTAAGTTAATTTAAATCGAATAGTTTAAGATTGTATTCTTAATAAAGATTTTATCGTTTAGGTAGGCAAATTCGCTCTAGATTGTTATTAGTTCGTAAGTAACATGTATATACGCGTTATTTTATAGCCTAGGATTAGTTATGTATCTAGGTTTCATTCGATTTCATAAGAAAAGGTCAAATTATTTCCCTTGAATTCCTAATCCCATAGTAAAAAGAGTGAGATAAAGCATTAGAAAGAGATTAAAATGTAGATTCGTTAATTGGCTCACGAATTATAGCCAATCATAAGAAAATGTAGACAAGGATAGGTAAGAATGAGCAGGACGCACGATCAACTTCTCATTGGTCACACAAAATCCGCCGAGCATTTCGATATCGCTCAGATTTTACTATGGAGTTAGTACGTTCGATCAAATATCACGTAAATTATAAATATCCGACCATAATAATGTATGTAGAAATCATAGAGAATAATATCGTTTATCGATCAGTGCAGGTACTATTGTCATAGGCCTAGCCAAAGTATTGTATTCGGCCAGCGAAAGGGCAAAAAACCCGCGCTATTGTCCTCGACGCGAGCGGACAATAGCCCGTATTGTGTGAGTATTACCGAGCAGAACAGAAGAGATTCGCTAATCGAGTAGCCTAATGGTTTAGATGTTAGGATACATAAGTTTTAATTCGATAATTACGTGATTAATTAAGTAAACATAATGTAAGCGATAACGAGATAACTAAAATCGAGGCGATGGCGGCCGGATAGCGTCATTAGCCAATCAGAGCCCTTCGAATCGAACGAATGGAAATCGATCTTATCTCCTTATCGTAGGAGCTTTCCTTTTCTTAAATTTTCGTATAAATACAGGGAAGGACGACTGGGTAGGCACAGTATCGGAAAAGCAGCTTCTACTATCAAAAAGTCCTCAAGAAAACCTGAAGAAGTTTAAAGTGCCCAGTCGTTCTACTCTCAGTTACCGTGTTAGGAGTATTTTTATACCTTGTACCGCGATTAATAAAAGTCAGTTTTTACAAGTGTCGTAATTAGTTTAATTCGAATTCGTGGATAGTTATCCTGGTCCTTCGAGGGTGAGTCGGCGTGGGAACGGACACGTCTCGGCAGTACGAGTGGCGGCGGCAGGGCGTGCCAGCGACCAGACTCTACAACTGAGCTCCGGAGGCTATAGTGCGTCGCGGACTGCATTACTAGGATTGTGTAAACTCGTAGCTAATTTTGGCGTGTCTGCCAGCAACCTCAATGCATAGATTAGGCATTTCAACTGTGCCATAAAAACAGGCACCGTTCTGGCGACCCTGTTGCGAAACTGCATATATTTTTCATTATTATTCACAACGAAAGCGGAACTTAATCGCGTAAAATAAGTTTATACCTCCGACGTTTCGAGGACGGTGTTGTCCCCGTGATCTCGGAGAAGACTGGCTAAAGTTGACATCAACATCTTTTGGCCGCGCGAGTTTTTCGAACTACCCGCACTTGGTCTTGTTTATCAGCTTGAACGGCGCCCTAGTGCTAATAATGTTACTCTGTCGGCACACAAAACTAACGATATTCGATTTATCGACTGTCGATATTCGTTTCCGCTATTTACTAATGACTGGATTCCATGTGGACGAGATCGTAAAACCCTCGTTCCGATTGAAATTGCAATGTTTTTGATCTTAATAGCCTCTCGTTTTTCTACTGTAGAAATGGCGATCCAGGGAAAGGATTTTAGGGTTATGCAGCTCAATCCAGTGGTTTGGTCCTGACTCCAGTAAATGCTCAGCCACGGCCATAGACATAGTATAGTAGTTATAGACATGAAACCGAGCGACCAGGGGTAAGAGAAAGACATATTCATGTATGGCAGCATAATCCTTTTTCTCTTTTACTCTTATAAATTTCGGTATTTTGCCATCGCCTCCTGCCTATGCTGCCATAACCCGACCATGAAAAAAAACCCGGTCGGTGATAAGGACAAAGCATGGCACTATTTTCTCTTTCCTCTTATAGGAATCGCAATAAGACTATCTTTCTCTATCAAAGAGTGTCAGGCCCTTGGCCACGGCAGACTTGTTCACTTGACGATTTTTGACAGCTGCGATATGTTCCTTAACTCTTTCTGCTATGGTGCGCTTTGTTTCTCCGATATAGAAACTACCACAACTGCAATTAATTTTATAAACGCCAGGTGACTGGAACGGAATAACGTCCACCGAGAGTTCCGTGCCTTTTAGTATTTGTTGTTATAGCGGCAACAGAAATACATCATCTGTGAAAATATCAACTGTCTAGCTATCACGGTTCATGAGATACAGTCTGGTGACACATCGACAGACAGACAGACATCGAAGTCTTGGTAATAGGGTCCCGTTTTTACCCTTTGGGTACGGGACCCTAACAACGGTAGATAGTTTTGATAGCCCTTATTTTCAATGAATTGCAACGTTAACAACGAAGTGTGATTATGAGATAAAATTATGCTACAAACGACATTGTACAGTAAGTAATAGACTCATAGTTTGTTACAATTGTTACCCTAGGTCAGTGCTCAACTGCTCACGGAGCCGAGCGCCGCCGATGTCACCCGAACGCAGCCGAACGCATCGCGTCCGTACGTTTGTTTGTGTGAATATCATTCATTTTCACGAATGGGGTTGGCTGGTCGGAGTATTTAGTATAAGAGGCCGTAGTCGATTTTGGAGCAAAAATGTAAAATTGATAGATTTAGTCGTTGAAATTATACACGTTTTGTTACGTAATATCTAAATAACAAGTATTGGTTTCTATTAGCACGTTTTCTCATCTTGCCTTTTAATAATGAGGTCGCGAGCGTGCGTCACCGGTAATATATGAAGAGAAGAGGCAGTTTTTAAAAATTCATCAAAAAATTATGGTGGTAAATTATACAAATTGATGTATAAGAATAGTTTCAGCAAATGTTGTAGATTGTTTAAGTATCAAAATGACGTTGAAATTAAGTCGACTGTCAGAGAAATTGTCACTTGTTTTGAAGTAATTTCTAGAGAAAATTGAATTCGTTTAACTTTCATTTCCTCGAACTAAGTCATATAACAAAAATGTAATCTGATAAAGGTCAAGTACAGAACATGTGTAATACAAATTTACCATTTTTAGCAGTCCAAACTTTACGAAATTTACAAACAAGAGCGACAAAATCAGTGCTTTACGCGCGTTTACCTAAACGTCCATCAGAAAAAAAATCATTACTAATTTAGTGAATCTGTTTTCAAAGAATTGATCTGATAAAAGGCAAGATAAGAAGACGTGCTAATAGAAACCAGTACTTGCTATTTCAATTTGGTAATAAAATTTTACATTTTTGCGACTAAAATCGACACCGGCCTCTTAAGTATATTCATTATTTAACAACAAGCTAACATTGTAGAGATAATATTGTATTCAGCCCGCTGTGATAACGTGAGGAGAGGTAATAGCACCGGGCTATTATATTATAAAGCTAAGTTCACACTAACTAATAAAATAAAATAAAATATATTAAAACTAATGTAACCAAATTGGTTTACGGTCTTTTTTTTTATACATCATACCTACTTAAGGATTTCCACGAAATACCAGCTTTAAGGCATTCAAAAGGTACCTTGACACCAAGCTGAGTGGAAACCTTTTCAGTGACGTAATAAAAGTTTAAGTTTTTGTTGCGTCCTGAATACATTTTATTTTATATTATTCTAAATTATACAATATGAACACTTAATGATAACAGAAGACTAATATACAGGTACCTACCTTTTTTCCGGCAAAATTGTACTTATGTAAATATTTGATATTATGAAATCGTTCATTGTTCGCCTCTTACCCCACTCACCTCACCTCACCTACCTCACTTAGTTATTCCATTATCTTGGGAAGATTTGATACAAGCATTCGTTCTACACTTAATTGTCCTACTAACTTACTTTTACCAACATGTACTAAAATGTACTTTGACTTAGTAGTAAGGCAGGACTTCAAATATCGCCGTTATACTTACTCAACCTCGTATCTGCAACACTAATTTGATGACAAAAACACCCGTATTCCGAATGAAAGAAAAGCGACATTTCCATCAAATGATTGTTGCAGATATGAGGTCGAGTATGTGTAGCGACGATATACATTTAAAGCTTGACAACATGGATCACACTAATACTTCTCGACATTACATCATAGTTAGCGCCGAAGTTACTCGAGTTAGAGAACTTCGTTAGGGACACCCTTGCAATGCTGAAGTTACTAGTTATGGTTATTACAGAGTATTATCTTGTTAGAACGTATCGGAATAAGCAGAAATATGAGACTCGAAATTTCCAAAGGACACATATTTTATGAATGTCGATTAAATCACCATCTCACCGCACCGCACGCCGTCGGTAGGGTGTTCGTACTCACACCTTAGAACATTGGTCCCTCACTGTGCGGTTTAAGAGGAATTTCCTCACTCCCTTGCCATGCTATAGTTACTGGTTATGGTTATTACAGCGTATAATGTTATTAGAACGTATCGGAATATTTAAGCAGAAATATGAGACTCGAAATTTCCAAAGGACACATATTAAATTTTATGAATGTCGATTAAATCACCATCTCACCGCACCGCACGCCGTCGGCAGGGTGTTCGTCCTCACACCTTAGAACATTAGTCCCTCACTGTGCAGTTTAAGAGGAATTTCCCCACTCCCTTGACATGCTATAGTTACTGGTTATGGTTATTACAGCGTATATTGTTATTAGAACGTATCGGAATATTTAAGCAGAAATATGAGACTCGAAATTTCCAAAGGACACATATTTGTGCCATTTTCAACCAAAAGGGTACTTATTGTTGCTTGTCAGTAACGCGCTATTTCCATATAGCTTCAATTAGAAATCAACCTTATCGACTAGCGACAATGTGGTACCTTTTGATTGAAAACGTCATGTTTTATGAATGTCGAATAAATCACCATCTCACCGCACTGCACGCCGTCGGCAGGGTGTTCGTCCTCAACATTGGTTCCTCACTGTGCAATTTTAAGAGTAATTTCCCCTCACTTCCTTGCCATGCTAAAGTTACTTGGTTATGGTTACTACAGAATATAATGTTATTAGAAGGGATCGGAATATTTTACCGGAAATATGAGATTCAAAATTTCCAAAGGACAAATTTTATTAATGTCAGTTAAATCACCACCTCACCGCAACGCACGCCGTCGGCAGGGTGTTCGTCCTCATACCTTAGAACCTAAGTGGTCCCGCACTGTGCGATTTAAGAGGAATTTCCTCCCGCGGATGCTCCAGCTGTGAAATAAACTCCCTGCCGAGGTTTTCTCGAGGTACTGCAATATGAAGTTCTTAAAAAAAGTAGTGTACAGGTAAGGGTTCAGGAAGAAAATTATGCTAAGTCCATTTATTTTATGATGTCCATAAGAAAGGCGCAAAACTTTAACTCATGTTATTTAAAAAGTTTTTGACCCAAATAATACCTAATACTACGTTGTGATACAAGTGTGCTACGTTGGTCACTACACACGAGGCGATATTGTGCGCGCGAAAGCGAGTGCGCAATAACAAAACCGATATGTGTAATGACCAATGCACACGTGTTTCATACGACGTTTTTCAACACACTTGCGAGAAAAAAAAGGTTATTTATGATATATGAGGCAAACGAGGACAAATCGCCTGATGGTAAGCAATAACTGTCGCCCATGGACCCCGTGGTCTACAACACCTGAGGGGTTGCAAGACTTTAAGGTGGGAGTACGCTCTTTTCTTGAAGGTATGTATTTTATTTTAATAAAATCCAATATTATGATCATTAGGTGTTCGTAGAACTGATCGAATCAGAAACACGGAACTAAATACGCTCCAGAACTAGAATGGTATACTAGGCGTCAAGACCGCTAAGCTTAAGTGGGACTGGGCTGGACATGTCTGTCGCATGCACCCGGAAAGGTGGGACAAAATGTTTACTGAGTGGGACCCACGGAACACCATAGACGGTGCAGGCCGGGGTTCAGGCAGACCGAAAGGGAGATGGCGGGACGATTTGGATGCATTCTACCCCAAATGGTGGGAAAATGCCGATGACACGGTCGGATGGAGAAAACGAGGCAGCAGTAGTGGGACACCAAGTAGGCTAATAAAAAAATGATCATTGAGATTATTAAAACCTTTACTTTGATGTTTATTAATTAAACAAGTGTTCGTCTAAACATGCCTTTAATGTTCACTGTCCCTTATTAATTTGTAATTTTGTACAAGCCACACTGTCAACAAAGTTAAATTAAACTTTAACAACGTGATATATTTGGGAGAATTAATTCAGCCCCTTTCCTTTTTGCCTCAAAAGATTAACACTAAAGCGGTTTTGCAATATAATTTGCATTTTTTGGGTTGTTTATTAAATTTAATGTAGAGGTTTATTATTAAGCGGGTACAAAAGCAACTCAACATAATAATTTTAATTAAAAATGCAATTTTGGAAAAAAAATGGTTAAATACCGGACCGTGACCTTGGTTCGGTCAGCATATACTTAAACGGACGCCGTACTACCTTCCACTTGATCGAATTGAATCGAACCGGATCAAGGTCGTGGTACGTCCGTCTGTTAGAGCTTTTAAATACAACGCTCCTAAAGCCTCCCCTTATCGAGTCGTCTATATCCTACTGGTACTATTGACCAAATGTTTTGAAATTATTTTTTCAAAAAGGCGTCATTAAGGAAACATTCCAATTCTGACTTTACCCAGCCATGCAGTGTTATGCCGCTTGCAAGAAATGTCAAAAATCCGGTCATCAACATTGATTTTTATGATCTCAAGTAGTAAAGTGCATTGGGATAAGTTCGAAAGCGGATTTTGAAAGTTGCTAAAATCTGCTGGTCCAGAAGTACAGTCGAAGGCAAAAATATCGATCCAGACAAATGGCTTAAAAATATGTGTACACGACTTTATTGTCTAAGGTGTAAAGCGTACACATACTTTTGAAACTTTGGGAATGTATATATATTTATGCCCTTGACTGTACCTACTTCATACTTTGGCAATACTACGCTACTACAATCCTTACCTACTAACGCTGCGCCTTACGTAAGCGAACAACTCGCGAACGTGAAGCGGCGCGGCGCGGCGGGCCCACGGCGTTCGCCTTCTCAACGAGGAGGAATCAAAAGATTGATTCACCCCGCTTCGCATCGCTTCGCTTCGCGTTAGCGTGTTGTTCGCCTTCGTAGTACGCTGCGTAAGGCATTTTGTTTACTGTTGCTACAGTTGAAAGTGCTCTGTTTTCCGCTTAGTAGGCTTGCCATAACGATCATTTATATATGGTTAGTTGAAAATTTTCAAGAAAAGTGAAGCAAGAAAAGTTTGATACAAAGCCCCTGAACCAGAATTAAAATATGTACAAAAACACCCAACTCGTGAAAAATTTCCTCGTGAAAATACAGAAAAAGGGAGAGAAAATTCTGTTTGGAATACCCTTCCGGCGTCTTATTTCCGGAGATGCGAAATTCAAGTCTAAACCTTTGAACGCCCACGACAGCTAAAGATGTCATATCAGCTGTCATTTCACGCTTACAACGACTATAATAAGAGAAAGACTCGAAAATTCGCTTATTCGCCAATTAAGATGGCCATATATATTATATTTTGTTGTACACTACACTTTATTTATTTGGGAATTTTTATATTATGTCCGCTCAGAATCACGATATATTTCTATCCTTATATGAGAAAAAAGCGTTCAAAGATATTTAGGTGAGCTGCGAAATTGCATGGAGAAATTATGAATTAATTTACTGATGTTGTCATCATGCACTTTTGCGTCTGATGATACACATCTGTGGGCCCTGGGCTATTTTAGATTATAAAACCCTCTAAGATAGCATTAATAAGAAAACATTTATTTAATTTTGTTCACTATTTTATTCCAGCAAAGCACAATAAATAATTATGATAAAAAATCAAATTATATCATAAAATATAATAACAACGTAACTTATTTAAGAACAAAATTGCAAGCAATCAGCCTTTGCATCTAATAGGAAACATTAAAACAATATGCAGTATTCCAAATGTATCCGGTCATTTTAGAATTTTGTCACAGCAGGGTTGAAAAACTATGGCAGTGAAAAGTTCATAATAATTGACAAACCTCTAAAATTTCCCGGCTATTAGGACACAGAAGTTAACCGCATTAAGGATGATTCGCGTTAAAGTTTTCCGGGGCCGAGCCGAGAATAGAATAGAATAGAATAGAATAGAATAGAATAGAATAGAATAGAATAGAATAGAATAGAATAGAATATAATATAATAGAATAGTATAGAACAGAGCCGAGGTATCCGACACCTCGTTTTCTATGACGGGTGATCGGTAATCCCATGATGATTTCTATAGAAAACTGAAGCGTCGGAGCGGATACCTCGGTCCGGACCCGGAGCGTACTAGCGTGTCATCCTTCACTATGGTGCTAAAATAACGTTAGGTACTATAAATAGTGACGCTCTAGTAAAAATTATTAATGGTATCTTGTATAACTTGTTTGAAATTTATTACCCTTATCACTATTACCACAGCATTACGATAGGATGACGTGGAAAAAATCTAGATTTCCATAATACCTTAAAGCGGTCTTGTACACTTACTATAACTGTGACAATACCTAATTTCAAAATCAACATTTACCCTTTCATACAAGAAAAACTATAAATCATCTAGAAATGATTAAACGTCTGTTTTTTCTCAAAAATCCGGTTTGATAAACCAATAAAATATGCGAGTTTCTTTACGCTTAAATCTAGTCATACAAATAGTAGGTCTAAAGCTAACTATTAACTATTATTTAAGGCACAGTAGTGGCAGGCTTTGGTACTAAAAATATACAAAGTAGACCTAAAGAGGTACAATTCACATTAACTAGTTAGACGCTACACAAAAGATCATTTTAAATACTGTCAATACGATCATTACTCAGAGATTACAAAGTTTTAAAAACTAAGTCTGTATTTTGCTTACATAAATTGTAGACAACGAGTAGGGTTGCCATAGGTCAAGATTCAGAATCAGAATCAGAAAACTCAACTAACCTCTGGAAGGTTATGCCCTAGCTACAGCATGTGGTGACGAGTTAAGAGGCTAGTGCCCCACTGGGTCACTTCTTGAGAAATGACTGTCCAGGAAATGTCAGGATTTCAGGTTGATGTCCGGATTTTTGTCAGGATATTCCATTTTTTCATATGACAACCCCAATCGTTACGCAATGCGATGTATAAACCTAGCTTAGCTTGTAATCCCACGTATCCATAACTAATGCAGAGAACTTGTGTAGCGCCTATCAACTCTTCACACAATCTTCTTCGTCTTCTTAATCTCAAGCAACTTCAAAGTATATAGGCACCAGAACATCGCAGAAGCCACATACACTATCTGCAATGCGGTCCCGTAACCTGGGCTGATGGCCAGACTCCTCGAGAGGAAGGCCAGCGCGGAACAGCGGAGGACCTCCGCGAGAGGAGCGTAGGTTGAGGAGTCGAAGAGCATCCCGATGACGGTGAGGGACCAGATAATGTAGCAGACGGAGATTAGGACGGAGAGTGGGGACATGCCCTGAAAAAAAAATGGTGATAAATAAAGCAATAAAATAATTAAACATCTTCTGTCAGAAGAATTTAAATAATGTTCTCCATCTTGTATGTACTAATATGTATTAGTTTATCTTTTGTATATCATTTAAGTATTAGTATTTAATCATAATTTTGTTAGTTTACGTTATTATGTTTATATATATATACATAATATTTGAATTTTTTTTTGGTTCTATTTCTTGTTATAATTTATGAATCTATCCTGCACCAACATTTATGTCTCTGTTTGACCTAATGGTTGACTGGTAGAGAATGCCTTTTGGCATTAAGTCCGCCATTTGTACATTTTTCTTTGCTTGTGCAATAAAGTTTAAATAAATAAATAAAATAAATAAATATTATCACGGAAGTTTTCTTATTAAAATAAAATAATTGTTAACGTTTTATATGTGCATGGTAGTCAAAAAGCTCGGCTGTTCTGCTATAGAGCAGAAAAAGCGGGAAAAACAAATGCAAATAAAATCCTTATCATACAAAGACAAAAGGTTAACGCTAATACAAAAAAATAAGTATATATTATTATAGAGTATCCACAACAGGCGACCTTTTAATTATCCTAAATATTGATCTTGGGAATATGTTTAGAACTTATAACAGCGTTAAGTACCTATACCTACCACTATTATGAAATAAATATAACCCGAATATACCAAAAGTAGATGGAATAAATATTACAAGCTGTCAATAAAATATTAATTGTCTCAAAATAACTTTTAATCTGCATAATAAGCATCCGGGTCAAAAACTTTTGTAGTATGAATTAGGGTTATGCGTCTTTCCTGTGGACATCATGAAATAAACGGACTTTAAAAAATATTAGTACTTCATCCTTAGAGGCATGTTAAAACCTTCTATTTCTTTAAATTTGTATGATGAAAATCTTAGAAAAATGTATCCAGAAACTCTTGTAATGTTCACAGAAAAAACGCCGTTTTGCCGAACAATTTTATCCCTTATCCTATTTGAGGATTTGGTCAATAATAAAGGTGCCCACTACCCACAGCAAAAAAAACTCTCAACCAACTTAACAAAATCGCCACTGAAACGTTTTAATCCATTCTACTGGTAACTTTCCTTGCAAAATAGTACTCAATCAATCGATCTCTCGCGAATACAAAAATCTAGGTCAGATGAAGTGTTTGTTTACGCTACCCCAGTTAACGGATCTAAAAACGGAACTAAACGAAACCCTAAAACCAAGACCTATGTAACTCCGTATAAGATGAATAAAGTATAAGAAAAAAACGTGCCTTGGAAATCAAGGAAAATTAATTCTCGGATAGATGGCGCCTATACCATTGGCCTATTCTCGGCTAGATGGCGTTGACGACCCCGTTTGATATTTAACAATTTAAACACATATCAGTGAAAGAACATAGGTCAAAATCATATAAAAATAATAAATACAAATAAAAAATAATTTATATTTATATATTAATACATTCTTTTGTATTTTTTATACATTTTCATTTTTAGTTTTTATCATGTGTCGATAGATGGCAGTAAATTTACTGAGGCTACAAAATTTACTATGATTGTAACCCTCTAGCCTATATATTCTCTTTGCTTAAACATTAAAAAAGCATTGAGGTCGTCAAGAATTTATCCGCACTCGATAAAATTTTATCGCGTCCTGTTACGATTGAAGACGAGAACGATAAAGACTATCAATCGAATCTATGTCAGATAAACCTAGTTTGATATGGCTGTATAGACAGTGACAAAGTGCGTGGCGGATTATCCTTGTACCTATATTTTTGCCGAAGTTTGTTTTTCAGATGCCCTGTGTGCAATATGGACGAAAATTTGAAAATATAATTTGATACGAGTATGTTATTAGTGACGCTTTTAAATATTTTTTTCCTCTAAAAAAATACAAAATAAAATATTGTCTTCGGTTACCGCGATAGTTACTCATGAAATAAAACTATGAAAACGGATTATATCGCGTATATTGAATTTATAATACATCCCGACGTTTCGAACCCTTTACAGCGTTCGTGGTCAACGGGTGACCACGAACAACAACAAAAAACAAAACAAAAAATAAAAAACAACAAACAAACGTCGTCAACGGGTGACAAAATAAAAAATAAAAAAAGATGAAAAGAAAGATAAAAGCAGCTTTGCAGCAAGCATTTTTTTTAAAACACTGATTTAAACTTTCACGATTTTTACTTTTTTTTGCGCCTAGAAGATGTTGATGTCAACTTGAGCCAGTCTTCTCCGAGACCACGGGGACAACGCCGTCCTCGAAACGTCGGAGGTGAATTTAAAACTTATTTTACGCGATTAAGTCCCGTCGTTGTGAATAATAATAAGCATTTTTTTTATTACGGATATAATTATTTCTATAAAATTTATTGCACGTGCGTGTTCATTCAGAAAATGACTTACTTTTTCCTCATAACGACCGTCCTACCGCTTTAGGGAGTTTTTTCATATTTTTACATATCAATGGCTGCCGTAAAACGTGATCTTCGAAAGACACGTTCAGCCGGGCTATTTGCAACGTGACTGTAGTTCCAATTACTAGTAAATTGGTCGAATTGAGCGAAGCCCCAGTGCGAATTTCAATCGTTACCTATTTGAGTATTTTTTGAGTGTTTGATGATTTCGTTAACAGTTGATCATATATCTTTGTTCAAGGTTACATGTGTATGTGTGACTAAAATCTAGATGTATCGAACCCTAAGAGCGTTTTCAAATTGTTCGATCGGATATCGGATGTCGGATACGATTACAATAAGTTAACGGATACGACTACAAAGAGGTTTTCAAGTTTTACGTATTTTATTTAACGTAGACTCGCGCGTGTAAGTACAAAAAATTTTTTATACCACTTCGGTGGCAAACAAGCATACGGCCCGCCTGATGGTAAGCATCCGTAGCCTATGGACCCCTGCAACACCAGAGATATTACATGCGCGTTGCCGACCCTTTGAAAACCTGTACACTCCTTTTTAGAAGAACCCCATACTGTAGCCCCTCGGGAAAACCTCGGCAGGGAGCTCATCTTACAGCCGAAGCGTCCGCGGGAGGAAATTTAGTTTTATTAAATTATTACCCTACCCCAGCAAAGTAAAACTTGAGGTTCGGCACTCAATATTTTATTAGTCCTCAATATTCCGCTGACAAACACTTTCACGCACATGCTTTTAAGGAGTCGTAACACTTTTATAGTACTTATTAGAAGTATAAAAGAACCAGTGGTTATATTTTATGGGTTCTTTATTTAAACTTAATAGGAAATCGATTGTCGAGATTGTATACCAAACAACAACGAAACAATATTTTACTTTAATGACTTAGGTTTTTATTTGTTTTTAAAGGTTTTACTTAACTTAAAGGAGTTAGGATAAAAATATGTATAAAGATTATTTGTGAAACTTCAATAATCTAGGGATAATATAAAAATAATACAAGGAAAACCCATCGCAACCGAGCTATGTCAGAAATAACTTATTTAATCAAACCAGATTCAGTTAAAAGAAGCGCCTACGGCGTAAGTAAAAATAAAGTTGTTGCGTCAAAAATTCAGATTTAGCGTGAAAAATCATATATTTTGTGACTTTTCGCACTTGAACGTCTGAAATAATAAAGTCATTTCTTGCACCTGCTGAAATGATATTGACGGTATGAAAACTTTTTTTATTTATGACATTTAATTTTTTTTACAGAAGCCTACGACGAAACAGAGACGTTATATGAGTTTAACAGGCCAATTTACCCTGACATCAGAATGATATTTGAATCATCTCTCTTTTGAGTTTTCTCTCGTACTTGTCCGTACATGTACCTATTGGTGCGGGCGAGACGCACGAAAGTAAATAACATGATTCAAATATCATTCTGATGTCAGTGTACGTTCGAATTGGCCTATAGGTTGAGAAGATATCTAGTTTTGAATACGAAAGGACATCTTTTCGTATCCATTTATTTCTGAGATTTTGTGATCACAGTACATGGCGTTGTTATGATTTTGTCCTAAGTTTTTTTAGGGTTATTGTTTTCTTACATAAAATATTTATTTATTTATTTATTTTATTGATAAGAATGTTTACATGACATTACAGTTGAACCAATGCGTCACGAAACTTAAAACTAACAGCAATAATAATACATAAAACAGCAACAATTATAACAACAATAATATCACATAACATTAGAATAGACAGACAGACAAATTATGTTGGAACAGTTGAGCACCTAGCATCCATCGCCTCACAGAATCTCAGGCATTCATTATACACTGCCGTCCATCGCCACGCAAATAGGTCGCACTCAGGCGTCGATGCCAGGAGCGCATTGAGCAGTGAAAGGGCGCGGGGCAGCGGCGAGTTCCTGCGCGATACGGTGCGCCCCGGCGGCACGGCCAATAGATCGCGTTGTCGTGGTCTAAGGGCCATTCTCGGGACGTCCGGGATAAACAGACGCACGAGACCAGAGACAATTTCGGGACAGTCCGACTCACCACGCAAGGCTCGGCATGCCGTGACTAGGAGTTGGTAATTCCGCCTGACCTCCAAGGAATTGTACCCGAGGGAGCCGAGAAGATACTTTGTCGGGTACAGGTACGGATAGTATCCAAATATTTTTTTATAAAGGAACCTTAAAAACGCTTTCTGAACCTTCTCAAGCAGTAAAGCATACGTCGATTCGTAGGGGTTCCATACGATCGACGAAGTCTCCAGCTTACTCCTTACTAGACCATTGTAAACCATTTTTATAGCCCCCGGGTCATGAAAATCGCGGAGGTTTCGGATTACGAAACCTAGCCTTTGAAAGGAACTCTTGGCAAGAGAAATAATATGTTCGTGAAAAGTTAGCCGTGCATCGAACACTACGCCCAGATCCTTGACGGAAAAGACACGATTTATCGGCTCTGACCCCAGTATATAATGCCCATATATAGCGGAATGAGAGCGGCTAAATGTACACACACAACACTTGACTGGGTTAAAATGAAGTTTATTGTGCAATATGGAAATGGACGTGTGGAAGTCGACTTAAAGCCAAACATTGAAAGAGCTTCTCCGTTTAAAAATATTTTAAAATGAGCATTCAGTATGCCTACGCCGTTTACTCTGAACGTTCGTTTCTATTCTACATTATAAGATTTTTTTTTCACATTGTCTTCGTCGTCGTCTGAATGTGAAACTATTATTAATAATCATAATTAATAATAATAAATATTAGGGGGCATCTTACACAGATCAACCTAGCCCCAACCTAAGCAAAGCTTGTACTATGGGTGCTAGGCGACGATATACACTTATATACACATAATATAGATAAATACTTATATTATGATACAATTTCCGTTATTTTATATTCTTTGAGACTGAGTTGTTGAGGAATCTTTGAAATGTACACAAACGTAATTATATTCCAGAGATTAATTTAAATGAATTACAAAACAAGGCAAAAACAAAGGGACGCCCCTTTGTTTTTACCTTGTTTTGTAATTAAAAATCATCCAGCGGTTTTTTTGTAATTTTAAAAGGTCGTCTAATTTTACCAGGTTTACACAATTTTCTGCAATCCACCTACACAAAGTTTGAAATTAGTGACCGAGTAGAACAGAGATTTTAGTTTATTTGAAAGTAACTTAATCGATATCTAAGTAGAAATAAATATTTTTTTGGCGACCGAATGTCTTATCTTAAAATATTTGATTCTTGATTCTTATCGGAAACAGTCAGATGCGAGTGTAGGTAGGTACCAAACATAAGACTAATACTAGTAATACTGTAGTGTTGCTATGTCTTTTCTCTGGCGCATACGTTATACCTAACGCAGGTGGGGGTAGACAGTTAATCACTACTCACTCACTACTCACTCACTGGGCGTCGACCGAGGTGGTGGTGCGTGGTGTGTGTTGTAAGTCCCGTAAACTCTAAGTGTAAAGCCTGAGTGGACGCTCGAAGCGGAGCGTTCGGCGGGGCGTGCAGCGTGGCGTCGGGCTCACAAGTGATTTGAGCAGCGTGCACTAAGGCCGCTCCTATACGTTTGCATTTGTTTAATATGCACGCCGCACGCCTCGCCCCGCTGCACGCCCAACTCGAGCGTCCACTCAGGTCTTACACTAATCCTAAACTTCTGGGTGCCCTATAGGGGACACTACAAATACCTAAGTATAAAGCAAATCCAAGGGGGGCACGTGACATGGGGACGTTTGGCAGGCTACTTCACGACTAGTCTATAGCTACCGCAAATCCAACTGGCGACTAAGGTCATAATGTTATCTTCTTTACCCTTGCCAAGACCAACCAAGAGTGAAAGGGATGGGATAATGACATCGGTCGCTAGTTTGTATTGCTGTTGCTATAAAAGGTTACAAACGGCTAAAAACTACTAACCATGTATCTAGAAGCCAGCTCGAAGAATCCGTAGAAGACCACAGCGTAATGCAACACCAGATAAAGATTGCACCACGCCGGTAGCGCTACGTCGTATTTCTCTCTCTGTTCGATCTGTAACAAATTAACATCATAGAGGGTCGGTTTTCTTTGTCTAGAAGTCTTCTAGAAATCGATTTTCGCTCATGTAGTCTCGGACATGGGTATATTTGGTATCAGTGCATTCAGTATGATGTCCTGAACATAAATATATATTTTTTTTTTTTTTTTTTTTTTATTTAAACGGCACACTAAACAGACAACATTCAACATAGTTACAAAGAGTACATGAGTGGTAGGTATTGCATAAGAATGCCATCCAAAGCAAGCATGCACAGCAAGAAAGAAATATAAGGAGCAAAATCTATCCTAAAATTATAAAAAAGTATCCTAAAACTACTCAAAATTATACTAAATTACAAATTACAACATTTCGCAAATACTTAATAATTACATGTCAAATTGCGTACAAGAAGAAGAGAAGTGAAAAAAAAAAGAAGAAGAAGAAGAGAAGTGTGATGATGGCCGAGAACCCTAAGAACCTGCCTCCTAAATACTGCCTGCCGTGAGTCGAAAATGTCAATATCTTTGTGTTTAAATACCAATTCATTATACTGGCGACATTATATAAGACGACAAGCGCGAAAGTGGGGGGTAGTTGCTGTGACGTCATAAAGTCGACGGTACAAAGTTTTTTACTTTTTTCTTTCAAACATACCAAAGGGGTACCAAATGAAAGGGCTTTGTGAGTAAATCATCATAAATATATAACATACTGTAACATTTTCACTACTTGGTCTTACAAATTATTAGAAAACGTTAAAAAATTTCACAATTCACAGTTGACTTTGAACTGCTCTAAAGTGAGAATGACTACATGGATTATTCCAATATACATACCAAGTGACTGTGATTATCCTGTATATAATGTTATAAAATAATTAACAGATATATCCAAAAATAAAAAAAGTACATCCTCCTCACGGCTTGATAACATTCGCTATTTGAAATATTTCTCAAACTATTATCAATCGTGTTGTGCCTCGGAAAAAAAAAATAGTATTTTGGTACTTACATCTATTTTCTGGTCCTCATCTCCCAGCCTCGCCTGTCCTGGCTCCCAGCTGGGTCCCCAGAATATCGCCCTGAACTTGTCACCAGCTGTTTCTAGACGACGAAACTTCTCCACCACGTAACCTGTGTAAAACGCCTGTCAAACAAAAATATTATTCAAGGAAGCATGTTAACAATAACTTTTGATAAAATAAAATTAATGAATAAATAAGCAGCTGTCCATAATCAGGGAACACGCGAAAAAAACCGATGATCCTGACAAATCGATAACAAGTAAATTAAAAAGTATAGCCGAAAAATTTACCGGCAATCTAACGTCAATATGGCAGGTGTGTTTGTGGTTCTCCTACTATCAATGTACATATGTAGTGTAAATTGCCACCCAAGCAATAATATCCGCATTATGCCTCGACAATATCAAAATCCGTAGCAAATAGTGACACGTTAGCTTTTTGAAGAAAGCACGAAATAAAACTGCGGCAGTCTGAATATATCAAACTTTAACAAATGTACATCATTGTTTCAAAAGGTGTATATGCTATCCCATTTTCGATTAAAACTCAACCTTACGGCTATACAAACTAGGTTAAATTTCCTATAACAATAATCTAAGGATATCCGAATATTCATTCCTCAAACACATGTCATACATATTTCGGCCTATAAGTTGACAATTTCTCTGAAAACGCATTTCTGACGGGTACCTGTCCTGAATAATATTGGCAAAGTCTACGCAGTGTTCCTCAGCATGGGTAACAGATAAATTACGTTTACGACTGCGATATGTCATATTACAGGATTTGGTAATAAATTGGAGCACGTAAGTTTTTATACTAAATGACGAGTTGTCACAAAAGTAGTTTGTTATAATGAAAATCTGCGTTACATATCTTGCTATGTTGCACGATTGCATAAAAAACTTACAGTTGATTCTGGACTTAAATTGTATCAATTTTAGTTTAGTTTGTTCATAGACCTTTTTGATAAAAAATGCATAGCTAAGGAGTTATATTGATAATACCAATATGTGCGAAAATTTTGCGGTTTTTCGAGTGGTGCAGTTAGCACAGGTCTTTCGAAGCTGCAAACTTGGATTTACGATGCTGGTAGTGATCCTAACAACATAAAAGTCAGAACTAGCCCTTAGCTTGCGAATTTAATGTTCGATATGACGGGCCTATACGATTTGTGTAGTCAAATGTTAACACTTAATAACCAACAGCATTAGGGTGACGTGACGTCAGGATTGAACGCAACATCGCCCGTTACAGCTGTAGCAGTAACGCCGCTGCGGTCGCAATCCGAATGTCACCTTAATGTACCGTATAGTGATGTCTACTTCAGATATATATGCGGCTACAATCGATAGAAAGCTAAAACTAATAAAGATATAATAAAATTGCATGCCGTTTAATTAGGGCGTCCGGTTTTTTATCCCATAGCCATGTATTAAGTCTATCGCTTGTACCCAATAGTCTAGTGTTCATTTAAGATTCTATCAACTCTCAATAGCTTTACACTGGCGGGTACTGCCTCTGCATGCGTCCCATCAACCTATCATACAGGCAAGGACAGCAACAGCATACCCTCGGAGTACCTCTTAGATTTCACTAAAGTATCAAAAGGAGAAAGCTTGGATTTGGCACCGAGCACGCCTCCCAAATACCCAGAACATTGTTCTGTGATGGGTAAAGATATTTGTACAAAAACTAACCTGTAAATACATGGGGTTGAAAGAAGGCTGGTTGTAAATAAGGCCGTAGACGATCTGGATCTTGTCCGTCTCGGGTCGGAAGGTGCCAAACAGCCTGTCCCAGATGATTAGGACGCCTCCGTAGTTAACGTCTAAGCAGTATTTGTTGCTGCCTACGACGGAATACAAACTGTAAATTACACTGGCATTTTCACTGATATGAAAAAGTCAAGAATTGGTGTTGAGGTTCAAGAAATAAAAAAACATTGGCTACAGCATAACATTCCAAGCAATATTCCATGTAAGTACATATTACAGTACCGGCCAATAATATATCACCTGTTTTTGTATGAGCTTGTATAGAGTAAACAATATGAGTTAGTTTATAGATTGCATATTTTACTACTTAGTCATTTTATACAAATATATGATGAATATTGCAATGAAATACTGTGAATTACAATAGGATACTCAGCATATTACTAAAAAACCTAAAAGACCTCAAGCAAAAATACTCTTGATGGCTTCAGTGTGGATTCAGAACATATATGCTGGGGGAATTTCCAGTGCCAGAGGGAGAAAGAGTATCTTACCATGATGTACCCTATGGTGGCTAGGCGTGTTGAGGATGTATTCCAGAGGCCCGAGGCTCTTAATGGCTTCAGTGTGTATCCAGAACATGTACAGGTAGCTGAACTGGTGGTGCATCACGAACTGGGCTGGGGGGATGGCCAGCGCCAGAGGAAGATAGAAGATCTGTTGATAAGACACTTCATTAATCTTTCTGATATAGAGTTTCCTACTCAAAGAGACCTGAAAAACCTGAGAAGAGCTTGAAAGTTGCACCCATAACAGAAAAAGTAAAAGTCATGTGACGAGAAAGGTATTAAGAATGAATTTGGAGGGAGGTACGAGGAGAGGAAAACCGAGGAAATGGTGGATGGACTGTGTGAGAGATGATATGAAACGAACGCTAGCGAATGATGATGAATAAGCAATACTTACGAATCCGCACCATCCCTGCAATATAGACTGTCTGATGCCGACACCCATGTTGAAATCTTCCGACGTATGATGGACTTGATGTTGTGCCCATAAGATGTGCACCTCTGGAAAGGAAGACATAATTTAATATAACCACATAGGTCTGTCTGTTGTCTCTGTCTGTGTTGTTTCTGACACGCAAGGTGCTGGATATGTTCCTCACACGCGACGAGGAAGACCCCATCTGACATGGCTGGCAACAGTGAAGAGGGATACGGAAGAAGCCAATATCCCACCAGAGAGAGAGAGAGAGAGAGAGATGACCTAGGACCGAGAAGCCTGGCGAAATTTATAACTAGGAGAGCCGACCCCAAATAATGGGAAAAGGACAAGGAAAATAATAAGAAGAAAATAGGTCCGTTGGCGTCATTGCTTGCAGCACAAGGTCTATATCTAATATTTTAAATAATATGTGAATTATGAAAACTAATGATGGTACTAATTTAGGTACTAAGGCTATATATAGGAATCTCTCTCTATATAAATGGGTCAAACACTTTTACGAAAGGACGACCCATCAGGCTAAAGGTACGGACATTTTCAAAGGGCCGGGAAGCATTGTAAGTCGCTCAATATATTTGATTCAAATCGCAATACATTCTATTTTCAGTCAAGGAAAACATAATGAAAACATGTCGTGATTTGTGATGTCTATTTATTAACAATATTTTTATTTGTTAAACCTTTATCATCAAAAAAATCTACAGTTAAGAATAAAAACACAAAAAATTTAACACAGGAAACACCACAGATTCATTATAAATTGCATTTTTTTTTTCTTTTCGCAAATAACACAAACGTAACTTCATACCTATTAGATTCTCCTTCTAGTTTTTCAGCTTACGAATATATCGAGAAGAGGAAAAACTAAACTTCCTCAGTTACTACAGAAACTACGGGAATCGTCAAATATCAAAGGATGGTAATTTGGAGAGCTCTAGGGAGCAATTTGATCGTTCTTTTTATTCTTACACTTCGATGGAATGTAATTTGAATTTTGTCATCAAGGAAAATTAATGAATATTCAAATTTTACACTTGAATAAACAATTTTTTCATTGCCACTGACAATTTATGCTAATGATATTGTCTTCAGTTACCGCGATAGTTACTCATGAAATAAAACTATGAAAACGGATTATATCGCGTATATTGAATTTATAATACATCCCGTCACCCGTTGACCACGAACGCTGTAAAGGGTTCGAAACGTCGGGATGTAGTATAAATTCAATATACGCGATATAATCCGTTTTCATAGTTTTATTTCATAATTTATGCTAATGTTATTCTATAGTTATTATTTTTCACTTTTCTCATGTATTATTGACAATTCTTCTAACACAATTCAAACTTGACGGAGATACCTATTTGTTTATTTGTTTTAACCAAAATGAATTCTGTGGCCGCGTAGCCTAGTGTTCCAGGGCGTTAGCCGCGTAAAATGAAGACGCTGGTTGGAATCCGGCCTCTGCCACTGGCGGGTTTGATCACTTTTTCCTTAGTAAATATATGACATCTATGTATAGCAAGTACTAATGCGTAGTGATGATCATGTCGTCAAAGTCGCATTAAAAATTCCAGAACAGAAGAGAGGCCCAGGCCGCCGTCCGTCGACCTGGTGGTCAAACATAGAAAGAGACCTCAAAAGATCCCAGATGTCAAAAGAGACAACCCAAAACAGAGTTGCTTGGCGCAGAAGAGTGAGGAGGCCCGACCCTAAATAAAGGGAACAGGGAAAGAAGAAGAAGAAGATAGCAAGTACTAAATTGTCGGTCACTCACCATGGCATGCTCTGTGCATCCAATAGTAACAGAAGTCAACCCCCAACGCCGCTGCGTACCACGTCCACACGTTGTCCCAGGGCAACTCCACTATTCTGAAGTTGGTGTATATCCATGTGTATAGGTACGATTCGGCGCCTCTCCATAATATTCTGATAACAAAACAAAATAAGTTTTTGTCAAAAATTTCATTTTTACAATCTTTTATCGTTGACTGTAATTTTCTCTCAACGGGCAACTAATACTCATTCAGACATTTCTACGAGTAATAAACCCAAACAAAAACAAGTTGCGTTGTTGTAACACAAAGTTCCTATGGCCAACTTGTGTGTCCTTCATTACATCAGCTCGATGGTACCATAAGCATAAAGCGCGCGGTTTTGTTTTGTACAGTCGCCATCAGATATACCGGAGCGGCCGAGGTGTTCACAATATCTGAACACGCACTCTAACGCCTTGACAATAGAGGCGTGTTCAAATATTTGTGAGCACCTTGGCCGTTCCGATATATCTGATGGCGACTGTACGATAGACGTAGCGTTGAACGCTGGCGCTGGTTGAACGCCTTGCGATCACGGAATGTAGGGAAAATGATAATGCGCTTTCCGCTGCGTTTGCGTAAAACAATAAGTATACCGTTTTAGTGACATAAAACCTGTTATTGACTTTAGAACTCATTATATAATAAAACTATTAAATCATTTAAGTTAAATAAGACTACAGTCAAGGGCATAAATATATATACATTCCCAAAGTTTTAAAAATATGTGTACGCTCATTTGTCTGGATCGATATTTTTGCCTTCGACTGTACATCGGGCCCCTACTAGGGCCCATGTGAAACAGACTATTATGTAACACCTGTGTACCTACCACGGATGCAATAAATATACGAATACGAATACCTACATTATGTTCATTAGATTATCTGATTTAAAATGTCAATTTTCCTACATTCTGTTTATCGCAACTATCGCAAGCGTTTAACTGCGTTTATCGCATAAGACAACCGCGCGCATAATATTGCTTTGCCACCCAACTTGGCATGTAGTTTCAGCTCAACAGAATAATGGGAAGTGAATCTACTCGTAATTTATCTTGCAAGATTTGACGCGAACTAATTACAAACATTAAAAGTTCTAATAAATGCTTGTAAAATATATAAAAATTAATTGGTTGAGTGAAGTATATTGTAGCATGAGTATATTTACTTCTTTATCTTTTGAACAATTAGGTACATATGAAATAAAACTATGAAAACGGATTATATCGCGTATATTGAATTTATAATACATCCCGACGTTTCGAACTCTTTACAGCGTTCGTGGTCAACGGGTGACACACGGGTTTTCATAGTTTTATTTCATGAGTAACTATCGCGGTAACCGAAGACAATATTAATTAGGTACATACCTAATTTTGCCAAGTGAATCCTAAAAAAGCGGACATACCCAAAAGGGTGAACATATAATAGAATCTCCAATTAAAATACACGTGATATTTTCATTTATTAAATAAATATTTTGATAATTTCAGTTCAGCTAATAGGATATTTTTGCGGATAATTTGCGAGTTTTATGGTTTCGTTCGGTAATGTTTTTTAAAAACGAAACTTGAAATTCATCATTGCAATATATCACTTTAATTCTGATTTATTACCACTATTAGAGTGCAGCGAGTGACAGAGCAATGTACTGAAAGAATCGCATCAATCACTGAATTTGAAAATACTTTTATAAAAAAACAAGTGTGTTTGACCTTGAATGAATAATAGATACGATATGCCAAGATCTATTAAAAGGATTATTTTCACCACAACAGCACGTATCGCTCCAAAACGAATGATAAAGTTACATCTTAACCACAAGAGTGGCAAAGTCAATTACCTAATACAAATATTGACTTGGTTCCCCGTACAATTGACTTTCAAGTGATGATTTTGAGTGATAAATATTTAATAACGTTCATACGGATATGATGTGTTTTACAATTGGTATTTTGCTTCCATTGGTATGGTGAAAAATCTCGATAGTAAACTGTGTTTAAGAGGCCGTAGTCGATTTTGGAGCAAAAATTTTAAATTGATAGATTTAGTCGTTGAAATTATACACGTTTTGTTACGTAATACCTAAATAACAAGTATTGGTTTCTATTAACACGTCTTCTCATCTTGCCTTTTAATAATGAGGTCGCAAGCGTGCGTCACCGGTAATATATGAAAAGAAGGGGCAGTTTTTAAAAATTCATCAAAAATTTATGGTAGTAAATTATACAAATAATACAAAAGAATAGTTTCAACAAATGTTGTAGATTGTTTAAGTATCAAAATTACGTTGAAATTAAGTCTATTTTCAGAGAAATTGTCACTTGTTTTGAAGTAATTTCTGGAGAAAATTGATTTCGTCTAACTTTCATTTACACTACTTCAAAGTCATAATAATAAAAATGTAGTCTGATAAACGTCAAGTACAGGATATGTGTAATACAAAATGACCATGTTTAGCCGTCCAAACTTTACGAAATTTACAAATGAGAGCGACAAAATCAGTGCTTTACGCGCGTTTACCTAAACGTCCATCAGAAAAGCAAACATTACTAATTTAGTGAGTCTGTTTTCAACAAATTGATCTGATAAAAGGTAAGATAAGAAGATGCGCTAATAGAAACCAGTACTTGTTATTTCAATTAGGTAACAAAAGGTGTACAATTTCACCGACTAAATCTATCAATTTTACATTTTTGCGACTAAAATCGACACCGGCCTCTTAACGCTCAGTACATAGTTAAAAGTAAGTATTGTTTATTATTCAAAAAACATCGCAATTGCAGCATTCGCCAATACAGTACAATCTTAACACTAACCAATATTACTTAACCTAATACATAAATTAATACAGCGATTCAAATATTCGTTTACATTGTTCTATAAGCTGTGACGGATGCGAACACATCAATGTGCGGTGCCACATTAAGCACAGTGTTGAGCAGCGTGAGTGCGGTGTGTAGCGCCGCCCGCGCGCATCAGGTGCAGTCTTACCACCTCACACACTAGTGTATAATTGTTTATTTGTAACTGAATAGATACCTGCCACATTCCTGTAGGATCCCGTGGGAGATGCTGGTGATCCCGTCGTTCAGTCTGATCCCAGGCTTGCCCTCTAGTCTTAACACTATGTGTTCCAGCACCATGAATATCAGGAAATACGGCCATGACTGAAATAGAAAAAAAAATACAAAGTTTAAGTTTTATTCCTGTCGAATTTAATTTTTAATTTTTTTTTTTTTCATTTTTTTTCAAAAAAGTATAACACATTTTAAACTTATACAAGTTTCGCCAAACTTGCGTTTAACGGCGAAATGGTGCACTCTTTTTCAATGTTAGTACCTTAATCTAAATTTAATGATTAACTTATATTACTAAGGTTAATACTTTTATGAATGAAAACACAAATGAAAATAAAAACTTAATTTAATATAAATATGAAAAATCTGTGGAAGAAAAGAGCAAAGTGGATTTTTGCTCTCAAAACTAGAATCGTGACCCCAAAGATACTAAATACTATCAAATTTGGTGTCGTGTACCATACAACAATTTAGAACGGCGACAACATAAATAAAACATGAAATGTGCTCGATCACCGTTACAATAAATATAACGACTACGCAGCGTTCGAAAAATTAACCTTTCTTCACTACAAACAGTGCACAAAATTTAATCTAACTAAATTGTTTTGCGCAGCAAAGTAGCTTGTAATTCGGAACATTGAGGTAAAAAAATATCTTTATGCATTAGCACATGATTTGTCCAATATAAGGTACAAGGTTCATTGACTGGCTCTTTCATAATCAATAACATAAAACCTTAGAAATGACCAAGCCGAGGGGTGAGCGGTATAACCCAATAAGTCGTGCAAATGGGTTTTTGAAATTAGACCTATATGTGACATGTGTAAAGTTCTCATTTAAGTGACAAAATATCTAGACTTATCGGGTTTGACCGCCCATCCCTAAGCATGCTAATAAATTAGGGTCACCCCGTCTGCAGTGTCTGCACCCGAACTTTAACTCTAAGATATAAAATAATTAATGTTCAAATCCGTACAGAACCCCTAGTGTAAATTTCATTCAATAGCGTGACGAGCGTTTCCGTTTGCGTTTATGTCTATTTTTGTGTGGGATTTTGAACAGCGCGCCAAGCGGGACATTTTTGGAAACTCAAAATGTCACTCGCAAACACGTCCTCACGTCGCGCTATCGAATTAAATTTACACTAGGTCACAGAATAAGTAATAGTATTATCATACAGAACGGCCACGCACCGCCCCGCCCCGACTCGAATTACCTCGCCCCGCGACAGCAGATTGACGGCCGTTTGCCGGCCGCTCAGTACTATTTCTTAGCAACTTACTAACAATTTTAACTATAAAACTCCCGTGAGACTCAAACATATTAGATTATTTTAAACCGGGTCACTCACGTATTATTAAGTCGAATAGCTCGACATGTTTCGGTCACGCCGCGCCCTCGACCAGTGAAGACGTGTCGTGTCTCCGTGAAGACGGTCCTCGTAAATTGGACCGAAACATGTCGAGCTATTCGACTTAATAATACGTGAGTGACCCGGTTTAAAATAATCTAACTTACTAACACTATGACGCATGACGCGTGTACAGACGTGCCGTTCACACATAGAAACGCAAGTGGTTTTTGATGTATAGCGTGTCCGCCCTGTGACTAGGTGTACAGAATTAAGCGATTTTATAATTCGAGATCGCTCGGGAATTCTATTGGTGGACACAAATTAAATGTATTACTGTATTATTACGACTAATTGGAGTCGTATTTCCATATTGAATCGGATTATCTGAATTATTCGAAGTAAAAGGTTCTTAGAAATAATTAATTTGTATTATTATTTCTCGTAATCGAATGTAAGTATTTGTTATTATATTTTTAGGGTTCCGTACCTCAAAAGGAAGAAACGGAACCCTTGTAGGATCACTTTGTTGTCCGTCCATCCGTCTGTCAAGGCCCTTTATCTCGGGAACGCGTGAAGGAATCGAGTTGCAATTAAAACCATGTACTCAAATCTACAGTCCTTTGTAGCTGTGAATGATCAAACTTCTAAGTGAACTTAAAAAAAAATACGGCCGTTTATGCCGCAAAAAACCTAGGTATATTTCGACATTCTCAAGGGAATCAAAAATCAAAATGTCTAGGGTACTTCCCGTGGACCTAGAATAATAAAATTTTGCAAGTAATATTGTCTTACACTACAATTACTCGTACAGGAAGAAATCTTAAACAACTTTCGCTATATAGAAAATAAAATCACGAACATACCTATCTCATCATTAATTATTTTTGCACAAAGCTATTAACATGAAAATTGCTCCTAAAAATGCGTAGCTTTCGATCAAAATATTGAACTAATATTACTTGCTTTGTCCAAACAAAAAATAACCATTCAAAAACAATGATATCCGCGATCTTGGTCATGCACGGCCTCCGCTCATTGCTCAGCGAGCTGCTTCTCAAAAGGACCTCGCGAAACCGTAATTAGAAAATTCCGGGAATCTTTCTCTTTTACTCTAATGAAGGCGTAATTAGAGTAACAGAGAAAGATGCCCGCAATTTGTGAACTTCGATTTTCGCAGTTGTAGCCCTGAACTAGGTGGCCTATTCAAATACCTATATATATCGACAACTATATTTTATTACATATACGTTTCATAGTTTCTGTTTCACGCCTGCAGTGTCAACTCTGATAATACTTAGTGCTAAAAGTGTCACCGGATACCATTACACGATGCAACAGCATTGAGAAACCGCTGACATACGATATCCATACAAGTGTATCTATAGCTACTACTATAACAATATAAGTCCTCGTACATTTATCAGATATATCGGTGCGGCCAAGGCGCTCATAAATATCTGAACACGTCCCTATTGTTAGTGTTAGAGGACGTGTTCAGATATTTTTGAGCACCTCGACCGCTCCTATATATCTGATGGCGACTGTACCATTTTAAAAGAGCTTCTTGAGGCATACAAGTGCATCTCGCTCTTATCTCTTATTACTATATCAATAAGTACTATTTTAGAACAGCCCCTTGAGAATAACCTAGTTTCAGCGTTGCATAAATCTTGTTCCTTCCTTAGGTTATTTAAAATAAAGTACATTTTCGCATGGCTTGAGATTCGCTTGCAATAGATATTTGTAGCGGTATTAGATATGGCTGCAGATCACTGCACATCACTAGATGTAGTATAAATTATAATAAACCCACAGATAATAAATTTGTTTTAACAATTTTTGAACAAATCAGAGAGGGTTTATGATATGTGTGTAAATAAAAAAACAAAACACTACGACGTAAGCCGCATCTCATTACATATAAACACTATTATATCAAATCCCTCAATTGCTCAAAGGTTAACTGGAAGAGATCCCTGAAAGGGATAAGTTCGCTTTTGTACAAATGATGCGTTTTTCTCTTGTTTTATGTTTCTTTTTGTACAATAAAGAGTTTTACTACTACTATTATAATATTTGATACTGAAACAGCACAGTATAATTAGAAAAAATATGTTTTTTTTTTAAAGTACACACCTAATAAAAATTAAAATCGAGTGTAAAGGGGAAAAACAGTCATTTTTTGGAGTCTTGATTACAAGCGGTTAGTGTTACGACATCACAAATATAAATATATGACTAACACTTTTTGTTATACAAAAATAATTAATTAAAATCTAGACATGTGCGAAAAAAGCGAGTCCCGTTCTTTCGTCGCAACTAAACCGAGATTTCGCCTTTTAACTCGCGCTTTAAATTTGACTAGGCTGATAAGCTATCTAGTGATAACTGGGGATCTGAGAGACGAGTTAGATGTAACAAGTGGTTTAGGGCGTTGAACTTGGAACTTAAAAGGCTTTCTTCGTATGAATGTATGAAATACACGTCCCACGAATGAAGTTTGCTGGGACTTCAACAATAATCAGAAATATTATTATCCTAAGAGTGTTTCCACATTGCCCGATCCGATATCGGATGTCGAATGAAAGTACTCAATTTTACTATGTTTTTCTGTATTTATTTATTAATTTAATAAAAATATATTAGTACTTAAAAACGATAGATAACTCAACAAAGGGGGCCATATTAGGACACTCTTCTGTAGCTGTTTTTCTCAAAGGCGTCTTCCGACATCCGATATCGGGAAGGTGCTTCCGATAAATTCAGCTGTCGCACCGACATTACTGATAATATTTGTTTGTGTGCGTATGTGTAGGCATAATGCTTGTTGTAGTGTGCATGACCGCTAAAGACGGCGCCCGGGCGCGCACCCGCGGTCTGACTACGCGGATGTAGGATCCCATATCCGATATCGGATCGGACAATGTGAAAACGCTCTTAGAGCTCGTTCCCACTATGTCGGATGTCGGGACGACTTTTAATCTGGTGTCGGTGCCTCTGTTCACACTAGTCGGCTGTCGGGACGATATTTAATCGGGTGTCGGTGCCACTGTTCACACTAGTCGGTTGTCGGCCACGACCGCAGCTGGTGCCATTTGAGGTTCTCATTTAACGCGCGGGAGGCACAGGGGGTGCGGCGCGGGCGGGGTCGGTCCGACATCCGACATCATGTGAACAGCGCCGCCGACACGATTTTTTTCCGGACGGAGGGCTGACAAAACACACGATATTTTATGTCGGATCCGACACAAAATCGTTGTCGTTCGTGTGTGAATAGCTTCATATAAAATGTTTTGCCGCTACGACACCCGAATAAAAATCGTTCCGACATCCGACATAGTGGGAACGAGCTCTTACCCTGTCGCATTTGATTGAGTGACGGAGAAAACAGGCAGTTCATCTTAAGACTAATTGGGACGAAGTCACTTTTGACCTCTCCTCAAATACAAGTGTACTCATTTTCTTATGATTATTAGCGTTATGGAAAATATGTTTACGCAATTTGATTTTTATAACAACATTAATGAATTAGACCAGCTACTAGTTTTTAAAATGTGTATGAAATTTGTTTTCACTTAAACCTCTTATAATAATAAAAAAAACCGGCCAAGTGCGAGTCGGACTCGCGCACCGAGGGTTCCGTACTTTTTTAGTATTTGTTGTTATAGCGGCAACAGAAATACATCATGTGTGAAAATTTCAACTGTCTAGCTATCACGGTTCATGAGATACAGCCTGGTGACAGACAGACAGACAGACGGACAGACGGACAGACGGACAGCGGAGTCTTAGTAATAGGGTCCCGTTTGTACCCTTTGGGTACGGAACCCTAAAAAATCATTTAAAGCAAGGGACAAAAATAGGCTTCATCTTCTTCCTTGCCGCATCCGGCAATGGCGACCCCATTAACAATTCTGGTACGGATTATGAAATGCCCTGATGTGGCTCGCAAAACCAAACTTTGTCTTGAAGATGCGGTCACAGGATGCGCAATGGAGTTGTCCAGTCGAGTTGCGGGTGTACGTGTAGGAGGGCTTAGGTCGTGTCTTGCGGATATGGCGCTTAGCATCTAGGTCTTCCAATCGCTGCTGCTCAAATTGGTCTACACTCCTATGAACACTAGAACGCCATTCCGATCTTTGTAATGCAATGTCCTCCCAGCAGTCAGTCGGTATACCGCAAGCGACGAGGTTGCGTTTGAGGACATCTTTATGTCGCAGGTACTGGCCTCCCTGCTTTCGCTTTCCACAAGAGAGCTCCGAGTAGAAAATCGCTTTGGGCAATCTCTCATTCTCCATACGCACGATACACAAAATAGTGTATAGATACTTTCCACAATGTCAATATCAAGTTAGGAATATCGGGACTACGTTTATTATACCTATAGACACAGTCGTCCGATATCATTATTCATCATTATCATTCGCTTGCCCTTATCCCATTCATTTGGGGTCGGCGTTTTCTTCCATACCTCTCTGTCACCCGTCATCTCATCATTCACTTGCATTCGTTCATATCATCTCTCACACAGTCCGTCCACCTTTTCCTCGGTTTTCCTCTCCCGATACTAATATCATTATTATTTATTTTGATACACTAGCAGCTCTTGGAGCTGATGCGTGTATATCGTAGCACTTGTATTTTATTTTGCACTTTTCAAAGTTCTAAAATGGTTTACTGATGTTTCGGCGAAAACTACTTGAGAAACTATTAGTTCCCAAACTATTTATCCCATATTTTTAGTTGGGCGAAATTTCATTTCGCAAATTTACATAATCCAACCTTACCTAACCCTACCTAGTACGTCATTTTCATTTCGCAAGTATGGGGTTGGGAAATGAAATGGTTGCGAAGTAAGGTTATGCCAACGATTGGTTTGCCAAATGAAACTTTGGCGAAAAGTTGGTTGCCAAGTGAAATTTGGCGAAATAAAATTCGCCAAAAAGGAAGTACACCTTCTAAAATGTGTAGTGTCATCTTTTACTTCTTATCTCCAATGTGTGCTGTGACGTCAGTTTTTGTGGGATCCTTCAGAATGGGCACTTTAAATCATTTATCTATATGCCGTTAAATGGGGTGAGTAGGGTTCGCGGGGAGAGTTGGGTTATGAATGGGGAGAAAAGGTTTGAAAGGGGGGTGAGATGGGTTTTTAGGGCTACTGCTACAAAAATAACGTATTCCTATTTAAAATGGAGCTATAGTAATACTCATAATAAAAAAAATCGATCCAACAATGTTCCAAAATCACCTTTGTATGAAAACCCATTTCACCCCAATGACGAGGGACTACGGGGTGAGGTGGTTTTTCCTGTTTATCGTCAAAGTTATGAAATTGAACTACCGAAAACAAAATAAAAACTAAAATACAAACGTCCGGAACACTTATTACGAGTATATATACACCATTCAGTTTGCATATGTAAAAATAAAATGTTGTCGAGGTTTGAATGTCAGTTTTGATCCTACTCACCCCATTTTACGGTACTTATTTTTAGACAAAATTAAATTTTCAACAAACAAAGCAATTATATTTAGCTCGGGATTAATTTTTACCGTATCGCAACGTGTAACATAATTGATTAAACCAATTACTTTTTCAAACAAACTTCGAAGGTAAAAGAGAGAACGATCAATCAACGAGAAACGTTGCCACGTTGAGCAACATCAAAAGAGCCGTGTGACCTAATTAGAAATTTTGCTTAAGTACAATTCAAACCTAGTTTGCTGGCAGTGTATTGCAACATGCTAATAAGTACTTTAATGTAGGGGGACTATTGCATTATATACTTTCATTGCTGAAGGTTGTTGGTCCTCGGATCGTACGGTCAAGTTCATAAACACATTTAGGTACAACCAACATTATTTGGTTTGCCTATTGTATTTATTGTCAGAGTTATTTGGTTTGCCTATTGCTCTAAAAGTTTCATTTTCCATATAGTTTCCTTCTAATTTAAAATTCAGCTTCAAAACCACTCAAAAGCCTACATTTTCCTGATCATACTTTTATGAGGCATGTCATATAACCAGACGATATTGGTCTGAACATTCCCTCACATCTTAGTCATAAAGAGTCTTAATTACATCCAAATATTCCTTAAACTATGGACCGTATCTTGTAACACCAAGGTTCATAATTAAATGTCTTCTTAAATATAGTTACATCAGTCTTGTTAGTATTTCGGCTGCCCAATTTCATAAACACGTGTTCGCAGTTAGGGAATGTCGGCTGCTGGATTATTAAAAGATATTGCTGGCATGCTGAAGTTTGCTGAAATGGGGCCTATAAAATTGGTCTGTTTAGGAAAAGCACGCGCGGTGTGCAGACATAAATGTGCAAGCAAGCAGCTAGATTTATCACAGGTCTTCAATTTAATAGAATCGGATCACGCTAACTAGGAGACCGAGGTAAGTTGTGACAGAGGAGTGTTGAGATTTTTTGGAATGTATTAACTAATAATGAGCTCGCAATAGCGCGCGTTTGTTAGTTCAAGTTACTAGCTAACAAATGCGCACTGTTGCGAACTCGCTAACAGTTAATAGGTTCCAAAAAATCGACAATGTCACAACTCTTCTCTGTCACAACTCATCTCGGTCTCCCCCACGTACCTATGTACCTACTACCTACCTACGAAGCAGTAGGTCCCGGGTTCGAATCCTGGTAAGGACATTTATTGATTTGTGTTCATCACAGATATTTGTTCCTGAGTTATGGATGTTTTCTATGTATTTATTTAAGTATTTATCTATCATCATCATCATCATTATCATTTTAGCCTTCAGTCGCCCACTGCTGAGCATAGGCCTCTCTTCGTGTACGTCACTTATCCCGGTCCTGGGCTAGTCTCACCCAAAAGTGCCCCGCGATTTTTTGATCGTCATCCACCTAACGAGCCATCGGACGCCAGGCGCTTCTTTCATCCGAAAGCGGCCACCAATCCGTCAACATTTTGGTCCACCTGCCATCACTCTGCCTGGCAACATGTCCCGCCCAACTCCATTTTAGCTTGTTAATGATGTCTCCCACATTTATCTATATCTATTTATTAGTATATATGACGATATACTAGATGAAGATCTAGTACCCACAACATAAGCCTTATTGAGCTTACGATGGGGCTAGGTCCATTTGTGTAATAAGATTGTAACATAATATTGCAATGCATAGTTTGGATTGGGTGCCATTATGCAGTGTTCGTAACGTGGCCCCATGTTTAAAATTAATTTGTTTACGTTACATGTCCGTCTTTGGGTCGCAAACTTGCATATTTGTACCAAATTTCAACTTAATTGGTCCAGTAGTTTCGAAGAAAATAGGCTGTGACAGACGGACAGACAGACAGACGTACGAGTGATCCTATAAGGGTTCCGTTTTTTTCCTTTTTAAGGTACGGAACCCTAAAAAGTATGTAAAATTAGCTTAATATCAAATGTACCTGTTTAAAGAAGTTAGGTACATCCTCCTTTCTTTCAAACATGTGTTCTTGCGGCGTGATGAGATAGAAAAGCCTCCCCACCCCTTTAAGGTGGCTCACCATTGCCGACTCCGCCAGCGTCTCGTTTGCGTACGAGAACTCCATGGTGTAGCTGGAATAAAAATATTATTTTAATAAAAACCGGCCAAGTGCGAGTCGGACTCGCGCACGAAGGGTTCCGTACCATTACGCAAAAAACGGCAAAATCACGTTAGTTGTATGGGAGCCCCACTTAAATATTTATTTTATTCTGTTTTTAGTGTTTGTTGTTATAGCGGCAACAGAAATACATCATCTGTGAAAATGCAACTGTCTAGCTATCACGGTTCATGAGATACAGCCTGGTGACAGACAGACAGACAGACGGACAGACGGATAGCGGAGTCTTAGTAATAGGGTCCCGTTTTTACCCTTTGGGTACGGAACCCTAAAAAACCGGCCAAGTGCGAGTCGGACTCGCGCACGAAGGGTTCCGTACCATACGCAAAAAACGGCAAAATCACGTTAGTTGTATGGGAGCCCCACTTAAATATTTATTTTATTCTGTTTTTAGAATTTATTGTTATAGCGGCAACAGAAAATGTCTCCAAAGATCCAATATTATTTTATGTGATTTATTTATTTTATTGTTATTATTTAATTGTTTTATTGTAACTTGATTGCTCTAATTTAATTTAAGTGTGTCAATTTTGATTATTTGATTGTAGTATTTTTTTATTGTGTTGTGTATATTTTATTTTAATGTAAAATGTTTATTTATTTGTTTATCTTTTGCTGACATTGTTTATTTCTTTTTTTGTGTTTCTTAATATATTAATATCTTAGATATAGGTAACATATGTAATATAGTCTCATGTAAACGTTTTAGTGTTACACTAAGTTTATATCAATTGAAATAAATAAATAAATTAAATTACCTAAATAAATGTAAATGTTAGCGTATTTTTATTTTTACTTCATATCTGGTTATTATGCGTAAAACTTTGCTAGTTAGGAAAATAACTGAACTCATTGCATCTAAATTGATAACCTCTGCTTATTTTTTATACAAAGTAATGTGTTTGTAACATCAAAAGTTAGCTACAATAAAATAAGTACTTATTTTATTAAGGCGTAATAGGCGTTTGACCTATTAATGGTTTCCTAAACAAAGTAACGACTACATAAGAATATTCAATTTAGATATAACCTTCAAAAGTGTGTTTATTATAAATATCAACAATTTTTTACCAAGTAGATACGTCTGCGAGCGATAATACTACAAATGTTAAGGGAAAACATGCTATGCGCCTCTCTGGCGTGTAAACAAAAAACCGGACAAGTGCGAGTCGGACTCTTAAGAGCGATCGGACTGGTGACCGGTGTTCCGAAAGGTCGCAAGTTTGAATCTTATCGGAAACAGTGATTCTTTCCATTTTTCCTTTAATTAAAAAAAAAACTATCTGTGACTTAGGGCCAGTTGCACCAACCATAGTTAACAGACTGATTTATTTATTTTAAACTTTATTGCACAAGAACAAGTACAAAAGGCGGACTTAATGCCTTGAGGCATTCTCTACCAGTCAACCACTGGGCCAAACAGAAATTGTTAAGGTGGGTGCAGTGCGATGCGAAAAAAAAATTTTCTAAATATAAATCGCAAAATTTCTAAATATTAACGTCACGCAGCAGAGATCTATGAAACTTCCCATACAATAAAATTTTGTGAACGCTATAACGGTGACAGATGGTTTGGTGCAACCGACCCTGAAGGGGCCCACTGACTAGCAGTCCGTCGGACGATATCGGCCTGTCAGTTTGAACAAAAAAAATTCAGTTACGAACAACTGACAGGCCGATATTATCCGGCGGACTGATAGTCAGTGGGCCCCTTTATTCCGGTGCTAAGTCAGTCTATATGTTAAACCAAGCTAAGTTGGCAGCAATTTTGATAGCCCAGACTGGGCATGTGTTATTTAATGTCATAATTTCATAGAAGTTTGACGTCTAAAATAACACTTGCACAGTGGGTTATCAAAATCGCTGCCAACTTAGCTTGGTTAAACTCTATCGACCCAGAAACCCTAGGGTTTCATTTCACATTTTGCACTACGAATAGCTGCGAGTTAGAATACGAGTAGCTATTAACTAGACTTGATAATCAGTCCTCTGTAATAAACCCTAACCAAGGGTAGAATTACAGAGACCATTGAACTCTTGAAGCCCGCAAGTCTGTGTTATATAACTTGGAAGACTTTAAACGGGTAACGTACTTATATTATGAGTTTAGTAACGTATAGTAGTTATAGGTGAAGTGCATCGTATAATAATCTTTGCGCTTAATTTTATGATAATAATTTATTCATAAACGCTTGTTAAGTCTAAAGGGGCCCACTGACTATCAGTCCGCCGGACTATATCGGCCTGTCATTTGTTCGGAACTATCAAATTTTTGTTCTAACTGACAGGCCGATATCGTCCGGCGGACTGATGGTCAACAGGCCCTTTAACAAGCCAATGATCGTTGGACCTTATCCGAAATTTTGACATAATATTATGTGTATGATAGAAAGAGATAGATTGAATAAAAGTTTTATGAATACGGGATTAGTATTTATTTAGGATCACCATTTTTGATGGTTATAAATACAATATGAGCTGTATGTGCCCGTAATATTGTGAAATGTTCTTACGATATGTACGCAGAAGAAGAGATCCTTTAAATTATCCAGGACGCCATAATCAAATCCGGACACGGTGATAATGGGATCAGCTGTGCTCTATATAGTCGGACGGTTTAAAAATGTCGGAATCCACTTAAAGGATTACCTACCGATGAATGGCATTGTTGTCTTTTGTTAAGCCCGACCGCTAATTGGCAGTGCAAAATGGAATGCAATAACAACAAAAGATTTCATACAGATAACAACCTTACGCTTGTAGAATAGAGTTAAAATTGCAATAGCACGTACTCGATATTATATAGCATCCTGTACCTGACTTTAACAAAATTCCACACCTGGTGGTATTTTCATGTTTAATTTCCAACAGGTTCTATATAGAGTACCTGCTATTGCAATTTTAACTCTATTTTTCAAGCGATAAGGTTGTTATCTGTATGGAATCTTTTGTTGTTATTGCATTCCATTTTGCACAGCCAATTAGCGGTTGGGTTTTACAAAAGACAACAATCGGTAGGTAATCCTTTAAGTGGATTCCGACATTTTTAAACCGTCCGACTATACCCATTAATCCTCTAAAATCCGTCCAGCCGTATTAGAGAAATTTGAGAAGATATGCAAAGAGAAAACGAATATCCCGACGTATTGCGAAAATATGAACTTAAAAGCCGGTCAAAGCTACACTGCTTCAAGAAGCAGGCAAAAACGGTTATATAACTACAACATTAGAATGAGACTCCTCTCCTCCATGTCCTATTAACGTCGAAATAAAATAATTCTATAATTCTAATGCATGAATCTTTCATGATAAAACTTTTCCAGCCCACCATACCAGTTTCCAAAACTTCCAGACGGAAAACTTCTAATAAGAATCTTCGCAATAGTTACGTCTGAATATGGAAGTCGCAGAAGAAATATTTCGTGATAAAAATGTTTTCTGGAATAACAATACTTTCCCCTATGAACCTTGATGACGATTAAACGTGACATTTCGATGTTAACGGCAGCTGCATTACTGTTGCGACATTGCTGTAGCAGCGTTGATGCTTACAATTAACGTATTATCTTGATTAATGTATAAACTAAAATAGATGTCATACCTATATCAAAGAAAAAGTGACGACGCCCTCCCAGTGGTGAAGGCCGGAACGCTATGAATATGAACCCCTAGGCCACTCCGCAACGGCGGAACTGGTCCCAATTTCTCAACTATATGTCATCTTAGTAAGACATAAGTCTGCCATCTATCCACAAGTTTGGGAACAAATTAAATTACTTTTTGTTCCCAAACAACAAACAATTTGATTTATTCTCAAACTTGTTGATTAAGGTATAATATATGTAGTATAAATCTTTTCAAATGATTTTTACGTCTAAAACCCTAATCTTTTAAACAAAAGCCATTGTTTCTTTTGTGGGAGCGGTCGGCCATTGTGTGCCATTGTGTCTGAGTGCGTGCTACGGCGTGTGCCATTGTCAGACATAATGGCACACAATGGCCGACCGCTCACACAAAAGAAACAATTGCTTTTGTTTACCGTCTTAGGCGTAAAAATCATTTAAAAAGATGCAGATTATAATTTACATTAAATTCGCGATAGACCCGTTATATTATTAGTCAGTAAATAAAATCTGACCTTGAATTAAAGCAGTTAGGAAGTAATAACGCTACCAGAAATTAATTACTGTAATCAACATAATAAAAATTCTTTTAAAGTTGATTCACAGTTCACAGATTACCTAATTTTACGATCTGTTTAAAACCATTAACAAAATAATTTTATGAGTAGTGCGAATTTCAGTCAAATTAATACGGGCATAAAGTTCAGTTTTCTCCTAAGCGTAGGTTTAGTTACAGCCTTTTTATTGTAAAAAGGTGAAAATTTGTAAATGGGAGTAACTTGTGGTAAGATTTGAAAAACTTCTGCATCAGTCCTATATCGAAAAGTTTCTCTTTAAAAAATTATTCTTTGGTTGCACTTGAAAATAACTGCAACAAAAAAAAATGCTTAAATTTTCTTTCTATCGAATGTTTTTATTTATACCGATTATAATATCGATTTTAAATCTAAAATAAAAGCCAGCTCACCATTTCATAACAGTAGGCTTTTTTACTGTTTCGAAACGGTAAGTTGGTTTTTATTTTAGATACTTCCCTACACCTTAAAATCGATGTTTACATCTTTCTGTATTTTTACCCTTTTATCCTGCTCAACGGGCATATCAAAAACGTGAGTCTTATTAAGGGCCCCACTGACTATCAGTCCGCCGGACGATATCGGCCTGTCAGTTGTTCGGAACTGTCAAATTTTTGTTCTAACTGACAGGCCGATGTCCGGCGGACTGATAGTCAGTGCCGTCAGTGGGCCACTTTAATGGTGCAGAGTGCAGTGTTCACATTTGTATACATATTATGTCACCTTTAACACGGATCACTGACAGTGTCAACACTGTCTACGGAATTTACATTCTTTACATCTCGCTCGCACTAATATGCCAGTACGAGCGAGATGCATAGAAAGTAAGTTACGTGCACGTAGCGTTTATGTCAGTGACAAACTGGTGGTAGCTGTACTTGACTGGTGAAACTATTAAACACAAGTTTATCACACCCAAAATTTCGTTTGGACTGATTTTGGTCGGTTTTAATAACAACCAGAAGTTAAAACAAGTTTCGGAACAAATCAAATAATTTTATAAAATATTTTGATTTGTGTTTTTTAAGTAGTCACACTAATATAAATTAAAAACTGTAATAGATGTCATATATTAAAGAAAAAGTGACAAAGCCCTCCAGTGAAGGCCGGATTCGAACCGGCGTCTTTAGCTGTCGCGGCTAACGCCATGAACCCCTAGGCCACCTCGCCACGGTGACCACAAGCCTCGCCACTTTTTCTTTAATATATGACATCTATTACAGTTTTTAACCAGAAGTTAGGTTTTTTTTTGTTTTTTTTTTGTATTCAAGAAAAAAAACACAATAAAGTCTTTCTTTGTGCAACGTGTGTATTGAACAACATTCATCATCATATCAGCCCTTTATCGCCCACTCCGTAGCATAGGCCTCTCTTCTAGTACGCCACTTGTCCCGGTCCTGAGTTAACCTCATCCAGAAGTGACCCGCAAACCTTCCCGGTGTCGTCCAGTCCACCCAACGAGCCTACGACGCCAGGGGCTTCCAGGGAATAACTGGTCACTGGCAAGATATCAGCATGTTTAATTTAGCACAATGTGTGTCATAATTTATCTCTAATTAATTGATAACTTGACCTCAAGTGGACTTTATCTCTGAAATTGTATATAAATATAATTATAAATTACCTACTACGTATATACCTATACAGTTAGGTAATGTTTATGCAAAACACTTATGAACTAGTTTTACTGACACCAAAGATAGATATAACTCCGTAATAGATGGATACAGTCTAAGGAAAAAACGTGCCTCGAAAATCAAGAAAATTTGATTCTCGTTCAGAGGGCGCTACTAGCTTTGGCCAACTGTCGTATAGATGGCGTTGACGGTTTCGTTAGTTATTTAACAATTTTAACGCATATCAGTGAAAGAACATGGGTCAAAATCTTAAAAATAATTAAGAGCCCGGTTACGATTTTAGTCGCAAAAATGTAAAGTTGATAGATTTCTTCTGTGAAATTGTACACCTTTTGTTACCTAATTGAAATAACAAGTACTGGTTTCTATTAGCACGACTTCTTATCTCTAGGTTTATCAGATCATTTTTTTGAAAAAAGGCTTACTAAATTAGTAATGAATTTTTTTCTGATGGACGTTTAGGTAAACGCGTGTAAAGCACTGACTTTGATGCTCTTATTTGTAAATTTCGTAAAGTTTGGACTGCTAAAAATGGTAAATTTGTATTACACATATTCTGTACTCTAGGTTTATCAGATTACATTGTTGTTATATGACTTAAAACTCGAGGAAATGAAAGTTAAACGAATTCAATTTTCTCCAGAAATGACCTCAAAACAAGTGACAATTTCTCCGAAAATCTACTTATTTTCGACGTAGATTGCATACTCAAATAATCTGCAATGTTTACTTAAACTGTTGCTGTACTTAATTTTATTTAAGTTGCAACTTTTATTTTCTGACGATTTTTTAAAAACTTCCCCTTTTAGTGGTATAACATCGGTGACACGCGCCCGCGGCCTCAGTCCCGCGCGGGAGCTGGTAGAGGCAGGACGTTTGTTAATCGGCTCCGCACGTTGCATCGACGACGACGAAGTTATTTATCATTGTGTGCGTCGCTCGCCGTGTAAAAAGTTATATTTGTTTGCGTGTTTGGCTGTACTGTGTGCGTGTAAACTGCGACCAGAAACTTTAATCCTTGGGTTGTAAGTACTTGTTTATTAACCGCCTTCAAAAAAAAGGAGGTTCTCAGTTTGTCCCGTATGTTTGTATGTATATGTATGTATGTATGTATGTATGTTTGTTCGCGATTATCTCGCATTTGGCTGAACCGATTTTGATGCGGTTTTTAGAAAAGTGTTTGTTACATTCTGGAGAAGGTCTTGGCTGTACCTAGTGGAACGCAGGTTTAGTGCATCATAGGCACACGCTGTTTTGGTCTGTCTTGATGAGCAATTAGGAGAGCAGTACCCAAGATGGAGCTGATGCTGAACCCTGGCTGTACCTAGTGGAAATCAGGTTTCGTGCAACATAGGCACACGCTGTTTTCGTCTTCCGACACGTCTTGATGAGCACTTGGGAGAGCAGTACCCAAGATAGAGCTGATGCTGAACCCTGGCTGTACCTAATGGAACGCAGGTTTGGTGCAACATAGGCACACGCTGTTTTGGTCTTCCGACACGTCTTGATGAGCAATTAGGAGAGCAGTACCCAAGATGGAGCTGATGCTGAACCCTGGCTGTACCTAGTGGAAATCAGGTTTCGTGCAACATAGGCACACGCTGTTTTGGTTATTCGACACGTCTTGATGAGCAATTAGGAGAGCAGTACCCAAGATGGAGCTGATGCTGAACCCTGGCTGTACCTAGTGGAACGCAGGTTTGGTGCAACATAGGCACACGCTGTTTTGGTCTTCCGACACGTCTTGATGAGCAATTAGGAGAGCAGTACCCAAGATGGAGCTGATGCTGAACCCTGGCTGTACCTAGTGGAAATCAGGTTTCGTGCAACATAGGCACACGCTGTTTTGGTTATTCGACACGTCTTGATGAGCAATTAGGAGAGCAGTACCCAAGATGGAGCTGATGCTGAACCCTGGCTGTACCTAGTGGAACGCAGGTTTGATGCAACATAGGCACACGCTGTTTTGGTCTTCCGACACGTCTTGATGAGCAATTAGGAGAGCAGTACCCAAGATGGAGCTGATGCTGAACCCTGGCTGTACCTAGTGGAACTCAGGTTTCGTGCAACATAGGCACGCGCTGTTTTGGTCTTACGACACGTCTTGATGAGCAATTAGGAGAGCAGTACCCAAGATGGAGCTGATGCTGAACCCTGGCTGTACCTAGTGGAACTCAAGTTTCGTGCAACATAGGCACACGCTGTTTTGGTCCTCCGACACGTCTTGATGAACACTTGGGAGAGCAGTACCCAAGATAGAGCTGATGCTGAACCCTGGCTGTACCTAGTGGAACTCAGGTTTGGTGCAATATAGGCACACGCTGTTTTGGTCTTCTGACACGTCTTGATGAGCAAATGGGAGAGCAGTACCCAAGATAGAGCTGATGATGAACCCTGGCTATACTTAGTGGAACTCAGGTTCATTTATTGTTATCAGAACTTCCACCCCCTTTTAACCCCCAGTACCTACTGCATGTTAAACGTGTGGTAGCTCTGGTCAGGTGCCTGCTTCATCTGGCAGCCCTCCAGGTGTTCCAGGTCTTGAAGAACTTAACCTGCCTACAACATACTCTACCAACTTCAGATTAAAAGAGTTTTACCCCTGATCCGATGCGTCCAGCAGCACTCCAGGTGTTCCAGGTTTTGAGCTGTCTCCGTCATACACTACCCACAACACGTTGAGCGAGTGTTACCCACCCTTTGCCCTTGACCCTTTGCACTCAGCAGCACTCCAGGTGTTTCAGATCTGGAGCTTTCCCCATCATACACTACCAGCAGCACGTTGAGCGAGTATTACCCGTTACCCCTGACCCTTTGTACCCAGCAGCACTCCAGGTGTTCCAGGTCTGGAGCTTTTCCTATCATACACTACCAGCAGCTCGTTGAGCGAGTGTTACCCCTGACTCTTTGCACCCAGAAGCATTCCAGGTGTTCCAAGTCTTGAGCTGTATCCATCGTACACTACACACTACCAGCGGCATGTTGAGCGAGTGTTACCCCTGACCCTTTGCACCCAGCAGCACTTCAGGTGTTCCAGGTCTTGAGTTATCCCCATCAAACTCTACCAGCGGCACGTTGAGCGAGTGTTACCCTTGACCCTTTGCACCCAGAAGCACTCCAGGTGTTCCAGATCTTGAGCAGTATTCATCGTACAACCAATAACACGTTGAGCGAGTGTTAGAAGAATGGAGAAGAGAAGAGGATGACTTTGGAAATAAAAATTATTATACACCCTTCCCAACGATTAAGACTATCTCCATAATATCAAATTCCATCCAAATCGGTTTTATTGGACCCCATACAAATTTCCATTACCCCCCCCTCCCCCCCCGTTTCTGGGGTAAAACCTATCCTATGTCCTTCCCCAGGACTCAAACTATGTCCATACCTCATTTCATCTTAATCGGTTCAGCGTTTATTGATTCCCCATACAAATTTCCACCCCCTTAAAGGGTAAGTTCTTGAATAAAAAGTATTCTATGACCTTCCCCGGGATTCAAACTATCTGTATACCAAATTTCAACAAAAGGCTAGTTTCCCCTCTGGGTTGGAACGTTGGAAAGTCAGATGGCAGTCGCTTTCGTAAAAACTAGTGCCTACGCCAATTCTTGGGATTAGTTGCCAAGCGGACCCCAGCAGACTTCCATGAGCCGTGGCAAAAAGGCTGGGATAACGCGAGTAAGATGATTATATATATATAAGATATTGCCTTAGTGCAAATCATTATCATCATACTATATAATTTGTATGTATTATATGAATACATAGGAAAATTGTTAAGAGTAATAAACGATTATATCAAATTTACCAAAAGTTTTATTTTAACCTAATTAAAGTTATAAAGTGACGCAACATTATGCGAAAGTATCAATATTGTTTAGGCGGTCGCGTTATTTCAAGCAGCGGCCGGCGTTCGGTTACTGTGTAAAAGTCGTATCTTCGCGCGTTTTCAAATCGACTACGGGCTCTTAATGCAAATAAAAAACATCATTTATCCATATTTAAATACATTTTATCGCATTTTTATAAATCTTCATTTTTAGTTTTAAAGTGTGTCGACAGATGGCAGTGAATTTACTGGGGTTACAAAATTTACTATGACAGTACCGCTCTAGTATAAGTTACTCTATTCTGACACTAAAGGGGCCCACTGATTATCAGTCCGCCGGACGATATCAGCCTGTCGGTAGAACAACAATTTGACAGTTCCGAACAACTGACAGGCCGATATCATCCGGCGGACTGGTAATCAGTGGGCCGCCTAAATTTCTACAAAACCTTTTTTAAGAACTTCAATTTGCAAATCATGTTCCCTTATTCTTTCTTCAAGTGTTTACGTATGCCTTTAAATTACCTATTAACTCCATGTTTATAACATTAGTCCTTGTTCTTCCGTAACAACATGTTAGAAAGTTAATCATTTATAAATTATAAAATATTGTCTGTACTAGATCCGCAATATAGAATGACAAGCTGCGTTAAGGGGCCCACTGATTACCAGTCCGCCGGCGTGGTTGACCGAACAACTCGCGCACGCGAAGCAAAGCGGCGCTTCGGGCCCACGGCGTTCGCGTTCGCAACGAGATCGCCCACGTAGCACACTTCTATATGTTAAAAGGATGGATTCACCCTGCACCGCATCGCTTCGCTTCACGTTCACGTGTCGTTCGCCTACGTAGTTGCGATATCGTCCGGTGAACTGTCAATTTATAGGGCCCTGTCAAAACTTATACCAGACCGTTGCCGGCGGGCGGCCGTACGGCGGAAAACTGACGACTCTCAACTGCTAGTCTGTCGCAGAGGTGGCAGCAGGCAATTATCGCTTATGTGTGTGGACGTTATTGGCCTAGGACGGCAGGCGGACTGGTAATCAGTGGGCCCCTTTAGAAGAAGTAACTGCCTGAAGGGGCAAAACACTATTTTACCCGCTATAATTATACACCAAGTACGCTAAACAAGCTGGTGGGGTAAAAAATACAATACATCTTTTGCTGTGTAAAAAAAAAACATTCCAAACACTGAAGTAGGATCACACAATCCGTACTACCACTATTTATCGATATAGCAACATTGTATCACGATTTATATTTCTATAACAATCTATTACCGCTATCAGTTGACAAGATAAGTCCAATAATTAAACCCGTGCTAGGCTCGACATGTGTTCGTTGACAGTGTTGCGAGAATAGACGACCTTTCTGTGAGGAAGGTCGAAGTACGACTATAATGGCGATAGTTACTGTTTTGGTAGAAAGTGTACGTTTGGTAACTAATTTTAGTTATGCAGGATGATCTTGTTATGTCTGACCTTAATCTAAGGAGTGAATATGTAGGTCATACGTGCCCAAACTAAGCAAAGCAAAGCGACGACGATATAGAAGAAAGAAAGAAAGAAAGAAAATACATTTATTTGACGCCACAACATAGTACATAAAAAAGAAAAGCATGCAGACAAAAAAACATTTGGACGCCAAAAAGGATCCCCACTCAGCATAGTGCCGCGGCAAACCGTGGCGCTGGTTTTCTGTGGGGACCTGGCTTAATCTAAAAATAATGGCGACACGTACGCCAACGACACACAAATAAAATTTACATTGACATAAAAATACAAACATTATTAAACAGAAAATTAAAACAAACAAAATATTAATTACCGCCTTTTTTAAATATATTTATAACGAAAGTTACAGAAAAAACCAACACCAGAACGAACTAAACTTAAGACTAAAACTAAAACAAATACTAAAACTAAAACAAATCATCAAATTGCCGCGGAAATGTAAAAGTGTGTGTGATAAGTGTGCGAGTGAGTGACTGATATGTTACTGTGATGTCTGTAATTGAATTTGTATGTATATACGAACCCATGACTCAAGAACAAATATCTGTGTTCATCACACAAATAAATGCCACGGGGATTCGAACCTAGGACCAACGGCTTCACAGGCAGGGTCAATACTCAATACCCACCAGGCCAGACCGGTCGTCAAGATAGAGTCGAACTAAGCTCACTCTGCATATGGTATTCGCAATGACAAATTGTGGCGCTGTCATCATTAATGTCAAGTTTCTATGAACATTCCTTCACGTTTTCTAATCAAATCGGTGAAAAGTGAGCTTAGAGGACTCTTAGGGGCCTGTTTCACAATGTCCAAGTAAAGTATTGGACAGCTAATTTACAAATAAATTAACTGCCAGATAAAATTTCCTACAAATAAAGCACTTTATCCAGCAGATAAAGCTTATTTGGAGATTGTGAAATGCCAACGATGACTTTATTCGTCAGATAAGTGGCAAGTAGCTTATTCAGGACTTTACTTGGACATTGTGAAATTCCTTTAATCTGTCAGCTTCCGTCAGCCTACAAATTTAATGGTCCCGGTAAGTCTATATTTTAATATCCCGATACTTGACTATGACGAGCTTTGTAACTTACTAGTGCGAGTGAGATGTATAGAAAGTAAGTAACGCAGACGTTAGCGAATATGTCAATGTCAAAGTCGTCGTAGTAGCCGTAATCTATAAAAAAATAGCATTATTTATTCATGAAAACAGCATACATTTTTCAAATTGGTACAACCTCCGCCAAACTGTATAACAGTTTGTTGGCAGAAATACGCTCCCATTCTTTACATACTGTTATTGAAGTTATTTCACTATCTTCGTCCTCTGTAATTAGATATGTTGTACCCTGTTATTGATCTTTCTTCTTTTCCATTAACTAAATCAATAAAACTTAATATTTGAATGACCATGACCCCTACGACACACGTGTTTTACATAACAAATCTAAAATACCAAACCCGTTCGCGAACCGGCTCGGCTAAGCTAATTCTCTAATAGAGACCTCAGAAAAGGTCATAACTATAAACAGTGAGTTATTACGGGAAGCATATTCTTGTACCTACACTTGATAGATTGTTTGTTTACTAGTATGTAAACAGATTCATATGGGATAGGAATGAAGGAGGAAGTAAGAGTAAGACAAGATAAAATGAAGCTTTGGGCTCACTCATAGTCGTAAAGTTGCCATCAGATATATCGGAGCGGCCGAGGCGCTCACAAATATCTGAACACGCCTCTTTTGTCAAGGCGTTCGAGTGCGTGTTCAGATATTGTGACCACCTTGGGCGCTCCGATATATCTGATGGCGATTGTACAATATCGATGAATCGGGTCAAACACATTTTCGAATAAGTTTTGGTACAAGTTTTTATCGCTTACTGTACTTTTCTTTCCACAGGCAACTGGCACGTTATCGGCCTGTCAGTTGTTCGGAACTGTCAAATTTTTGTTCTAACTGACAGGCGGATATCGTCCGGCGGACTGATAGTCAGTGGGTCCCTTTAGTGTCAGTAAAACTAGGTCATAAGTGTTGTTAATAAGTGTGTCGTTGTTTACTCATCGAGACAATTCTAAAAACCCCAAACACAATTAGGTAGCTGGTACCATAATATTGCATAGTCACCCGACTTACTTGTGTATGCAAATTTTCAGCTTCATTGGAAGTCGGGAAGTGGGTCAAATTTAACTTGCAAGATTTGACCCAAATTACAAATTATTTATTTGTTAAACATAGGTATGTACAACAGGTTTTAAATGTATAATATAGTATCACTATGTTTCGCCACATGGCACACAATTAGCTACAGAGCCGTAGCGTGCAATTATAAGATAGAGATATATTTATAATAAAAAGATATATGTATAATATTAATTGATTTATCGGAGACATGTTAATGATTTTACTTTTGACATTAAATTAAATTGAAATAAGAATACAATCAATAATAATATGTTTATATTTTTCTAAATCTTAATTATATTTTCTGACATGTTTCCCATAGGTCAATAGAATTTGTATTTTAATTTTAATTAACTTAAATTTTATTCTTAATTTTTTATTTTCAATTTTATTTTCAATTTTAATGTTTCACTGCTTTTATGAGCCATGTTGCTTGAAATAAAGTATTAATAAAATAAAATAAATAAACTAGTCTTAATACATAGTTACATAAGTTCATACATAGATACTTACATGGGTACACATTGCAAGTTAATAAAAAGCTTGTAAAAACGTCACTTCTGCGGGTAATAAAATGAAAGTTAACGACTCTGGTACATATTTATCTCGTTTTTACATATAAAATATAAATCCCAAATACTGAAAAAATACACGATGGCTAAAAAATAAGTGCATTCCCGTTGCCAGGGAGGTTTTGGGATTATACTGATCAACATTTAGTATGGGACCAACCCCGAAATCGCGAAAAATTTTTGGCTGTTTCATATATTTTGGCTGGTCCATTTTCTATGGGAGGGTAAATTTTCTTACGCGAGACATTATATATATTTTATTTTTATTTTTTTATTATGCCCTTGACTACGATACAGGAAAGAAAGGAACGAATTAAGCATACTATAAAATATGTGTCTATCATCAATAAAATAAATTAAGATCAAATACCTATATCGAGCTCAATAACCCGATAACTATCATTTTAAAACTGGTCTTTATTTCTCAGAGGTTCCACATCACTAAATGTTACATTTTGAGAGCAATGTACGAATAACTATAAAAAACCGGCCAAGTGCGAGTCGGACTCGCGCACGTAGGGTTCCGTACCATTACGCAAAAAACGGCCAAATAATCACATTTGTTGTATGGGACTCAAATATTTATTTTATTCTGATTTTAATATTTTGTTGTTATAGCGGCAACAGAAATACATCATCTGTGAAAATGTCAACTGTCTAGCTATCACTGAGATACAGTCTGGTGACAGACAGACGGACGGCGGAGTCTTAGTAAGCCCTTTGGGTACAACACCCTAAAAATTGCAAATCATTCGAGTAGGTATCCTTATATCTGTAATCATAATATTATTTTAAGAGTTCCCACAGAATTTCATCATCGGATCCTGATATGAATATGAATGACTTGACTTGACATGAATATGCATAAAAACATGATCATGAACAGAGATCATGGGAAATGGAGAACGTAGGTACTTCAAAATCTTGAAGTCGATTAAAAAAGATGGCTTTAAGACGGCTTTATGAGGCAATATGACAGTAAGACAGTCGCGAGTTTTCTCTACAACTTGCGCAACGTACTACGTAGGCGAAAGACACGCGAACCCGAAGCGAAGCGATGCGGCGCGGGGTGAATCAATCCTTTGATACATACATGAATATGCATAAAAACAACAGTGATCATGGGAAATGGAGAACGTAGGTACTTCAAAATCTTGAAGTCGATTAAAAAAGATGGCTTTAAGACGGCTTTATGAGGCAATATGACAGTAAGACAGTCGCGAGTTTTCTCTACAACTTGCGCAACGTACTACGTAGGCGAAAAACACGCGAACGCGAAGCGAAGCGATGCGGCGCGGGGTGAATCAATCCTTTGATACCTATAGAAGTGTCCTACGTGGGCGATCTCGTTGCGAACGCGAACGCCGTGAGCCCGCCGCGCCGCTTTGATTCGCGTTCGCGAGTTGTTCGCTTACGATCACCTTACGATAGACGCTGCGCTAGCGACTAACGAGTACACAAAACAGTCAAGGTAACTTGTCTTGATAAGTGCCCTTCCTTTAGGCTGCATACAGAGTCGTATAAATATTTATTATTTAAATCCTCCTTTGTTAATAAGTACCTAACGCTTGTACTTAATGTGTGTTTGTAAGTAAGTAGTGTTATTTTGTATATAAATATACATATTAGTATAATAAAATAGGGAGTGTTTGTTTTTTTAATTCTAGTTGGTTCGAGTCCCGGGCGAGGCAAGCGAGTTTTAGTAAATCTTTGAATGCAGTTTTGTTTCTTTTTAAAAATAAAGGAATGTCTCCTTTAAGTAAAATGAGCCAGCTTAAAGGGGCCCACTGACTATCAGTCCGCCGGACGATATCGGCCTGTCAGTTGTTCGGAACTGTCAAATTTTTGTTCTAACTGACAGGCCGATATCGTCCGGCGGACTGATAGTCAGTGGGTCCCTTAAGGATTTCAGATAGTTTCCCTCCAGGGCCCGACTTATCTTTCCACACTGTATACTATGTCTATGCTAGTACCGCTAGTCTGCCCACAGCTTTATCGACTCAATTTGTGAATGGATAGAATTGAACAAACGTCGAGTGTTGTTTATAAGTTCATTCATTATTTACGACTTTTTAGACGTCGACCTCCAATCGGTTACTATCTAGAACGTGAGTCGGAACGTGACTTGGATATGTGAATGTAATTTGCATAAATAAAGAAAAAATTACAACATAAGTAGTCACCTAGCCGGTAAATTCGTATGTCTCATATATAGTCACTTGACAACCAAAAGTCGCTAACTACAAAAAATATCAAAAATCGACCTTGTCTTGGTAGTAATACGGTTCAATATGCTTTGTAGTAGTAATTAGTTTTGGTTGTCACCTGACGATATAAGTACGTACATCTTAGTGTACAAAATGAATGCCTAGAAATTCGACACAATATGAATAACAATACCAATGGCTAATTACAAATACAAATACAAATATAAATATAAATACAAATACAAATGTGTAATTGAAAAATAATAATGCTTTGGGATATTTAAAAAGAAACAATTTACGATTTTCTGATCTGATTGATGATTAGATAACAAAGAAGAAAAATAAATAAAGAATATAATATAGAGAATATAATAATATCCAGATCAAAGAAATAATAACTGAATTGTGTAAATTTTCAGAATGATGCATCACGGCCAGTTCTACAAATAAATTTAATTATTTTCTATATGTACTTATATTATTTATTGTTCGTTCGTTTCGTCACTTTTGTCACCATATAATAATGTGAGGTGTTTCGACTCTCTTTAGGAAACCTCTAACTCGCATTTCTTCATTAGATTGTTATAGAAAACAGGATCAATCGAGATCCAGTGTTAAGGATGACACACGCTAAAACAGTCCGGGCCTGTGGTGAGCGATCACCCCTTATAAGGGTTTTCTATAGAAAACGAAGTGTAGGAAGCCTCGGCCCAGACCCGGACCGGACGGAGTCATTCTGTACTCCGATAATAATAAGTATCTAGCCTTTATTCATTTCATACTTCCTCAGTGGCAAAGAAGCAATAGCGTTGCATTGAGGCGTACGAGAGAATGTTGTTTTGTAAACTGTTCATAAAGTTGGCAAAACATTTCACTATCAAAATAGTTGAACTACCACAGCGCATAATTGTTATGCATCTCAAGTTCAAGTTACATTTGAAACAAGACTCAACTATGTTGAACGTGTTTTGTATAAAGGTGACGTTCAGATGGCATTTGGCAACCGAAGCAGCATTACTTTTGTAACATTACTGCTGTAGCGCTGGATGGTTGTCACTGTCAATTTTCTTAATATTTATTATGATATAGGAGATAGTTATTATAGGTATAGGAGGCAAACAATCAGACGAATCGCCTAGTGGTAAGCGATTACCGTCGCCCATAGACACCCGCAACACCAGAAGGTTTGTTAGTGTGTTGCCGACCTTTAAGACTGCATTCTTAAAAGTGATATTTTGATATCAACTATAGCTGCACTGTTGCGATATTACAGACGCGGCGTTGATGTCACCCCTGTATCTAGCTATTTGTCAATTTCTTTGATAAAAGGAGTGATATTCACCGCCGAATTACAATCACTTATTTTATCAAGGAAATGGTCAGAACTCACGCCAGGGCCTACCGCGAAAATCGAACTTCGCAAATTGCGGGCATCTTTCTGTGTCACTCTAATTACACCTTCATTGGGTAAAAGAGAAAGATCCCCGCAATTCGCTAATTTCGGTGTTCGCGGTAGGCCCTCAGATACCTCGGCGGCATCAACGCAGCATCCCCTGCAGTAATGTTGCAACAGTAATGTAGTAACAATAATGCAGCTGCAGTTTATATCCGAATGTCACCTTAAGTTTTACTGGCGTGAGAGCCTTGGCCTTGCCATTACTAACGTTTGGTTACGCATATTAATGTATTTTGGGTAATTTTCCTATTGATGCGAGTTGGTTGCCCGAAAAATCATCTGAGATAATTCACATTATCTACTACTACTACCATGGTTTGCAATAAACGATACTAACGGGTGTCCCAAAAAGGACGCAAGATTTCAATTTGCCGCCATTTTTGTATTTTAGTGCTGGCAACCCTAAAAAAACTATTTGACAGCTGAATGTTTAGGGTTTGTAAAAATGGCGGGTTATGCGGAAGATCAACGCGTTTTTATTATTGAACAATATTTCAAAAGTAATGAAAGTTTGGCGGGTACGGTTCGAAAATTCCTAGTCGTGTGATCTCTCGATTCGGTGATCAGAATTGTCCCCTAGATCTTGGGATTTAACGACTTCAGACTTCTTTTTAGGGATATTTAAAGTCTAAAGTCTATGCCAATAAACCCACAACTACTCATACTTTAAAAGAGGAAATTCGACGCTGCATCGGAGAAATTCAGCTGCATCTATGCAAATTGCAGTTCGCAACTTTTTGTCTCCAAATCAACACGGATTTTTCAAAGGTCGTTGTGTCGAGTCCAACTTAGTCTCCTTTACAGATTTTTTACTAACCGCACTAAATAATAAATGCCAAGTCGATGTCGTGTACACGGACTTCTCTAAGGCTTTTGATAAAATTAGTCACAGAATCTTATTAGAGAAGCTCTGGAGTGCCGGAATACATGGCGACTTGTTCCGATGGATCAAGTCATACATCACAAATCGCTCACAAGCCGTTTCGATCAAAGGTTTCATGTCAGATTTTCTTTACATTCCTTCAGGTGTCCCTCAAGGGTCGCATCTCGGTCCATTACTGTTTACACTTTATATAAATAATATTGGTGATGTACTTGGCAGCAGTCATCACCTGTTATATGCTGATGATGCAAAAATTTTTAAGATTATTAACACAGTCAATGATTGTTGCGAGCTTCAAGCCGATATTAATTCTCTGTCTGACTATTGTGAGAGTAATCAACTATTTCTTAATCCTGATAAGTGCAATATAATCACATTTACACGTAACAAAAATCCAATAACATATAATTATATATTAAATAATCACCACATAATCAGGGTTGACAAAGTCCGTGACCTTGGGGTTTTAATAGATAATAAACTTACTTTTAATAATCACATAGATATCGTTGTTCAAAGGGCTTACAAACAACTTGGTTTTATATTAAGGGTTTGTAGGCCTTTTCAAAACGAAATTACATACATGATATTATACTACAGTTTAGTCAGATCAATCCTAGATTTTGCGTGTATCATTTGGAACCCTTTCTTTAAGTGTCATATCAATAGGATAGAACGTGTACAAAGGAAATTTCTCAAGTCTATCGACTTCCGTATGGGACGGAGTCGAAACTCATATAAAAATAGTCTTGTTCACTATGGATTGCTGACACTTGAAGATCGTCGAGCACAGTTTGATATAATGTTTCTCTACAAAATCATTAACAGCTTTATTGACTCCCCCTCACTTCTTGGTACGTTGTTATTTAAGATACCTCGACGCACTGCACGCCATAAGAAATTATTTTCTATTCCTTTCTCTCGTACGAGATATTGCTCAAATTCTTATTTCAACCGTTGTCTCAATTATTATAATATAAATGTATCCCACATTGATCTTTTTTCGTATAAAACCTGTGAAAGTTTTAAAAAACAAATTATTACTCACTTCAAATCGAAATTGTAAACAATAACAAACTGTTTATTTAAGTAGGTATAATTAAACTTTTGTAACAACTTCTATAATTTAACATTGTAATAGGTAACTTATGCACAAATAATTTATAACTTTCTTTGTGTACCCCGTGTGGTTGTATGTACGAGTAAGCAACCTGTCCGTGCATACATATACATGGATGAATGAATATAGATACACTTCAAGTTACTGATAAGTTTGTTAATTAATGATAACTTTATTTTCCGCTTACTGCTCCTACACTAGCTACTTTAGATTAGAAATTATTTAATTAAGGTAGGGCACTCAAGGTCTATTAACACATTGCTTATTATTACATCATTTTTGTATATGACTGTTTGTTGCCTAAATAAATTAAAAAAAAAAAAAAAAAAAAAAAAAAAAATGGTCATAGAAAATTTTGACAACAGAGTGCGTATGTGCCAACAAAGCCTAGGAGGACATTTGCCTGACGTATTATTCAACAAATAACCCTATTTTATGTATATCAAGATTTTATATACAAATTTATAACGAAACATCAATCGTAATCATCAATTTCAAATCTTGCGTCCTTTTTGGGACAACCTTTACTATTAAATAGACTGTTGTACCAACCGGCAATTTAGTCAGATTCACTACGGCCTAATAATAAATAATATATTTTGGCGTTTCTCCGACGTGATTTGCATGAAAAAGATGTGGTTTGAGTTTAACAGTCACGTGGTTTTGTTTGTTTACATCTTGTAAAATATTATATTTATAAAATACAGACGTTATTTTAGGCACACTTGCCGAAGTAAAATAATTTTAAAAATGTATAAAAAAATATTTCCGGTCAGGAAGATATTCCGGATATTTACGAAATAAACACCACGGATATGAGTAAATTGAGGCCACATCCATGAAGTAAGCTTTATAGATCGACTTTATGAGATAAAGATATTCAGATCATTTCCTGCATTGTTTTACGAGCTAACTTGGGTTGTCAGAACCATTTTCCAAGTGTTAGTGTCATAATATAATAGTGTATTTCCGGCAAGTGGAAACATGGTCGCCCTAAATCCACTTGGCGTCGTTCTGTGGAGCAAGAGCTGGGTGTATTGCTGATGGGGTGGGAGGAGGTTACCCAAGCTGCTCAAGATCGTAGTCAATGGAAAAACAAGATTCGAGCCCTACACCCCAGCAGGGGGTAACAGGAAAAGAAGAAGAGGGAAGAGAGTGTCATAATATTACAAGAAAAATATTATGCTTCATTATATATTGCCGAGCAGTGTTGGCCGAACGTTAATTGAAATTAACGTTTAAATTGTATTAACGTTTCGGCCAACACTATCTTTCTTCCTATAGGTAGTCGAATAATAATTAAAAATGTGATTTGTAGGTATAGTAATTAGATGTAAAACCCGATAAAATAAAGTTTGTTGGGGGTAAGTATAAGCTCTCTAAATTGCCGAATATTATTTTGCCGAATGTCATTCGCATACTACCATTTCATTCTGCCTAAGAGCGCTTTCACATTGTCCGATCCGATATCGGATGTAGGATCCGACATCCGAGTAGTCAGGCCGCGTGGGCGCGTCCGGGCGCCGTCTTTAGAGCTCTTTCCCACTGACGTCCAGTTTTTTGCTGGTACAGTTTTCTGCAGGATCCCGTTTTAGTAGTATAAGTGCTAATATAGTAACGTTCACACGAGCATTATGTTTGCGGGATACTGGACGCATACTACAGAAAACTGGATCCTGCAGAAAACCGTATCAAAAAACTGGACGTTAGTGGGAAAGAGTTCTTAGCGGTCACGCACACTACAATAACCTAATGTCTGAAATAAAGTTTTTCAATTTCAATTTCAATAAACATTATGCCTATACATACGCACACAAACAAATATTATCTGTCTGCCAGCTGACAGGGGGCTCCAACATGGCTGAATTTCGCGCGTGTGATACAAATAGGCACAGGCGGGTCAATGTATGAAATTCCTTGTGCAAAGCGTCCTTTCTTTACCATGACTAGTATAAAACTGGATTATGCATGAGAGGGGGGAAACTGTCAGAACGGGATAGTCTTATGCATCATTCAGTAGGAGTAGCAGAGAAAGCGTTGTTATTGTTTGTCCTTGTTACAGCCTCACTTTTTTTTTAATTGCCCACCGTAAATTTTCATGGTTTATGGTGGGCTACAAATCTACTCGACCAATCATATTGTCGCATTGCGTATGTTCTGTCCCTCACGGCCGCACGCGCCACTTCTATAGGATCCTACCTTTATGTTCTTTTACAGTAGTAAGTAATTATTGGAATTGCCACATACTTTCTGCGCATTCTACAATATGATACTATTTTACTGATTTTATATCTTACAAGTTCCAACTAATTACTGTTTACTTTGTGATATTTTTCATAATGTAGTTTTCAACGGAAATAACATATCTTTGATATCTCCTTTGTTGTTCTAGACAGTCGTGCCAAATTCAAAATGCGGCCTGCAAAATTGAGAATAATTTTCACTGTATTATTATAGTGTTAAAGTTTAAAATTGCTTGCGGAGAGCGCTTTATAAACATTATAATCTATTAAATGAAAATCACTGTAATACCTGTCTTAAAACAGTACACATATTGTTATCTTTAGTCGTTATGTAAATAATTACAATCCGTAAATGCTAGAAATGAGCCACCAGCAAATATTTTTATAAGAAAGATGACCTTACATTGCATTCTTATCGCTTGTCGCCATGCCTGTCACGTTCTAACAAGTATGTAAGTGCGAAAGGACAGGCGATCGTATTAAAGCGGTTCCCTGAGCCACAAGGCGAAAAATCTCCTTATATGATCATGTTTTTCTAAGAGGCGTTCATATTCCTGCAAATGGCAGTGACTACGCGAGAAGAGATAAATGCGACACCCGTGATCAATGATGTGGTTACGCGCAGGTACGCGACCCGCAGCGCTCGCTCTCGAAAGTTGCCCCTTGTCTCACATAAACTCGCAAAATCGAGAAAACTTACGAACGTCATGGGTCGTAAGGTGCTCAACCACCTACCGGCTGACATTACTGCTGCACCAAGTGCGCCTATATTTAAGACTAAGCTCAAAAAATGGCTTCTCGAGCAGGCGTTTTACGACCATAGGGAGTTATTCTCTAATACATAGTGTAAGACGCTCTAATGATAATAATGCTATTTGTAATATATTTTATATTAAGGTTGACATGTAATTAAATAATATAAAAATAATTAATGCAAATAAAAAATCATTTATCCATGTTTAAATACATTTTAACGTATTTTTATAAATCTTCATTTTTAGTTTTAAAGTATGTCGATAGATGGCAGTGAATTTACTGGGGTTACAAAATTTACTATGACAGTACCGCTCTAGTATAAGTTACTCTATGGTATAAGGTACCTACTTCATATTATAAGGAAATAAAACAGTGAAATTTGCTCTTGAAAGAAATTAAAAAATGTAAACGCTTACTAAAACATTTAGTAATAATGGGTAACTTTTCTTGTTAAGTGTAAATATTTAAGAAAGTAATATTAAAATATGATAATTATTGTAAATATGTTATTTTACCTACTATGTTCTATTTACGATTAAAATTAAATATTTATTTGGGTAGTATTAATGAAAAAAAATTATTATCATCTTTTAGGTATGAATTGTTATTTCATTTTCAACCTTTTTAGGGTTCCGTACCCAAAGGGTAAAAACGGGACCCTATTACTAAGACTCCGTCGTCCGTCTGTCCGTCTGTCACCAGGCTGTATCTCATGAACCGTGATAGCTAGACAGTTGAATTTTCACAGATGATGTATTTCTGTTGCCGCTATAACAACAAATACTAAAAAGTACGGAACCCTCGGTGCGCGAGTCCGACTCGCACTTGGCCGGTTTTTTTTTATTAGCCTACTTTCAACCTAGCATTTATTTATTTTCCCCTCACTAGCTCGGAAAGCCGTCTTTTATCCTTTAAAACAAGCGGGGAAAAACGCATTTTATCCACTAGTGGGGAAAGTAATTTGACCTTGGATGGAGCGTGTTTAAGTAGCTTGACAGATAACAAAACGTAAAACGCTCATAATAATGGTTCGTTCGATATTAAATAAATGGTTTGAGAATCTAATAAAAAATACCAGATTTAGCTTTATTTAATGATTTTAAGTCATAAACCTTAAAATTCCATAATAAACGCTTGTTTTTTAATAATTATGTTAAATATAATTCTGAACGCACAAGTTAAGTCGATGCAAATTCAAAACGCATCATTGACATTTCATACGTCAGAAATGTCAACATTGTCAACATAAATTTTACTTAAAAACTTCTCACGTAAAAGTACAGAATTTCCAGAGTTTTTTGTTATAATATCGTAAAAAAATTAGTGATTCCAGTTGATGAAGATGATCTAACGCCTGTGGATGTTGCACTTTCCTCACTATAGTGAGGGGAAAAGTTTTGTGTTACACACGGGTGCAAATGTATTTTTCTTCTCGTGTGTTAAAACACTAGCTACGCTCAGGATTCTATTTTAGAACCACTCGCTTCGCTCGTGGTTCAACTATAGAATACTTTCGCTTGCTCGTGTTTCAATTCCACACTCGCGGGTAAAATACAACTTTGCACCCTTGTATAACAAATAACTATTTTACACAAGTACAAGCATCACTACACAAAGATTGCACGAGAATTAACTTCCCGTACTATAAGGAACCCAGATTGAACCTAGTATTGTTTTAATTTTTGTACGAAGATAACAAATAAAAATGAATAAGAAAATAAATTACTCACCACGAACAATCACAAACTTGCAACAAAAACTGTCAATACACAACACTCACACCTAACATTATAAACAATCTTAAGATAACCTATCTTCAGAATTAACCCTTCACCGCGCTAATTAAATTCAATTGGTAATTCAATTTGAAACTAGTCGAATGAATGAATGTACGATTGATCGGCCGTCGCGCCGGCAAACAAATGAATGCATACGACGCTGTGAGTTGGTCGTATTTGTATAAATAGACGGACGTGTGCTAACACTTCGTTTGCCTTTGCATTGACAGTGCAAATATTTCGCTGATGTGCGATTGCGATTTAGTAGGTATACATCTGTGTCTGTGTATAATATTTTGTTCCGCTTTTTTATACCACGACGGTGGCAAACAAGTATACGGCCCGCCTGATGGTAAGCACCGTAGGGTCCGTAGCCTATAGACGCCTGCAAATCCAGGGGAGTTACATGTGCATTGCCGATCTTTAAACACCATGTTGCACTCCTTTTAAAACTATTTAGTATGTTTTTTTAAACTTAAATAAAGGCATTGATTTTCTTTTATTTATTTTCATTATACCTACTTATTTTGTGTGTTTATTTTCAAATGGGTTTTAATTAACTGCCACGGCTTTAGCTGAAACTAATAATAGACAGAAGTTTATGTTTACTTGTTAGCATTAGGAAAATTGTTTTTGTTATATTATTAATTATTATGTATAAACAGAACAAATCCAATAAAATTTGAAGGTCTATTTGCACAGTATGTACTAAAACAATAACTGTATTATATTAATATATTTGCATGAAAAAATAATCTATGTTTTATATTTATTTGTAATGTTTTTTTGTTTAAATTTGGAAAATATATTGATTGTCTATTGCTTTTACTTTCTACGTCTGCCTTTTTAACATATTAAAGTGTTTAGATACATTTTGTAATAATTGACTAAACGTGCGTATATTTTTTCAATATTACTTTCGGTACGAGGATCTCGAAATATGAAATTGAAAAAGTTGAAACCAATCGATAACCAATTTAGGAACTTAAATTGAATGTTACGAAGATCTGCGAGACGATTACCAATTTATTGTCTAGAAAAGTGATTACAACGTGTTTTATTACAAATTAATTGATTTACTAGTGTAATGTAAAAATAATAAGATAATATTTTTTACATGCTTTTTTTTGTAATTATACTTGGTATAATTACAAAAAATTGAGTTGGTAGCGCTACTTCGCTATATTCCCTCTTGGCACTGATCTTTTTCGTATTAACTCTTAAGGTGACTAACTGGCCATCGATAATAGACGCTGACATACATTGACATAACTGACGACTGACATAATAAATTAATTAATGCAAAGGCTATACGTATCATTTGAAATATCGCCGCATATCGCTGAAGAACAATTGCATTGAAATTTGAAAATCATTGTGTCGAGGATAGATCTGAGATCTGGGCTAAACAGAGTAAGCTATCTGGATTAATTAAATTTCCAGTATCACTATCAACTACCCAGTATCGGCCCCGATCCTAAAATACAAACCGTCAGTACGACAAAGTTTATTAGGAGTAGATTTGAAATCACTGTGACGAGGACAGATCTGGACTAAACAGAGTAAGTTATCTGGATTATTTAAATTTCCAGTATCACTATCAACTACCCAGTATCGGCCCCGATCCTAAAAATACAAACCGTCAGTACGACAAAGTTTATTAGGAGTAGATTTGAAATCACTGTGACGAGGACAGATCTGGGCTAAACAGAGTAAGTTATCTGGATTAATAAAATTTCCAGTATCACTATCAACTACCCAGTATCGGCCCCGATCCTAAAATACAAACCGTCAGTACGACAAAGTTTATTAGGAGTTGATTTGAAAATCACTGTGACGAGGACAGATCTGGGCTTAACGGAGTAAGTTATCTGGATTAATTAAATGTCCAGTATCACCATCAACTACCCAGTATCGGCCCCGATCCTAAAAATACAAACCGTCAGTACGACAAAGTTTATTAGGAGTTGATTTGAAAATCACTGTGACGAGGACAGATCTGGGCTAAACAGAGTAAGTTATCTGGATTAATTAAATTTCCAGTATCACTATCAACTACCCAGTATCGGCCCGATCCTAAAATACAAACCGTCAGTACGACAAAGTTTATTAAGAGTTGATTATCACTAATCGACAATCAGTCGATTTGACCCCGCATCGGCAGGGTTAATGATATTATTACCACAAGCGGCGCCGGTGTTTGCTTTCTGATAGTACCTATCAATAAACGTATACTACTCGTATGTTTCTTATTTACGAGTATTTTATATAAATAAACACGTTTTTTATACTACGTCGGTGGCAAACAAGCATACGGCCCGCCTGATGTTAAGCAGTCTACGTAGCCTATGTACGCCTGCAACTCCAGAGGAGTTACATATGTGCGTTGCCGACCCTAATGGCCCGGCCACGACCAGGGACCGGCCCGCTATCCCTTATCGGGGTTTTATAAGGGTATTGCATAAGGCTTAACTCACCATACCCTTTGCCAGACGAAACCCTTTGTTTTGCTTTTAAAAACCCTTATATAAAGCTACCACATTTGAGTAATCGGTAGCCCAAATACCCTTACAAAACCCTTATCGTCCGCTCACCAACACCTTGCATATTGCTTATAAGGGTTAGCCATATAAAGGGCTTCCCTTTTAGCATATAAGCGTGCTAATTTAAGTCGTCTACCTTGTTCATAAAGCACACATTACTTCGAATCCGAGCGATCGTCGGCGGTGACGGCGGTGTTCTTTGACTAGGCACGTATTTTCTTTCCTTTTCATACACTACCGTAGATATATACCAATCCTGTCTCTTTCACGCAAAGGGAAACCTTTATAAAAAGCGCTTAAAGATAAGGGTAACCCTTATTAAGAGCTAGCCTTATTTTTGGTTAGCTTTTCGGTAAGGGTTAGTCAAAGGTAAGGGTATGAATGGGCTTGCAGTTCAAAAGGGAAAGTCTTTCAATGTGTTAGCCGTGTTTAAGTGTCGCCCATTGAAAGGGTTTTATCGCGGAAAGGGTTGTCCGGTCCCTGGCCACGACATCGCGCGGCTTTCGTTCCCACCTATGGCCGCCGCTCGCCGCTGCCGCCGCCACGCGATCTCGTGGCCGGGCCGTAACACCGCACCCTCGTTTAGCTCTGGCAACCTTACTGGCAGGAACACAACACTATGAGTAGGGTCTAATGTTATCTGGCTGCGGTTTGGACGTTTGGAATAATCGCGAATGGAAATGTTCTTGACATCCTGAGTTATTTAGGTAGGCTTAAAATAATAAAACCTGGAAGGTAACCGCAGCAGTGAAACCATTATTATTATAAGCGTATTCCAAAACATTGATTTTAACTTTCGTATCCACTACTGCTAACTGCATTACTGTCGCAAATTTCAAAAACAATGACGATGCCCGGATTTTCGACATTAGCAGCAACAATGCAGTCAGCAGTAATGTCGCTCTACATTACTGCAGCGGTAATGCTAGTGCAGTCTGAATCCGAAAGCGACCTATCTTTTATCTAGGGTCAAGGCGGGAACAGTGGCTCAACGCAAACAGTGGCTAACTCGCCCAAATATCGCTATACACTGTAGCACCCTTATTTCGTTTTCATTGCCCGTCCAATTGAATTTGTTTAAAGGTATAAGGTTATTGACAGTTCATTAGGTACACACGTTTAACAATTTCTTGAATCGACCATATTAATTCACGTGCTTATATGGTTCTGAAATTATAATGTACTCGCACGGTAATTGTAACATTTACGGTAACAAATCAATTAAGACTTGTCAATACAATTCTTTGATCAGGCTTTAGATATGTCCCCACCTGAGCGAATGTTACGCATTCAAAGTTGCAACAATGAATTACTGTCCACGCGCGAATTCCGTGCACGGCTGAGGAATGTTAGGAATGTTGGGCGTCATGACTCATGACAGAGTGGTCAGTGGTGTCATTTTGTACGTACGGGCGCGGCGCACACCCCCCCACTTCCTCGACCTCCGAATGCACGGAATTGGCGCGCGGACAGTACCTACAACTTAAATACAACACACAGTCCAACTCAAATTTACACTGAATTATATAATCTAAATTATGTTATTTATGTAGTTATCGGGCCTCTCGCTCGTGCCAATACATGTACGGACAAGTACGAGCGAAATGCACGATAGCTAAATGATATCATTCTGATGTCAGTGCACGTTCGAATTCGCCTGGCATTTCAAAATCTTGGAATGTATTTTTATTAATATAATTAAACTAGTAATATGTCGTAGGTATAATCATTATACCTACGACGTGAATGGTCAATACTACTGTAACAGAAACAGCTGTAAAAGATTCGCAATACTTATACAAAGGTTCTCATTAAGTGTTATAGAAAATACCTGACTCCAAGCTACGTATCCTCAATTAAATGCGTTTTCTGGAAATTACTTGCTAATTAAAAATCACGCTGGCTAAAAGCTGCGAAAAATCAATAAAAATCTGTTTTCTATGTAATGTATAGTTTACAAAACAGATTTTGCACCGTTCTTTCCATCCACATAATACTACATATGTGTAATTGTATAATTATACTACAAATACCTACTTGTTTGGTGAATTATATTTCGTCAACTGCGTCCACTTAGGTGCCGAACGAGCAATTATAAGTTAAGCAGTAGGGCAGTAGGTACTACCTAGTTGCCGTTCAGTTTTAGGAAGCTTTAGTTTTAGTTGAAAGAGATAGTTGTTTGTTAAATGTTTGCAGGCGCGCTAATTTATAAGGGTTTAAAAGTTTAAACTACATTTTCTAATAACTGCATAAAATTCTTGGCAATTTATAAAAAAAATGAGTTCAAGCCTCGCTCGCATGTACCTTGTAGAACAAAAAAAATCTATCAGAAAAAAAGAGGGTGTAAAATGCCTTGCGTTTATACTTACTTAACTTCTGTAGCCACCACGACTGCCTTAGCAATGTCAAACCAGAGAGAATTAAGTAGACATAGAGTGCTCACACTGCTCACGCCATACATCAGTTTTGTTACATTGTCAAATTGGTTAACATGCGTACGAGCGAGATGCCTAGAAAGTAAGTTCAATCAATCAATCTTTAGGTAGTATGGCTCCATCGATACTGTCGATGATTTCGCCAACGTCAGTGGGATCCACGTGGGATCGAATTAATATTTCAGCCAGTGTACGGTAAATAATAAAATAATGGGCCTCTAGGGCTCTAGCCAGACACGGTTAGAGGTAGAAATACCAAATGCTCTTAGAGCACGACGTTGTTCGGTAGTTATTATTTGTAGTTGACTCGTAAAACCGATAGCTAGATTTTACGAGAAGCACGTGGACTACCGGCCGTTGACTCCAAAATGGTGGTTAAACACGCTTTGAGATTAATTCTCCATTCACTGCACACTACCAAATTAGATTACTGTATAATAAAGTTATCGATATTACACTTTAAACAATATTAATGAACAAAAAATAAAGGAATTAATCACGAGGCTACTATCAAGATGGCGTTCGAACCGGAAGACTAGAAAGTAAGTTACTCATACGCTAGCGAATATGTCAGTACCAAACTGGTGGGAACATTATCTGCTCAAATAGGGACAGACCCTTAAAACATACACGCGCCTATTTGTAAGTATTGTTAAAACTACAAATATGCCCATATAATGTGGTTCATTAATATTAATATGATGGTCAACATTAATGTAAATAGTGACAATGATGCAACATAGCGTGGCACTTTCATAATAAGATCTAACAGGTTTTTCTTATAGCTTATTTACGTTAATCGAGTAGTACGTTTTAATTCGTGTATAAATAAAGCCCTTTATCATTCTGTCAATCGGTCTATATATATTATAATATGTATAAAACCAGAAACTAGGCCTTTGTTGTCACCTGTCCAAAATTGAAACAATCGTAGGTACCTAATGAATTTTTTTTATATTTTTAAAACGCGTCTTGGCAAAAAAGTTTGAATAAAGTGGATTTTTTAGCAAATTGGTGTTGGTGATATTGATCTACTTTTTAGGGTTCCGTACCTCAAAAGGAAAAAACGGAACCCTTTTAGGATCACTCATGCGTCTGTCTGTCCGTCTGTCACAGCCTATTTTCTCCGAAAATATTGGACCAATTAAGTTAAAATTTGGTACACATATGTAAGTTTGTGACCCAAAGACGGACAATATGTAACGTAAACAAATGAATTTTTAAACACGGGAGCCATTTTGGGGGGTAAATAAGAAAATTAAAAAATAAAGTTTTTCAAACTATATCGTGTTACATATCATATGAAAGAGCTCATTGTGAGAATCTCATTTTTTTTATAATTTTAAGGTAAACAGTAGAAGTTATTCAAGAAAATAGGCAAAAGATTACCATTCCCCCCTTTATCTCCGAAACTACTGGGTCAAAAATTTTGAAAAAAATATACAAAATAGATCCTTACCTATAGATCACAGGAAAACCTATTAGAAATGTGCAGTCAAGCGTGAGTTAATTACTGAGTTTTTGATCCGACCCCTACTACGGGTTTTTTAAAGATTTCACAAAAAAAATACATTGTTTTAATTGTGTAATGTACGGAACCCTTGGAACGCGAGTCTGACTCGCACTTAGTCGGTTTTTATATATATAAGATTACCTTATTGACTCCGAACATGGCGAAGAAAATGGATTTATTATAAAGGCAATAAAATTGGAATAGACTCGAGGTGATTAAATATAGAACCATTCATAATTACTTCTATAAATAGGTTTATTGACCGAAATTAAACTTTCGTGAGATATATTTTAAAATATTTAGACTAGAACGGTTACACTCACTTGAATTTTTAGTCGCTATTGATCGAATAGAGCCTCATTTTAAGTTGTTACCATTTTACCTGCTTCATTTTTTTTCGTGTTCTGCCTACCAATAAAATTGTTGTTTTTATGGTTTCTATGCCTTATGTTTTCTAACGTGTACGTATGTATATTTTTTAAGACATCCGTGTGGTAAAAAATCGCATGGTAATATATAAATAACATGGCCCGTCTAATGTGGAAATAACATGGCCTGTAATAATGTCTGTGTCTCACGGAAGTTTTGATATTAAAATTAAATTTGTTACATTCCCTTAAAAAATCCAAGTCATAATTAAGTGTTACGCACTTAGAGAAGAAAAAACTGAGCTTTAAATAATTAATTAATGAATAATCAACATTATTACAAAGTAATCGTACAGGTAGAGAAGCAACTAATCTAGTTTGTTGCATCATTTGACATATTCTAGATTTAATCTTTTAAAGGATAAGCGGATAAGCACATCTATTCTAGTGACAATGTATCATATAATTTAAGCAAATCCTTCATGAATGGGTGTAAAGTATGCGGTCTATTGAGCTCGTTTACTTACCTGTACTGACAATGGCATTCTGTTAAACAAAAGCCATTATTTCTTTTGTTTAACAGAATGCCATTGTTAGTACGTAAGTGAACGAGCTCAGTAGAGTTAGCGTTAACTATAAAGTATTAAAAAAATATTATTTTGATTCGTTAAGAACCGGTTTCATGCAAATGTAGTTATTCAATCAGCCTTTTTAACCAACTTCAATTTCATAGAAGGAGGAGGTTCTGTATTCGGTTGTGGCTATTTTTTTTTTTTTTTAGAGTTAGCGTTAACTATAAAGATAATATTTTTGATTCGTTAAGAACCGGTTTCATGCAAATGTAGTTATTCAATCAGCCTTTTTAACCGACTTCAATTTCATAGAAGGAGGAGGTTCTGTATTCGGTTGTGGCTATTTTTTTTTTTTTTTTTTTATGTATGTTCACCGATTATTCCGAGACCCGTGGTCCGATTTGAGTAATTCTTTTTTTGTTCGAAAGGAGCTACTTCCAAGTTGGTCCCATATTAATCTGGTTCTGATCTGATGATGGGATCCCTGAGGAATTGAGGGAACTCCTCAATGTTTAAAGGCACATGTATGGTGATTTGGGTGTTTTCATAAGCAACTTGAGCATTTTCTCTCGAAAACGACCAATTTGATGAAGTGGACCTGATGATGATGATTGTTTTGAAGATAGTGATGATGATTTTTTTAATGTAGGATGTTCAGCGATTACTCCGAGACCCGTGGTCCGACTTGAACAATTCTTTTTTTTGTTTGAAAGGAACTACCTCCAAGGTGGTTCCACATTAATCTGGTGCTGTTCTGATGATGGGATCCATGAGGAATTGAGGGAACTCCTCAATTTTTAAAGGCACATGTATGGTGATTTGGTCGTTTTCTTAAGCAACTTGATCATTTTTTCCAGAAAACCACCAATTTGATGAAGTGTAGCTGATGATGATGATTGTTTTGATGATAATGATTTCAGCGATTACTCCGGCACCCATGATCCGATTTGAGTTATTCTTTTTCTGTTTGAAAGAAGTTACCTCTCCAAGCTGTTTTCGTAATATTTTTGGTTTTGATCTGATGATGGAATCCGTGAGGAATTGAGGGAACTCCTCAATTTTTAAAGGCACGTGTATGGTAATTTCGGTGTTTTCTAAAGTAACTCAAGCATTTCCTCACCAATACCACCAATTTGATGTAGTGCAACTGTAGCCTAACCACGAGTTTGGCACTAAATATTCTTCGTAACTTACTTTGTACACTAATACGCCAGTACGAGCGAGATGCATAAACAGTAAGTTACGCACACGATAGCGAATATATCAATGTCAAACTCGTGGTAAGGCTACTGATAACTTCCCTCGTATGTGTATTATGATTTTTGATGTAGGTAGTGTTGGAAACAACCACAGAGACTGAGAGGTGAAGGTAGAGGGTATTAGTGTTTGGGGGGTTTGAGGTTGGGGGTTGAGGGCTTACAGCACCGAGGCGACAGACAGGTGGTTTTAGTGGGTATACCGGACTTACGTGGTGAGTCCCACATAACCATCCCGGGTACATCCCCGCACCCGGGTGGTATGCGCAACGCATTTCCCCTGTATAAAAAAAAAGAAAAAAAAGAAAAAAAAAAAAAAAAAAAAAGAGGTGAGTTGATGGGTCGGAGACTGAGGGGCTGGGAGTTAAGGGATTGGGGGTTAGGGTTAAGAGTTAAGGGGTCTGGGGTTAGGGGTCGGGGAATGGCGGTTAAAGGGTTGGTGGTTTAGGGTCGAGGGGTTCAGTGAACAGGGGTTGATGTGCTGTGAGGTTGAGTGATCGGGGGGTTTGAGGGATTGGGTCAGTGGCGGGGCGGAGAATGGATTTACTGACAGGAATGATTTCCCAGACGGACTCGAGGAAAATTCTGATTATTTAATAAAGTTTACGAATTTACAGATAAACATGATTATGTTTTTCATTCATGCGTCACGCTCTTAACAATGTCTTAAAACTAAAAATGGAAAAATAAAAACTTTTATAAAAAAAAGATAAACCGACTTCAAAAAGGATGAAATAAAGTCGGTGCCAAGCCAAGTACTCCAAGTAATAACAATACCAGTCAATAATAATCAGCTTTATGTCTATAAATCCCATTACAACTGTACAATCGTTATAAACGTGAAAGCAATTATGTCTGCCTCTTTGCTACCTTTTCATGGCTAAACAACTGAACCGCCTTAGCTGAAATTTTGCATGAAGGTTCCTTGAATTGTTTTATATTTTGAAATGTAGTCCTCTGGATAAGCGACAGAAAATAACTCAGTCCCAATCCCACACTTGCGTGCTATGACTGTTTAAGAATTAGTAAGAAATGCTCTTTAAAAAAATACGACGACAAAACGTATTAGATTTACACTAACGTGCCGACAAGCATGGTACGAACTGCGCCAAGAAGGTTCAACCGTGTGTTCTGTTCTGAGGTGTACAGGAAGTTCGTTTATTGTCGTCGTGTAACGCTGCGTCTTACATAGGCGAACACTCGCGAACACGAAGCGAAGCGACGCGGCACGGCGCGGCCGGGCCCAATTCGTTCGCGTTCGCAACGAGATCGCCCACGTAGGACACTTCTATATAGGTATCAAAGGATTAATTAAGGCGCCGTGCCGCGTCGCTTCGCATTCGCGTGTTGTTCGCCTACGTAGTACGCTGCATTAGGTAATCCAACGTACATACTTATATAGCCGCATCTTTATCGAATTGCACCAAAATCCCTATGATAATATGAGTCGACTTACGCCTTACTTCTAGAGAAGATTCAAAAGGCTTTTCTTAGATTTTTGTATAAGAAAATATATGGGCTTTACCCATTTTTATATCCAACCAAGTTTTTGCTCGGAACACTCGGTTACAACTCTCTAGAAGTAAGGCGTAACTGCGACTTACTTGCTACCGTTTGTCGCATGCTGCGTGGCGAATCAGACTGCCCTGATCTTGTGAGTCGCGTACTTAGACTGCACGTACCGGATATCCCTAGGATTAATCTGAGACCGCGGGTGCGCGCACTGTTGGCGGTGCCGGCGGCGCGCACTGTGTCACGCAGAAATTCGCCGCTCCCTCGAGCACTGACATTACTCAATGCGCTCCTGACGTCAGCACCTGATTGTGATTTGTTTGCATGGAGATGGACGACTGTGTACCGTGAATGTCTGAAGTATTGTGAGACGATCGATGATAGGCCTTCCACAGTCGGTGTATAATACTATGTTATGTGAGGTGTTATTTCTGTTTCTTCCTGTGTATTTTGTATCTTGTACCTACTTTTGTACTATATTTTTCTGGAAATGAAATTTTCTGTTAGGTTAAGTTTCTCGGCGCATTGGTGTTTGCTGTAATGCCGTTTAACCAGAATTGTATTAAATAAAAAATAAAAAAATATGGTTTAAAATTTGGCTTGGCACCGACTTCAAACATATCAGTTGGTAACGCATATTCTTAAACACGGAACCCTAAAAAGGATAATATTTTATTTCATCCTTTTTGAAGTCGGTTTATCTTTTTTTTATAAAAGTTTTTTCTATTTTGTTATTAATGGGTCGATTATTATTATTTTGTTGTTTTTTCGTTGCTTTTGGATATTTGCCTGGTTCGAAGAGTTCTCCTCATAAATACGAAATCCCAATTTGGGACAAAAAATATATGTAATGTTTCATTGAGTTACGAGAATACCATACGTACCATCGCGGACATTCCCGGTAAACCACCTTAAAGGGCACAAATAGTTTAAACGTCTTGCAGACGGTCAGGCGATATCATAAAAGTGATGACCTTATAGCATAGCACCTTAAAATGTGGGTGTTAAAAAAAGGTTAGCTCAGGTAAAGTTTATTGTCCTCCATTGTCTTTGTGACGGCCGGCATTTGCAAACTAAGATAATGAATCCAAAATGCATCCTAATTGGTTATCTTTTTGGGGAGGCGAAGCTTAGCATAAACAACAACAACTAATAAACTGTCCTTATTGTTTGTTTCATTACCTGTTTTTACCCTTTTCATTATTAAGATAAAAAATCCTAAATGCATCGTAATTGGTTATTTCTATGGAAGGCGGAATTTAGCTCACTCGTAAGGAACGAGGTAAATTTTTTCTGAAGTGGTATTGTCTTCGGATACCGCGATAGTTACTCATGAAATAAAACTATGAAAACTATAATCCGTTTTCATAGTTTTATTTTTCTGAAGTGGTTTACCGGCAATGTCCCTGATTGTAAGTGTCCAGTAATCGTGGGTTCAAGTCCCACCCAAGATAGTGAATTTTTCCACTTTTAATTTGTTTTTAAGCTTAATAGCACCGTTTGCAGACGTTTTTGCTTAATTTAAACTAACACGATTTTCACTTATTCTTTTAAAACTAAAGGATGACTCACGTTAGACCGGGCCATGTCCGGGCCGGAGCTTCCAGCGCTTACTTTTCTATGACATGACATGTGATCACGTGATGCTTTCCATAGAAAACGAAGCGCCGGAAGCTCCGGCCCGGATACGGCCCTGTCTAACGTGAGTCATCCTTTACACGGGGCTTAATCGCGTAAAAACTTACGTTTATTCGTTGGTTTTTGCTTGATACAAAATTAATTTAATACGATACGTTTTCGTAACTCGTTTATAGGGAAATAAATAAGAACAATATCTTTTGAAATAAAACTATGAAAACGGATTATATCGCGTATATTGAATTTATAATACATCCCGACGTTTCGAACCCTTTACAGCGTTCGTGGTCAACGGGTGACTGAGGAAAAATTACAAAGTGCAAAAATACCCACATACTAAAATAATGAACAATCATAGACTACAAACTTTAAGGCTGGTTGTACATGCAAAATCGGTTCATAAGGCTAGTTATACACTACAATTATTTTCAAGTAAAGATATATATATACGCGATATAATCCGTTTTCATAGTTTTATTTCATGAGTAACTATCGCGGTAACCGAAGACAATATTAACAATATCTTTCTTAAGTACCTACATGGCTCGTATAAAGTAGGCCGAGCTTTCAAGACCTTCACTATTACTTTACTTTAAAGTGCCCGCTAAAATGGAACTGTCTTTATCTCCGTGAGTTAGAAGTTCGCGGGACTTCGTTTAAGTGTTTCTGACGTCTTATTCTGACTAGTATTTATTACTACTTTTTTGCAAATTGTTAATGATTTTAACAAACTAAAGGAGAATATTTTAAAAATAATAGGGTCACGGAGGGAACAGTGGCTCGGTAGAAAATAAGTAGCCGGGTACAGAGGCGCAAGTCATAATGCTACGCGTATGTTGCTGTTCCCTTCTTGACCCTACAATTTGTTTTAGTTAATTAATTAATTTATTCTGTGTGCAATTATCTTTGTATCAAGACGATGCGATTCACTGATATGATTTAGCGGCTTTTAGCTCTCCCACTAAATTGTATACTATAATAGCTAGCAACTTTGCCAGGTCTCGAAAACTATTTTATTTTTCAAATACTTTTCGTTCCTTCACCCAGGAACGAAAATAATTTCATTTCCGTTTACGATTACCGGTTTAATGAACTGCTCTGTTGAGATACCATTTTATGCCGAATTCGTTCGTCTTTCGTTATTGTGGAACTAAATTAGCCGGTTAATTTGAAAATATCGGAGCAAAATCGAGCAAGAAAATATTGCTATTTCTTTTAAACGTCTGAGTTTTACTGGTATTATATTGTTCCTCGCAAACCATTCAATTTCGTTATTTCTTCTTAGCGTCTTCTACAAGACACTACTTACTAGGGGATGAGTGGCCGTATTCATAATTTAAAATTAAGTTTAAACATTATTTATAGTGTTTTGCTCGCATCAATTAGTACGGATTAATTGATGCGAGCAAAACACGAGTAAATAATGTTTAAACTTAATTTTAAATTATGAATACGGCCACTAATCCCTTAGTAAGTAGTGTCTTGTAAAGGAATCCCTTTAGCAGTGACTTGAAGTACTGTTGAATAGAACTTGCTAAGATTAAGTGAAACTTCTGCAGACTCATTTGTCTTGGCTACTCGAGTTTTGAGTATCGGTCGAACTAGGCTTGATTGTGTACGAAAGAGATAGTGGACTTCAAAAGCTACCGATTTCGTTCCCGGGGATTCCTAGGGATTCCCAGGGGAGATTCTTCTATTCAATTTCATTCATTTACATTAATAACAAGTTTTCAGTCATCTGTTTAAAATGTAGTAGATTCTGGTCTTCTGATCATAATTATGTTAGGCACTTTCGACTTACGTTCATAATTTTTGAACTGGTCGAATTACGAAAGTTTTTCAAGAATTTTTTTAAAATTCTTCACGAAAACAAAATGATGAATTTCTCTCAAAACAATTTTTATTTTTTAAAATACATGGAGGACAAGTCGGAGTCCCTAAATTTAAAATCTGTTAAGGCTTTGATATTGATATGATACGATCGCTTGCGCTGATTGATGCGCGCGATGATATCAAGATTTAAGCCTAGTTTAATTTAGTGGTTAAGGTTTGACAAAGCCTCTTGCGGATTTTATCAATTTGTTAGTAGGTGAGGATGCTTGTAGCTAATTTGTACAGGCTGTCGAGCGGCTGACATCCGATTTCAGTTTCTAATAATTTATGGAATGCCTAATGCGGAAAAGGTTGGAGAAATGTGTACATAGCGAAGGTATTTATTTATTTGATATGATTAAGAAAATGTGATTCTCAAAAAAATTAATTCGCACTAATCTCATTTTCATAAAAGTAGTTTTTAGATTTTTCTTAGAGTACTTAATTGCTAACCGAAACTACGTTTTTGGTATAAAATAAACAGAAAACGAATACAATCGTAATATTTATTTCAAACACACACACATTTGACAGAGCAACAACAACAGTTTTGACAAAAATCCAAATAAACTATTTTAAATTGTTTAATCCTTATCGCTATACTTAGTAGCCGTAATCTCCACAGTGTTGTACACAAACACGAACCAGAACAAGCCAGAGACGATGTATAGAACCTGAACCAGCGGGTTGACGGTCAACCACCGCATGATGAGCACTGTGGTGACGCACCGTATTGTCTCGAGGAGTGGGGCGCGGGGCGAAGCGTCCAGAATCATGCCGAAGACGGTTAGAGAGCCGAGGATGTAAAGCGTTAAGATGGTCACTGTTGTTGATAGCATGGCCTGAAAAAGAAACAAGTATGCCATTTTGTTTTGTTGAATGTTATGGTATGTACCTGGTCTGCAATGTCATTCAAGCTGTAGATATCTAATCTTGATCTGTGATGTTAGTTGGAAATTACTCGCAGCATATCTAATACGCAAGGGAATTGTACTAAAAGTAATGTCAAATCAAGAATAGATTTTTAGTTGGAATGCTGCTTCTGATCAAGTTATCATTGCCATAGGTTGTGTGAGAATAACGAGGTCTAATAGGTTTCTACACCTTAATTTCTAAGTCTTCTATCAGAATTTAATTTGTCTTAACTCTGGGTGTTCGAAATGGACTACTCTTAAAACATTTATGTTTGTCCTTGTTGGATTAGCTGATTGTGCCAAACGTAAACGGTGTGCCGTCAAATAGATTAAGTTGGTGAAACCAAATTGGCAGTAAATAAGAACAAAAAAAAACTATACTCATCCTTTTCTTTTGGGTGCTAGTACTAGTGTAAGACAAAGATTATGATTATCTCTGTCTATGTTTGAAACTTTGACAAACTATATTTATAAAGCCGATAAATAAAGAAATTGACTTACCATATGCATCAAGAACAACTGGTAAAATCCATACACGATGAACGCGTAGTGCATCAGAAGATAAGCGGTGCACCATTTCGGCAGAATGACGTCATACTTCACGCGAGTATGCAGAGCTGGCTGAAAAGTTATAATTTAAAGTTTAGAAATTATGAGGTTAATTTTAACGATTCAAATAACAAAACTGGGTATAAGACTGTCTAGTTTTTTACTACTATAAAACGAAAAGTACTCAATGTGTTATTTAAAATGAACAAAAATATATATTTTTTATACTACGTCGGTGGCAAACAAGCATACGGCCCTCCTGATGTTAAGCAGTCTCCATAGCCTATGTACGCCTGCAACTCCAGAGGAGTTACATGCGCGTTGCCGACCCTAACACTCCTCTCCCTCGAGCTCTGGCAACCTTACTCACCGGCAGGAACACAACACTATTAGTAGGGTCTAGTGTTATTTGGCTGCGGTTTTCTGTAAGGTGGAGGTACCTCCCCAGTTGGGCTCTGCTCTAGATCTGGAATGACATCCGCTGTCCTGTGCCCTACCACACAAAGCGAGATGTCATTCACAGTGCCCATACCTCTCTTTTGGACGTAGTTTAAGGACATACCCGGGTCCAGCGATTTTATAGCAGCTCCGACATAATATTAAAAGACAAATGTCTTTTTAATATTATGTCTTCTATTAATCTTTGAGTGAATGATATTCCTCGCTTTTAAACAGCATTTAAAGGGCATAGCGTTAGTTGTTTGTAAGCTAATTAAGGAAAATTACTGCTAATTGTATACCTCATTAGCAGAATGACATTTAAATTAGGTCAGAGAATGACCTTTTGCGCTTAAAACACAACAATAGAAAAGAGCATAAAAAAGACGGTGAAATGTAAAGTAACTTTATAAACACTGATTTATTTTAAGGTCTTTTATAAGGCAAATATAACTTTATAAATTGTAAATTAAACAAGGCATTTTTATATGAAATCGTAAGTTACTAGAACTGCCTATGTAGTTAGTAAAATTAGTTACTGCTGCTGCTGCTGTTTCAATTTGCATTCAATTTTATATCTGCATAAAAATTATAGAAGATACAGGAAGCCAATTATAGGAACTCACAGGTAGTGATACTAGTGACCCAATAATAAAAATAAATAAATAAAATTCCAAAAAAATTTTGGAATATTTTTCTTATCATACGCCTTAAAAATTAAAACTACAATCATTTTACTAAAACATAACGTTATATCTTCCAAAATAATCTCTTTAGCTTTGATATAAAAACGCAGACGGTTGTTAAAATTATCAGTAATATGCCGTATTATCAAAAAAAATCTACGTGTTTTTGGGCTTGTATTTTGCATACTCTTTTTCGCCAATATAATAAGTAACTTGCTTACATCTTCTTCCATATCCTTGAAGCGGATGCTATGTCCCGGCTTCCAGCTGGGCCTGCTGAAGACAGCCCTGAACTTGTGGGTCCACTTCTCGTATTCCTGGAACCTCTGGATTACGTACTTCGTGTAGAATGTCTGGAAAATAAAAACGAAGAGAATGGATGTGAGAAGGGCAAAAATTATGAAAGATTTGTTGGTGCCGTAAACTTTCTTAACATTGTCTTTTGCCTCTCGTATCATGTAACATTGATCATGCGTATCAATCAAGACACAAATAACGAAAACAAAAATAGGAAACCGTTTGATGTTGGCATCACTATAATTATCGTCGCTTGTTGTGGAAATTATTTCTTAGAGAATGTTATTGTCCATCACTAACTTACGGGTGATATATCATATTATGATGATGTAACCGTAGGCTTATTAAAAACACAAGTGTGTACCTTTGATTAAAAATTTAGCTTTTTGTATTGATTTGTGTCATTTATTCTAGTGGAGAATTTAATTAGGTAACACGATACAACCAAATGAACAATGACAAAGCTAATTAAGATCAATTACATTTTAAAAATAAATGTGCTATTGTTACCTACTTCAATTAGTTCAAACCATGTTTCAAATTACAAGGCACTTAGAAAACTTGTTATTAATAGTAGATTGTTAACCAAGGGACGAAAGGCACTCATTTCTGCCGAGGTATTTTGGCGCTCGAATGCAGTGAGAGCGCCAATAGTCCGAGGCAGAAATGATGCCTTTCACCCGAGTTAAACACTCTACTTTTCATTTCGAATACGAGGAAAGTAAAATGCATGTATTTTTTTTAAAACATGACTAAGTATACATTTTTATAGTATTTCTTGAGGGTACTTTCAATAAACAATTCAGACAAAAGTATCGTTATTTATGGAATGGAGAGTCAAATATCAAAATGAAAAATTTATTACAAATCCATTTAAACTCAAATTTCAATTGCGTATCGTAAAAAAATTAAAAAAGTCGTACTTCGAACGTAAAATGCTCTAGTGCAGACACGTATCATTTTCTGCGCACCTTTTAGAACAACAATGACCCTCTTTCAGAGCATGAGAAATGAAAAAACTATTTAAAGCGATGTAGTATTAATGGCGTTATTCATAAACGGGTTACTGGCCTGAATTAACAATGAATCGTTTGTCTTTATCTGTCATTTTGACTTATGTATTTGTAAGAGAGGGATAATACATAATTTAACTAAATCAGGCTCGTTAAGTTTTACGAATAAGGGGGTTAGACTCTAACAAAACTCTTTGGAGATAAGATAATTTTGAATTAAAGTTATTTTACGGAGTTTCAAACTTAGTTCATTGCAAAGTTCACTGCCCAGAGCAGTTTAGCATTTCTAATGGGAAGACAATTTTAATCCCAGTTTATAAATAGAATAAGATTAATTTCAGATTATTAAATTATTATCAAACCTCTAACCAGATAGTTAAAACGGATAGCAAAGAAGATAAACCATGGAGGATAAGGAAGGATAAAGTTTTTAAGAAAATTAACAACTTTGTTAAATGAAATCTTTCATACTGGATCTATTGTCTTCCAACTCTCGTTTAAACACCTAATATCTTATATTACCTACCCACTCTACCTAGTAATGATTTTAATGTACCTAATTAGGAATGTATTTATGTCTAAAATCTAGTTGTGTAGATTACTTCTGTAAAAAATTACACGTTTTGGTTTTCACTTCAGCAGCTCAACAACGACAGACAATCTAGCAAAAGCTGCAGATGCTTGCTGCAATTAGCACGTTACGTGTACCACAAGAAACGAAATACTTTTGAGATCAATGAGTCCAAATTATTTACTGCATTCTTTTGAGAAGTGCATTATTGAGTCTAAATGGGTAAATGACCTTACCTGTAAATGCAGAGGGTTGAACGACGGCTGCTGATAGATCAGGCCGTAGACGATGCGGTCAGTCTCCTTCTCTGGCCTGAAGGTGCCGAACAGTTTGTCCCAGATGATGAGGACACCCCCATAGTTCACGTCGATGCAATACGGGTTGCTACCTAAAAGGATAATTGAGTAATTGAGTAAATGTATTGAGTAATTGAGTAACACAATGAGTAATTGAGTAAATGTATTGGATGATGATGACAATGATGGTGATGATAAGCATGACAGTTAAGGTAGATCAATAAGTGGCTGATGATTATTTTAGCCCAAATCGACAATATTTTTTGGGGAACCCTTTTGCATGGGGCACTAAGAATGTTATGTCCAGTTAGGTTATCTTTCCTGAAATATTGACAGATAGGATAAGATAAGAAATATTTATTAGCACAAAAAAAACATACTTTGTACACATATTGATATTTAAAGAAACAGAGAATTGTGCTACACTTCATCATCCAGAAACAAACCAGTCCGAAAATTTTATCAATTGATTGTAAGTGGTGCAACTGAGTAGTCCAACTAGATTAATTATCTACTATATATGAATAAATGGATCATAGAAAATGTACGCGCGGATTTTAATCCAAATTTTAGACTCGATATCTCATAACTATTAACCAGTGAATTATTTTTACTGTAATAATCTCAATAAATTAGCCATGATGAATCCTGTGGTGGCTAGGCGTATTAAGGAAGTATTCCAGAGGCCCGATGGTCTTGATGGTCTCGGTGTGGATCCTGAACATATACAGGTAGTTGAACTGCTGGTGCATCATGAACTGGCCGCCTAAGTAAACTCACGAATTAATAAACTAGTGGATGTGAAATGACTCCTATTTAGTATGAAAACCAGTGTCGCTAAACTCACACATTCATAGCCACGTTAAAATACGTCACACACTTACAAAATTGCTCTGATTCGTAGCAACTTTCCATACCAAAAAGTTATTACCGGTGGACATTTCTCGAACGAATATCAACTGTAGGCTACATGAGTGACGGTTTAAATTATAATGTCAAAGCTATATGACATACGACTCTTTCATTATCTCATTCATCTCACAAAAGCTCGCTCAACGTTCACCTAATACAACTACTCAACACCAGATGGCGTTATTTTATATAATTTTAAAATCACTTACTTAACAGGCGAGAAAAGGGCTAAAAAACCAGTATAAGTAAGGTCTAATTACGCATGGTTTGTTACGGATCTCACGGTCACGTTACACTGGTGTTTTCGAGACCTCTACACGCCTGCGAGTAGCTAACCGTTGGAACTTCTTTCCATTCGACGATATAGGGAGGGGACAGTGTAATCGGAGTGTTTTATCGATATTTGTGTGTTCAGTTAGGTATTGATATTTCATTACCGTATGTTTTAACACATTTAGATGATACTTTATTTATGATTATAATATAGGTAGTGATAATCGTGATTGTATGAAAAATAATATGTAGTACAGTACAACAAATATCTAACTAGAAATTTGTTTCTTATTAATTGACCAACTAGGTTGTTAATGTGAACATTAAATATATCTTAAAGTCAAACAGATAAAATCATAGTTCTTTAAAGGTTTATTAACTCGGTATTGCTGTTATTTTGTGATCACAAATCTGCAATTACTTACATACAGGGACCGGCCCGCTATCCCTTATCGGGGTTTTATAAGGGTATTGCATAAGGCTTAACTCACCATACCCTTTGCCAGACGAAACCCTTTGTTTTGCTTTTAAAAACCCTTATATAAAACTACCACATTTGAGTAATCGGTAGCCCAATACCCTTACAAAACCCTTATCATCCGCTCACCAACACCTTGCATATTGCTTATAAGGGTTAGCCTTATAAAGGGCTTCCATTTTAGTAAATAAGCGTGCTAATTTAAGTCGTCTACCTTGTTCATAAAGCACACATTACTTCGAATCCGAGCGATCGTCGGCGGCGACGGCGGCGTTCTTTGACTAGGCACGTATTTTCTTTCCTTTTCATACACTACCGTAGATATATACTAATCCTGTCTCTTTCACGCAAAGGGAAACCTTTATAAAAAGCGCTTAAAGATAAGGGTAACCCTTATTAAGGGCTAGCCTTATTTTTGGTTAGCTTTTCGGTAAGGGTTAGTCAAAGGTAAGGGTATGAATGGGCTTGCAGTTCAAAAGGGACAGTCTTTCAATGTGTTAGCCGTGTTTAAGTGTCGCCCATTGAAAGGGTTTTATCGCGGAAAGGGTTGTCCGGTCCCTGCTTACATAGGTAAGTATTCGTCTTTAACAATATATTTACTTGTCGTCTAGACGGGACAACCTGATTAAATTGTCAAATTAATTGTATGGTGTGAAAGCATACATGAAACTGGCTCATCGATCCCACTTGATTTGATTGTAAGATTGTGACCTATCAAATCAGGAAGGGGGGCGGCAAAATTCCAATATTTCACGCTAGTTTGCGTGGTACGGAACACTTTTTATTAATTAAGTGAGCCCGAATGTCACTAATAATTACTAAATTAGTAACTAAGTTTTAGGCGTGTGGACGCTAGTGAGATGTATGGCAATTTTATCCCCAGAAATCTTTCTCTAAGAAATGCTCCTAGCAAATGGTGCTATATTTTTGCGGAAACTAATTTTCTTGCCCAGTAGCATTGACCCATTTATTTTTAATATCGGCATCTTGTGGTAACCTACAATAATTAATAATAAAGAAATAGAAAATATAAAACGTTTATTCATGGCACATTGCATGCATTGTACGCATAAGTGCATTAAGTACCTAGTCTAATTATATTAACGATGAAAATATGATGGGTGTAAAAAACAAAAACGTATGTAAAGGAATACGAAGGTTTGAAAGGTTGCCATGAAATGACCCCGACTTAACTTAGTGCTTGATGACCAGAGCTGCCATATTTACTAAGACATTGATTATCCCAAATAATAATTAGAAACGTGTCTAAAATAATAATTTATTACCGAACTACCAAACATCAAACTTGAAATATCGTAACTTTAACTTTATCGATATAAATATCGACATTGCGCAGCATCTGAGTAGCGAAGTTATTTGACATTTAGGATAGCGAATATTCCAGATAAACGTAAAGAATAGTGACAAAGGATTGTGAACTCTAAGTTCTCACTGATAAAATATAGATTTACTTAACGAACATTCGTAAATAATGCAATAGAAACAGATTTTTCGTATTTATCGGATTATATTTAAATAAATAACCACCGGTGATAGGAAATACCAATACGTGAAAGATTTTTTAAACCGCTGTGATTTCTGCAGCTTAATACTGCACAATACGGCATTTTAAATTTAATTATCAATTTTTGTTAGACGAGCGTACGTACGACGTGAATGTCATTCGAGCATGAAGTTTACACAACAACTGAGCATAGTCTGTGCATAAAGTGAGTCGGTCGCTACTAACTGTCGGATAGACGGGAACGCCCACTTGCCATCTCCATCCTACTCCGTGAGTAAACTAGTTCTAACCGTGATGGATCCTGTGGTGGCTAGGCGTGTTGAGGAAGTACTTCAGAGATACAAGGGTCTTGACGGTCTCGGTGTGGATCCAGAACATGTACAGGTAACTGAACTGCTAAGTAAACTAGTTGATACCATGATGAATCCTGTGGTGGCTCGGCGTGTTGAGGAAGTACTCCAGAGGCCCGAGGGTCTTGACGGTCTCGGTGTGGATCCAGAACATGTATAGGTAGCTGAACTGGTGGTGCATCACGAACTGGGCTGGGGGGATGAGCAGCGCCAGAGGCAGGTAGAATATCTGGTGGAAATGCAAGATTTATCATTCATTCATTATTCATTATACTAGATAATTGTTTTGTACAGTACGGATGTCTACCGTCTCCAATTCCTCATTGCTCAAAGGTTAACTGGAAAATACCTCTTATAGCGAAAATAAATATTGTATAATTTTCAGAGTAGTTGCTGATGAATTAAGTACGTTTAAAGCTCAAAGATCTCACACAAATCTCTGTTTTGACATTTTGCTGGGACGTCAGTTAGCCGCGACCACGACCAGTGAAACCTGTGTCGAAGCGTCGGTAAATAAAGGAAACAAAATAAATTCGGGATAGAACCGATTGTAAATGTGATTTAATAGTGTCTACCGAACATTGCTTTATATTAATTTCAATAATACTTAGTTACTGCTATCAAAAGACACCCTAAAGAGGAACACAGGTATATGGACTTCATATCCTGCATATTTCCTAGTCCCAAAAGGTACTTTTATTTGTGTAGACGTTATGTAAGTAACTCCCTGTGCAAATTTCAACGATCTTGTTTGTAGCACCATAAATACTATCATAAAGGAAGAAAAAGGATGTTTACTCTTCCTTTACAGTACTTTGATATATTATTTGTTGATTTAAGCATATTTTTTTGGAAAAATATGATAATGAAGATCTTATTAGAGGACCAAGGTAACTCTGCATGGCATTTGTAATAAAAATGTGTGGTAATGCCATCACATATGTCAAATTTCTATGAAAATATAATGTCCATAAGAGCACTCCCTCACTTTGTTTTGTTCATGTTGGTGCATATTTAGCTTAGACAAACTCTAAGTTATAACATTTATAGAATAACGCGACAATGGTAAAAAAACCACCAACTATCACTTTACTCTTTCTACTTATTTCTGGATACGAGTGCAAATAAATGGTGTTTAGTACTATTTACTCTTTTCTCGTCTTAAAACGAGGGCAATATTTTTTAATATCCGCCATGAACCCGCTATACAAACTTAATGACCTTAGGATCCGACATTTTACGTTCCAGAATTTAATAAACATAAATCAGCTGTTTTTTTAACGCCACAACGGTTATATTCTTCATTGAGCAATTATATATAGTCGGGTGAATTGGAGTTCAATTGAAGGAAAACAAGTGCGAGATGGACTCGCCCACCGAGGGTTCCGTATACATTTATTGTCCTTGTACCGTTCGATGAGAGATGTGGGAGAATTAAAAATGCAGCGTTCATGCAGATAGGTAGTGCAAGACTCTTTATTGAAGTAAACAACTATAATTGATGATTTTTAGGACCCGTAACGCCATCTGTTCGCGGTAATGAGTATTAGCACATAAGATTGATAGGTTTACATGCAAAATTAGGACTTTTAAATTATTGTACATACATAGTAGATGGCGTAAACATCAAATAGTATTAATTACTTGAACATACTCCCCCGGAAAGGACGGAGTCCTTTACACAAGGCAAAACACATAATTTAGTTATAGATCTTTGTATAACACCAGACACTGTTCGTATTTCATAAGTCCGAGTTAAGCCATCAGGGCCAGGATGTTTTCCTATAATACGACCCATCGGCCAGCTTCCAGGCGGGAATCGTTGGTCTTTGACCAGTACCAAATCGCCTATGTCCAGATCTTTGGTTACGCGGTTCCACTTAGGACGTTGCTGAAGACGGGTTAAAAATTCCTTCTGCCACTGTCTCCAGAAATTTTGCAACATCTTTTGAGTTAACTGCCATCTAGATAGCTGATGAATCTTAGAGTCAGTATAGTCGTCATCAGGGATACTCACAATCTGTTCAGTGGTCAAAAAATGACCTGGGGTTAACGGCTGTAAGGAGTCAGGATCATCATTGAGAGGGTACAAGGGCCGAGAATTCAGACAACCTTCAATCTGGGCGAGTAGAGTAGATAATTCCTCAAATGTGAGGGTTGAGTTTCCTATGACCCTTTTCATATGGTATTTGATAGATTTTACGCCGGCCTCCCATATACCACCAAAGTTTGGAGCTGCAGGAGGAATATACTTCCATTTTATTCTCATGTTGTCCAACTGGGCTGCAAACTCATCTGGGATTTTGGCTTGACCTTGGCGCCACATGGCTATCAAGTCTTTCTTGGCTCCTATAAAATTTGTGCCATGGTCGCTCCACATCTCTGCGCATCGTCCTCGTCTAGCTACGAAACGTCTTAGAGCTGCTAGAAATGCCTCTGTGCTTAAACTACTCACGAGTTCGATGTGAAAAGCTCTGGTCACCATGCAGACAAAGAGAGATATGTACGCCTTATTGGACTTTGCCCCACGGCCTTTGCTCATACGCACGTTTATAGGTCCAGCAAAATCTACTCCACTGATCAAAAAAGGCTTTGCGGGCTTTACTCTTATGGCAGGTAGATCTCCCATGAGCTGACTGCCAGTTTCTCCTCTCTGCCGGATACAAACGATGCAATTGCGTACATATTTCTTTATTTTATTAGTCATGTTGATTAGCCAGTATTTGGATCGAAGATACATCACCATCAACTGCGGACCGCCATGAAGAGTACTGCTGTGTGCTTCTGCTAGAAGAAGAGGTAACAGAGCATTGTCCTTCGTGATCATAATGGGGTGCTTCTGTTGAGCTTCTAAATCTGCATGGCGTAGTCGGCCGCCTACTCTCAACACACCCTTTGGATCTAAAAAGGGGGCGAGTGACAACAATCGACTTTTTCTTTTCAGCTGTCTCTTACTCTTTAAATCTTCAATTTCTTCTTGAAATTCGATTTCCTGGGATCGTCTTAAGCAAATGGTAAGTGCTTCATCTCTCTCTTCAGTCGTCAGGTAAGTTGGTAAGTGATCTTTATTTTCTCTCTTTCTTTTCAGGTGCAGCATCCATCTACGACAGTATGCGACTATTCTCACCAGTTTTCCGAGCGACGAGTATTTAGCCATCAAGGTAAGTATTCAATCCTCTTCATTTTCTTTAGTTGCAGTAACTAATGTTTTAATAACCTTTCTACGTTCCAAGTCTGTTTCAGGTACTTCGGTTCCCGGCAGTTCTATGGCTGGCTCTTTGAGAAAAGCCGGTCCATCCCACCAGAGTGTATTTGTCAAGAGCTTTTTCGGCGAAACTCCTCGTGAGGCTGGGTCTGCGGGATTGTGTTTAGTATTGACATAATACCATCCATTTATCTCATTCATTTTCTTAATTTCAGTGACTCGATTTTTTACAAAAGGAGTCCATCGACCTGGATCGCCTTTTATCCATGACAATACAACTTGTGAATCTGACCAGGCAAAAACTTGATGTTTTTGAACCTTTAATATGCTGACTACATGTTTCAGGAGTCTACACAGCAGAACAGCAGCGCACATCTCCAATCTTGGCATGGATATTTGCTTCAAAGGCGCTGTTTTCGTCTTAGCCGTAAGTAGAGATACTTGTACTTGCCCGTCTGTGTCGATGGCTCGGACGTATACTACTGCTGCGTAAGCACTCATCGAGGCGTCAGCGAATCCATGAACCTCAATCGAGCTTTTGTCTGCATTGGTATGTATCCAGCGATTTATCTTTACTTCTGTCAATGCAGGAATCTCGTTTCTAAACTTTAGCCACTCTTCCTTCGCGTCATCTGCGAGTTCTTCGTCCCAACCAACCCCTAATTGCCATAATTTCTGCATGAATGTTTTAGCGATGACTACGGCGGGCGCCAGCCAACCCATCGGATCAAATAGTGAAGCTATATCAGCTAAAACATTCCTCTTCGTGATTGGTTGTTTAGGTAAGTCTTTCAAATTATTCGTTATTTGTAATTTGTCTTCTTTAGTGTTCCAAATTATACCCAAAGTCTTAATACTGTCTCTACCATCTACTTCTCTTTGGGCCTTTGGTGATCGTTTGACAGGTTCAATCTCTTGCATGAATGTTTCACTATTTGAACTCCACTTTTGAAGTTCAAACCCACCCTTTTTGAGAATTTCTGTGATTTCCTTTTGATTTCTTTTAGCTTGATCTTCTGTTTCATGCCCCGACAGGACGTCGTCCATGTAGAAATCCTCTAGTATTATACGCTGTGCTTCAGGATACTCTTGACCATCATCTATCGCAACTTGACGTAAGGTTTTGATGGCCAAGTAGGGAGCGCAAGAGGTCCCGAAGGTAACGGTAAGTAGTTTGTAATCTTCTATCGGTTTGTTAACATCGGTTCTCCAAACAATTCTTTGATAATTTGTATCTGCTTCATTAACTTCAATCTGTCGATACATTTTAATGATGTCTGCGACATATGCGATCTTGTGGGTTCTCCATCTCAGCAGTATATCGCGTAAATCTTCTTGCAGAGTAGGGCCTACAAGTAACGCATCGTTTAAGGTAACCCCATTAGTTCCAGCGCATGAAGCATGAAAAACAACTCTAACTCGTGTAGTTTGTTTGTCGTCTCGTATAACAGCATGATGTGGTAGGTACACGCAATTCTCGGTTAGTTCTTTATCATCTACTTTCTTCATGTGTTGCAGATCTAGGTACTCTTGTAAGACGTCGTTGTAATCTTGTTTCAAGCTTGGATTCTTATCTAATCTTCTTTCTTGCGACATCCATCTCTTCACGGCTATCTCTCGTGAGTCACGTGGTAGCACAGGTGGTATTTCTCTAAATGGCAACCTGACCACGTAACGACCATCTTCTTTTCTTTGGTGTGTCTTCTCATAAATGTCTTCTGCCGTCTTTTCGTCTGAGGTTAGTGTATTGTTTTCTTCTTCTATGGTTTCTAACTCCCAGAACTTCTTCAGCATGTTGTTAAGATCAACATTTAGATGCATGCTGACGATGTTTTTTGTGGCAGTGTGCTCTGTCCTCACATTTCCGCAAATGATCCACCCCAGGTGAGTGTCTTGTGCTATAGGTGTTCCTGAGGGGCCATTGATCACTCCAGGTTTAATAACTTCGCTCCAAACTTCGACTCCTAAAAGCAAGTCGATGTGACCTGGAGTGTGACATGTTGGATCTGCAAGGCACAACTTCTCGACATGTTTCCAGTTTTCCATCTTCACTTCATTCTCCGGCATAATGTCGGTGATGTGACGTACAACGTACGTAGTTGCTTTCATCTTCATCTTAAGCTCGATTCTTGATGAGAACTCTATTTCTGTTACATACTTGAGGGTAGTCTTCATTTTCTCAACTCCCGTGACATGCCCACTTACTGAGGTACGTCGTAAACGAAGCCTTTGTGCTGCGGCCTCAGTTACAAAAGATTCTTGTGAGCATGGGTCCAACAGCGCTCTCATCAAGTGTTTTTCTCCGTTCTCAGCGTATACTTGCACTAATGCAGTTGGCATCAGCCGCGCGTGACTCCCCGTAGTGAGGTGAGATATAATATTCTTTTTATTTTTATCTTCTTTTTCTTCCTTGATATCTTCTTTATCCTCTAAAGGCGGCGCTGATGTCTCCGGAGCCGGCGCAGGCGTCTGAGACTGCGGGCTCCACGTGCTGTGTAACAGAGAGTGGTGTTTTCTCCCACATCGGCGGCAAGAAGATCGATGTTTGCAGAACTTGACTGAATGCCCCGGTACCAGGCAATTAAAACAAAGCCGCCAGCCTTGCACATATTCCACTCTCTTATCTACTTCCAGTTTCGTAAACTCCTTACAAGTGTATAATAGGTGGTCTTGGTTACAAAAAATGCATTTCTGTTCGCTTTTATTTACATGAAAACTTCTTTTATTTACAGGTGCACTCGACGATGGAGCTTGTATCATTTCCAAAACACGAAATCTTTTTTCCAGGAACTTGTTCAACATGTTTAGTGTTGGCAATTCACTAATCTCTAGGGACCCGAGCTCGAGTTCCCATTCTTTGTGTGACTCGGCGTCTAATTTATTTACAATTAAATGAATTACCGGTGTATCCCATCTATCAACTTGTATATCTTGATTTTTCAATTTATTCATACATTCACTTGTGGTGTCTAACAAATCTCGTAACCCTTTCGATGTTCCCGTCGCTAATTTTCGTTGATTTACTAATCGTGCCAAAATGGTGTTTACAATAATTCGTTTGTTGTTGAATCTTTTTAATAAAATATTCCAAGCCATGTCGTAATTACTCTCGCTTATAGGTATATGCTTAAGTAATTGTTCCGCCTCACCTGATAAACAACTTTTTAAATAATGCATTTTTTGCACTTTGTTGAGTGTGGTTTTATTATGTATTAACGATGTGTACATATCGTGAAATGAAGTCCATTCGTGATAACTGCCTGAGTACTGTGGAATATTAATTTTAGGCAGACGGACTTCATCACTAACACTAGTGGCAGTTGGAGGGTTATGTGAACTCGGTGCACTTTCTCCGATACGTGAATTTAACTTCAACAACAAGTCCATCATATCTGACCGTAGCTCGATGTATTGTTCTTCGACTTCCATAAAATAATCTTTTGTGAAATATTCATACTTTCCGCGATCTTGTTTAGGTACCAATTTCAACATTTCCATATGATTGCTGTGAAACTGAGTCCAATATTCGGTCAATATTTCCATCCGTAACTGTACATAACCACTAGTTAATCTTTGTTTCGGTGATTTCTTGTAATTTGCAATCGTTTTCGACAACAACGCGTACACGTTTTCTTGTTCCGTTATATAGTTCTCCATAATGAAGATATACACACACCAACGTTTGTATACACTTATCAAGTCTATTTATCACTTATTATACAGTTTTTTCACTTAAATTTCTTCTTAAATCCATTTAAATTCGTAAAAACGTAAACAGCAATTGAGGTTAGTTTCGATGTCACTCTAATATAGTTCTTATATCCGTTCGGTAAGGACCACTTTTTGTACCGTTCGATGAGAGATGTGGGAGAATTAAAAATGCAGCGTTCATGCAGATAGGTAGTGCAAGACTCTTTATTGAAGTAAACAACTATAATTGATGATTTTTAGGACCCGTAACGCCATCTGTTCGCGGTAATGAGTATTAGCACATAAGATTGATAGGTTTACATGCAAAATTAGGACTTTTAAATTATTGTACATACATAGTAGATGGCGTAAACATCAAATAGTATTAATTACTTGAACAGTCCTTATTTACACATTTATGGTTTTGAGATTTTTCACTGTACTCATAGTATAACTAAGACTATATTACTTGTTTGTTTTAACTATGTACAAATTTCATAGTTCTAGGTCAACGGGAAGTACCCTATAAATTTTGGTTCCCTTGAGTGCCGAAATATACGTTTTTTGCGGCATTAACGGCCGTATCTTTTTTTTTTATTATAACTTAGAAGTGATTTTTTTCACAGCTTCAAGGCGCTGTAGACTTGAGTATGGTTTCAATTTCCACACGTCCCCGAGATAAAGGTTTTTGACAGACAGACGGACAGATAGACGGACGGACTGATGGACAACAAAGTGATCCTATAAGGGTTCCGTTTTTCCTTTTGAGGTACGAAACCCTAAAAATATACACAAAAACAACACTCAAACTCTTGTAAAGAAAATACGACAAAGAAAAATCACTAGGTCATATGACCAAATTATTCTGTAACAAATCGAACCTTAGCTTGTAAAATTTAAGTGTCAATTTCGAGTGGATATGATATGCAAAACTTGCGGTCGTTATAATAGGAAGCTGCCTCGTTGAAATACTTTCTTGTTTCCGTTTCATTTAGTTGGAAATTGAAGGTTGTTTTTGCTTCGAATATAAAAGCACTCGGTACTACTATAACCTACATTAACACACAAATGCGAAGTAATTACCTGTAATTACATCGTCTGTGAAAATTTCAACTGTCTAGCTATCACGGTTCATGAGATACAGCCTGATGACAGACGGACGGACAGACAGACAGACAGACGGACGGACAGCGGAGTCCTAGTAATAGGGTCCCGTTTTTACCCTTTGGGTACGGAAGGAAATGTCGATTTCCTGTATAAGTGTTATTTATTTTATTGCAGCAAAGCTGAGCAGTTTGCAGCTACTCTCTGCTTTAATCCTGTTGCAATCGGATTGCTACCTTCACGATAAATAGGGAGTAATTAGCAAGGTCATAAATTACACATTATTACCGGCATGATATTAATTTGTTTTGCTGGAAGCGAGACAGAAAAAAGGCTTGTTCAGAAAAGCAAGATAATGCTAAATTGTTTTAATAATGTTAAATTGCCCGTTCAATGAAAGTTACTTTTGAAATTGCTGAATTAAGAATTCGCACTTAAACTATCGTGAGACATATTTCAAAATATTTATCAGTATGGTTTTTACTCACTATTATATTTAGTGCACGACGTACAACCGCCGCGGACACTCGTGCCTGAGGATGGATTCCCAAAGAATCCGAAACATGTCGCCAAAAGCGACTAAAATTAATAGTGAGTAAAAACCGTACTGATAAATATTTTGAATTAAGAATTATTACAAGCTCTGTACCTAAACCTTAACAATGTTCTTTGACGGGCAAATTTTCCCTGTAAACGTAATTTTATTTGCTATATTCCAAAATCAACTGCGGATCTAAATTTACATCTGAAAATGTAATATCCTGAATTTCTGTTTTAGACATGACTCGCGATAATACTTATTAAGCGTCGAAAGGGCTTGTATGTCGTAAAGTTTTATCAAAAATCCACCTTAACTTCTGCTTAACAAAGCTTATATTCAAATAAAATGTGGTCGATTTTTAACAGACAATTTCACCAATTTTAGGATTTTTTAAATAAAAATTCCAGATTTCTTGATACAGCAGTTACTCGATTTCTAAAACAATTTTTCGCAACAAATGTTTCACATCATTTTTGAAAATGGAGTTGAGAAAAGAGTATGAATTTTTTAAGAATATTTTTTCTTTAGCTAAGTGTCTTGAGGAGGTGTTTACTTTAGTGAACTTAGCAATTACGAGTTTAATTTAATATAGTGTAGAAGCGCGAGGGTGTTCCGGTATGCCAACCGATTTGGAGCTCACGTGTCGCCTGGTTACTGATTCGTTGCAGGATGAGAACTGCCCTCCGCCAGTCGAGATTGCTGCTTATATTCATCCGAAAGCATGGGAATGATTAGGTAGGGCTTGCAATTCGGATCCGAAATGTATGAAATTATCTGGATGTGGATCAGGATACGCGGATCTTCCCATACATTTCAGATCCGTCGTGCTAGCACTAGATATGGGGATGCGTGGTCTGGAGTCACGTAGGCCACAAGAAGTTTCTGAGGTGTCTGTGGTGTCGCTGCCATTAATATAACGGGTTCGTGGGAACGGCATTACCAACCGCCATAAAATTGGTGATGCATTACGAGTACATGCGCCTGTACTTGTATTATATTAGGTTAAGAGCGCATCTGCGTTGTTTATCCCATTAAGTGTCCGTTTGCATTCCTTCTATCGGCGCTGTAGATAATCCTTAATTGGTTGCCATCGGTGCGTTGCTGGAGGTCGGGGGTAGATGCGTAGTGTTGCTTAACTATTTCTAAGTTTTAAAACACGTTTTGACACCCTTGGAGTTGTACGCGCCGAAAGACTGCAGCAACCGCTTATCATAAGACTGGTTTATATGATTGTTTGACACTGTTTTAAAAAAAATATACATAATAAAAATTTATTAAATTGCAATATCAAGGATTACTTACAAATCCGCACCATCCCTGCAGTATGGACTGTCTGATGCCGACACCCATGTTGAAATCTTCAGATGTGTGATGCACTTGATGCTGTGCCCATAACACGTGCATTTCTGAGGACCATACTTTAATAATTAAGGATACAATAACAATAAACGATACTTTGATTGAAAACAAAATAACAATGGAGAAAAAGGCTAGTGATGCATCTTAGGTATGAAATGATTGCTGCTACTTAACGTCGCACAAAAATTAAAAATACAAACTTATCATAAAAATAACTATGTAAGTAATCAAGACAAAAAAAGTTGATGAAGCTTTTTACATTAAGTACCAATATTTTTTTTAAATTTATGTGCAAAAAAAGGTCTACCCATTACAAGTTAATTAAATACCTTAATTGCCTTAAATTCTGATCTGAATAAATTATTAGGGATAATATTGAGTTACATTAAAGTTTCAAAGGTCACAAGGTCTATAGATAATTAGAGCAAGGGAGGCCAATTCTGTTTTAACAATTTGATCTGGTTTTCATTTTATTTTGATATAACATTTTGATATATTTTGATTTTATTTTGACATATAACTTTTTCTAGCAGAAACGTGTTGTCGATAAGCAAAGCAAAACAAAGATAAATTATATAAAAGTAAATTATAATCAGTTACAACTCATCGAAAACGTCACTTTTGACACTGACAGATCAGTATCATATCGGAAATAGATTTGAATACGCCTGTCAAGGTCGTATCTAAATTACGTGAAAACCATATCAGCTTGTTAGATACAGAATCAGCCTCAAGCTGTCTGAAAAGTTTATCACACTTCAACTCGTTATTAATTTTAAAGGGAAACTTTCAACTCTTAACTTGGATAGTCTTAAAAATGTAATATTATTAACTGGTCTCTTGAGTTCAGTAATACTTGAATGGAGTAAGTAAAAAAACTTACTTATAAAGCAAACTTTAACTCCAAACAAAATTATATGAAAGTCATTCCTACTTATAATACCTTAAAAAAGTATGCCCTTACTTTGTTTCATTAAACATTTCTTGAAAAGTATAAATTGGGTGTATTGCATTCGCGAGCAAACTGTTTCGCAGTTTGGAAAAGTTTGGTAATACTAATAAGTTTTTTTGTTCATAAGCAATAAATTAAATATATTAATAACGGGTCACTCACGTATTTTAAGTCGAAAAACGCTCGACATGTTTCACTTCGTACCGAGGAGTATCATCAGGAGCTTGCGTTGACGGTGACGGACCGGCGCAGACTGCGGGCCGCAGCCCTCCGCGCCCGACGACTCGGCGCGGCCGTCACCGTCAACGCAAGCTCCTGATGACACTTCTCGGTACGGAGTGAGACATGTCGAGCGTTTATCGACTTATAGGTGCATTCAATTCTCAGTTCGGGGCGAACTACTAGTTATTTAAAATTTCAATACTTAGTTTCCTTTATTGTTTTATTGATTTCTCACCATGGCAAGCTCTATGCATCCAATAGTAGCCGAAATCTACGCCTAGCGCTGCCAGTAGCCACGTCGACACGTTGTCCCATGGCAACTCCACTAGCCTGTAGTTCGCGTATATCCATGTGTATAGGTATGCTTCGGCGCCGCGCCATATGAACCTGGGAAATAGGAGTTATGGCAAAAAACAAATAACAAAAAAAAACAAGAAAAAAGGGGACGGCCGCTTCTCCATATAAACGAAGTCCCCATTTTCCTCTGCCTAGAGAAGATTTAATTCCGGTTAGGTACACCACGCCCAAATGTCGCCTTGAAAAGTCGAAAAAACCGCAGTTTTATTTTGTCAAATGTATTTGTAGAAACATATTTACCAAATTTACTACTAAATCTCTTATTTTCTTTAATTATTTATCCAAAAACTGCGTGGAAATACGACCTAAAAACCAATATCAATCTAGAAGTTCAATGAACGGCGCTCACGGCGAGGCACGTGATATGCGGCTCAAGCATAATTGACAGACGAAGAGATGTAATATTGTATGAATATCCATTACCTACTGGCGCCTCGACTGGTTATACCCCTAATACTTCGATGTATATTATCACATTACATATCGTAGATAATTACGTGTAGTATGTTGAATAATAGACGTAGCTCGGAAAGCGGCTAAGTTGAAATGGGACTGTGCTGGTCATGTCTGCCGGATGACTTTTGGGCTAAGATAACCACGGAGTGGGAGCCCCACTTGTCAAATGGACCCGGCAGACCTCGTCGGCGATGGCGGGATAACTTGGACTTCTTTTTGAGAGACTGGCCAGACGTAGCTAAGACCGGGACGAATGGAGAATCCTTTTTGTCCATTCGTCCCGCCTATTGTGTCATTTGTGTCCCACTGCTGGACAGAGGCCTACAAAAAAAAGTATGTTGAAGAAAAATACGTACCTGCCGCCTTCAAGAAACATTCCATTGGAGAGACTCGTTATTCCGTCATTAAGACGAATACCTTTCTTTCCTTCTAGCTTTAAAATTATGTGTTCTAATATCATGAACATAAAGAAATATGGCCATGCCTGAAATTAAAAGAAGAATAATGTGTATTGGAAATTTGTCATAAATCAGGGTGACATTATTAATTTAACTAGAGCAGCTGAGCAGTGTTACGTTTATTTCACGATTAGCTCATGCATTCAATATAATATTAGTAGAATAAAATAAACCTGGCCACAGAAATGAGATTGAAATATAATTTTTTTTTGTCTACCTGAATAATAATTATCACTGCGCTTAAAACGTGTATTCTGATTTGATCTCGATATGATTGTTTTGTAGTTTTAAAGAAACAATAAGCATTAATATAATTACATGTTCTAAAACCTAACTTCTAAAATATTGACTAAGCCTTCCAAGCCTACTAAGCCTTCTTGAGCTTACTGTGGGACTTAGTCAATCTGTGTAAGAATGTCCTATAATATTTATTTATTTATTTATTAACTTATGTTTTCAAATAACACAATCATTTCCGACAAAAAAACTAATGAGCAATTATTTGTAGATTGAAAATATATCCTGTTCTAGCATAAAAATTGTATAACTGGCAAAACTGAAATATATTATTCACTTTCATAGAAAAAACTAGATATTTACCTACTTTGTTTGATGCGTAATATTGTTAACGGGTCACATTCTAATTAAATTTCCATATTGTCATCACATATTATTTTTCACATACGCTTACCTGGACATAAAAATTAGGGACATCTTCCAGCTTTTCAAACGCTGTCTCTTTCGGGTTTATTAAATAGAACATGCGTCCCAATCCTTTTGCAAACACCTTTGGTCCATAATCATTCACTGTCGAGTTATCGTAGTACACTTCGTCCATATTTAAATTTAAATATGAAACTATAAAGTCAATATTTTTAGATCACTCAGTAATATTTATTAGAAATTTCACTTAAAAACGGTGACTACTCGCTCAGCGCCAGAGCAAGTAATTTGTTAAGAAAATTCGATCAATTTATATGAAATCAGATTTAAGAACCTTAATGGATGCGACAATTAACATTTATATTGTACATTCATAAAGTAATATTACTTTTCGTTATGCAATGCAAGTACGTAAAGTTTAAATATTTGTATTCAAAAATTCATAAAATAGTCTAGGTCTAGTTTCTTAGAAATCACTTACAATGTGTTTATAATATCATTTGCATACGGTGCAAAAATGACACATGACGCTTGTACTTAATGAAAAATTAGGCCTAAAATATAGCCATGTTTCATAATAAATAGTAACATAGCAATATTTTACATCTTTATTATTTGTACTTTATAATATTTTTAAAACCATATAATTACTAAAAGTCCTGTTATATCAATTTAATTATTCTTTTACTTTCAAATTACACAAAATCACAGTTTTATATGAGTGCATATATAATACCGAATTTTAGAAAATTACAGCACACAATGTCAGAATACACACGAATTAAGATTTTTTATGTTGTTTTAGTTATTTATTTTCTCTTGATAATTTTAGCACTATTGAACTAACATGCCATGCATAGCATGGCAGTGTCTCTCATAGAAAATTGCCATTCGATACCTGCATTGCGCTAGTTTTTGTTCATTAAACATGAGCACATACTACAGGCGGTTCTATTATTCACCGAGATTCTCCTTTTCTCAATATTATTGTACGAGGGAAGATTGACTTCGGTCAATGTGGGGAAGACCTTCTATAAGGAAATACCGTCTACAAGTTCTTTCGTCGCTTTTAACTCCTGCGCTTGTACACATACTCCTCTTTTAGAATGTCGGTAGAGCAGGAGTGAAGTTCTTCTTTTCTGACTGTCAGGCCAATTCGAACGTACACTGACATGAAGATATTTATCTGAATGTTGTCATTTAGTTATCGTGCATCTGGCTCGCGCATGTACATTTGATGTCATTCTGATTTCAATGTACGTCTGAATTGATCAGTGTGTCTGAGCGACGTAGTACGTGTACAAATACGAGAGTTCTTGCCCTATATAACATAAATAAATCAAACGTATATATCTTATATAACGTATATATCCCGCTTATAAAATTTATTTCAGGAATTTATTACCTGAAATAAAATTTATAAGCCGGTCTTCTCCACATTGCCCTTAAGTTGAAATCGAGTGTTTAGGTGCTCGATTTTGTTTAATATTCCATTTTAAGTTATTTAATAATAAAAGTAACTATTTATTAAATGTAACGGACAGATTGTTCAAAATAATTTAAACTGGTTCATGTTACTTCTTTTTATCTCTTTTTTTGGTCTTTATTTAGCTGAGTAATAAACTGAGTGACAAAATTTATATAATATTTTATTGCCTAAAAATTTAATAATGTTACAAGTTTTTTTGTCCGAAGGGTTACATGGTAACATTAGGAAACTTATCTATAGTTATTTACTGTTGTTCCACAGTGTTGTTCAACAGTATTGTTCCACAGTTTTGTTCCACAGTGTTGCTCCACAAAAGCTAACTGCGGTCTGGATGGCCAGGGGTCGGAAACCGGTATTTGCTCCATACAAAAATACCGGTATTATTACGTTCTTTTTCTTTCTTTTGTTTATAATTTTATTTTTAATGGGACGTTTTAATAATGCAAAATTGTTTCCTAAATAAATGATTCAGTCCTACGTAATGAGCATAAAAAAATTCAAAATATTGGGCTATTTCGGGGTTTAAAAAAAATACCGGTTCCGAGCCCTGGGATGGAACTTTATATTATTCAGAACGGTTATATTCTTGGTCAACACTCTGTATAGTGTATTACGAAAGTAGTGGTTTGGTATCAATTTCCGTACCTAACACAGGAAAATCAGAGTCATGTTACACGATGTATATGTTTTACCTATTCATTATTAGATACTTTGTCTATATGACGTTTAAAAACGTTGCATTTATTTTTATATTGATCAATAACAGTTCATTTTCATTTCCTATTAATTACATTTTTAGATTGCCGTATACGGGGAAAAAATATCTCTGAATAATACATCCATATTTTTTATCGCATAATATCAGGAGCGGTAGTCTGATTTTTTTAATCTATTAAGGCCGCATCGGTTTGCCGCTGTCACTGTCACATTTCGCAAGAAAGAACGGGAAAGATCATGCGCGCCAAGTGTCAATTTTGATCGATTTTTATTTATTTTAAAAACGTTACCTTACAATATAGAAATTCGAAAGCTATGAAATTACTATTTAAGTTAAGATTGTATTTTCTTCTTTTTTGTTTATAGTATCACATAATAAATAATCGAGTAAAGTTTGATTAAAAGTCCGAGTTAGAGGTTACTTTGGGAATTAATTGTATCGAGCGAAGTGTCATAATTCGTGTACCGGAAGCTATGATATTAAAGATAATATAGTCAATAACTACATATAATTTTTCCACGTCTACGAATATCAACGCCTCTTAGAAAAACATGATCATATAAGGAGATTTTTCGCCTTCTGGCTCAGGGAACTGGCTCAAGGTTCTGATATTAATAATATTATATGATATGATCGGATGCGCAGATTATTGCGTGTGAAATGCAGCGTGGGTCGTATCATAACATTATCAAAACGTTACGTTAAGTTTCTCTAAATGGCGCATTTTTACTATTTTGTAAACTCTTAAACTTCGGACAAAAAATAATATTATGGTGGCAAAATTGAAATTTAATACAAAATGGCATGTGATAATCACTTTAGTAGGTATGGCCTAGAATGCCGTTCTATAGTTAGATGCTTCATAATTACACATAAATTGGCCGGAGGTTTAGAATTAGATTTTCATGTATTTGATACATATTTACGTCATATGATGCGTCATTAGACATATTAGAGAGAGAGAACTATATTAGAGACTAATTAAATACTTAAATACGCGAAGCGTCTGGTTGACGTAATGGTGACCGAAGAGCTGGCGGCTTTCTCGCACAACGTATCAGCATTGCGATACAGCGGGGAAATGCCGCCAGCATCCTTGGTACAATGCCTCAAGGGCCTATTTTAGATTTAAGCTAGTTATTAATTTCGTTTACGTAGTACCACTGTATATATCTTGTATGTAAATAAATGTTAATAAACGGAAAAAAAAATACTTAATTATAATGAACCTGTATATTATTGTTATGATGAGACTTATAAAATGTACAGTTGGCATCAATAGTAGTGGATGAAACAACGCGCCAAAAGTATCTCATGGCGGTCGGCGCTTACGCCAATTTGAACGACGCTTCAATACTAATAATTATGCGACGTAAGCGCCGACCGTCACAAGGTACCTTTACCCGTGGATCGTCACATATACCTACAGTTCGCATTCAAAAGTATCTACATATTACAGTGTAATTGTATGTATGTATGTATGTAAACACTTTATTGTACATAAGACAGATTACAAACACAATAAAAGAACATAAATATATACAATGTACAAAGGCGAACTTATCCCTATAAGGGATCTCTTCCAGTCAACCTTTGAGCAATTGAGAATGAAACAATAAACAGATCAAGATAGACAAACGAACACTATGAACAGAAAGTAAATTATGGTTCAATTATTACAAACGTAAATAATTAAAACCTGTAATCTAGAATATAAAATAAACATATATATACAATACATATCCATATAAACACAATTGTTTTAAATATAGCGACATATCTATTTTTATTTAGTTATTAAGTCTCCGGCAAGCTCGGTTCTCCATACAAACGTAGTTACGCTTTCATTTTAAAATGACTAGCTAGATTAGGTACTCTGAAACTTTGCACTTATACAATAGGATAAGGTATATTATACTGCCAAAGAGGATATAATAGGATAGAGCGGTACTGTCATAGTAAATTTTGTAACCACAGTAAATTCACTGCCATCTATCGACACACTTTAAAACTAAAAATGAAGAATTATAAAAATACCATACAATGTATTTAAATATGGATAAATGTTTTTTTTATTTGCATTATTTATTTTTATATGATTTTGACCGATGTTCTTTCACTGATATGCGTAAACAAACACAAACGAACAAAACAAACGAAACCGTCAACGCCCTCTATACGAGAGTAGGCAAAAGGTAGTGGCGCTATCTGATCGAGAATCAAATTTTCGTGATTTTTGAGACACGTTTTTTCCTTAGACTGTATCCATCTATTATGGAGCTATATCTATCTTTGATACTTCTGAAGCATAGTCTGATATGGTTTTTGACGTTGACTGTACATGACTGTTTAGATTCTGTTATATTATAATTTATCCATGTAATTCTCTTATAAAATAAAATGTTTTCATAAATTACAATCTACATTTACTTAAATGAGTTGAAAGGTTAAACAAAAACAATTTCACGATAAAAAAAATCTGGCATAATTTAGGTTGAAATTCTTGAGGCAAATATGAAATATGAATACTCTGAAAGTAAAACCCTTCAATTTTTCTTTGCACGCATCATTACCCATAATAACGGTAGCGTGTGGCGATACCTTTATCAGTCAAGCCAAGCCGTAAATACCTTAATATTATGAAATATGGGAAGGAAAATACTTAAGAAAGAAATATTTTTTTCCTAATTTATTATTAACACAGATTGTAGTCTGTGAAAGTAGTTATCAATAAAATAACATGTAAGATCGTATCAATAAAATAACGTTAAATACGTCAATATTATTACTTTAGTGCGAACCAAAATAGGGTTTTATTTCCTATAATTTAAGCTCTGTACGTCTGTACTGTACATTAATAAAAAAAATGTTAGTTAAAATTGACTAGAAATATTTTATTCCTTTGCGAAAAGTAGAAAATACGCAACGAGTGACGATCAATTAAAACTCGACCGAAGGGAGTGTTTTAAATCGGCACGAGTTGCGAATTACCTATTCGCACGTGTATCGTACGTTTTACAGTTTACAGTACATATGACCTTTTAAATTTTCGACATATACACGTACAGTGCTAATTAGAATTACCGCACTATTGCGGTGATGTAACACCATATGTGACGTTCCACAGAAAAGGTACCTTAAGGCGGCTGGCGCTTACGTCACATAGCACCGCAATAATATTGGAGCGGCGTTAATAATAGCGTAAGCGCCAATCGCCATAAGGTACCTTTACCCGTGGTTGGTGGTATGTGGTATGTTGGTGGTATGTTTTGTAAATGGATAACTTAAAAACTTATAAATAAAAAAATTGCCCTGAGTTGTAGTCGCTCGGTAGGGTGCCCAGAAGGGCCAGCGAAGGGCACCCTGACGAGGGACTAAAATGGCCATTGCCCCAGTTCCGTAAATAAAGTTAAAAAATATATGCATGTTTAAAAACGACTAAAATGGCCAGAAAATGCTCCAACAGAAAGAAAATCGTAACATCACAATTTAACATTCTTTCTAACTTAAATAGGGTATTCTACTATTTTCTACATGTTGAATTTTATAACTAAATCTAGCGCCACCGGAGAGATTAGGAACTATTATTTACAGCTGAAAGCTGGTCACTTCTGCAACAGTTCTGCCACAACAGATTGTCGTCCATTCTATACCGTCCATAGTTTCGTAAGTAAAGTGCAGGGGAGTTTGACCATCATTTGTGACTTCTGTATTGCTTTAAGACAATGGGTCCCATACAGACATTTGATCCTCAAAACAAACCTGATCGACTGATACCATTCATAAAAATTGTAGAATACCCTATTACCTATACAAGTGTTACTAACGCCATCTGCACAACAGATAAGATACTTTTAACACGGCGCCTCAACTAAGTAGCTCACGTTTTGCTGGTTCTTGGCTAGCCAACATTTTGTTGTCGAACTACTTTAATAGATGGCGCCTAAATCTCATACTGCGTTTTTCGTTTAGCATGCACCAAAGATAGATATAACCATAGATTAGTATATGTTATTACTGTAATAGATAAGAAACTCTCGGACATTTCACGTTCACGTCTCTACTAGTGCTGCCCCTAGCGGTCCTGCTCTCAACTAATGAGACTGTATATGCAGTAAACACGCACACATGTACACACACACACACACACACACACACACGTACTTATGGGTTCTTTACCTACATGTAACAACTTTAATATTGGAAACTGATTTATGTAGTAATCTTTGTCGTACCAATTTCCATTTGCTTAGAAAACTACATAAATCAGTTTTTCAGAATAAATAAATGAAAAATTATGTTGAATCAAGTACAATATATTATTTATAAGTACCTACTTATTTACATACGTTCCATTCCAAGTAACTAAGACACATGCAAATACAGCGACGCTTTAAGCGCACTTCCGTGAAAATAACTTAACAGCAAGTATGTAACAATTTATTTCCTGACTATGTTTTAAACAATAATTAGAGGCAACCTAATTCATTTCTTCTTCTTGATCCCAAAATAACTTGGAAAGCTTCAATAGTTTGATCCAACTTTTTTTGATTTAATTTAGATCCATTTTTGTCGCATATTTCATAGTTTTGAGAACATTCAAGCTTTTTATCCACAATTTGTGGTGCGGTGATCTGGGTGTTACAGCGCATTAGATTAGGTAGATTTTCCTTTTTTAGGTTCACTGAAATTGCCATTGACAACATCGAAAAACTTATCGAAGAAAAGCACGATACCTGCCGTGTCGCAACTTTATTCTGAAAGCTTTTTAATACCTGAAAATATATTAACAGTTAAGATGTTATCAAAAGTATAAAAAGGTTATTTTACAGCGAAACAGCACTTGTCCTGTTTCGCTGTAAAATAACCTTTTTATACTTTTGCACTATGAGCATGCATTTTAAGGGTGTGCTATTGTCACATTTAATGTTAGGTAACAAGAAATCAGTGAATCGGGATATTATTCATGTAAAATGTCGACAAAGGTAACGTATTGTGGTTGGATTTTATCAGTAGATGTATGTCTTTCTAATTTTGGCAGGTTGTAGTTGATTTATCAGATTAAGACCTAGGCACGGAAAATAGTATCTTAATTATGATAATCAGAGCAACGTGTATGACGGGCCTTACGGGCACTAAGAATGGTGCTAGTTCAACGGCTGTTATTTGAAATGTTACAATGTTCCATGTTCCATCGCCAACATTTCATAAATATGCTTTACCCGAAGCCTCTATCAAAGCTTTTGATAAAGATGAAATAATAAATAAATGTTCAGGAGGTATATATATATTATAAACTCGAAAATTTACTTACCTTGCCCTTATACCGATGTACATACAAGAAGGTACACAGATTCGGCGCGGCCCGGCCGGCATTGCTTTTCATCTTGCCTGCGTTGGTTTGGTTGAATGAGTAAGAGCACAACTCAACACAACTTACAAGGTTGGTTGTGATATAAAGAAACGCTGTTTGTTAATATCTTAACATAAATCTGACCAAAAATATGTTTAAACGGAATTTATATTAAAAAACAACTTAGAAATAATTTCAAAATTTCCCGTCAAACCAAACGTCATTTGGTTTTTTTATTCGTCTAAATACGTCAGTCTGTCATTGTACGGTGTTTGCACTACATATTAAAAAAACTACTTTTACGTTTCAAATTTATTTTGTTTCCTAGTTCATTTGCAACGTAAGGTTAGTAACACTATCAAAACATTTTTTATTAAAATATATTCTTCTAGATTTAATTAAATACGATTAAGTTACCTGCTTAAATATTTGTTTTGGTATATTTTGTTTTCTACTATCTACACACAAGAATGATATCTAGCCACACTCAGCCCTCCTTATGCTAAAGGCGGTATCTCAAAAACGAATGAACTGGAAATGGAACGTTATGATTCAAATTTAAGGTACTTATTTGCATGCAATCTTCAATTGAGATACCGCTTTTTAGCTCAGCAGGGCACCACGGCTGAGGAATATATGTCCAGCATAACCCAGAGATGGCATTATTATCAGCATTACATTACTCCTCTTCAGAGATACTATACCATGGATATAACTCCGTAATAGATGGATACAGTCTAAGAAAAAAACGTGCCTCGAAAATCAAGAAAATTTGATTCTCGTTCAGAGGGCGCTACTAGCTTTGGCCAACTGTCGTATTGCGGCGTTGACGGTTTCGTTTGTTATTTAACAATTTTAACGCATATCAGTGAAAGAACATGGTTCAAAATCATAAAAATAATTAATGCAAATAAAAAAAATAATTTATCAATATGTAAATACATTTTATCGTATTTTTATAAATATTTATTTTTAGTTTTAAAGTGTGTCGACAGATGGCAGTGAATTTACTGGGGTTACAAAATTTACTATGACAGTACCGCTCGGCTCTAGTATAAGTTACTCTATGGCATGCAAAGTTGTATTTCAACACACGAGAAGTAAAATACATTTGCGCCCGTGTGTAACACAAAACTTTTCACCTCACTATAGCGAGGAAAGTGCAACATCCACAGGCGTTAGATCATCTTCATCACTGGAATCACTCATTTCTTTACGATATTATAACAGAAAACTCTGGAAGTTGTGTATTTTTACGCGAGTCGGTGAGAAAAGGTTTTTAAGTAAAAAAATTGTTGACAATGTTGACATTTCTGATGTATGAAATGTCAACGATGCGTTTTGAAATTGCATCGACTCAACTTGTGCGTTCAGAATTATATTTAACATCATTATAAAAAAACAAACGTTTCTTATGGAATTTTAAGGTTTATGACTTAATACTTGGTACTTTTTATTACATTCTCAAACCAGTTATTTAATGATAATTAATATCGAACTAACCATTATCTTGAGCGTTTTACGTTTTGTTATCTGTCAAGCTACTTAAACACGCTCCATCCAAGGTCAAATTACTTTCCCCACTAGTGAATAAAACGCGTTTTTCCCCGCTTGTATTGAAGGATAAACGACAACTTTCCGAGCTAGTGAGGGGAAAAAATAATAATCTAATTACAGCTAATTACCAATATTGATATTTGGCATAAAAGGGTAATAATTATTCATAATAATTCCTTCTTTTTCTTCAGCGCGTATGCGCCCACTCTTTGGCAACGCCTCTCCAATTTTCCTCCAAGCTGTCTTGGCTGCTTCTCTCCTCCAGTATGGGCCTGCCTGCAATATGTTTAATACCACCCACCCATCTGATAGGTCTGTGATCCGGCCGTTTAGAACGAGGCTCCACTCTTAATCCCTTATTATTATGGAAGTATGTATGGTTTATTTATAGCAGAATCAAATAAATACATGGACCATTTTATTTACCGTTATCTGTTATCATAGAGTAACTTATCTATCTTTGCTGTTATTGTATACGTGGCGTCTTCGTATTAATATAATTACAATTACGGTGTATGGCGTTTGATATAAATAGAGGAGAACTAGGGCGGGATAAACCGCGACCGGTCCGCTGAGCCGAGATAAACTGCCTTGGGGCATCGGGGATGCGAGGGTATGCTTTGAAAATCGACGGCAAAACTACATAAATAACAGGGTATGTGACTTTATCTTGAAACCAATATTTTTGAAAGCGGTGAAACTGTAATCTGTTTTAGGAAATATATTGTTTCGAAGATTGAGCAATACTGTAAACTAAAGTTATGATTTAGGTGGTACAGTTAGACTAAAGCGAGGTTTAGTAAGAACTTGCATGCAATTCTCATTACATTGCGGTATCTGATAAACATTTTGAATGCAGTTTACCTTAGTAGTCAGCAATGTAACGTAAATTGCATGCAAGTTCTTGCAAGTCTAAACCTCGCTAGATAAGTCTGCGATGATTTTGATAGCAGTGCAAGTTTAGTGTTATTTATACGCCATATTTTATAGAAGTTTGACGTTTAAAATAACACTAGCACTGCGTGTGCGTGTGCTATCAAAATCGTTGCAGACTTTTCTTGGTCTAACCTAGGTACCTATAGTTGGTCAAGCGAATCTTGTCAGTAGAAAAAGGCGCGAAATTCAAATTTTCTATGAAACGATATCCCTTCGCGCCTACATTTTAAAAATTTGTCGCCTTTTTCTACTGACAACTCTACGTCTACTTACTTTTCCTCATCTGTCGAAAGAGGAAAAAACGTTATTTTTATTTGTTTTGTTATTTGTGTATCCATCTACGCTACAAGCTGTGTTATTTGTTCGTTACGCAGATATTGGCATAGCGCACGGTGCGTGCTTAAGCGCGTGTGGCAACCAACTAGCTAGCTTTAGTACCGCCGGGGGGAAGAGAGTCGTAGGTATAAATCCGAGCTGGCGCAGAGAGTTCCATAGGCCTGTCCGAAGGGGTTTCATTGCGGGCGCGGAAGCGAGGAATAAAACGCAAACGAAGGGAAAAGATAGACGCGTTGAAAATATTTATTGAAACATTCTAAATTGTATGCTACTATATCAATTTTTTAACGTCAAACTAATGCGTCTATCGACCACTGGGCATCGTCCGAGTTCTCATACAAATTGCTCACATTAATTTACCTCATCCAAACAAAGATCCAAACGTATAATAAAGTTTACTGCAATTTAAATCTTATCACAACCAGGTAAGGTCTAATATTACTGTAGTTTATTGTTGTCATTAAGATCGTTTTGTTATGAAAAATGTGGATAATTTAGTGGCGTCATGCAGTCGACTGCACTTTATTAACCAGTACTTAGATAATGCAATTATAATGGAAACTAATAATTAGGTGATAATTATAACTGGTAATGCGACATGATATGTAATAAAGAGGTAATTGATTAACAATGTTTTGACGCTTATGACGCAAAAGTCTAATAGCGAGCGAAAATATGAGTCAACCCCAAAAAAAAAAATGTTTTGCGAACAAAATGATATTGATTAAATAAGTAATTTTGCGATGAAAAGTAAAACGCAGGAGAGAGAGAGAATATCAAAGAAATTGCAAATTCTATAAATCTTTTAATTACTTATCGCCCCCGCGGCCTGACTACGCGGATGTAGGATCCTACATCCGATATCGGATTGGGACAATGTGCTCTAATACGGTTTCAAATAATTTAATTGATCATTTCTAGGCCTCTGTAGCTGGTCAGGTGCCAAACGAAAGCTTGTCAATGTGAATACTGTTGCTTTCTGGCAAGATTGCTGGCGCCAATAATAAAACAGGCTATACACCATAGATTAGTATATGTTATTACTGTAATAGATAAGAAACTCTCGGACATTTCACGTTCACGTCTCTACTAGTGCTGCCCCTAGCGGTCCTGCTCTCAACTAATGAGACTGTATATGCAGTAAACACGCACACATGTACACACACACACACACACACACACACACGTACTTATGGGTTCTTTACCTACATGTAACAACTTTAATATTGGAAACTGATTTATGTAGTAATCTTTGTCGTACCAATTTCCATTTGCTTAGAAAACTACATAAATCAGTTTTTCAGAATAAATAAATGAAAAATTATGTTGAATCAAGTACAATATATTATTTATAAGTACCTACTTATTTACATACGTTCCATTCCAAGTAACTAAGACACATGCAAATACAGCGACGCTTTAAGCGCACTTCCGTGAAAATAACTTAACAGCAAGTATGTAACAATTTATTTCCTGACTATGTTTTAAACAATAATTAGAGGCAACCTAATTCATTTCTTCTTCTTGATCCCAAAATAACTTGGAAAGCTTCAATAGTTTGATCCAACTTTTTTTGATTTAATTTAGATCCATTTTTGTCGCATATTTCATAGTTTTGAGAACATTCAAGCTTTTTATCCACAATTTGTGGTGCGGTGATCTGGGTGTTACAGCGCATTAGATTAGGTAGATTTTCCTTTTTTAGGTTCACTGAAATTGCCATTGACAACATCGAAAAACTTATCGAAGAAAAGCACGATACCTGCCGTGTCGCAACTTTATTCTGAAAGCTTTTTAATACCTGAAAATATATTAACAGTTAAGATGTTATCAAAAGTATAAAAAGGTTATTTTACAGCGAAACAGGACAAGTGTTGAGCATGCATTTTAAGGGTGTGCTATTGTCACATTTAATGTTAGGTAACAAGAAATCAGTGAATCGGGATATTATTCATGTAAAATGTCGACAAAGGTAACGTATTGTGGTTGGATTTTATCAGTAGATGTATGTCTTTCTAATTTTGGCAGGTTGTAGTTGATTTATCAGATTAAGACCTAGGCACGGAAAATAGTATCTTAATTATGATAATCAGAGCAACGTGTATGACGGGCCTTACGGGCACTAAGAATGGTGCTAGTTCAACGGCTGTTATTTGAAATGTTACAATGTTCCATGTTCCATCGCCAACATTTCATAAATATGCTTTACCCGAAGCCTCTATCAAAGCTTTTGATAAAGATGAAATAATAAATAAATGTTCAGGAGGTATATATATATTATAAACTCGAAAATTTACTTACCTTGCCCTTATACCGATGTACATACAAGAAGGTACACAGATTCGGCGCGGCCCGGCCGGCATTGCTTTTCATCTTGCCTGCGTTGGTTTGGTTGAATGAGTAAGAGCACAACTCAACACAACTTACAAGGTTGGTTGTGATATAAAGAAACGCTGTTTGTTAATATCTTAACATAAATCTGACCAAAAATATGTTTAAACGGAATTTATATTAAAAAACAACTTAGAAATAATTTCAAAATTTCCCGTCAAACCAAACGTCATTTGGTTTTTTTATTCGTCTAAATACGTCAGTCTGTCATTGTACGGTGTTTGCACTACATATTAAAAAAACTACTTTTACGTTTCAAATTTATTTTGTTTCCTAGTTCATTTGCAACGTAAGGTTAGTAACACTATCAAAACATTTTTTATTAAAATATATTCTTCTAGATTTAATTAAATACGATTAAGTTACCTGCTTAAATATTTGTTTTGGTATATTTTGTTTTCTACTATCTACACACAAGAATGATATCTAGCCACACTCAGCCCTCCTTATGCTAAAGGCGGTATCTCAAAAACGAATGAACTGGAAATGGAACGTTATGATTCAAATTTAAGGTACTTATTTGCATGCAATCTTCAATTGAGATACCGCTTTTTAGCTCAGCAGGGCACCACGGCTGAGGAATATATGTCCAGCATAACCCAGAGATGGCATTATTATCAGCATTACATTACTCCTCTTCAGAGATACTATACCATGCTATACACGGCCACATTTTCTTAACTAGGGTGTTTACTAGCAGATAACAATCCATACTAATATACTATATACTAATATATACTAATATACTATATACTAATACTAATATACTAATCCATACTAATATTATAAATGCGAAAGTGTGTCTGTCTGTTACCTCTTCACGCTTAAACCGGTGAACCGATTTAGTTGAAATTTGGTATAGATATAGTTTGAGTCCCGGGGAAGTAGAGTAGTTTTTATCCCAGAAATCATCCCTTAAGGAGGTGAAAAGGGGGGTGGAAATTTGTACAGGGAATCGATAAAAAGCAGATTGGGTAGGTATCACTGGTAGGAAGTTCATAGAACACGATTCTAATCGGCTCAGACCATTAAAGAAATCTATGAGCACATTGGAAAAGGAAAACTTCTTTAGTTTCCGCTTCTCCGGTGTATCGATTTTGAAAGTATTGCAGGCAAAGTAAACAATAATAAATTATTAATAATATAAACGAGAATAACAAACTAATATCGAATGAGTAATTCATATTAAATTATGTCATTTTCTATTAGTATGTACGAACAAGTACGATGTTTGTCCAAATGTAAATTTAATGTTATGTTAATTATTTAGTATTTAAGAAAATTTGCTGTGCCCTTACAGGATAACAAACCTCGGCTTGTAGGTTAATATACTAGCAGGGGCCCGTTTATTAAAAGCTTGCAATACAAGTGGAAGTCCCTTTTTGACAGCTTTTGTTAGAAAGGGACTTCCACTTGTATAATGTATTACAAACTACAAGCTTTTGATAAACGGGCCCCAGGTCTTATATTTTATGAAGAGGAAAATGGAACTAATGTTGAACCACGACTACAACATTTAATGTGTGTTAAGCGTAATATTCGATTATGATAAACGTATTTGTGAGTTTAAATGCTTCAATTTTTGGACAATCCAGAAAGGTTTTCTTTAACATTACCTAAAGAAATTTAAAACTTTAAATGCAGCCTAAGGTTTAATTACACGAGTGTCAAGAGTAGATCAATTGGTAACTGGTTAATTGCGTTTTTGGGTATGTTTAGTCAACTAGAAAATATAAACCAATATAATATTTCAATTTCAATTTCTTTATTCGTTCATCAGAGGTACATAAATATGTAGGTGGTAATTAACTTAGTATTCTAAGGAACATCAATGATGTGCCTTATGGCGTACGAAACTTCGTAGTATCTAACTATATACATTTTTTTTACATTTATTTACATGATATTGGCATAAGCAAACATAATTTAAAAATTCAATTCATATAAAAAAGTCATTTGTTCATGTTTGCTATTCCAGGAAATAATTATGCTAATAAATTGCAGTTACAATTAATTATATTTCTCATATGTTAATATCATTAAAATAATCAGCTACACTATAATATTTAACTAGTAAATAAATAAGTAATAAGGACTTAAATTGTTGTATTGATGCCGTTTCCCATTTGCCATATAGTATTTCATTTGTACTTACTTCCAATTACTGATTACAGTAAATTCATAATTTAAAGTAGTATGGGAAACAATTGACCTATTTTTATTTTGTTTTTTAAAACATAACGAGAGCTGCGCCAATATCGCGTTTGGTAATCTAACATAAATTATGAATCCACAAAAATTTCAAGGAAAAACCATTTTAACTTCTTGTAAACAACACATCCTAAAATCGCATTATCAAGCTCGGCTCCATCTAAAAATTCCATAAACGTTTTGTATTATTTCGAACGAAAACTCTTCGAACGCCAGAAATGGTTTTTTGTCGTCTTTTCCTGGTTACTGCGCCCTAGGGAGGGAATTGACAAAAGCACACGGTTAGCGGCTCACACAAAACATGTGTTATATATATACAGGATTCTTTTTACATGGGATGTGTGGTGTTTTCTTGAATAAAACCACTTCTCTTGATTAAAATACTCGTAAAAATACTCATATCGTTGGCGTACGTGTCGCCATTAAATTTAGATTGTCAGGTTCCCACAGAAAACCAGCGCTACGGTGTGCCGCGGCATTATGCTGAGTGGAGATCCTATTTAGCATACAATTTTTTTTTTGTTTTATGTCTGCATGTCTTTCTTTTTTTTATGTACTATGTTGTGGCGTTAAATAAATGTATTTTCTTTCGTCTTTCATTTAATAACATTTACCTTTGCTCCACCTCGTATTTAAAATGAAACCAAACATAATTATGTAGTATTCGGATATACTCTGTTTAGGGTTCCGTAGCTGTGATTTTACGCAAAAAATTTACTCAATCACAATTTCTGAATTCAATACTTCCAATGACGCGACATCATTCCGATTTTGGTCGCAGTTTTGATATTTGACAGGTAATCTTTTACGTTGTAGATCTGCGGTCTCACGAAAATAGAAACTACAAAAATAATAAATAATCACAAAACCGGCCAAGTGCGAGTCGGAGTCGCGCACCGAGGGTTCCGTACTTTTTAGTATTTGTTGTTATAGCGTCAACATAAATACATCATCTGTGAAAATTTCAACTGTCTAGCTATCACGGTTCATGAGATACCAGCCTGGTGACAGACAGACAGACGGACAGCGGAGTCTTAGTAACAGGGTCCCGTTTTTACCCTTTGGGTACGGAGCCCTAAAAAGCAAATCATTCCTACACAGATATGAATAATAATAACCTGTGTTGAAAAACTCATTGCTCTACCTTTTAAAACCACGGAGGAAACAGTCGAGTATGTTTGTATGGAGAAACGACCACTCCTGTTGCCTCTTAAAATGGCAAATATCTATAACCTGAAGCATTCCATACTCTGGCAAAACTTACGCTATTTAAGACATCTTGCTTACTGTTGCGTGTTGTTGGATGAGATTGGCTCAGGACCGGGATAAGTGGCGTACTCGAGGAGAGGCCTATGCTCAGCAGTGGGCGAAGGAAGGCTGATATGATGATGATGATGATGATGATGTTGCTAAAATAGAAAGTGCTTATAGTTTAGTAGAAATTATTTGACTTTTTCTAAATTACCTCAATTTCGAAGTAGCAACAATGCACCTTTTAGTTTTACAAGTCAAAAAAAAATAATGACAAGGAAACAAAAATATTCTAAGTAGAAAAAAAAAATAATTTGACAAAAAAGAAAACGAAAATTGTATACTGTCAACGATAATCGCTTACCCAGCATAAATTAAACCGAACAATAATTAAAAAAATATTATTATGTTGTTGTTATTGTTGTTGTATTGTTATTGTTAGTTTCAAGCGGCTGAATGGCGTCGGAGGCTCGGATCGCACAGGACAGGACAGGACAGGCCAAGATCCACTTAGGGTCGCTGAGCCAGCGAAGTAAGTAAGTATTGTTATTTTACTAAGAAATATATCACTTTGTGATATTATTGAATAACTCACATTATTTACTTAACTTCGATTCGCAAACTGTAGTGAAAACTTCAATTTTCAAACGCAAATACACAAAATAGAGTTCAGTAGTTAGCAAAGAGAATTAAGAAGACATAGAGTGCTCACTCTATACATCGGTTTTGTTACCAAAAATACTATTATTTTTGTAGTCTACATCTATCGTCAAGTAGCGGAACTATCAGTACTGTTACTCGACACTAGATGTCCCATGTGTCGCGACTGACGAAGTGTATTGCTCAACAATTTATAACTAATATCATAGAGTAACTTATACTAGAGCGGTACTGTCATAGTAACTTTTGTAACCCCAGTAAATTCACTGCCATCTGTCGACACACTTTAAAACTAAAAATTAAATTAAATACGATAAAATTTATTTAAATATAGATAAATGATTTTTTTTATTTGCATTAATTATTTTTATGATTTTGACCCATGTTCTTTCACTGATATGCGTTAAAATTGTTAAATAACAAACGAAACAGTCAACGCCATCTATACGACAGTGGGCCAAAACTAGTGGCGCCCTCTGAACGAGAATCAAATTTTCTTGATTTTCGAGGCACGTTTTTTCCTTAGACTGTAAACATCTATTACGGAGTTATATCTATCTTTGCTAATATTATAAGCAGAAGGAGTTGAAAATAGAGTTCCGGTGAATCCGGTTACAATATTAGCTGAAAATCGTTGAGCATTAAACTTTCCGTTTGCCGCTACATCTATTGTCGAGTAACAGAACTAAGAGTTCCGCTACTTGACGCTAAATTAAGACTACGAAAATAATAGTCTTTTTAACAAAACCGATGTATGGAGTGAGCACTCAAAGTCTTCTTATTTCTCTTTGGCAAAGTCAGCAGCCAGTTTATTGTAAATGTAATATTTACAAGAAAACGTGGGGAAAGCGGTGTGCTACGGTTGCCGGACTGCGCAAGTGCGGTACAGTTATAGTGACGGCCGCTGTCGACATCGATAGCGTTATCGATAAAACCATTTTTAATACGAACCTGATTTTAAGCTAATTTACGCGCGACATGTTTCGGAGAGTGCCTGAGTACCAGTCACGGTAGCTGTATGATTAATGACAGTTTCAATTCGATGAACCTGATTTTTCTTCTAGCCTAATTTTATTTACCTGTGATATAAAATCATTACGTGTAATTATTTTAAATTTAAATAAACTGACATAGATGTAATATTTACATAATATATTAACATTCATAGTAATAATTTTGTGCCTACTCCTAGTTTTAAAGTTGCATAATAATATATCAATTCTGTATACACTAAAAAACATAAAAGTGTGAAAAATGTCATGGCGCTTACTTTTTACCAAATATATTTATTGATCATGCTACATTTTGTAGCCTACCGATATTGAAGTTTTTTTTTATTGCATCTGGGAAATCTCTGTAAAAAGTAGGACTTCTTTTGATGTGTTTATAATTGCTTGTGTTTTTGTCAATATCTAAGTTACTTCAGCATTATATTTAATAAAACTAGAGTTAGACCAAGAAAAGTTTTCAACGATTTTGATAGCACACTCAGTGCGTTATTTTAAACGTCAAACTTCTATGAAATTATGACGTATAAATAACACTTGCACTTCGTATGCTATCAATATCGTTACAGACTTTTCTTGGTCTAACTCTAATTGTTTTGTTACAAAGTTTCGCAATCTTAGCTTTTTACTAAGTTATGAGAAGCAGTGTTGGCCGAAAGTTAACTGCAATAAACCATTAACCAGTACAAATTGATCCGTAGACCGTATCGGACGGTTACAGTTTACGGTTCAATTTGTACTGGTTAATGGTTAATTGCATTAACGTTTCGGCTTACACTGATGAGAAGTTTGAGAGTTTCCACAGCTATCGATGTTTTCCGCCGCTCCTTGTTCACTACCCCATCCCTAACTTTCAGTGGCCCTAGTCCGCGGCCAAAGCTACCCGACCGCACCCGTGTGCCACAACCGCATAAACAAAAATTAAAAAAAAAATGCGACCCATAAACAAGTGCTAAGTGTTAGTGTGGCTGTGGGGGATTTTAACACATGTGGCAAAGGGGCATAAGGTTCGATACGGCGTGGCATAAGCCGGGGTAGTTTTAAACGTGTTTAGAACGTCTTTGTGCTTCGGAATGATACGGTAAGTTTAAAACTAGCTTATTATGAGCCAGGGGTTGTCTACCTTTTTGCGTTCTTGGAAATAGTCTACATACTAACGCTTAGCACCTATGATTTGTATGTGTAAAGAGCTAAGTTTCCATATACGGAGAGAAATAAACTAAATAACTCGACAAAGCTACAACTTCTAAACTATAAGGGCCTATTCGTTTTTATGAGTTAATGTCATGCGTCTTTTCTATGAAACTCATAAAATAAATGGATTCAAAAGCCTGAACCCTTGTAAACAGGTAAATACCTTTTAAAAGCTGATATGGTAATAATGAAAAAAGATGAAATCCAAATCTTTAACTTGTAAAAGATGCCTGTTTTCCGGAATTTTAGACTTGGATTAGTATCTTACTGTGACAATGCGACGCGTCACTCATTGATAATAATTATATACAGGATGTTCCTAGCCATTGGACAAAGCCGAATTGTAAATATGCATTAGGGTATTTAGAACCAGTATACAAAGTATCATAACAACCGGTGTAGCGGTTACAAAGAAATTAAGAAATTACGATTTTTTACTTTGGAGCAGCCTGTATGTGTTTATTTATTTATTTATTGACAAATGTCATCAATGCCGCATATTTTCAAACCAATTGTCAAAAGCACTGCCAATTACACAGTATATTTCTTTTTGTTGTCGATTATTGGAAATAACTTTTGTTCTTATTAAAATAATACGTGGGATTGCAGGGTTTGTCCAATGGCTAAGGTCACCCTGTATAATATAATTGCTGTAAAGTGCGACACAGACAGATGTCTGTTTAAATGGTGTTTGTCGCGTTAGCATCGTTGCTTACTATTGTTTATTCTTTTAGTGAGGACAAAGCCTCGTCTGTCACCTTGGATACTGAACAACAGGCAAGTTTGAATTGTGATTAGGGTGCAGTAGATTCAGCTAGCAGTTTTTGAAAAATCGTAGAGCTTTTTTAGATCATAAAGGGGCCCACTGACTATCAGTCCACTGAACTATGGATGGTATAGAAAGGATGCCAATCTCTTATGGCAGAATTGTTGCAAAAGTGACCGCTTTCAGCTTTAAATAATAGTTCCTAATCTCTCCGGTGGCGCTAGTTAGGCTCTGAGACATGAGTATAACATGAACCATATAAGGCAACAAATAACCCGACCAAATTACGTAGGTTGTTTTTGGTAGTATTTTGGTGTATGGTGGCGCCGCCTAATTACTGTTTTATGATGGACACTTTTCATATATAGAGATTTGGCTCCTTTATATAGTCTCCATGCGCTGAACGATATCGGCCTGTCAGTTAGAACAAAATATTTGACAGTTCCGAACAACTGACAGGCCGATATCGTCCAGCAGACTAATAGTCAGTGGGCCCCTTTATAAGGTTGCCAGAAAATATGAATTACTTGGGCTTTTCTATTAGTAATTTCATCGGTTTGAAACCTGATTTCATGATATTCGCTTGATAGAAAAAATCAGGAATATATTAGGTCTAAAACGCACCTTAAAAAATTTAAACAATTTTAGAACAAAAGCTAAAAAGTATGAAAATAGCTTCTAAAAATGAGCAATTTTATTTTTGATTATTTATCTATTTTTTTTAAATAAAACTTAAAAATAAAACAATTTAAAACAATATACGATATCTGCCGGGCACGTACAGCCGTCTCGCTCACGCCTACGCTCAGTGAGAGTGAGAGAAAAACCTGAACCCACCCACCCCCCTTAAGACTGGCACATAGCTTCCATTTGATTGGCTATTAAGGTGGCATTTAAACCAACTAATAACAAATTTCGTAACATACCGTCAACGGCGTCAACTGGGGTGAATAGGGATGGCTGGGGTGAATAGGGACAAATTGCAAATTTATTTATTTGTCCAACATAGGTGTACATAGGATGTTACAGATCAGTCAGTTTCAGTATGTGGCGCCTTATGGCATACAAATTTTGAGAGCATGCATATCAAAATATAAACACAAAACAACAAACAAAACTTTAAATATGGTTTACCTGACAATTTCTTAAATAATACCAACAAAAAAATTATCATTCGATTGAAAATAATAGTAGATTTTGTATGATACAATTTGTGTGGGTAGTTATTAAGGAATTGTTGAAAAATCACATTTTAAGCTTTGTCCCTATTCACCCCAGCCATCCCTATTCACCCCGGTTGACGGTACCATGCCGAGTATATAATTCAAACGTTTTAAATATTTAAATTTAAATTTCTAGAGATACCGACGTTGACATCGGTCGTAAAATTGCTCGTAAGAAAATGACAGGCGTTTGGTCCTCCGTGAAACTTGCGAAAGTGCGTAGGTAAACCTACTCAGGAAAACAAATTTACTAGGGAAACAAATTTAACTTGACCAGTTTGCTTGCTTTGGAAGTTTCTATATGTATTTATATATTTACAGTTTTCTAAAATAGGATATGAATGGTTATGTGGTAATGATACAATATATGAATAGGTTAATCATTACAGTCTACGCTTATTATCAGTTGTAAGGTCAAAAATAGTTATTTGTTTTCTGATACCCGAGCAAGTGAAAGATTCCAAAATTGAACCACAAGCGTAGCGAGTGGTTTGAAAAATGGAATCTTGGCGTTGAGAGGGTTTCAAGGCACGAGGGTGAAACAAATTTTGCCACCGAGTGAAACACAAAAATTTTCACCACACCAACACAAGGAAAATACTAACTGTAAAATATCAAACAAAATCAAAGCAAATCGATTCAAAATGACTGTTATTAAAATTATATATATCATTCAAAATCATCATTTAAAAGTCAATCTTACCAGCAAACATAAGAAAACAACTCAAAATTTGCATTTGATTACTTTGCCTCCATGTGAATAAAATGCAACTTTCTTATCAGTTTTTGAACAATCAAGAGAGCCTTTACCAGCAGCTGGTGTGGTGAAAAAACAATTAAGATAACTACGGTAAAGAATAACAACGATTAACTAATATATAATTATAGATGTGTTCTGGGTATTTAAGTATTTATCAGTATTTGTTTGTTATTATATATCGTCATTAATTACCTAATTACAGTACAAGATTAATACAATCACAAGCCTTATTTAGTTTACTATGGGACTAATTCGAATTATATAAAAACCTAATTATCTATATACCTACCTAATAAATCAGACGGATTTTTGAATTTTCGGAGAAAATTGGATGTGACAGATGGACGGACAGACAGACACACGATTGATCCTAAAAGGGTTTAAGTTCTACCTAATTCTAATATGATTCAAATAAAATTAAAAAATCTTAAAGTAGGCCTCAAGTGCTCTATCACAAGTCAATTTTAATATAACATTTAGAACAGTAACATAATATCGCGACATGATATGATGCACATAATTTTTTTAAAGTAAATCGTTAATCCATACTAATATTATAAATGCGAAAGTCTGTCTGTCTGTCTGTCTTTCTGTCTCTGTGTTACCTCTTCACGCTTAAACCGCTGAATCGATTTAGATGAGGTTTGGCATAGAGATAGGTTGAGTCCTTGAGAAGGACATAGGATAGTTTTTATGCCAAAAATCATCCCTTAAGAAAGTGAAAAGCGGGGTGTAATTGAGATAATTAATGAAGTGCCTGCTAATTTGTGTGCATAATATGCCCAAATTGAATGATTGCTGTTACTAAGTCCACGCAGACGAAGTCGCGGGAAAAAGCTAGTATTCCTATAAATCCTAGACAAACGTGCTATAAGTGGGTTTTTCCAGACAGTCTGGCGACGTCTGGCCTAATTTTAGCGCGTAGTCGATCGGCGACCGCTGCTTCCGTCTGGGACAACTTCATTACTCTATTTGTGAAGATTATTTGACCTTACACATCAAATAAATGTGACATTTTCAAGGTACCGCATTGTCGCTTGTCCATAAGGTTGATTTCAAATTGAAGCTATATGGAAATATGTAGCGCCGTATTGACAACCGACAATAAGTACCCTTTTGGTTGAGAATGGCACAAATATGCCTAAAAGTACGTCTAGGTTCAAAGATATATTATACAAGGTGAAATTTTAACCACCGTTCATACTCTGCGTAGTGACTTTATAGGTCATACCGAGCAACTTTTATTATAGGAACAATGCCGAAATTACGAAAATTTTATTTGGTGGCCCATAGAAATCACCGGCATCACATCCAGACTTTTTTTTCGCGATTTCGGCATTGGTCCGATAATAAAAGTTGTTCAGTATGACCTATAAAGTCACTACGTAGAGCAGGGTTTCTTAAACTTTTTGCAGTCACAGACCATTTTCACAATTTAAACAATTCCACGGACCCCGGTCTAAAAATATTTTAGGAAAATAATAAAAAACCCTTATTTATATTTGAAAATTTTATTTTACGTATAAGTTTCATTAGTCATTACACTTAGATCTCGTCAAGTTTAATTTAAATACAACAACACACACACACACACACACAGTTACAGTATTTCCTAATAAGTTATGTTTACAGTAGGTAACTGACCTAATGCGGACCCCTGATAAACATGCTATTGACCCCTAAGAAACCCACATAAAGAAACCCTGACGTAGAGTATGAACGTTGGTTAAAATTTCATCCTGTATATGAAGACCAGCGCTGGTTGAAACTGTTGAAAGCAAGCATTTTGGTGAATTGGGTCCACTTCGTAATGCACACAAATATCTGAAGCATTATCATCCTATTTCTAATCCGGGTTCTAAGGTAATCCGGCCTTCACCACTGGAGGGCTTCGTCACTCTTTCTTTAATATATGACATCTATTACAGTTTATTATCCTATTTCAACCTGAGATTTCAACCAAGATAACACGCCCAAATATTAACTGTAGCAAAAATGCATGTCCAAACTCATTCAATATAGTACACAGCACTGCGCAAAACACAACAAACAAAACTGCCACATTGGCATAAAAATATTTTATATCCGTGCCGGCGTTGGAAGAAATAGCTCAAATACACCCATAGCAATAGTTAAACGGTTTTCTGCGATGGTATTTGCTTTGTCGAAAGGCGATATACGCTAGAATGGTCGCACTTTTTTCGTCTGTCGTGTCGTGTCTCGCACTTACGTAGTTGTTAGAACGTGACAGCGACGATGACAGAGAACGAAAGGGCGACCATCATAGCATTAAGCTTGGACATTTGTTTACATGGGAGTGTTTTGCACTTTACTCGTTTAATGTTGGTGGACTACTAATATATGTGTCGTTTTCAAGCAAAAGGTACCACATTGTCGCTAGCCATTAGACGCTCTGGTAGGTTATTAATAGAAACTACCCTCGTTTACGGCATTATTGTCAAATAATGGGTTGCACACAACACTCACTACGTCATTCAGTGTGGACGAACCATTAGCGAATGAAGTAGTGAGTGTTATGTGCAACCCATCATTTGACAATAATGCCGTAAACGAGGGTAGTTTCTCGCCCCCCCTGCCGCCACCGGCGCCCGCGCCGAGTCATCGGGCGTGGAGGGCTGCGGCCCGCAGTCTGCGCCGGTCCGTCACCGTCGACGCAAGCTCCTGATGACGCTGCTCGGTACGGAGTGAAACATGTCGAGCGTTTTCGACTTAAAATACGTGAGTGACCCGTTAATAATATGTTTTATATACTTTCAAACGTGAACTGTACAGATAAATCACTGTTTGGCTACTATAATTGGTGCTTACTGACTAAAAAGTACGTAACAAAAACATCATCATAACTCTTAAGAGCCTGGCTCTTGTCGGTGGAGTAACTGCCACTCCGTTCTTCTTTCCGCCGCTGTTTTGAGCTCCTGATACGTCATCACGTCTCGGTCTTCCTCTGCCTCTCCTTTTTTCTATTCTTCCTTCTATTATAGACTTTATGTAAGTATCGTGCCGTATCAGGTGCCCCAGCATGTTTCCCCTTCTCCAGATGCACTTCGGATATCGTCACACGCATAGCCATGGCTAAAAAAGCTTTCAACACTAAAAAACACCTATTTAAAGCAAAGATATCCCGAAACATTAGAAAGCGATTTATCAAGACCTACGTCTGGAGTATAGCGTTATATGGTAGCGAGACGTGGACATTAACCCAGCGTGATAGACAGACTAAGCGCTTTTGAAATGTGGACATGGAGAAGAATGGAAGGTATAAAAGCTGGAAGGAGAGGAAAACGAATGCAGAAGTATTGGATTTGGTAGGTGAGAAGCGATCTCTGCTGAGAACAAAAACAAATAAACTTAATATTTACCATGTCTTACAATACACATAAAATCCATTTGGAGCCTCATACATTAGCAAACACTAACAACTGCATACAGAATGCAGTGAGAAATGGTAATACTCAGAGTAATGTCCGCGTTTACAGTTTGCAACCGAAGCTTTTGTGGAGGCTGAATAGACAGGGTTTTCAAAAGTTTTACGGGAAGCTACGATGATAGTTTGTTTTGTGTTATGATAATGTGCTATTAAAATAACGTAAACAGTTTGAAAGGAGATTGTTGATTTTTTATTATAATTATGTCGTATGGATTAATTTCTGAATTCAATTAAATTTTACATACACAATTTTTTTTTTTTTGAAAGTAGGTTTACCTACGTGGGAGTGTTTTTTTTCACCTTTAAGGTAAACTGCGAGGTGAATAAATTATGTTACTGAGGTATTTTTCTATGGAAGTTATTCTGAAGAAACTTAATAAAAAAACTCCCTTTTCGTGTACATAATAACGCCAAAGCATGGATGTAATAGGGTATTCTGTGCCCATCGTGTTTTTGACGCGTTATCAATTTAAGTACACCTAATCACTGCAGAAAATCTATGCAAGTATTTTTGTTGCATTGAATCTTTCATATCGATTTTATTTGATTTAATTATACATAATTTTCCTACAGCTTTGACCTCTCATAATTGAAAGATTTATTTATTTATCAAATACACACATGTCAAAATCAATACATAAAAACAACTTAAAATTACCATTAATCTAAACAAACAAAAATACAATTTTGAAAACCTTAATATCAACTTTCAAACATTACAAAAATCTTAACCTAAACTAGAAACTAACAAACACAAATACTATTCACAAAATTCGCCCGCGCCCCCTTTAGATGCAAAGAAGCCCATGACGCTCGCCGCGTTGCCACGTTGAACAGCGATGGACAACCTTTGCATAAGGAACGACCCGGAGCGAGGGTCATTACCACTCTCCCGCAACCGTCTGCTCACTTCCCCAATAAAAGTCTTGGTCTTAATTGAAAGTAGGTAATTCAGCCCAGGTATTCATTCAGCCGAAGGTTCTTTAAAAGTCGTCGACTCACTCACTCACTCACTCTTAGTCCCCTGCACTAACAAAAGAAATGAAATGTCGGATTTCTGAATCCGTGGATTCCTGAACAGCCTTTGATATGCTAAATCCGTCTTTCAACAGTGAAGTGAATGACGAGCATAAGTTACGAGTGTATGTGATGGATATTTATTTTCTTTATTTTTGCAGAGAATTAAAGTAGGTAAGTATATTAAAGTATCTACCTAATCCTCTAACACATACATATTATATTACTCGCATTTTTTGCGTGAATAAACATATTTGAGGCATTTTCTATGAAAAGGGTCCTTATTGTCGAATGCGTTTACGCCGCACAGCGTCGCGCGGCATTGTATTTATATCGGAGCATCGTTAATAATGGCGTAAGCGCCATCGACAATAAGGTCCCTATTTATAGAAAATACCACATTTATTTAAAACCACGTTTTTACTTTTTTCTGCAGTGCTTTAAATATTTAACTCTCTGAATGCTACGTTTAATTTGTTAATTGAATCGTCTCCCTCGTATTCTTAATAAAAGTACCGTACCTCGTATTCTTAATAAATAATTCAGATATTTAATCACTTTCGGTGTAAGTACAAAAAAACAATTCTTCATAAAATACTCTATCGTCTTGATTCACTTGCCTCGTGGTTTCATAAAACCACACAATTACTTTTTTTAATAAAAAAAAACTGTAAAGAAAGTCCATGCATAGTTTGTGATCGGCAACGCGGGCTTCGTCAAGTATATATTACTATACTATTAGGTATATAATTATATAGTTATAGTATCAAGCAAACGCGGATCGGACCGCGCGAACTCGCCAACTATTACATAAACCAAAGAGGTTTACAATAGTGGCATGCTGGCCAAAGTTGTATGAATATTTAAAGTGAATAAATAAATAAATAAAAAAAAAGTGGACACAAAAGCAAATCAGCAACAGGCTTCGTCATCTACTTACAAATGATGTATTACTTTTTTTAAATTCATAACAACTACGAGTTAGAATAATAATAATGCAGACCTCCATTACAAAAGACAGTAAGGGTGTAGATTAAAAACTCCGCAGAGTAACATCATGGGTTCTACGCCAGTTCCCTTTGGCAGTCGGCCAAATAGCTTGCAGAACGAATTTCGCCTCAGCCACTCCTTTACGACGTGAGTGGAAGACAGACGCAAACTCGAATCAATAAAGTACCTACAAAAACACGTAAACCATTGTTTTTTTTTACAAAATCACTCATATCATCGGTTTGCGTCACACTTTCCAAAATCGGTTCACAGGTTGCAGAGCAAATGAAATTAAATGTACCAAATCGCCTGTCTAATATCAAAATAGCGACCAAAATCGAAATGATGTCATTGCAACTAACCTCCTAAGCTCTTCAGTTCGATGTACAACAAAATGTTTCATTCAATTTTTCAACAACACAAAATCAACTCCTTTTCTTACACTATTTCAGTGGCAATTAACTTTTAGATTTTTCATTTGTATGGCCTTAGGAGGCTAAAAGCAGCTTTTTGTATTTTCTATTCCGCTAACCTTTTGCGTACATTTTAGCCGGCCGCTAAAGAAGAGAAGAGACGCTTTCCATATAGATTTTCGTACATTGACCCGCCTGTTGACATCTCTATTGCACTCACATAGTTATATTGCTGTCTTGCCCGTGATGCCGGTTGTCAATGTTACTGTGCGAGCATGACAACAATATTATAATAATGCGGGTGCAATATTTAGAGATGTCAACAGGCGGGTCAATGTTCGGAAATCTATATATGGAAAGCGTCTCTTTTTTAGCTAAAGAAGTGAAACTAACCGTGAATTCGAAACTGTTTTGCTTTGATAGCAAAAAAACTCAATGACTAAGCAACATTAATATTTATAAATGTTATTTATTTCATATTGCATTTAAAAATATGTTGAATTAAAACCGTATCAATTTCCGTAAGTGTGATAAAAAATATCAACCAATATATGATCTGCCAGCGTGTCGAATAGAAGCCCTGTTGCGAGCCGTCGCGTGAGATTACTATTGATCTCACACAAATCCGCAAACACGTTGTCCATACGATTATACAAAGTACCGTACCAGTAGGCCGAGCACATGATTGGCGCGACAGTATCTCGCCGCGAGATAGACCTATGTCTATTACTAACTATGAATTAAAGAGGGACGGGTAGTCTATGTCGCGGCGACATACTCTCGCGCCAATCATGTGCTAGCCCGGCTGGAGTACCTACACTCGACAACAAAATAGGTTATAAACTGAAATAGATGTCGTACTTATACTAAAGAAACCGGCCAAGTGCGAGTCGTACTTACGCACGAAGGGTTCTGTATCATTACGCAAAAAACGCCAAAAAAATCGCGTTTGTTGTATGGGAGCCCCGCTTAAATATTTATTTTATTCTGTTCAACTGTCTAGCTATCAAAGTTGATGAGATACAGCCTGGTGACAGACAGACGGACAGACGGACAGAGGAGTCTTAGTAATAGGGTCCCGGGTAGAGTTTTACCCTTTGGGTACGGAACCCTAAAATATATATCCGCTAAGAAATTCAAAGGTATCGCTTTGGGCTAGCGTGGGTACACTGGGTAATCATAACCTATGTTATTACATTCGTTCATTAGAGCTTATACTTACAAACAGGCGGAATTATTTTTAGTACTTACAAGCATCCTAAAACACACACGGACTAAAAACTACCCAAGTCGTATTTTTACTCACTTCTTCCCATCTTAGGTTTTTCTATAAGTATCACAAAAATAAAATCATCATCATCATCATCATGTCAGCCGATAGACGTCCACTGCTGGACATAGGCCTCCCCCAAGGCTCGCCACTCCGACCGATCCTGTGCCGCTCGCAAAAATAAAATACACAGTAATAATAGTAGCATAGTACAAAATGCTTTCAACAGACCACACACACACACACGCACGCACGCACGCACGCACGCACGCACGCACGCACGCACGCACGCACGCACGCACGCACGCACACACACACACACACACACACATACAGTAGGTAACAGGCAGTAGAAATATGTCTCTATTTTCTAATAATGATCTTATGTCCGTATTTTTTTCTATAAAGCAGTCCTTACTCAATGGAAGAAAATCCTTATCAACTATTTATCTGGAACAACAACGAATGCTTCCGTTTCGAGGGTGCTTGAGTTAAGTTAAGGCTAACTTTTCGGAATCTGACGCTTTACGATAAGATTGGAATTATTTTTTTATACCATTCCCATGGCAAACAAGTAAGCGATCTGCCCGATTACAAGCGGTCACCGTAGCCCATGAACGCTTGGAAATCCAGGTGTGTTACACGCGCGTTGTCGACCCTTTGAAAACCTGTACACTGCTTATTTGAAAAACCACATACTGCAGAATACCAAATATTAATAACGGGTCACTCACGTATTTTAAGTCGAAAAACGCTCGACATGTTTCACTCCGTACCGAGGAGTATCATCAGGAGCTTGCGTTGACGGTGACGGACCGGCGCAGACTGCGGGTCGCAGCCCTCCGCGCCCGATGACTCGGCGCGGGCGCCGGTGGCGGCAGGGGGGGCGAGAAACTACCCTCGTTTACGGCATTATTGTCAAATGATAGGTTGCACACAATACTTATTACGTCATTCGTTTGTTATTAAGACCACATACTGCAGTCTCCGAGAAAACCTTGGCAGGGAGTTCATTCCACAGCCGGTGCGTCCGCGGGAGGAAATTCCTATTAAACCGCACAGTGCGTGACCGTTTAGGTTTTAGATTGTGAAGATGTCTTTGGTGGATGATGCGTCTCGATTACCTGCACTTACGTAAATAGCAAAGTTTTAGACAACGTTGGGTTTTATATTGGAATTAGATTTGCATTAAGTTTTCAGCGCTCAAGACACTGAAGTTTCAGAAACTTTGTAATTAGGCCTTTCAGAGTAGGGGAGACCAAGGAGAGTTGAAACAAATGTTACTTTTTCGGTGCAATTGGTAACGCATTGGACCGGCAATCCAAGGATGTGGGTTCGAGTCCCACGTTGACCAGAGTTGATCATCGTTGATTTTTTCATTGTGATTGACATCTGTATATACAATTTATAGATTGGTTACTTTTTCGGTCATGACTGTTGCATTAGAAGCTACATTTACGAAGTCTGTATTATCTGATAGCAAATTTCAGAACCCATAGCCATTGTACTCAGAACTATTTAACAACATTTGTTTCCCGCACCAATCCGATTTGTTTCCACTCTCCTAATACCGAGGTAACTTGAAACAGGTACTGAGGTAAGTTGAGACACATCTATAATTTATGAATTTAAACAATAACTAGCAAACTAGTATCAGTAAAATATTTACACCGGTAACCGCCAGCTCGATTTAGAATTTTAGTTTTCAATTTCGTCTTTTAGCTAGTTATAATTTTAAAAAGAAAAATATTCTAAATTAATCAATATTTTTGTTGAGTAAACATAGTTGTAAGGACTGAAGAATTATAAGATCCTTTATGTGTACAAAATTATGTTTCATTAAACACTGTATTTAAATTATTTTTTTTTTATATTGTGACTTACGAGTACCTATATCGATCTCATCATAATGGATTTATCTCTATATATCCACCACCGTAGACCACATCATCACTTACCATCAGGTGGGATCGTGGTCAAACGCCTGCCTATTCATCATAAAAAAATATAAAAAAATATATACTTATGGATAATCCTCAATGACACTTGGTTTATATATCTTATCCCAAACGTATCTTCAATTATTAATTGCAATCCAAACCCTAATCAATCGATAAAATGACCAAACTATTCGTTCTATAGTTACAATATCGACCACATTTCCCAAGAATCCAACTCACAAGCATCCAAAGCTCAGATATAGCGCAGTGGAGGGCGGGTACGATAAATGGCGTCGCCCGTCGGATACTTGATTTAACTCTGCGCAACAACTGCACGAACAGTCGAACGTTGTTTTGTTTACTAATTATAGTTTACTTAACTGTGTTACTTATTTTAGTTCACCAACTACTCTTAGCAGTAGCGTAGACGCGGCCACTATATTTATCAATTTCTCTGATAAAATGAGTGTCGGATTGAACGTCGTAACCGTGGCAGTAATGCGGCGGCGAACGTCACTCATTTTTTCAAGCAAATTACACAGCGCCTGCGTCAAGGCCGCAACAGTATATTGATGTCGTGTCGTAACAGTAATACAGCTTAAGTTGCCATCTGAACGTCACATTTGGAGCATACCTACTGTTTAAATCAAGCAAATTAATATTACTGTAGACGTAAGAATCTGTAGCCTAAGCCTAATTATTTAGACTTTTATTCTAATTTTGTTTTATTTGTAAGTTATTTAGATATATGTTTTGGTCCTAATACAACTCTAATACTTATACGGCTAAAAACCGGTTTGTACGTAATTAAGTGGTAATTGTTTCGTTAATGAATTAATGTTGTTCTAACGCAAATTAACACACAATTAATTAATAGAATGTAAACTTTGTGCTCGTTACAAAACAGAGACCGAGATATCAAATTCAGAAGCTGAAATACTACATTTAGTGAAACCTTAACCGAATAAGCTGAAATATTTGAGAAAAGGAAACCTTTCAGAATATCAAATTACAGTCAACATTTGTTATTTATGTTTCTGTAGCCACTGTAATAGGGAATTATATAATCGAGAATATCGGGAACAAAGGAAATTCTCGCAAGGTTGAGAGTTTTATTACAAATAAGGTTACGAAGCCAAAACCAAGGTGATGGGAATTTATGAAAATATTATGTCTGAATATTGAGGTTGAAGGAATGAAAATTATAGTTGGTCAAGCAAATCTTGTCAGTAAATAAGAACAAAGAAAACTATACTCATCCTTTTCTTTTGGATGCTAGTACTAGTATAAGACAAAGATAATATCATTCTCTCTGTCTATGTTTGAAATGAGACAGTCCTTTGACAAACTATATTATACATTTCGATTAAAGTTTCCTTCGAAAATGACGAATCTTGTCTCCCTACTTAATCGTGTTATAATTTATAGTTTTCGATGGTTCTGAAACTCTAATGTATAAATATCATATATTATGTAAGACCGCGATACACATGTCGAATTTGATCCGGAACGACAAAATGTTCATTCGATAGTCGATAGTTCGAACGAAAAGTCAATTTTTTTTAAATACCAGCAAAGCGGCTACTACAGCTGCGTCCCAATAAACAATTTGATATCAAACACAATATAATTATGATGCTTAATTCATTCATTCATTTCATTCATTAATTTAAGAGCCTAGCTCTTGTCGGTGGAGCAATTTCCATGTATCTCTTTCTTGAGCCTTTCGTTTGACCGCATGATACGTTTATCTTTTCCTATAGTTGGTCCATGTATGTTCTTCTTGGTCTCCCTCTCTTCCGCCTTCCTTCTACTTTCCCTTCCACAATATTTTTTATGAATTCGTCGTGTCGTAACAGGTGCCCAACCATTTTCCCTCTTCTGCTCTCAATGATTTGCAACAGGGACCTCCTCTCCTGCACAAGGTTAAGAACTTCCTCGTTAGATTTTCTCTCGGTCCAACTAATCTTCTCCATCCGCCGCCAGCACCACATTGTGTCATTGTCCACGTTTCACACCATGATGCTTAATAATGATGATATATTGAGGAGATATAAAGTAATATTATTTTGAGCTCATTTTGACAAAATCTACCTCAATCTTGTCGGTTTAGTTAGGTGAGTAGGTTTCAAAAAATAAATCATTCTTGTTCGTTCAACAAACTATCTCAACTTACCGCCACTTTGCACGGGCATCGGACATTGTTAGTCATAACATGGCTGACTTTTTAATATTAAAAGGCCCACACAGGCGCCCGTCACTTTCAACTTATTAAACTTTAACCGAGTCTAGTAACTAAGTTTTAGTCTAGGCTGAGTTGATAGTATAATTAATGTCAGCATTAAAAAGTTGTGTAAGGTCGGGTGTAATAAATAAAGGGCAAACGCAACTGTTTTAATTGTGTTTCGTGTGTAGAATTTTTATTTCTATGTGCTTTTTTAGTTACAAATGAATGAGATTTTCTGTATAAATTGTATAATGAATTTTATTAACTAGTAACTATAGTTACAAAAAACTAGCAAAATGTAAATGAAAAAGATTAAGTATATAAGATTAGTACCTATTAAGAATACTCGTATTATCACTCTGAATGGATCATTAAGTATATAGCAATTAGAATCATATTTGTCCTATTTTTATACTTTGACCCTTATGTATATGTTTTATAAATGACAGTCACAATTTTGTTTTAAATATGTATATGATCTGACACAATGTATTTATTTTGACTTATTTGTGTATATGAAAAATGAATTACCATCACATAGGTTTAATATTTGCGCACACATTGCCGGCCGGATATTGAGTTATCGTGTGGAAGTGGACAGGCCCGTGATTAACACGTAGTCGCAATCTGTGTAGTCATCGCGGTTACGAGCGTAATCGTCTAATCGATGATAAGACGTGCCCATATTTATGTAGATAAACAAAACTGCAAGTTCATATTAAGAATAAGAAGAATATAAAAATCATAATAACGGTGGGCCATAAAACGAATCTTAATTCAAGCAAAATTACATCAAGGTAAATTTAGGTTTTTTTAAGTTCAAACGTAATGTATATTTTACCGCGTGTTGGAACAAAAAAATGTTTTGTGTCTGTCTAACTATACATAATTGTCATTTTCTCATTTTATCACAGGTTTTATTGTCGATAAAATAGTGATAACAAATCATGCGACAAGATTGTTTTAAGATGTCCGAATGCTACGTAACAGCATTTATTACCATTCATCTTTTTTTTTTACTTTTTAGTTATATTTTGAATTCTTAATTTAAATTTAATTTGATTCAGCTTTCAGCTACAAATATGTGACATTCACGTGAGGTAAAACTCAATAAAAAGCTGGGCACGTTTTTTACAAATGTCAGTCTGAAATTGGGTCCGGCTCTAGGTCATTTTATTAAACCGGATCACGCACTGTGTGCTCCGTCTGACACATAGGTATAAAGAAATAAAACTATGAAAACGGATTATATCGCGTATATTGAATTTATAATACATCCCGACGTTTCGAACCCTTGAGGAATAAGATCTTCATCTCGACACTAAAGGGTTCGAAACGTCGGGATGTATTATAAATTCAATATACGCGATATAATCCGTTTTCAGTTTTATTTCATGAGTAACTATCGCGGTAACCGAAGACAATATTACATAGGTATAAAGGTTAATAATAAATTTCTATTTTGGTTTCAGTATGATTTGTGATAATAAAATTAAAGGAAAAATAAAAAAAAATTGCGCTTTGGCAAGATTCGAACTTCCAGAACACCGGTCCGATCGCTCCGATCCATGAGTATTATATTCTTTGCTCCGATCGCAGTTTACCAGATCAACACGAATTTTTCTTTCTTACCTTTTTGCTTCGACATTTCAGCGAATTAGACGTATTAATATTGTACAGTGAGGTTCGAAATTGCATGGAGAAATTATGAATAGAATTCATTTATAATTTAAACTCTTATTCTAATAAAAAAACTAAAAAAATCAAACAAAGGGGCTTAAGTTATGGTTAAGTAATAAGGATACCTATGTATTAAACAAGTAAGAGATGCTTCATGAATGAAATAATAAATGATGTTCATATGAGCAAAATAGGTTTGGTACAATAATTAGTTACAATTTTTACAATTTATTTTGCATGCAAATTATAAATATATTATGATTATGAACTGTTATCATACTATCATGTGGATAACTGTGACCATCATAATATCTACAGCTAGTTATAATATTTTTGTATATTAATGGAAAAAATGGAAAAAGTAACGCTTCCGGCAGGACTTGACCCCGTAACCTCCGCATTCCGTGCGTTGCTCTTAACCAATTGAGCTACGGAAGCCTAGTTATAATATTGTTTCCGCAGTGATAACCCGTCACGTCCTTTCCCATTCACTACACATTGTGTTTACACATTCGATCGGATTCACTGCCATGTGTTAATGCAATAACGCCCAATTAAACAATGCCAATACGCTTTCAATCGGAAAGCTAATTTAATTTTACATTACATTTGGTATAATGTGGTTAATTCAGCTTCTGCACTAAAGCTTTTGTACAGATAAATTACAAAGCAAATGTTCCAAAGAAGTACAAAATTAAAGAGTTATTTCTATAAATATTCGCTTTAGTACCCACACAAATTAAGAATTTGGAAGTTTTATTTTGGCGTAAAGCCAGTTTTGTCAACACACCAAAATTCAACATGAGCTTAAACGCTTTTTGGCCAAGAAAGACAAAAAAAAAAAAGACAAGAAACAAAAGCTGAAAGGTAGAACAGAGGGATTATAGAAACAGACGGAATGCGCAGTCAGCGTGCAGTCCTCAAACAAATTGCACCTGGAGAAGCAAATCCATTTCACTTCTCTCTGAAAAGAACAGCAAAAAAAGGAGTTTCAAAGAAAGTATGTCACCTAATCTGCGTTTTAAATACCCAAAATAAACGCAGGCTTCCGCTCTTTACTTTGTAATTACAGAGCTACAGAGCTTTTTTTATTATATTAAACATGTGCGATGTTAATTGTTAGAATAATCAACATAATCAGTAATCAAAGTTGTAACTAACATAAATATGTTAGTTTTTCGTCCACTTAAATATTAACACAATTTATCTTTTCGTCGAATTATCATATTTTTCTTCATCAAGCAATGAAGATCGTAGAATAAGCTAGTGGCTGAAATACGATTCGTTCCAACCTTGACATTGGAAAGGGCGTCGATAATGGTCAAGTGCTTTCTCTCCACTTTTCTAATAAAGAACTGCTTTTGAAAAGCAAATGGTCTAAAAATTTGCTCATTCAATTCAGGCATGCTAACTATTTTCTGTGATTGATGTGATAGTATAATAGGACAAAGAATGAACACTAAACACAAAGACCTTTCGAATTCGCATTATGCCAACGCACGCATAATTATACGCAAAATGGCAAATTAGGAAAATATTAAGTTTGTAAAGAGATAGATTCGCAAAGTACGAGTTACGCTAAGCTAATTACCAAAACTGTAATACGCAAAGTACCAACTTCGCTAATAACCAAAACTAACACGCAGAGTAGCAACTACGTTACTTACCAAAACTGTATTGCTTATCTTATCTTTTACGGGTTCTTTGGAAATAACTACTGAACTTTAAAACTATTTATGTACACTTGCATGGACCCATTATGAATAAATTCAATATCCTCAGGAGAATATATGATTGCAAGGTATTATTGAATAAAAAAAAACATTCGACGGTTATTAAAACCTGGAGATTAATTATAACATCACTAAAAATAAATTAAAAAACTTCCTGGAAAGGCTTTGCAACTAAAAATTTGACATAGCTGTTAATTACTTCAAAAAAAATAGAAAATCTTAATATAATATTCTTAAAATTCTCAAGCTGCTGCTAGTTCTGCTGAGACTGTGGTTAAAGTTTATGGTTGAAACATGCGTAGAAATTATACTAAGAATCAAAATATTCATTCTGTGTAGTTCTTGCCTTGGTATTGATTTGTATTCGATACAATTTGAATGATTAAATAACTGTGAATGTAACTGACAATGGATTCAAACCTAAGTAATTCATTAGATTAGAGGTCAACAGTAAAATAAGGAGTACGAATAGCCGCGCCTGAAATTAAATTACAGAACTCATTGATTTTCTTCCTAACTACTAATATAGAAAAGTGTAGAAAACCGCAGCCAAATAACACTAGACCCTACTAATAGTGTTGTGTTCCTGCCGGTGAGTAAGGTTGCCAGAGCTCGAGGGAGAGGAGTGTTAGGGTCGGCAACGCACATGTAACTCCTCTGGAGTTGCAGGCATACATAGGCTACGGAGACAGCTTAACATCAGGCGGGCCGTATGCTTGTTTGCCACCGACGTAGTATAAAAAAAAAGTGTTAGTAACTGAACTGTTCTAAATAAAACGTTAATATTTTGTATACCTGACAAATTGGCGTGACATAAACCGGGTTTTGAGTTGAAGCTTCTCGTTATAAAGCGAACATGACGAGTAATCTTTACCGTAAAATACGTGTGTGATCCGTATATATTTAATAAGTAAACAGAAATAAACCGTGGCAAAAAAGCAGGAACAGGCAAATAAAATACAGAAAAAAACGAACAACACATAACATTACATTGAATAAGAATAAGAATAAGAATAAGAAATATTTAAATACATTGCACATATAAGCCACAAAATGGTCCCAACTCAGCATGGTGTTTTTGACGAATGCTTTGTTCATGAAATAAAACTATGAAAACGGATTATATCGCGTATATTGAATTATAATACATCCCTTGAAAATAATTGTAGTGTATAACTAGCCTTATGAACCGATTTTGCATGTACAACCAGCCTTAAAGTTTATAGTCTATGATTGTTTTTCTAGACTTATATTGACCGGGATACCGTGATTACCTTTTGTATTATTTGTGAGCAAAAGGTAATCACGGTCTATATCCCGGTCAATATAAGTCTAGTGAAACTAACCGTGAATCATTCAAAACTCTAACTATGATTGTTTTTATTATTTTAGTATGTGGGTATTTTTGCACTTTGTAATTTTTCCTCAGTCACCCGTTGACCACGAACGCTGTAAAGGGTTCGAAACGTCGGGATGTATTATAAATTCAATATACGCGATATGATCCGTTTTCATAGTTTTATTTCATGAGTAACTATCGCGGTAACCGAAGACAATATTATGAATGCTTTGTTATTAAAATAGGGCCGACAATACGTCAACGAAAGCCATATAAATATAACTAAACATGACGAATATTGTAGGTATTATGCTAGCACGTACATTTGTATATATTCATTACACGAGTAAACGAAAACAAACAAAACCTAGATGTTCGCCGCGGGAATACCTAGACAGATCATTAACAACTTGGGAGTCAATCCGTTGCAGGCTTTCGAACTTGCCTGAACCATTATTCTACTATCTGGCAAAGTAATTGCCTTTGAGACAGGGACTATAGAAAACAAATGACTGGGGCGAAGGTTTGATTATCATTTTGACTTTTCTAGCTTGGTTTCTTTGATTTCTTAACATTACTCAGGTGACAAAACTTCCGTGAGACAGACATTTTAAATATATCAATAACGGGTCACTCACGTATTAAGTCGAAAACGCTCGACATGTTTCACTCCGTACCACATACACACACATACACGTACATGTCGAGCGTTTTCGACTTAAAGTACGTGAGTGACCCGTTATTAATATATTTAATATTACTCAGGTGGTTTAACATTACCTACATAAGACCTATCTAAATTAGGGTCGAACATGACATTGCAATGAAACGTATGCCATCATCAGTTATGTCAAAAAGTTCCAAAAAGCTAGAAAGTTCTAGAAATTTTCGTGAAAATATTACATGAAATGAACAAGTGTATGACGCAAAAAAATAAGAAAACGGTGTAAGTGACAAATTTTATTTGTAACTATATAAATTCCCTTTTTTTTGTTCCCTTTTGAAAGTAAAAAATGACACATAATTAAACACGTTATTTCTTGTTTGCAGGTACGTTACAAAGGGGTATTAAGAGAACACTGGAATTAAATATTTCACGTTGAAAAGGGTAATGTGGTCGGATAATGCTTTTGTGATTTTCCATTTCGTTTAATATTACTGGTGTTGTGGTTAATTTAAATGCCTTAAATGTTTATATTAACATTTATAACCCAACAAGTTTTACGCTAAGCAGATTTTGACAGTTAGGTATAGGCCCGAGAAGAAAGGTGACATACAAGAACTGAGCCATTGAACTAACGTATAGAACCGGCACCACTGAATAAGTAATAGTGTTATCATACAGAACGGCCACGAAACGCCCCATCCCGACTCGAATTACCTCGTCCCGCGACAGAAATCTGGCGGACTTCTGGCGTGCTCTCAGTACTATTTTTTTAAGCAACTTACACTATGACGCATGACGCGTGTACGGACGTGCCGTTCACACATCTAAACGCGAGTGATTTTTGATGATAGCGTGTCCGCCCTGTGCCGGCACAGAGAACCAGTATTTTGCGCCATGGCCCATGAGTTGTTATTTTGACAACAAACCATAGAAGCGGAGCGTGAATCTTGCGACCTAAACGCGTAAGCGCCATTAGCTTACGACGTTTTGGTCGCGTGATACAGGTTGAGGTTGCGACAATTTCGTTGTTTGGTATGGCTTCTCTATAGTAATAACAATGGTATAGACTTGAAACTGTCAGCGCCATTTGAAACCATATCCGGAGGGTTTAATTTAATAATTTGTGGTTTTAAACTTCAGTAAAACCCGTTTAAAACGATCAATTTATCGCATAATATGTAATTTTACTTACACCAGTCCATGCAACTTGTTTTTATTCAAAATTTCATTATTTCCCGCTTAAAGGATGACTCAAGCTGGACCGGGCCGGGGCCGGGCCGGAGTTTCCCGCCGGAGAAAGTACCACGTGATTACCGATCAGCCGTCATAGAAAATGACTTGTCTTACGCCTCGGCCCGGGCCCTGCCCGGTCTAGCGTGAGTCATCCTTAAATCGCGTTGTAGCCCGGTCTATTCAAAATCTTAAGCGGGTTTTACTTTATACAATAAAAAATGGCTCACTTGTCTTCAAGCAAGCACACTTTGTTTGTGTGGAATGATGATGATGATTGATTAAAACTACCCTATGTCCTTCACCAGGCCTTAAACTATCTCCATATCTCATCTAAATTAGTTCAACGCTTTAAGCGTGGGTAACAGACAGACAGTTACTTTCGCACATTGAATTATATATTACTTCGTTAAGACGGGCCTTACGGGAAATAAGAATGGTGGCAGTCGTGCAGTCTACGCCACAACGCGATTGGTTGATGAGTTCGCATCACGCGTGCGATTGTTCGCAACTAGTTGCGTTAGACTGCACGATTGGCTCCAATTCGTGAGTGAGACCGCTGAACTAGCACCATTCTTAGTGTCCATAACTTATGGCATAAGGCCCGTCTTTATATATAAGTGAATTCTTTCGCATTTATAATATTAAGTAGGCTTAGAGACCCGTTTGACCACAGAACCTTAAAAATAAAGCCATCGTCCTGGCATTTTCCATAAACGTCAAAGGAGGCACTAAAGCATAAATGTGACATTTTCAACAAAAAGGTACTACATTGTCGCTTGTCAATAAGGTTGATTTCAGATTGAAGCTGTATTGAATAGCGCCTTATTGACAACCGACAATAAGTACCCTTTTGATTGAAAATGGCACAAATACAGATGCCCCTCGGTCGCTTAACGGCATAATTATCGCTAGTCGATACTACTTACCACGATTTCGTACTACAGATCACTTACCTACTAGACAGAGCATTCAGATAGAGCACCTAGACCAGACCATTGAACACAGTTGTAATGCCTCACAAAATACATAGGCGATGTGAATGACTTCAATACCCTGACTGAAGAAGCGATTGTTTACGTGAGTAGGGCAAAATTTTAAGTTTTAAGCTGTTTATATTTTATATTTTTGTATTTAGTAACATGTATTGAAATCATACGGTAAATAAATAATAGAGCATTCATGACGCGAATACCAATAACTTACGTGAATACTTAGCAACGCACAGGGCACTCTCAAAAAGAACCTCGCATCTACTAATATAGTATGATAGCGCGACTAGCAATTTCACTTGCGTCCATCTTCACGATATTTTCTGTTTTTAAATTAAAAAACACGTGTTCGTTCCCCTTGCCGTGGAGACGTCTGGGTGCTGGTGCGCGGAAGCAAAAAAAATTCTCGGGGAGCTGGGGCGTCGCTTGCGGGAGAGAGGTCTCGACCCCCGTTCCGGGTCGTTCCTGGCGCAGAGGTTGTCCATCGCGGTTCAGCGCGGAAACGCGGCTAGCGTGATGGGCACCTTTTCGCCGGGAACGATGCGGGGTGGGTTATTCGATTAGTTTTTTTAAGATTAATTTAGTTTTACTTTTATTAATAGTACCTAAATTTCTTAGTTCTTAGGATTTTGAGTGATTGTTTTTTTATGTCTGTGTAAATTTAGAAATTTGAATTAAAAAACTAAAATACTTGTTGTTGTTTATTCACAACATTTTCTATGTTTTTAAATTAAAATACTGAAATACTTGTTGTTGTGTGTTGTTAATGCTTGTGTTGTGTGTGTTGATGTTAATAGTAAAATACTTGTTATGGTACAGTCCGCATCAAACGTAGCGTATCAGACTATGTGTCAAAAGTCATTCTCTAATAACTTAACAAAAATAGATATGTTTAGAACAATAATTAGATTGTTGCTGATACTTTTGAATGCAAACTGTTGAGATATATTTCATTTGGAATGTTCAATTTTTTTACATTAAATTTGGCGATGCGTGTTGCAGATGACTTATGAAAAGAACAATTTGTTTTGACGAAACCTAGGGTGGATGAGCTTTATGTAATGTGACGAAGCCTGCGCTGTGGTGGTATGCTTGTTTTTGGTTAATAAAGTTTCATAAAAAAAAAGAAAAGTAAAGAAAAGTATTCCAGGACGGCAGATACTTCTGACACGCTACTGTTGATGCTGGCTGTAGAGTCAAGAATTAGATTTCCCTGTCAATATAAGTCTAGATTTCTCTACTATCTGTATCTGGCTGTTTTTGTGTTCCGTTCCGTGAACCGAGTGATATCAGCAATACATTTCATCATAGTACCTACAACTACAACAAGGAGTCGGGTTATTGAACATCTCAAAAACGCATGTCAAGTGAACTTTACTTCTATCTTTTGTCATATTATGCCTTATCCGTTTAAAAAAAAAAATGAAAAAAATAATAATATAGCTAACATTAAAGTGCGACATTTACGTAGGCGATCGTAAGGCCGATAAGTGAGCGACAGCCCTAAAAATCGTGATTTAATTTAAAATGACGACACAGAAGATTTTATCTAGCATCGTAGCGTTTTAACGTGTAAAAATTTGTCGCTACTTTTTATGTTGCGTATTGCGTAGTCTATTGGTATTTTGTCCATGTTTTTTACCGACCTATCGCCAACTTTTTGGCCAAACGTTGGCAATGTTTGTCGTTCTAGTGATTCACCGGGTCATTCTAGGACATTGAGTGGTGCAATAAACGCAAATGTAGGTACATTTTTATGCTTATGAGGGTTATTTATTGGGATAGGCTTCTGAGACAACGGTAAGTGAATATGATAATACAAGTAATCTGTGTAATTGGTTGTATTCGATACTATAGCTTCATCTTTATTTTTTATTACTTTGTCTCTTCAGGTACCTACCGTGTGCGGATTCAGACTACATTAATGTTACTGATTTTGACATTTGCGGCAGTAATGCTGTTGCAGTTTGAATCCGAACGTTACCTTTGGACATCTCAATAAGGCTACCTCGACATTATTAAGATTTCCCGCATTCTCGAGAGTCAGGGATGCTGAATGCTGGCATAATTTTAAGGAGGATCCATTCTACATATCTTCGACCCGTGAACAAATGTGACGTTTTCAATCAAAAGGTACCACATTGTCGCTTAACATGAGGACGAAAATTGCTTGTATCTTATACGAAAAACTGTCAGAGCGTCCTTATGGCAAGCGACAATGTGGCACCTTTTGCTTGAAAACGACACAAATTACTGGAAACTCAGTTCTAGTAGTTAGTTTAAAATAGTTGCATTAAATGAAAAGTAATACATAATACTGGTACTATATAAAACTATACTGGTGGCTATATAAAACTGGTACTAGAAATGCGATAAAATCTAATTAATTATACGAACCGGTCTGTTTTTACCTTAAGTTCCGACGTTTCAGTTGAGTTGTAGTGCAACTCTGTCGTCTGTGGTCAAGGAAAGACTGACGTCCCAGCAAAATGTCAACGGAGATCTAAGTAAACGACAAATAAACTACCCGAAATTAAAAACTGTAATAGATGTCATATATTAAAGAAAAAGTGACGAAGCCCTCCAGTGGTGAAGGCCGGATTCGAAATTCTTACCCGAAATTAGTTTATAAAAAATGTTTGGGGTAGACACGGAAATTGCCACTTTACAAAACTGACATTTTTTTTGGGGCACATTTTTTAAGCTATAGCCCTCGTGATTCTGAGTAGAAATAACCCAAAAGTATATGGTATACTTGGAAAATGCCCTTACACCACTTTTGGAAAATAACGTGAATGTTAAAAGCCATCATCAATACGTTCTCTTAAATATAATTATATAGTGTTAAGACATTTGCTACTCGCTATTTGCATTTAGTGACAAATGTATGAACTTGAATTAAACTCTAATAAATGTGGAGATAAGCCAAACTTACCCATATTGACCTTACTAATACTTGTTCGGAAATATCATCTGCCCAGGTAACGTCAGCGACGTACAAGTGACCTCATAATGACGTCATTTATACGTCATAATGACGTAACGGACGTCATAATGACGTCTAAATGATACCTGGGTGGCACATCGTATTTTGGTACCTACACGACGTTTTGACGGACAGGACGATTGAAGGAATGGCAGCATTGTTCACCGCATTACGTATTTACGCTTATCATTACGTACCGACACTTAACACTGAAGGGTACTTTAAATGAGGACAGAGTAATTAAGAATGACACCTTAAAAGGGTTATGGCATGGCAGGCATTTAAATGATCTCATTTAACTTTAATGTCAAATGTTTCATTTCTGGCACGGATTCAACACTTGACAATAAATAATTTAAAGTTTGTTTAATTGTGAGTAATGTCTACATTCGAATAGCGACTGCAGCAGTGTTGCTGTCACTGCTGCGGCATTGACGCGGGTGATGTCACTGTCTAATGAAATTTCTTTGCCGCTCTTGCGAATTAAATGCGACTTTCTAATCAGTTTTTAAAAGATAAGAACAGCTTTTATGGCTGGTGTGGTGGTGGACTTACAAAATTAGAAAAGTTAGAAAATTCGGGCAATTAAGCTACTGGCCAAAAATATAACCGCAAAAACTTATTTTATCAAATTACTCCACCAACACTGATCAAGCAAGAATCCCAAACTCATTACCAACTCCCTGAGTTTCGCAAACTTTTGTCTAATGATCGTAATCGGGCCCAAAACATCAACACACAAGTTATAAACAAAAATGGATGTCATATACCTAGGTACTAAAGAAAAAGTGACGAAACTCTCCAGTGATGAAGGCCGGATTCGAACCGGCGCCTTTAGGTGTCACGGCTATCGCCATGAACACCTAGCTACCTCGCCCCGGCGGAACCTGTCCTAATTTCTCGACTATATGTTATCTTAGAAAGACTAGGCGTCTTTGACCAACTCTAAGGGCGAGCAGTACGTACGTACGTTGCACCTCCTGTATGAATCTCTTGCGAGATTACGATATAGCAAGAGAGATTAGTCACTTTTTCTTTAATCTATGACATCTATTTTAGTTTATCAACCCACAATTTATCGAAACCCACCAAACGTTTGACCAAACATTGGTAGTTTCGTTTATAATGGGAATACCACACGCTTCGTCGTTTCGGCGCCGCGCACTGCGGTACCTTGAGTACGCATGCGTGATAAAACAGGCCGAAATGAACCTTGTTAAAAGGCATTAAGGCGCATAACATTAAGCATGAAAAACACTTGTCACACAGCGAATGGCGATTGAAAGAAATGCAGTCTCATTATGTTGACATGCACAAATAATATAGAAGCCATGGAAGGTAATTTTCGTGACTTCTTTTGTGTGGGGGAACTTTATTAGCTTTGGGCTTTGTAGTTTGGATGGAAGTGTATAACTTTGTATTTTTGTAAGCGTATTTTCGGTTAAATAGTAAAAAAATTTACTTGGTAACATAAGTTACCAAGTAAAATTATGAATTATCAATTTACAAATACTGACACCAAAATGTGGACATAAATAAAGACTTTATTCAGCTCTTTAAAATAAAGTCATACTAAGAAATTCCTTAATTAAATATTAACGATAAAACAATTTAAATTAAGAAAAATTGAAAATAGAAATAGAAATGTTTATTTGCCAGAATACGTTACAATTAGGTCTTAATACAGTTTTCGAGTCAGTATAAGTAGTAGTGAGTGTAGTAGTGAAGTGAAATATTAAACACTATTATTGTAAAATATGTATTTGAAAACAATTTACACCCGCGCCCGCGCGGGTTCGTACCTGGTGCAAAGGTTGTCCATCTCCATTCAACGTGGTAACGCCGCTAGTGTGATGGGAAGAAGCTGGTACAACAATAATTGATTATACAAGTATCCAGGCAATATTGTCACGAAGGTCACAGCGGTCATAAAACATGATATCACGGCAATAACATGGAAGCACCGTTAAGGCCGATACTAAAATTTGTGGTTTGCTGGTTTGAGGGTTGATGGAAAGTATGGAAACGTACGGTTTAGTTATAAGGAGGAGGAGAGGGTGTAATCATTGTACCTTAATTAATATATTAACTATAAATAAATCATGAAAATTATTCTTATGGAGAGTATAAGTGTTGTATATGCATACATGTAGCTATAGCGGGTTCGGTGCCTCGACCCCCTACTTAAGGTAACACTTTGCATGAATAAAGGTAGTGTGATTTCAACCGCCGTTAGTTTTACTTGTTCCCTGTCACATACAGAACAGTGGCGACGAGGATGGGATGTCGGCGTGGTTCCGCTCCCCTCCACCGTGGGGGACTGTGGAACCACGCCGCCCTCACCTGACACTCTCGCTGACGTTGTGCATTTTAAACAGTGTTTGCAGACTAAAGCATATGGTGGCACCAATAAGCAATGTTTTAAGCCGGGTGATAGAGTTATGTTTAAAAAATATATAAATAACAGTAAATTAACAGTATAATCTGTAACTGTATTTTGACGACCGGTTCTGGCCTAGTGGGTAGTGACCTACTGACCCTGCCTATGAAGCCGATGGTCCAGGGTTCTAATCCGGGTAAGGGCATTTATTTGTGTGATGAGCACAGATATTTGTTCCTGAGTCTGATGGATGGATGTTTTCTATGTATTTAAGTATTCGTATATTATATATATGTGCCATCCTCAACCAAAAGGGAACTTATTGTCGGTTGTCAATTAGGCGCTGTTTCCGTATAGCTTCAATTTAAAATCAACCTTATCGGCAAGCGATAATGTGGTACCTTTTGGTTGAAAACGTCACATATCGTTGTCTGAGTACCCACAACACAATCCTTCTTGAGCTTAACGTGGGACTTAGTCAATTTGTGTAAGAATGTCCCTATAATATTTATATTTATTTATTTATATTTGACATAAAATAAAACTATGAAAACGGATTACATCGCGTATATTGAATTTATAATACATCCCGACGTTTCGAACCCTTTACAGCGTTCGTGGTCAATCTACAATTTAGGAGGGAATTAAATCTTCTCGGGTCCGTGGTGTAGGGTTGGAGCCGGCGTAGTTTTTATCGCGTATATATATATATATATATCTTTACTTGAAAATAATTGTAGTGTATAACTAGCCTTATGAACCGATTTTGCATGTACAACCAGCCTTAAAGTTTATAGTCTATGATTGTTCATTATTTTAGTATGTGGGTATTTTTGCACTTTGTAATTTTTCCTCAGTCACCCGTTGACCACGAACGCTGTAAAGGGTTCGAAACGTCGGGATGTATTACAAATACGCGATATAATCCGTTTTCATAGTTTTATTTCATGAGTAACTAATGCGGTAACCGAAGACAATAATATATATTTGACATAATTATAAATTATGTCAGTCATTGTCGATGCATTATTAGCTACTGACATACAGGCCAATTCGAACGTACACTGACATCAGAATAATATTTGAATCATGTTATTTAGTTATCGTGCGTCTCACCCGCGCCAATACATGTACGGACAAGTGCGAGCGAAATGCGCGATAACTGAACGACATTAGTAATGTCATTCTGATATCAGTGTACGTTCGAATTAGGCTGATAGTCACCTAATATATACCTATGTATAAACAGGAACTGGTCGCATTTGTTACGTTGAATAAATAAATATCTATTTTAGTACACAGAGAATTAAATAATAAGGATTGTCAATCTTCATATGTACAGACCGAAAAACTACGAGTATTTGCTTAGCACCCCTGCATACAAAAATTATGTATGCAAGGATTCTAAGCCAAAAAAAATACAAATAGAGTCGAAACAAGATAACTCTTCATGACAAAGTGTGACAATGTGAAATAAAATACAAGTGCTCGATATACACGCATCAGCTCCAAGAGCTGCTAGTGTATCAAATAAATAATAATAAATAAATAAATAAATGTCGTCAAAAATATAAAATTTATATGATATACTCCATTAACGTTTACACATTCAATAATAACCATAACATCGACCGACGACGACGACCGGTCTGACCTAGTGGGTCCCTGTCTATGATGTCGATGGTCCTGGGTTCGAATCCCGGTAAGGGCATTTATTTGTGTAATGAGCACAGATATTTGTTCTTGAGTCATGGATGTTTCTATGTATTTAGGTATTTGTATATTACATATATCGTTGTCTGAGTATCCACAACACAAGCCTTCTTGAGCTTGTGGGATCGGTATCGATCTAATGTATAGTTTGTATTTTGTTAGTATTAATTGGTAATTTATCGTGTATAAATTTTCATAATTCATTCCGAAAACAATATTTTGTATGTATAATTTTGTATAGTTGTAATAATTTATAACTTATATTAAGATTATGTAATATATAAATAAATAGCTAGTTAAATAATAACCGTGGTCAATTTGTGTAAGAATTTCCTTATAATATGTATTTATTATATAAACTGAAAAAGATATCATATATTAAAGAAAAAGTGACGAAGCCCTCCTCCAGTGGTGAAGGCCAGTTCCACTAGACTTATATTGACCGGGATATAGACCGTGATTACCTTTTGTATTATTTATGAGCTCCCGATAAATAATACAAAAGGTAATTACGGTCAATATCCCGGTCAATATAAGGCCAGTTCGTCACTTTTCCTTTAATGTATGACATCTATTTCAGTTTATATAATAAATACATATTATAAGGACATTCTTACACAAATTGACTAATTTCAGTTTGTAATTTATATATAGTTTTATTTGTTACCAAAGTAGTGTATTTATTATATTTATTTTATATTATTTTATAACAATTATTAGGTAATAAAAAAATGTAGGTATCGATTATACCAATCTGAACATTTACCTGTCTCTGGTATAGGCAATATTGATCGAGCTCGTAGGTTCAAGTCTAATTATAAAGGTGAATGCCTAATGGATCATATTGAACTATTCGAATACGTATTGCAATTTGAAAAGGTATGCAAGTTTGAGGAAAATACATGCGTACTAATATTTTGAAACTTAAATTAACTACCCGATTTGGGAGCGGTTGAGATCACTTCATGCTCCCATGCTCAGCCATTTTTTAGGGTTCCATACCCAAAGGGTAAAAACGGGACCCTATTACTAAGACTCCGCTGTCCGTCTGTCTGTCACCAGGCTGTATCTCCGGAACCGTGATAGCTAGACAGTTAAAATTTTCACAGATGATGTATATCTGTCGCCGCTATAACAACAAATACTAAAAAGTACGGAACCCTCGGTGGGCGAGTCCGACTCGCACTTGGCCGGTTTTTTTTACAAGCTTTTATTTAACTTGACATGTTCGTACGTAAACAAGTTTGGGAACAAATCAAATTATTTTATTAAATATTTTGATTTGTTTTTTTAAGTAGTCACACTACTATATATAAATTAAAAATTGTAATAGATAGATCTATTACAAATTTTTTTTAATGTTCGTACGTAACTATTTTTTTTTTGTTCAAATTTTGCAAACCATTTTTCAACCACTTCCTGATATCCGAGGAAGCTGAAATTTTACATACGTATGTAAATCGGATGAGAATGTAATATTATGATGATATGGAGCTGATCTGATGATGGAGATAGAAGGTGGCAATGGGAACTCTGTTATAAAACGACGCAACAGAATTGTGTTTGGGGTTTTTAGAATTGTCTCGATGAGTATTACAGGTGGAAAGAAAAGTACATACAGTCAGCGATAAAATATTGCAAAAACTTAATATTTAAATTTAAGAAACTTGCTAACAAAATTTGACGAGCTACACTTAAAAAATGCGATCTGTAGCAGTACTTATAGTAGAACATAGACTCAATTATTTTAGGATGCTATCTAAAATCTATAGGTATATTATCTTTGGTTTACCAAGGAATACGATAAACCAGGGTAAGTACGAGTACCCTTGAAATCCGTATCAATTTTGATACACATTCGTAATATGACATCGTTAGCAAAGTTCGTCGAGTGACGAAGTTTCAATGTGCCTACAAGATTTAATGGCTAAGCGTAAGTTGTGTTTGGACTTAGAGATGGAATAAGATACAAGTATTTGTTTACTGTGTTGTTTGCTGAGCTAATAAACGAGGGTTTTGATGGAAATATATATACATGGAACAGTTCTAGAGACTGGGCTGAAAAAATAGTACTAACTAACGGGCCAATTCGAACAATGATCTAGATATCCAGTATCCACTAGATATGAAACAGAATGTCCTCTTGAAAGATCTCTTTAAGATTTGCTTAAGATATTACTAACATATATTTAATGAATAATGAAAAAGGGTACAATAGGTGTCTTAAAATAAACCTACGAAAAAGTAAAACTAAAGGACAACAAATACAATATTACCCCCCACTCTGATTATCCCCGGACCAAATGTACCAAAAATACTGGCGGCATTACCTCGCTGAATGGCCAGGGATATCGTTTGTTGTTATAGCGGCAACAGAAATACATCATTTGTGAAAATTTCAACTGTCTAGCTATCACGGTTCATGACATACAGCCTGGTGACAGACAGACGGACAGACGGACAGCGGAGACTTAGTAAGAGGGTCCCGTTTTACCCTTTGGGTACGGAATTCAATTCAATTCAATTCAATGGTTTATTGATAAAATACACATTTTACACGTCAAATTTACAAAAATACATATACAGTTTTATATTAATAACACATTAATAGACATTTTGCTATCAATTTTAGTTACGTTTAGTTTATAAGTTTTGTTCCTATATTTTTATTTAATTTGTTCCAATAAAATGTATTGTGATTTGCTATCAATTAGTTATACATATTAGAAAATTTGATATTTTTTATATTATATATTACATGTCCATTTATTATTTAATCATTTAATACTACTAAAAAATCCTAAAAAGGGTTATACATAAATTCAAAGGTTTAGGACCTATGTTCTGAAGAAGTGGATTTCTGTAAATCTTTTGGCAGTAGGCAGTTTAAATGAAATGGAACGAGTAAAAAGTTTGATGAGTATAATCGAAAATATTCAAAATTAGGGCGGTTTTTTTTCTACATTATATTAATATTACAGTTACATAGATAAGTTAATCAAGCGCACGGTTAATAAACTGTTATAAAAATTTAACATTTTTTTCCAGTAGTTATATTTAATAAAAAAAAACAAAAAAAAAAAACAATATACCCTCTTAGGTTCAGGCCTCCTTTTGAACCTATTTGCCTTTAAAATAGCATGATAATAGTCATTCTAATAAATAATAATAATAGTCATTTTGTATGGCATTGACACTAGTTATCGTCCCAGGCGGTGTGATTCACGTTTATCGCCAATAAATTGCGTTTTGTCGAGCGCGATATGGAGATATTGCACTTGCTTAAACGGGAAAGTATTAGGTCAAACACCTTTAAACTAACTATTAACCAATAACAACTAAAGGTACAGCATTAACAATGTTAATTATACAATTAGACTGTGAGAGATACTTAATGAACGCGAACTATAAATACATACATATTATGTATATCCCTAATTGAAAAAGTTTTCCATAATGGCAGATACTTTGGGCGCGTAGTTTCAAACGCTTAAGGTGACTGTCCATTTTCAACCGCAGCTGCGTTACTGCTCCGACACTACTGCAGCGGCCTGAACGCGTCGGTGTTATTGTCAATTTCCATAGTAAAATGAATGACGATATCGACTGCACGTAATATGGTGATTTTAACGTTTTCCCGACCGCAGCTGCACTACTGCTCCGACACGTCGGTGTTATTGTCAATTTCCATAGTAAAATGAATGACAAGACCGACTGCACGTAGCATGGCCATTTTTGCGTATTTGGTGTATTATTGCAACTGCGGCTACAGACCGCACGTTAAATCTGTCACCTGCACTGAATTGTCTTTGATCACAGATATTAGTAGTTTTAAGCAAAGAGGATATAACCACTACGTTCTAAGGAGTTATTACACCCACGGATAAACAACCCCGATGGTACCGTCGCCATATATCGCAGATATATCGGGGCGGCCAAGGAGCTCACAAATATCTGAACACGCCTTTATTGTCAAGGCGCTAGAGTGCATGTTCAGATATATTTAGCACCTCGGTCGCTCCGACATATCTGATGGCGACTGTAGTACTACTGTAAACTTTTTTGCTAATCTATATTGAGCCATACGAGTATCACAGAGCCAGTTAGGAAACTAGAATGATAGGTCCGAAAAAGAGAGTGTCAAATTCGGAAGTTAACTATAGTCTGGCAAACCCTTCGAGCAACACCGGCTTCCGACACGTCGGAAGGGAGGAGCCCAAGCGATATCTTACCGTACAAATCGTTCTGCCATTTTTTGCGGGGGAAAACGTGCACACAGTCGCACTTCTCACTCACTACTTGCAAAATCCAATCTCTAATTAGGATTGTTCATTTTTTTTTAATGTTCTATTTCGAAAACCATTTCGAGATATTAGGTTTTTAAACAGTTTCCGACATTTGCTGCGATATAATAATCGAGGATTGAAGATATTTCAACAAATATACTGATGACCTTAGTTTGACCTTCTCGCGAGGCTGAATATAATAATGTCATCGTATAGTAAAAGTTATCGAACCATAGTAAATAAATCCGTCACTCACGTAATTGTCAAAGATGTCATTGTCATCAATTGTCATAATATAAAAATTCAGTTAAACCGCTAGTTTCTTACGATTTGATTTATAATTTTTAATACCTAAACAGTAGATTTTGATTGCTTAATATATCAAAAACCATGTTTCCACTTGTGGGAATGATTTACAAACATTATAGTCCGCGAAGACCTACGTGAAAGACAGTGTTGTCATGAAAATGTGGAATGGAATACTTCAAGTGTTACACACAATATTGCTGTGAGGATCACGTCGATGTAAGTATAAAATTAATATTATTTTACTACGAATATTTAAAAGTCCATTTTGGTGGTCGGGTCACTATTACCTATTTATTTTCTGTGATGATGTGGCCAGAATATCTAAAGACAAACCGTTTAACACAGCTTGTCCGCTACTAGCTCCGTTTTACTGATTTGAAGTTAAATTCAACAAACAGACATACATATATGTAACTTATAACCATCTTGCAAGCAATAAATCATATACATACAAAAACACATAGTTATATTCAAAATACAACATGAAACTGAAAAGATAATTTCTAATTTCCAGGTACCTACAAGTTGCAGTTCAAGGCTCAAGCTGCTGATATCACGGTCATGGCGGACAAAACTAAAGTTAATAAAGAGTTGTGAAAAATAAAACATGTCTTATTTTTTACTTTTTTATTAATTTACGAAAAACCTGTTTCCCAAAAAAGTGTATACATTATATGTTCAACATGTTCTGCACGTAAGGTTGACATTGAGGGCTTTGTTTAGTAGCATTCAGTTGAAGTTGATTTAGGTTCTACTCTTGTTGATCCAGAAAATAATTGTATAGTTTATTATTAAATCTATGCCCACGCCCAGGCACTATTCTTGCTATAACTTTACATTCTCCGCCTTCTCTAGAAATTTGTACATTATATACATCCAATAAAACTAAGGTATATAACTTAAGGCAGATTTGTGGAATCAGCTTTCACAAATTTAGCGTATTTTGAGATTATTGATTTAGGGATTCAAATAATACGACGATATTATTTATAGATTCATTAAATAAACTGTTCTTTTATTTTTTCGTAGTTTTGCGAGGATAGCTATAAGCTCGACAGGGCACGAGCGATAGAGAGGCAAATAGAATACCGAATATCCGGCAAAGTGGCCAAATACCGAATAGTTGCCGAATATTCCTGGCAACTGTAATTGTATTGTAATATATCATATTATATAATGTCGTTTATGGTGACAATTTCTCATTTTGTCATTGCAAAGCCATTCCTGAGCTAAATAAAAGAAGCAATCATTTATTTTTATTACAAGGGGCAAAGATGTTATTTAATACCTCATGGTAACATATTGATATCCAAACATACGAAACGATACAAAATTGAACCACGAGAGAAGCGAATGGTTTAAAATTTAGAATATTGACAGTTGCGGAGGTCTCAAGGCATGAGGGTTAAACAAACTGTGTTACAGTGCAACACGTAATTCTTCACACCAACACGAGGAAACCATTTATTATTCAAATTAATTTATTAAAAGTTCTTTCTATCGGCCAAGGCGAGGGAAATATCTTTCTTCATAAAGGATTTCTTGTCTCGCCCGTCAAGTTTTATATGGATGGTGCGGTCATATCATAGAGTGCCGTCGCCCATTCACACCTGCAACTGGACAATATGAAGTGTAAATTATAAATTATTTTATTCATCATACTTCACTGTTTGGTACCTAAGGAAAGTAAAATTGGCTTAATATGGTACTTAGAAAGATAAATCTGTAATATTTTGCTAACACCGAACGACTGCCTGCCCACCATTGGATAATTTTATTCTTACGTGTCGCATCGTCATCTCCAGAACCCACGAATCACTTTGCAGAAATCAATAAAAGGCCTGCTAAAAGAGCCTACCTGGCATGGTTTTGAGGGGACGTTTATTACAGACTTCTAAATCCAGCCGCACTTTTCTGACGGCCGAGTACCTATACGTGATGCAGGTGGATCAAGTGCGCACTCCCCCCGTATATATCACGAACTCCATGAGTCCCGTTTCCGTCGGATTGCTGTGTGCGGTGGTCACGCATTTAGGCAAGAGGATGGGGAAGAAAATTTCACATTGTGAACTTACCTTAATGTTAAGAATAATTTTTCCTCTGCATTAATTTTATTTGAGTAATTTGATTGTATTTCGTCAATTATTAAGTCTCATTCAATGTTGAATTATCTGAATAAAGGATCACCATTAAATATCAGATTTTTTATTAATATTGCGTAGCTGCCTTCGTCGGACTCTGACTATTGTAGAAAGGCAAACTGGTCTTCTTTTTCATGTAGCATGTAGCATTATCGTCACTCGCTTCTTCACGTAAAAATACAAAAGTAAATTAGTATTTTATTTGTACGTCTGACATTATATGACTTGACATTGACAAGCCATCTACGAACGCTGTCGCGACTGCACGCCGCAACAGCCGCAGTCGTGCTGCTACAGTAATGCGGCACCGCGTAACGTCGCAACTGCAGTGCAGCGGCAGTTACAAACGGACAGTCACCTTTATGTTGATGCCGACTATATACCTACCTATACGCTCCGAGTGTCATAGTTTGAATATTGCGAGAAAGAAAGTCACCCAAGGGAAATTCTCTTGGACGAAAAGCTGAACATATCTAATATCAAAGAGGATATAATAAGATAGAGCGGTACTGTCATAGTAAAAGATGAAATGTAATTATTTTGTAGTTTAGTGTATTTATTGGACATGTCTCATTTTACAATTTTTAATTTAAGCTTGAAATTGACATTATATAGGTATCGATATTTTTGACATAAACTTACAATCGTTTTAAGCATGTATATTATTATTGTATATTTAATTTTATAAATTTTGGTAAAATAAAATCAGTTATTGACTTTAGAAATAACTATACATATATTATATAATACAACTATGAAATTATTAAAAGTTAAATAAGACACTGTCAAATATATTGTACATATATAAATTAATCTTTAGATTTAAGATAATTGCCTTGCCCTACCAGGGCCCATGTGAAACTATTATATATGTAACACCTGTGTACCATGGATGCAATAAATAAATATGAAATATGAAATTTTGTAGCCACAGTAAATTCACTGCCATCTATCGACACACGATTAAAACTAAAAATAAAAATATCATAATTTTTATTTATATAAAGATAAATGTTTTTTTTTTTTTTTGTAAAATTTGCATTGATTATTTCCATATTGACCCATGTTCTTTCAGTGATATGCGTTAAAATTGTTAAATAACAAACGAAACCGTCAACGCCATCTATACGAGAGTAGGCCAAAGCTAGTGGCGCCTTCTGATCGAGAATCAAATTTTCTTGATTTTCGAGGCATGTTTTTTCCTTAGACTTTATCCATCTATTACGGAGTTATATCTATCTTTACGAGATAGATAACACTACTTTTAAATCGGTAGGTATATTATTATTGATAGGTACTTAATGACAAATCAGACATTATTATTATTACTGCAGTTAAAATTTTATGATAGTGGAAATAAAAAGCTGGTAGTTACTACAGTGTGGCCCAAAAATACGTTGTCAAATATTTTTTAGGAATATTTTTCGTACTGACACGTTTTTACAAAATGTCATTAAACTTAATACTTAATTAAAAGAATCATTTAACTGAAATAAAACATATTATCGTTAAAATATTCTCCTATGGATTTGATACACAAAAACAATCTTTTGTTAAATTAATCAACAATATGCACATTAAAAAAAAATTTTTTCAGCGTATTTTGGGATAACCTACATATAGTGCGACATAAAATTGTAGAAATAAAATAAAAGAGAACTAAAATAGTTCCATACTAAATTGTTACCATGTTTTAAGCATTTTACGTCAAAAATGTAACAGTTACGTAGGAAGTGTCGCCCTCAGTAATTTTCTACAATTTCTTGTCGGACTATATAATATTATGCTTGAAAAAAAAACCGACATATACCCTAACCTAAATGGCATTTTTCTAATTTTTTGCCCCTACGGTTACGTAAAACGTGACTAATTTGGCCTAATTTATTTTCTTAATCTCGAAACCTAGTGAGCTCAAGATTACTGCACTGATTATTTTCCTACATGGCAACATCATGCGTGACACACGCACGATTTTAATTAGTTTCCGTGGCAACACCGTATTCGTGCAAATGTTGACTGGAAAATTTGGAGTCGTTAAATTGTATTATTTTTATTAGCTATTATAGTGTTAGTATTGTTTTGACACATACATTCAATAAAGTCGTCGATAAAATACTACGACACCTGAAGTTCATATCATGGTACTTTTGCTACTCACCTGCGACATTAATACTTTCTCAAACGCCAACTCATCGCTTGCGGTATACCGGCTGTCTGCAGAGAGGACATTGCGGTACAAAGACTGGAATGGCGTTCTAGTGTTCATAAGAAAATATATCCGTTTGAGCAGCAGTCTAGATGCTAAGATTTCTAAGCGACATCTCCGCAAGACGCGACCTAAGGCCTCCTACGGTGTCAGCATGGTTGCATTTTTATCACCTGTCTCTATGCCTGTCACTTTCGCACTTACATACTTGTTAGAACGTGACAGGAATCGTGATAGGCGATAAAAATGCTACCGTGCTCGACCGGACGAGTCCACTCTTGATTAAACTTTGATTACACTGCCTACCGTCGCATCTGTTTATATTCTCTACGAAATTAAGCTCGTAACTTTGGATGTCTGAGATTAAGTAGTACCTAGTAGTAGTAAAATAGTAGGTTATGGGTAGGTAATCGTAGTTATTTAGGGTTTGTAGGGATAAGATTGAATGTGTTTTTCACATCACCTATTCGAAAAGGGGGCTTTTTCTTCCCCGATAGGAGGATAAAAGTAGCACTTTTCTTCCCTGCTAGGGGGGATCAAAGTAGCACTTTTCTGTTCTAGGACATGATTTTTTTTCTTTTTTGTATACAATATTTTTAGGTTAAAATAATATTTTGGAACATAACAATTTCCTCATAGGTGATGTGAAAAACAGTATGTGTCACATGGTAGCAAAATTATTTCCACCTTGGCCGTTAACACTTGAATCCCTCACTACGCTCAGGATTCTATTTTAGAATCCCTCGCTACGCTCAGGATTCAATTATAGAATCCTTCGCTTCGTTCAGGATTCAATATACGCCCTCGCCGTAAATATGTAATTTTGCTCCCTTGTGACACAATCTACTATTTCATGCGGGGTAAGATGAAAAGTATGCCAAAGCATTACGGACGATTTTTTGTCTTACCCCTCATGAAAAACCCGTTCAATCTTATCCTAACGAACCCTAATCGTTTTCTATTGTTACTTTGAGTTTATTTGTTATGTATTTCTACATAGAAAATAAAATATTCGGAGATTTTTAAGCCTCTCACAAAATAATAATACTTTATCTTCACACCATTGGAGGGATACATACGCGCGTTAGCGAACCAGGGACCGGACAACCCTTTCCGCGATAAAACCCTTTCAATGGGTGACACTTAAACACGGCTAACACATTGAAAGACTTTCCCTTTTGAACTGCAAGCCTGTTCATACCCTTACCTTTGACTAACCCTTACCGAAAAGCTAACCAAAAATAAGGCTAGCTCTTAATAAGGGTTACCCTTATCTTTAAGCGCTTTTTATAAAGGTTTCCCTTTGCGTGAAAGAAACAGGGTTAGTATATATCTAAGGTAGTGTATGAAAAAGAAAGAAAATACGTGCCTAGTCAAAGAACGCCGCCGTTGCCGCCGACGATCGCTCGGATTCGAAGTAATGTGTGCTTTATGAACAAGGTAGACGACTTAAATTAGCACGCTTATATGCTAAAAGGGAAGCCCTTTATAAGGCTAACCCTTATAAGCAATATGCAAGGTGTTGGTGAGCGGATGATAAGGGTTTTGTAAGGGTATTTGGGCTACCGATTACTCAAACCAAAACAAAGGGTTTCGTCTGGCAAAGGGCATGGTGAGTTAAGCCTTATGCAATACCCTTATAAAACCCCGATAAGGGATAGCGGGCCGGTCCCTGTAGCGAACGGACGTGTGTGCTAAATTATTTCGCGCATTTAAATTCGTGTGCAAAAATATTAATTATTTTTTATATTGAAAAAAATAATAATATATATATATATTTATATTTATATATGTGTGTAGATAAGATAGTGTATATAATTAGGCATTAAAACACTCATTCATTTCCTAAACCCACACTAGTTTTTTAATGTATTTCATTATGTAGCAGTCACATAAACTACTATTATCTTTGTCTCAAGAGTAATAATTTGATCATTTCAACCGTATTTTGCATCGGACATAATTCTACGCTCCGTTTCATTTTCAGCATAAAATGATTGATGAAATTGCCGTGAAATGGCGTCGCAAATTATAATTGAAGGATGACATTAAAAACCAATCAGTGCTATACTTCCACAAGAAACGGCCCTATCTTTTATTATGTAATATAAAACCAGCGATCCGCCTCGGTTTCGCACGGGTAAAATGCTGGTGTATTATACATATAGACCTACCTCTTGAATCACTATCTGCTAAAAAAAACGCATCAAAATCCGTTGCGTAGTTTTAAAGATCTAAGCATACACAGGGACAGACAGACAGCAGGAAGCAACTATGTTTTATAATATGTAGTGATTAATCAATCTTTGTTTGGAGTAAAATATTCAAAATATATATTATTGAAATAATATACCTATAGTAAAATTTTAATAACAAAACTTCCGTGAGATACAGATATATGGTATACTAACAGTTAATTTGCATAAATGCAGCATTCACTTAGTCACCTGATATCAAATTAATTATATAAATTAAAATCAAACCGTTCGTATTCACTATCTGAACTCCCAGAAGCTTGCTTAATGAGCATCGCAACAGACAGCCAGTCGAACCCGGCTTATTAACTTACGTAATATACGCCAGTCGTGACACCGCAAACGTCTTTCCTCAGTAATAATTTAGTAAGAGATTGGTTTCCCAAAGTTAAGTGTCTTATGCATTATTACCTGATGTGCATTTCCAGTATTTACTTAGCAGTCTCTCCAAAGTTTGTTACTTGTAAAATTTGCTGCTGTCTTGAAATAAGTGATTGAACATAATTTTTAAGAAAAAAAAACCGACTTCAATGGGGGATGCCGCTGAAAGCATTCTTAGATTCCAGACAATGAAATGAAAAAGACAGCATCTTTTGCCTAATTATGTAGAAAAGGAGGTAAACCGACCCACTTTTCTAGTAGCATTTCGTTTTTGTAAGGGTCGCAGTTCTAACCTAACCTAACCTACTTTTCTGGTAGCATTTCGTTTCTGTAAGGGTCACAGCTCTAACCTAACCTAACCTACTTTTCTGATAGCAGTTCTGTTCTGTGAGAATCGCAGTTCAAAACACACCCACCCACCAAACCCACTTTTCTAGTAGCATTTCCGGGTCCGGGTCCAGGTTTGGGTCAGAGTTCGGTCCGGGTCCGGGTCCGAGTTGGGGTCCATGTTCAGACCCGGGTCCGGGTCCGAGTCCGGGTCCAAGTTTGGGTTTGGGTCCAAAAGGAAGAGAACAAATCGCCAAACGTGAACTATGTGTCATTGAATAGTTCCATTCTGATCATCATCAGCAGTTCCACTTCATCAAATGTCACTTTTTTAAATGTAAATGCTGGATTTGTTGATGAAAATACAAAAATCACTATATGTATGCCTTTCACATTTGAGGAGTTCCCTCGGTTCCTCGTGGGTCTCATCATCAGAACTCGAGCTTGACAAAAATGTTTCTTGAAAACCTAACTTGCTTAACAAACATAACGAAGAGGACAAATCGCCAAACGTGAACTATGCGTCATTGAAGAGTTCCGTTCTGATCATCATCAGCAGTTTCACTTCATCAAATGTCACTTTTTAAAATGGAAGTGCTGGATTTGTTTATAAAAATACAAAAATCACTATATGTATGCCTTTCATATTTGAGGAGTTCCCTCGATTCCTCATGGATCCCATCATCAGAACTCGAGCTTGACAAAAATGTTTCTTGAAAACCTAACTTGCTTAACAAACATAACGAAGAGGACAAATCACCAAAAGTGAACTATGCGTCATTGAAGAGTTCCGTTCTGATCATCATCAGCAGTTCCACTTCATCAAATGTCACTTTTTAAAATGGAAGTGCTGGATTTGTTTAATTCCTCATGGATCCCATCATCAGAACTCGAGCTTGACAAAAATGTTTCTTGAAAACCTAACTTGCTTAACAAACATAACGAAGAGGACAAATCGCCAAACGTGAACTATGCGTCATTGAAGAGTTCCGTTCTGATCATCATCAGCAGTTCCACTTCATCATATCTCACTTTTTTAAATGTAAGTGCTTGATTTGTTGATGAAAATACTAAAATCACTATATGTATGCCTTTAACATTTGAGGAGTTCCCTCGATTCCTCATGGATCCCATCATCAGAACTGCTTTTTGACAAAAACGGGACCAATCTGTATGTATATACTTACAATCAAAAAAAGAATTTTCAAAATCGGTCCAGAAATGACGGAGTTATGGAGTAACAAACATTTAAAAAAAAAAAAAAAAAAAAAACACAACCGAATTGAGAACCTCCTCCTTTGAAATCTTGAAGTCGGTTAAAAATATATTACACTGTGTATGTACCTATTCAAAAAGGGGGATTTACCAGTGAAGGAATAAATATGAAATTAAACAGCCATGCAGCCTCAAATAAAGCTAATATATTAAAAAAAATCTCAAATCTATATACAATCCCAATAAAAATTTCATTAGCGCGCTGTAGAAATCGCCACTATCTGTACAGCGCTATCTAGCGTGATATTTAGTAAACATGTTTGTCTGAAAGTATTATACGGAAGAACACTTACTGGTACACCAATGTATACGGGTTCTCAAGGATTAAAAAAACCGGCCAAGTGCGAGTCGGACTCGCGCACGAAGGGTTCCGTACCATTACGGAAAAAAACAGCAAAAAAATCACGTTTGTTGTATGGGAGCCCCATTTAAATATTTATATTATTCTGTTTTTAGTATTTGTTGTTATAGCGGCAACAGAAATACATCATCTGTGAAAATTTCAACTGTCTAGCTAATAGCTAGACAGACAGACCGTGATAGCTAGTAGCTATCACGGTTCATGAGATACAGCCTGGTGACAGACAGACAGACAGACGGACAGCGGAGTCTCAGTATTGGGTCCCGTTTTTACTCTTTAAGGTACGGAACCCTAAAAACGACTACGTGTAAAAAAATAAATAAATAAATAATTGCAATTGAAACAGATTTATTTGTGAATGAACATCACCTTCATAGCATTGTGACATATTTTTAATATTAATGCCACGGCTCATTAAAGAACAAGAATAATTTATTAATTAGCGTAAGGTTTAAGTTTTACGAAAGCAACCTTTTAAACCACAACGGAAACTAGACGTTACTTTGATTAGGTAATCCGGGTAGAAATGTACAAGTTGCAGATTACTCCCATTTCCAAAATTTCTGAAAACTTTAATGAGATAATTCTCATGCTCTGATTAAGGATTAGTATATTACTGAATGTTCTTAACTGTTGACGATTTTTTCATTAAGTATTTACGTTACTTATGGAAGTCTATTTCAAGCGTCATAGAAATCGAAAGTAACTGTAAGATGGTTGGGATGGTTGGATGTAAAATTATAAATAAATAATTGAAATTGAAACAGATTTGTGAATGAACATCACCTTCATAGCATTGTGACATATTTTTAATATTAATGCCACGGCTCATTAAAGAACAAGAATAATTTATTAATTAGCGTAAGGTTTAAGTTTTACGAAAGCAACCTTTTAAACCACAACGGAAACTAGACGTTATTTTGATTAGGTAATCCGGGTATAAATGTACAAGTTGCAGATTACTCCCATTTCCAAAATTTCTGAAAACTTTAATGAGATAATTCTCATGCTCTGATTAAGGATTATTATATTACTGAATGTTTTTAACTGTTGACGACTTTTTCATTAAGTGTATTTACGTTACTTATGGAAGTCTTTTTCAAGTGTCATAGAAATCGAAAGTAACTGTAAGATGCTGTTAGAAGTATTAGAACAAATTAAATTATTTACAGAAAATACTTTAATTTGTTTTTATTTTAAGTAGACACTACTATATCAATTATAAACTGAAATCGCTGCAGGTGCGATAGCAGAGGACGCTGGTTCTATTCCAGCCTGGGGCACTGGAGGCCTTGGTCATTTTTTCTTAGTATATGACATTTATTTCAGTTTATAACTGTAAGATGGTTTGGCAATAAGCGTGCAGAAAAAAATACCGAGAAAATTTTCTGCAGCACATTGTTAATTCCGGGTTCCTTACGATTTTTTCTTTCATCGAAAAGCGACTGGTAAAGTTCAAACTTCAAACTCGCACATATAGTCCGACAAGAAATTGTAGAAAATAAATGAGGGCGCCACTTTCTACGTAACTGTCACATTTTTGACGTAAAATGCTTAAACATGGCAACAATTTAGTATGGATTTTTTTTAGTTCCATTTTATTTAATTTCTACTATTAAATGTCGCACTACAACGCAGCGTCTTACGTAAGCGAACAACTCGCGAACGCGAAGCGAAGCGGCGCTAGCGCGGCGTGCGACTAGGTTGATGTGTGTAAAATCGTCCTATAATATTTATTTAACTATGTAGGTATACAATTAAACTGTCGTTCCGTCAATAACATATACTAATCTATGGTTCCGTCATTTAAAGTTGCGTGACAGTGTGCCCCAGATTTTAATAAGGCTTTAAAACGAAAACGCTTGTTTGCATGAATCATAGCTAAGCTAATCATTTTAACATTGACATCATAATTACATTTGACATTTAATACGAGGATAATAATTTGCCCTGCAAACCTAATATTTTTATATAATAATACTTAAATATAGCCCTGAGGCAATGGTTAATTGGTAGTTAATTTGGTAATATTTTAGCGATTTTGGTTTAGATACCAATTATATTCAGATGTTTAGAGTGTAAAGTATAGGTATGCCTATTTTTTTCACATATGAATGTTTTTCAGACGGACGGACAGACGGACGGACGGACAACAAAGTGATCCTATAAGATCCGTTTTTTCCTTTTGAGATATAGAACCCTAACAATGACGTATATTGATTCATATTTTGTTAGCAATTGCCCGTGCATTTCTTGCGTACTAAATTCTTGATATAAAGTTATAAACGAGATATACTATGATTTTACCATTTTATCAGTAACAGAATTTGAACACCATCCTTGTTTGACACAAAAAAAAAACAAATGTTTTGAACGAACTCCGCATTGCAGTGATCATAAAGATTCCCAATGTATCTTGAAAGGGCTGCCTTCGCATTATTTAGCAGCTGTGTTACGGAGTTCCAATTTTATGACAGCGAGAGATACGGGCCCTTTGCACGAAATGCCATAAACTTTATTAAAAAAAATACAATAGGGTTACGAGGTATTATCAGTAAAGTACAATAATTAAGATCCAAATTTGTACATTTGTATTTTAATACATACGAACGTATCATTCTAGAGCTGTTTAATACAAAGCACCAGACCAAGGGATAAAGGGAGAAAGTATTCAGATATTCTAACCATAGATAATAGAACACTAAAACACGTAAAGTAGTGTCAAAATCCTAAAGATTTTTGTTCGATCCCACTTCTGATATGTTGGGTGAACCCCCGGTTAGATGATAAAAACTAATACTTGAACCAATAACTTGAACTTTATTCGTTTGTTACAAACATAATAACAACCAATTTACAATAAATATGCTAACACGTCTTCACTGTAACTTGTCTGTACTCCAACTGGCCACTTGCCACTGGACACCTGCCCTTTTATCACAATTCAAAATGGCGGGGGCCAGTGACAAGTACTAGTCAATTGATTGATACTCTTTTATAAGCTAATCATAAAAGGCAAAAATTGGACACACACAGTTCATGTATCGGTTCAACAAAAGGACAAAAGCCCCTTGGACAATTTCTTATTATCAACACAAGCACAATGCATTGCTAGATGAGTGCCCTATTGACTTAGTAAGCTCTTCAACAAGCCGGTGCCAGTAATTGACAGCCGGCAATGCCATGATCTATTGTCTCGCTTCCTCCAGCGTAAATAATCCAGCTTGACTGCGTGGCATGGCGCTTAGACATCGCATCGACATTGTCGTAACGTAAAGCACAATGCCAATCAAGATAAACGGCGCGATTCAAGAAATGAATTAGAGATTCACTAGATATGAAATAGTAAAAATATATGACTTTTCACGGCAAAAGGTACCTTATGGCGGCTGGCGCTTACGTCACACAGCGTCGCAAATTATGGCGGCGCTATGCGACGTAAGCGTCATCCAATATTTTGGAGCGGCGTTAATAATAGCGTAAGCTCCAACCGCTATAAGGTACCTTTACCCGTGGGACGTCACATATCTTTACTATTTCATATCTATTGAATCTCTAATTTATTTTCCGACTCGCGCCGAAAGTCGTTTGATGTTATTAAACCAGAAGCCGAACCATCTTGATTTTAGATTAAAGATATTCCTTGAAGATTCTGAGTGAGAGTTCCGTGAAATTGCGTAGCTTAAGTGTACGGCGATATTTATGAGAAATACTTCACATTATAATTTGTCCATCATACTATTTCACTATAAATGCTTAGGTAATGCTAATATCTCATCCAATCAGGCTATTTCCCGACGCTGAGGATCGTGGGTGGTCTTTAATAGTTCACTTACAATAGTGGCTTGACAATCCAATCAAATATGTCCGTGATTATACGGATATTATGATGTTTCGCTATTAGCTATTATTTATTGTTATATAAAGAAAATATACATTAATAGTTACAAAAGTTTCGCCAAACTCTATAACAGTTTGTTGGCGGACATTTATTTATTTAATCGTATGGCGTAAAACTTTGGTAAAACAGTTATAAATACAAAGTTAGTCCAATCAGCCACTCGATGGCCTCATCGCTAAGGACGATCAGGTCTTAAATAAATAAATCAATAATATTTTTATATAACTGAAATAGATGTCATATATATTATGTACTAAAGAAAAAAATACCAAGCCGGAAGGCGAAGTGGCCGTGGCTGCACTGGCTCCAACCAGCGTTTTCAGCTTACGCGGCTATGCAACCTTTGAAAGATTAAGCGTCTTTAACCAACTTTAGGGCTAATAACGTGCTTTTAAGGGATTACGATATAGCGAGAGAGATGGTGGTGGTGAACTAAGGGAGCAAATAAAATTATCTCTTTTGTTATTTTGTTACAGGTGGCCTCGTGACATGTGACGCGGGTCCGTGAGCGGCATGCGGGTCGCACACTCCGGGCGGGCCGGTGTCTCGCTGGCCGCGCTCGCTTTACTGCTGCTATGGCCGCTCTGTACCGCCGAGGATTCCACCACCGCTGCTCCGTTCAGTAAGTAGCTCATCGCTTGCTCAGTGTGGGCCGGTGTCTCGCTAGCCGCGCTCGCTCTACTGTTGCTATGGCCGCTCTGTACTGCCGAGGATTCCACCACCGCTGCTCCGTTCAGTAAGTAGCTCATCGCTTGCTCAATGTGAGCCGGTGTCTCGCTAGCCGCGCTCGCTTTACTGCTGCTATGGCCGCTCTGTACCGCCGAGAATTCCACCACCGCTGCTCCTTTCAGGAAGTAGCTCATCGCTTGCTCAGTGTGGGCCGGTGTTTTGCTGGCCGCGCTCGCTTTAATGCTGCTATGGACTGCTCTGTACCGCCGAGGATTCCACCACCGCTGCTCCTTTCAGAAAGTGCTCATAATCTTGTCCCTTCAACGAAACGTTTGAAACTCGTCGATGCAAGGAACTGGACGTTAGACGGGATGAGCCCGTCGACTTTTGGCTATTATATTAATGACGTGATTTTGTGCCCGTGCCCGTTGCGCAAGGCTTTTTTTGTGAAAGTGGAGTAAGTGAGTATTATTCTGTAGACCTCGATTGAAGAGGCTAAAAGGACTGAAAGCCACAAGCCTAGTGGACGAACGATATTACAAATACGACAGCGTTTACTAGGCAGCCGCTGTAACCAAAACGATATAGAAACCCATGAAAGATAATTCCTGGCACCTGAATAATTTTCCTTTTTCTATAGGTATACAGAACTTATCGAAATGATAATTAATCATGCTAATGAATCGACTGTGCCTTCAAAATCCGAGCTGATAAAATAAAACTGAATACTATAGTATAAGTATCTAGTCCTTAAAGTAAGTAAGTACTCTCATAAAATATTCCACCAACCAGACCTGAGGAAAAAGTGTACTTGAAGTTTTAAACGCCTCACTTTTCTTGGTTTATTACGACGGAGGGCGAGGCTTTGACCTGCTTTTAACGGCCGGATTAACTGCTCGAGACTTACTTCAGCACGAAATGACGGGCGCTTTGCTGAAGCTAGAAACAGTTGCTATGCCAACCGTCTCGACGTTTTAATATTTTATTTTCGCTTAGATTTAGATTTAGGATAGGTTTATTTGGAGTGGAATGTGATGTGACCACGTAAAGGCAGATAAATACCTAATGTATAATTATAAGTAAATGTAATATAAATCAGTAATATTGACTACATGTAATAGAAATAAGTAATACTTTAAATATATAATTTTTTTTTTAAACCGAATTAATTAAAAATGTATAATTATAATTAAATGTAATATACTCGTAAATCAGTAAATAATTCATATAAAAATAATTTGACCAAAAATAATAATGTACCTAATATAATTATTCCTGTGAAATGTGTAAGTAATGTTCTATGTATAAGATAATAATAATGTGTTGACATATAAAATACTTCTATTTTACCAATAAAAGTTTGATTGATTGATTGATTGATTGAATGGCTATCCTTTTAACCTAAAAAATACTGGCACATTTGATTATGGCTTATTTCTATTTCTCGTATGTATAACTAATTTTGATGAGCTTAGACAATTTTAATATTGTTTAAAAGTTTCAAACATTGAACTTTTCCTATTCCTGCTTTATATAAACCTGATTAAAGTCTCAGGTCACGTACTGGTCTTCAGTTTCTTCAAAAAATACGCATTTAGTTTGCTATAATACAAGCTGTTATTAAAACATGTGGAATTGCGCCCATACTGTTCAATAGCATGCATGACACTAATAAAACATGATGCCGTGTGACGCTGCATATTGCTTCCATGTTCGAAAAGGAAATGTATTGCGGTTACGTGTCAAATTGTGTTATTCGAAAAGCATGAATTATTACCCGATATACGTTCAAAATGATTAGGTTACTGTATACAGCTAAATTATTAATGCGGTTGTGAAATGCTTCGCAGTCATAATTGTGTGTTTTATACAGTTATAAGTTAGTAGTATAGTTATATTAATATACCTAATGTATATGCTAGTTTTAGGGTATAGTTGCCTGAAAATAAAGATTTTTAATTTATGAAGTCACGGTAGCATAGTAAGAAGTAATTTATATAATTATACATATTTATATTATAATTTTTAGGGTACATATATTATTTTTATTTGAAATTTAGATACAGTTTGTATTATATAAAAAGTTCCTTGAACCAGATTAATTACACAACTATTATTTTAACATAACAAGTTAATGAGTTATCGCGGTTTCTAGTTTGTAGTAATTAATGCATTTTGCGGAAAATAATTACCCTTATAATGTAATAAGTTATTAGCGTAACTTTAGAAGATATTGGCCGCTTGCCAAGTTAACCAAGACATAGGTAATTAGGGAAAAATTTGTTCTAAAAAGAGCTCCGTTAGCTTTAAGGTACCGTTCGTTCATTCCTCTGTAAGATAGCAATATTGCAGCGCGACATCACTGCCAATTAAATATAACTTTTTTGACGTTTCCTGCAGAAATATCTGTAACGTCGCGACATTACTGATGACTGAATTACTGTCGCAAATGTCAAAATCGATGTTGGTGTATGGATTAATGATAGTTGCGGCAACAATGCAGTCGGCAGTAAGGTTGCGCTGTTCGAATTCGGACTAAGTAACTACACTAGCATTAACACCTGCTGTAATACCTAATACGTGACCGGTCACGTATCACGTATGGAGGAGGAGAGAGTGGCGAAGCACATCTTTTTTTCTGAACTAGAGGAGGCTAAGCGGAAACCTGGCGGACAACTCCTCCGATACAAAGATGTTAAGAAACGAAACATGAAAAGATGCAACATCGAGCCCTCTCAGTGGGGAGGTTTGGCAGCACAGCGTCCTGAGCAACGCATAGTTGACCTCGATGCTAAACGCGACGAGTTGAAAGCACGCCAGCTGCTTCCATTCATTACCATTATGTGGCTGGTGTTCTCACGTGCTCTCAATGTGCACGGGGGTTTGCCTCGAAGATCGGCTACGTCAGCCATATTCGGGCGCACGAGCGCCGTGCTAACTGTAACAGTTAGCTCCTAGTTACTAGGAGTCGAAGTGGTCGCCATGGTCGAAATCGGCCGGAAGGATCATCATCGATACCTAATGCTGGTGTACTAGGCGATTTATGAGCATACCCCGAGATTTTAGGTGCGGGACTGTTTTCGACTAGCCACAAAATAGATGATAAACTGTAAAAACAGAATTCGAATATTTCTAAGCACATTTCAAGCTTACTACCTAGTTTTAATTCGTAGTTTGCTAACTATTTTACAGTAAACAAAGTTACTAAAGTCCTAATCCCGAGTACCAATAGGCAATCGTTTTACTCCATGTCATAATATATCCAGTTGATAACATTTTTCTTTTAAATAATTTTCATGGTCACTGAGATAGCTTTGTTCAAAGCTACAAGCTACAACAAAGGGCTTTCGTGAAAGATCACGAACATTACATATTTAGTCATGTTAAAATTCTCAGAAACACGTATTAAATTAAAAACGAGACATGTTCGTTTGCAAAAAGTAGAGCAATTATGTACATTTGTGGCGTGTTAAGTTACTTATAAAGGTGGTGACTGATCTGTAACTTTTGCTTGTAATGGGCGAATATGTGGGAGATTTTGTTGTGTACATTCCAGATATTGTCTTCGGTTACCGCGATAGTTACTCATGAATTATGAAATAAAACTGAATTCGGATTATATTGCGTATATTGAATTTATGATACATCCCACATCACACATACATTATAGAGATTTTAATTCGTTCCAGTTAAATTCAAACTCTAAATAAAACATAAAATGGCAAATTTCGTGAACTCGTAGGTAGCTTGTAATAAAATAATAACCTTGTCTTGTTTTGTTCTAAACTCAAAATAGTATTTAAATTGAAAATTGTTCTTGTTCCAATTTCTAAATTGTGCTCGAGCGGCTTATACTCAACTAGCTTTTGCCCGCGACTTCGTCTGAGTGGAATCAGTAACAGTAGCTAGAGTAAGTTTAGCGCCTGGAGAAAGTCTAATAGCAATCATTCAATTTGAGCATTTGCTTGACATCAATTATCAGGCAATTTATTAAATCTCTCAATTTCACCCCCCTTTTCACTCTCTTTAGGGATGATTTCCGACATAAAAACTATCCTATGTCCTTCCCCGGGACTCAAACTATCTCTATGCCAAATTTCAACTAAATCGGATAAGCGATTTAAGCGTGAATAGGTAACACACAGACAGACAGACAGACAGACAGACAGACAGACAGACTTTCGCATTTATAATATTAGTATGGATTACTTTGTATTTAATGTAGCACTTATAAGTAATCGCTACGGAAATTTTGTTTGAACGTAGTTCCGAGTGAACGTAGTTACTTATAGCCAAGTGGATCACATGTCGTAAACGGCGAGCGGCTCGGTTCGCTGCAGTGATCGTTGTACTGTTCGTGCTTGTAACGTGATACCTACATTAAAGCGAATTGTTACAAGTTAGGCTCCACCTTAACAACTCGAGAGAAATTATGGTGTACATGTTAAACACAACGGTAATGCGCAGAAGTTCGTGGAATTTAAGAATTTCATGTAAAGGTTGTTTTGTTTATTGTGAGTTTGGTCAGTTTTTTTACTTGAACATAGACAAAATCAGATCGTCATTCATACGACATGCGTATATAATCAGTATCTTAAGCTAACAGTCTCTTAAAAACAGGAAAATGATATGCAAATACGTTCCAAAATCTCGTGATGTTATAATTGCGTTTACGTCATTCCGAGCTTCTAATCTTTCAACATAAGCCACGAAATTGAAGCAGTTACATCCAGATTTCGCTGGGAAGATTATACAGACGTTAATCTGCATGAGTTAGTTAAAATCCTTTGACCACCAAAGACGTTTACACATACCTACTGACAGACATTAAAGTTTTAAAGGAAATTCGCAAAATTTATCTCTAAATAAATAAAAAACTTTACTTATTCGTTGTCATTTTTTAAATCATTACATTATGACGTTCAATAATTATAATAACAAAACTTCCGTAAGACACAGACATATAAAACATATTAATAACGGATCATTCACGTATTTTAAGTCGAAAAACGCTCGACATGTTTCACTCCGTACCGAGGAGCATCATTAGGAGCTTGCGTTGACGGTGACGAACCGGCGCAGACTGCGGGCTGCGGGGGTTGCAGGCGTTTTTCGACTTAAAATACGTGAGTGACCCGTTATTAATATGTTCAATAATTATGTCAAATAAAGGGACCCCTTTACGTTGTTTTCTACAGATGCAGCAACGCGCGGCACGTCGATGTACGGCGACGGCTGCTCCATCACCAACGATTGCGGCTTCGCCGACTCCATCTGCGACGAGAGCCTCAAGACCTGCCACTGCCACCCTGACAAGCCGGCTACCAACTACGTGGATAAATGTGGAAAACGTAAGTCTATTCTACCTTCTTCCTTTACTGCTACTACCTACTTCCTAGAGCCTCAAGACCTGCCACTGCCATCTTGACAAGCCGGCTACCAACTACGTAGATAAATGTGGAAAACGTAAGTCTATTCTACCTTCTTCCTTTACTGCTACTACCTACTTCTTAGAGCCTCAAGACCTGCCACTGCCATCTTGACAAGCCGGCTACCAACTACGTATATAAATGTGGAAAACGTAAGTCTATTCTACCTTCTTCCTTTACTGCTACTACCTACTTCCTAGAGCCTCAAGACCTGCCACTGCCATCTTGACAAGCCGGCTACCAACTACGTCGATAAATGTGGAAAACGTAAGTTTATGTACCTTCTTCCTTCACTGCTACTACCTACTTCCTAGAGCCTCAAGACTTGCCACTGCCATCTTGACAAGCCGGCTACCAACTACGTAGATAAATGTGGAAAACGTAAGTTTAAGTACCTTCTTCCTTCACTGCTACTACCTACTTCCTAGAGCCTCAAGACCTGCCACTGCCATCTTGACAAGCCGGCTACCAACTACGTCGATAAATGTGGAAAACGTAAGTTTATGTACCTTCTTCCTTCACTGCTACTACCTACTTCCTAGAGCCTCAAGACTTGCCACTGCCATCTTGACAAGCCGGCTACCAACTACGTAGATAAATGTGGAAAACGTAAGTTTAAGTACCTTCTTCCTTCACTGCTACTACCTACTTCCTAGAGCCTCAAGACCTGCCACTCCCATCTTGACAAGCCGGCTACCAACTACGTAGATAAATGTGAAAACGTAAGTTCTTCCTTTACTGCTACTACCTACTTTCTAGAGCCTCAAGACCTGCCACTACCATCCTGAGAAGCCGGCTACCAACTACGTGGATAAATAAGTGTGGAAAACGTAAGTCCAAACATTTATTGGCTACAATAAAGACAATTGCAGGCTACATTTGCATTGACACCTTGACAACCTGCTGATACGTACTGCCTGTTGGCTCTCTCGGACATTTTTTCCCTCAAAAACATTTGCGTAGCTAGCAGACATTGTTGGACGTCACTGCACTAGGTGCAAGACGCAATGCTCACCTTAGAAAAAAAACCTTGTAGCTGATATGCAAACGAATGTCGACCGTGTTCTTTTGTTTTATGAATATATTGATCTAATAAATTTAAGTAGGTACTAAATCAATAAATAGTTTGGTCTAGTCATCGACGTTGGTCCTATCAAATGGTCTCATGTTTTAAACATTTTAACCGTATTTTTGCATCTTTACGATCGACTTAAATAAAGCTGTATCTTAAATATTTCTCACGTTATGAACATTATTACTTTTATGTGAAAATCGTAAAGGTTTTAATCAATAAATCGACAACCTGTCTCAGGCTATTCATGGGCTATTCACATCCACAACCGTGTTCCTTCCAAACAATGGCGTCCTGCCTGATAACTACTGGTTCATACGATAGCTCTTCAATACAGAATATTAACAAGATATTGAAATTCAATAGACGCTCTCTGCGAACTGACTCCGTTGCTGACAGGCGATAACATAAAATATTAAATTGCAAAATAATTAATACTCGACCATGGACATACAGTTTGCGGTTACGATTAGTGAGTCAACGCTTAATTTCTTTAGACTCATTTTTGACGAAGGGTTTTAACATGTTGTTCTGTATTTGGTAGTAGTCAGGGATCTCTACTAGACAACCAAAATCATCATCAAAGTATCGAAACACTTCGTCAAAAATGTTTCCAAAGAAATGGTAAAAAACCACTGATATTGACCACAGTCTTTCTCAGAAAATCAGCTACATCTATGCAAAGTTCACGTTATGAAAACCCAGCGTCCCATTGAAAAGGTCTGTCGCTCTCGCTATAAAGGCCTACACGAGCCATTTAACCCGGAGAGGCTTGGATGAGATGCATTCGTGTCTCCGGTGGTAACTTATGATGAATAACTTGCGTTGCCTTTTCATGGTTTCATGCCACGATAGTAGTAGGTGTCATGATGGTGCATTTTTCTGATTCGACTACAAAATCTACTTGCACGATGACTTTTTGAAAAGAAAATAGTACATTTTACAACTAGTGTGAAAAGAATGTCTTTTTACCACTCGTACCGAGTCTTGCCACTCGCTTATTTCACACGTGTTGTAAACGACGTTTTTTAATACAATTGCGAAAAAATAATAAATTAATATATCATTAGTAGAATCATACCACCAAACCAAACCAAAACCAAAAGTACCTATACAGCCCGCGATACGCGAGCTGCCGCAGCCCGCGATACCTTCATACTCGTGCGCGCCCCGGCCGCGGCCGCCGCGGGCCCGGCGCGGGTTGGTCAACGACACCTCCTCATAACTCATGAGGCCCTGGTACCTGCTCCGCGCTAAATTCAATTTTAACTGCGTTTCGAAAGTATAGTTTGGAACTAAAAAGTAAAAAGCACTAGTTCGAGAAATTGAGCTTCTCGCACGCTACGCAGCCACAAAAAGTACCACTTTTTAAGCAACTGTATTAAATAGTAGATTGTTAACCAAGGGATGAAAGGCAGTCATTTCTGCCGAGGTATTTTTGGCGCTCGAACGCAGTGAGAGCGCCAATAGTCCGAGGCTGAAATGATGCCTTTCACCCGAGTTAAACACTCTACTTTTCATTTCGAATACGAGGAAAGTAAAATGCATGTCTTTTTTAAAACATGACCAAGTATAATTTTTTATAGTATTTTTAGGTACCCTACCTTCAGTTAACAATTTAGGCAAAAGTGTCTCTATTTATAGAATGGAGAGTCAAATATCAGAATGGAAATTGTATAACAAATACATTTAAATTCAAATTTCAATTGCTTATCGTAAAAAAATTCAAAAAATCGTACTTCGAACGTAAAATGCTCTAGTGCAGACACGTATCATTTTCTGCACACCTTTTAGAACAACAATGACCTTCTTTCAGAGCATGAGAAATGAAAAATACATTTTCAGCTAGGATTTAAAAACAGTTGGAATATTAATCCTTATGTACCAGTAAAAACAGTTTCCATTAAAAAGCAATATTTCAGAAGTATTCCATTGTTCCCTGGGGGCAGATAAGTGGCGCTGCCGGCACGACCCCTAACGAACCAACTCTAGAGATTAAACCGTGATCATTCTCGTAAAACAACGGCTGCAGATTAACACAGTGTTAAAAAAAACCTTTCATTAAAGCTGTCTTGACTTTAGTCTTTTTCTGTTTAAAGTTTTTCTGAGGTTCAGAATACCTACAATGTAAATTTATTGTGAATGTATTTCTAAAATTGCTAAACGGCTATTAATATAACTTATCAGCTGAAATTAATATTATTTGTATTCGAAACGTAAGCCAAATTTAGGCTACCAAGTTAGCTACATTAAAAACCTAATCTTATAAAGAAGGCAATCTCAAAAACTCATTTCATAAAGCCTCCAAGACGTGTTGATAATGCCAGATTGCTCGCAAAATCCACAAATGCCAACATTTTTCTCCATTCTGTCTCGTTTTTCCTTCAAGATAATTTAGTGCCATCAGTCAATAGAGCCGAGGATGCGATTGTGTCCTATAATAAGTAACCTACTGAGATCATCAGTGGTATAATTCATCACGGTCGTAGAATTAATGTGGTTCTCATTTATCACAACGTCACACGTCCTATGTCCCATCCTATTATGTATCCTGGTTAATTTATCACATGAAAGCCAGCACTCCAATCTCCGGAACCCATTATCTCCTGTACAAGCGCTGCCAATTTAAAAACTCCCAAAATAGTCGGCTATTCGAATTTATTCCCCGCTGCTTTTGCTACCTAATCCGGGATTTTCCCGCAGACAGCTGCAGCTGCGACGCAACATGTTTCTCTAACATGTTTCTGACATGACATAATGTAGTTTGAGACAGTTCTCATGAATCGTGATATGAATTATGATTTTATACATGTTCACGTCCCAGTTTTTAATAAATAGGAACGAGTAAAGTTAATATTTGGTTTTCTAAAGCCCGGACATTGAATTTGGCATTTTCTGCAGTAATGTGACGCCGAAATACTGTAGTTGTAACGCTGGTGCAATTTGAATCCGAATGTCATCTTTATTGTTTGGAGGTTGCAATAGTTCTAAATCGCATGATTTTGTTTAAGTCCGACTCAACTTCCATTTAAATTTAAAAAGTTTTAAGTCCTGAATTAACAAATTAACAGTTATTCGAAAACAGAAATGAATGTCATAAACGAAGGAAAAAATGACCAAAGCCTCCAGTGTCCAGACCTGGAATCCAACCAGCGTCCCCTGTTTACCGAACCGGTGCCTGAACCACTCGGCTATCCGGTCACGGTGGCATGGGTCGAAATTTCCAAGTATATGACAATTTCCTGAAGGCTTCTTTGTTTCGGTTTAAAGTTTAAATAGCAGCGTGTCTACTTAAAAAAAAAATATATTTCATAGAAAGTAGTTTAATTTGTTTTTAGTTCTCCTAAAAATGCAATTAGCTAAGTGTGTGATCTAATTTTACATATTATGACCATGAATGTTACCACACTTAATGCAAATAAATATATTTCATTTCATTTGTTTTTTTTATCCAATAAAAAAACGTAATTTATTAACCAAAAAAGGCATACCATCAGATCCACAGCGCAGGCTTCGTCACATTACAATAAGCTCATCCACCTCAGGTTTCGTCAAAACCGAACGTTCGTTTACACGTAAGTTAAAATGCAATTAACTTAGGTTAAATCGTTCTACCACAATGGTATTTTGTAGGTCCCAGATTCCCGAAGGCGTGTTCAATTAATGTGAATTCATTTCGATTAAAGTTCTTAAATGGTTCTTAAGTAATTGTTCGCTTTGTTCTATAACAATTAAGTTTAATTTGGTTTTTAACAGTTATATAAGTTTTGCAGGCGTTTGTTTCTTCTTCCGAATTCAATTATTTTTTTAATTATACAACGTTCTGTTTTAAGAAATTTTTCTACTTTCAGAAACACAGAAGTGAACATTTTTTAAATCAAATTCTGTTTCTTAAGAGGGAAGAATAGCTTTGCGATCCTAACGAAATAACGGTACTTTTTCTATGAAATTTCCATTTCGGGAGAAAACGGTTTCCACTAACTAAATCTTAAGTTTATTAAGATTTAGTTAGAGGAAACCGAAACCGTTTGGAAATATATTCTAGGTTTCTAGGTTTCGCTTTAAAAAATTTTTTTAACCTAGTTTTTCATTGTGTCAATAACGTACTAAAATAATGGAGAATAGAAAATATTTTGAATTGGAAAAACATTTTCTCTTTCTGTATGGACGAGTACGTGGTATACTTCCCTCTTGAAGAATATTACATTTAATGTAATTACAGGATGAATGTTCGTAACATGAAAAATTCCTTACTTACATTTTCTTTATTCATCCTCTAAGAACAAATTAAATTATTTTCTATGAAAATATTTTAATTTGTGGTTTTTCAAGTAGACACACTACTATTTAAACTATAAACTGAAATAAATATCATATACGAAGGAAAAAAATGACCAAAGCCTCCAGTGTCCAGAGCTGCTGCTGCTGCTGGAGGCTTTGGTCATTTTTTCCTTCGTATATGATATTTATTTCAGTTTATTCATCCTCTCGTTTATAATCATTTATTTCGTTTTATTAGTCGAAAAATGCTCATTAAAAAACTATAAGTGTTCCGTTTGTCAGAACAATGTTTCGCACGGAACACTAAAACTTATCCATTCATTTCAAATTTGCAGTCACGGAAATATATAAATTTAAAAATGAGAATATCAATAATTTGTACATTTATCAAAGTAAAATCTGAAAGTAAACAGCGGAAATATGCCGTGATAGAGCTTATCTGATTGTTGGATCTACGCTTGCATTTCTATTAGTGCCGAGCAAAATGTCCCGCTAAGTACACCCCAGGACAAAAGTATGGAAACAACGTTGTTTACTTTAATATCTTTTTTCTTTTTTTATCTTTTTTTTAATGTTTAATATCTTTGTTGTATATATCTGTAAACTAAGAATTACATTAGGCAAACCCAAAAGATTAAAAATACACGCTTAATATCAAAACATCCTAAAATATTGTCAAAAAGCTAAAAAAATTGTAGGGAAAAGTTACATAATTATACCTACCCTTTAATTACATGACAAAATGTTGAATTGGCAACTATCACAGCCAGAGTAATTTACTTTCAAAATGTTATATTATTATTTTTACCAAATTGTCAATGAGTAGTATTTAAAATCCATCGCTTAAAAGATCACACTTTTCTATTGAAATACAAGCTTGTTTCCATACTTTTGGCCTGGGGTGTAACTTCAACTAATGGAACTTGGTGGAAATTATGCTTAATTGTAGTATTAGGATACTATAGGTAAGTAAATTTTTTTACGGGATGAATGGGGTAATTTATATCTTTATATTCGAAAGACGATTCTAATAGTATATTGCGAAACAAGTGCGAAAAATAGGAAATTCGCAATGAGTGGCGATAAATTTAAACACGACCGAAGGGAGTGTTTTGAATCGACACGAGTTGCGAATTACCTATTCGCACATGTATCGTACAACGTTTTACAGTACATATGGCCCTTTAAATTTTCGACATAGTTACGTAATGTGCTAATTATCGCACTAGTGCGGTAAAGTAGCACCATGTGTACTTACTGTAAAATTCATTATTTAACAATTCAGTAAGTAGTGTTATTTTGCGTTTATTGTTACATACAATATTTTTGTAAGAAAAACTTAAATTCGCTGTTTTTTTAACAATGTAACTGAAGGTACATAAACTGATTACAGGCATAGGTATACCTTATCCTATTGTAAGTACAAAGTTTCAGAGCAATCTAACTAGTCGTTTTAAAACGAGAGCGTAATTACGTGTGTATGGAGAACCGAGCTTGCTGAAAACTCTTACGTTACTTTAAATGTACCTAAGTATGGATGGTATAGAAAGGATCGCAATCCCTTATGGCAGAATTGTTGTAAAAGTGACCGCGTTAAGCTTTAAATAATAGTTCCTAATCTCTCCGGTGGCGCTAGTTAGGCTCTGGGACATGAGTATAACATGAACCATATAAGGCAACAAATAACCCGACCAAATTACGTAGGTTGTTTTTGGTAGTATTTCGGTGTATGGTGGCGCCGCCTAATTATTGTTTTTTGATGGACACTTTTCATACATAGAGATTTGGCTCCTTTATACGCTCCATGTACCTAAGTTTCACACAAAAGAAATTATTTTTTTATCTATAAAATAAATGACAACTGCTTATCCTATGTAAATAGTAGATACTTTAAATTATTATTCCCTTGCGGGCTATATGTACTAGATGTTATGAGAGTTCAGGATAATATTTAGTGAATCACCTTTATTTTCAATTGCAATCTAACCATAAATTTTGCCCTCGCGGTTAACATAACCTTGCCTTTAATATAACCAAAAGGCTTTGTAGCTCAATGTGAGAGGACTTTTTGGCATGCTAATATATACAATAATGTCAGCTGAATCGTGACGTACAATGTCTATATATATATTTTTTTACCGTATACCTGCGGACAATCATCAATCATTTGTTTAGATACTGGAAAACATTTCTTTCAATACCTATACAAATACGCAGATCAATTTGATTTTGTTTGGTGTAAATCTATTTTACTTTTTCAGGATCAATAATAGATCCAACTGCTCCAAAATGTTATAAACTTACAAGCCAATAATTAAAACATAGATTGTACTTCTCAAACGGTGACACTTTTGTTCAATAACTTTTAAAACTTATTAAGTCTTCTATTATTCATACAAATTAAATATTATGTTCAATGTACGCCATTATTATTGTACTTAATTGATTTGCTTGTCACGCCTTAAATATAACGAAATTGTGTGCAATACATTGTGTCTTATAATAAACTTTAAAGTGTACTAAAACTGAAAACAAGTTATTTTTAAAAGTCGCTGAACAAATTTTAGTTACTTTAAGGAAGCCTACAGTTTAATTTTTTTGCTCCACGATTTAATCTGCATCGATTTGAATGAAATTTGGTATCGAGGTGCTTTGAGTCCTGGAAAAAGACATAGGATAGTTTTTAAATCGAAAATTATCCATTAAAAAGGTAAAAGCCATCCCTCATGGAATTTACTACTTAAGTAGTAATTTTTTAAATACAGCTCTTTGTGGTCTTGATTATAACACAACCATCGATGTTTCGATCTTTTTCAATGCTTTGAAAAAAAAAAAAGAGTTGAATGGACTAGAGAATCGATGCACAAGTTGCATATCGCGTGCAGTAATGGCTGTCGCAGCGATAATTCATGTGGGACATTATTATACAAGGCTGTTCGGGAGTCCGGTAAAAGAACGCCTAATATTACGAGAAATTTTGGTAAAAGGGGGGTTTTCAGAAAAACTTGTATCATTTACTTTTTTTCGAAAAACCATCAACTTTTGGGTTATTCAGACTGAATCACGAGTACCTACTATTAAAAGAGACAAAGAAAAAGTGTTCCCAGTTTTTCATACTTTTGGGTGTCAGTTTTGTAACGGTCCATAGAAAATTTATGTGAATTTGCGTTACAATACTGACAGTTTTTTGGGGACATTTTTTTTTCTTTTTAAATCGATAGTCCTCGTGATTCTGATTAGAATAAAAGTTGATGGATTTTCGAAAAAAAGTAAATGGTACACTTGAAAATGGCCAAAGATGAAATTTTACCGAATTATATTAACAGGAAAATCATTGAGACGAACTCTATCGCAGTTCTTTTTTTAGGAAATGGGACAAAGAAAAATAAAGGTGAAAATGTAATAGCATATAAATGAGGTAAAGATGCTACGTATGATATGACCATTCCAGCCTTTAAAATTACTCCTTAAAATAAGAAAGATTCATTCATTCATTCAAATAATATATAATATCTGCTAAGCAATTTCAAAATAGAGGTCATAATATTTAAAAAATACATACAGACCAAAACACTGATTCGAAAAACGGTTGCTAATGTATTGTATCTAGTAGTAGCAGTAGGTACCTAGGTACTTTAGAGTGTAGATTGTAAGTACATAATACGTAATACATAATGAATTTTGTTAATTTTGCTGGTGGTACTTTCAGACAAATATGCTTTAACTAAAACATAACAGTTTTTACTCTTTATAATAATTATCTTTATTATTACCAAAAGGCTATGAATTAACATTAACTGGCCATGTGTGCTGACAGGTTAGATGGGGCATACCTGAAACACTGTAGTGCACTCCACATGTGCTTTAAGTAAATATATATAGGTATGTAAATATGTAGATAGTTAATAAGTTTGTGTGTGTACCTACTAACATTAGTTGTAAGATAAAAATGTGTTACTAACCAAATTGATCCTTTGTTGGTCTTAAATAAATTTAATTTAATTTAATTAAGAAAAGTTACGTTAATTTTTCAAGTCTGGATTACATACCAATTACTTTCCCACTCACTAAGTTCATTCATTGTTACGTTACAATATTAGTTTTTGAATAAAATGCGCTATTTTACGAGGTTTCGTGCGAAAGCCAGACATTTCGTCTGGGGCACTTCGCAAACTGCACAATATATTGCTTGTGATTCACAGCTTTGCACGAGTTTGGCATTTCTAGGTATAAATCATACTAAAAGTTTGGCGTGTATTTTAAAAGTGAATATCTGCTTCATTTTTCCAGGCCATCCATAGGGCTTAAAAGGGTAATTTCATCATTAATTCATTTTTTCGAAATTGTATGTAGCAAGGGTCAATATTGTATTTCAACACACGCTTGATTCAAATGACTATCATATTTCAACTTTTTTATTTCATGCAAAACTAAAAACTAATGATGTAATGATTCATATTTAAAAAGATACCAACAATGTTAACAGAAAAATTAACATCGTTTAAGCAAATGAACTAAACCTATTTCATCACGCAACTTAGGACGTTGACTGCAATCAAATTATAATGGAGATATTAAAACAGTTAATCACATCAAATGAAGCAAAACTACTTAACAAAATACAAATGAAAAGTTTCATTTGATGTTACGCTGACTAACTAAAAACTTTATTGATTAGCTTGAAACTGATGGAATCCAATGTGGTGTGATCCGTGTGATCTATTATCACGCTTATTGAAAAAGTTCGGCGCTGGAATCTGTAACTTTTATTTCTAGTTTTTATTAATATATGTTAATGTGTTACAATAAGACATAAGTTAATTAGTATCTACGTTGATTTCAGCGTCGAGCATTAACGAAACCTGCACGTTCAACGAGCAATGCGAGGAGGCGGTGATCATGACGGAGTGCCGCAACGACCGGTGTGCGTGCAAGTACGAGATGGTGGCCGAGGTTACCGTCGACGGCGGCGTGGTGTGTCAACGTAAGTTAGCTTTGTGATCATCATATCAGCCAAATAACACCCAGTACTCAAAAGACATTTGTGAAGATCTCCGTGCCTGGTCATGCGTGGTCTTTAAAAGGATCTCTGAGAATTTTTACTCTTTATTCACATTAGAGTGATGCAACGACCGGTGTGCGTGCAAGTACGAGATGGTGGCCGAGGGGTCCGTCGACGGCGGCGTGGTGTGTCAACGTAAGTTAGCTTTGTGATCATTATATCAGCCAAATAACACCCAGTACTCAAAAGACGTCTGTGAAAATCTCCATGCCTGGTCATGCGCGATCTTCAAACAAAGCATCTGAGATTTTTTACTTTTTTTTCACTCCGATATGATTGATGCAAATACCCGGTTTGCGTGCAAGTACGAAATGGTGGTCGAGGTTACCGTCGACGGTGATGGCGTGGTGTGTCAACGTTAGTTTAGTTAATATTTTAATAAGCTAATTCTATCTAGTCAACTTCGCGGGTTCTTCTGCAACGTTTTTAGTATGCGCATTTTAAAGTGAGTGATGTGAGGGCATGAAAAGCATACTCATTTTTGTCCATGTCATCGAGAACGAGTCAACCATTCATATCTTGATCTTAATATCTTGCGTAAATGATTCGCGGAAGGTTTGTCAAGACAAGAAAAATTTCCACTTAACACAGCACTAAGACACATTTTGGCGATTTTTGATCTGGAACAATTCCCATACCCGTATTTACAATTTTATTAGAAGTCTTGATGATCTTGTCAGTGGAGTAACTGACAGTCGTCTCTTTAATTTTCTCATACAACGCGTTCTTCTTAAGTTGGTTGACATACAGATGAGACATGTAATTTCAAGCTTTCTGCTACTTCTCGTCTTTTTCACTCCTGCCTTCAATGTTTAAAAGAGCTGTAATGCCATATTGTTGTTTTCCATCTTCCTCTTCCTTTTATTTATTGTATTTATTCTTACCAATTTAAAATTTATTCTTTATGAATCCCTATCTATCAAGATTATATTTTGCGTTCCAGCGGAAAAACAAGTGGAACCTTCGACGAAGACAATCGACCCAGCGATGATTGGGGTGCTGGTCGGCATGGCGCTCATGTTCGTCATCATCTGCGTCGTGCTCCGGCTCTTTAGCAGGTATATACTTATCTTCTTCTTTTTCTTCTTCTTCCAGTGCCATCTCCGAGGTCGGCTATCATGAGGGCTATACGAACTTTAGACGCAGCCGCGCGGAATAATGAACGTGTGCTTTGTTTGAACCATGTTCGGAGATCTTTGAGCCATGAGTTACGTCGTCGTCCGGATGTTCTTTTACCTTGAATCTTTCCTTGGATAATGAGTTGAAGGAGTTCATATTTCTCGTTTCGCATGATATGACCAAAGTACTGTATATACTTATATCCAAATTATATTTAATTGGTATTATAATTTATTTAACACGTACAGTAGAACCTCGATTATCCGAACGAAATTGAAACGAAACTAGTTCTTATAATCAAAATGTGGGCTTTTTGGGACAGGACCAAACAAAAACAATACTTACCTTTTTACAAAAACCAGTACAGTATCTGGAGGTGCAGGCATCCATAGTCTACGCTACGGTAACTGCTTACCATCAGGCGGGCCGTATGATTGTTTGTCACCGACGTGGTATATAACGTACCTACACCGTAAAATTTACAAATAAATTTACGTTAAAATGTAAAACACCCGAAATAAGTTCGGATGTGGGATAGAAAATTGAGGGTTCGGATAAACTAAGCCAGCTTTCAGATAATTGGGAGTTCGAATAATCGAGGTTCTACTGTACCAAAATATTATGAACATTAACATCATGTAACAAAAATCTGCATTGTTGACGGAGCCTGGGGTCCGCTTGGCAACTAATCCCAAGAATTGGCGTAGGCATTAGGTTTCTTAGTAAGCTTAACTGATTAAAAAGAAAAAAACCGGCCAAGTGCGAGTCGGACTCGCCCACCGAGGGTTCCGTACTTTTTAGTATTTGTTGTTATAGCGGCAACAGAAATACATCATTTGTGAAAGTTTCAACTGTCTGCAGCCTGCTGACAGACAGACGGACAGCGAACTCTTAGTAATAGGTTTCCGTTTTTACCCTATGGGTACGTGGAACCCTAAAAATAAACTTTTTACATTATTAAGCCCAAAACTTAATGCCCTTCTTTGCTGCTATGCATAATGCGAGAATAACATGAATAACTGCTATTTCAGAGCCCGATGGAGAGAAACTCGTACAATTTTCAACACGCCCAATCCTCGACTGATGAATGTTTCTCTGCTGAGAGACTCCAAGCTGTTGCATTCTCAGGTAAAGCATTTTTAGAATATAATAATTATCATCATCATATCAGCCAGAGGACGTCCACTGCCTGGACATAGGCCTCCCCTAAAGAGTGCCACAATGACCGGTCTTGGTTGATGATGATGATACCTATACGTAAAACAAACACTGTACACAGTTATTCAATAAATATTATCTTATCTTATCTTATCTTAACACAGGAGAGCAATAAATATAAAATATATTTAAGAAACAGGAAGGAGAAAGTGACACGAAATGGCCTCATCTCAGCATGATCCTGGTGACTTACATCGCTGATCTTCCGATTAGATTATTCTTCAAACCATCTTCAACCAATTAATTGCTTTTTGCGTTTTGTATATTAATAAATTCATAGGACTGTTTTTTTATTGTTTATTCTTTATAATATCACGAAATTTTACCTAGTAGTTTATCAGCCTAACATCGTCGTCGTTAACTTTGCAGCACATCATGCGTCAAGCCTTTCAATTCTGTATCAGCATAATTTTGATCTTCATAAAATTTAATTGTAGATTTTTGTGTGGGTTCTCACATTTTTATTAATATAGTTCGGTAGGTATTATTTTCAACTTTAGAAAAGACGAGACAAAGATACTTAGAGGAACGATCAAGGAATTTGATATCTGTACCATTTCATGTCTTGCCCCAGTGACAATGACATTAGATCGCTAGCGGCTTTCATATTGACGTCCCTGTAACAAGGTACGACATGACACAAATCAAATTCCTTAACTGTACAGACTAAAATACCCAGCAACAGCAAAATGTCGGTACCCGCAGTAACAAGAGCAACACGCCCGCAAAACATCGATAACAAGTCGCCAACTGCAAGTGGCAGTTTAACTTTAGGCCGGCACTTTGTAATGTTGGCTAGGCTTTTAAAGTTTCTTTAGCATTCTGTAAGTATACAGATTTTTACTTTAATTGTAATAACAGAAAATATATTACAGATTCATTTTATAGCTGGACTTGTAATATATTAGATGAAACTGGCTGAAATAAATTATAAGCGACGTCTTTTGTTTTTATGACACCCAAAATTATTTTAAAAGAGTAGGGTTGACGGTTAGGGTAGGAGTAGGAACTGTTAGTGTATGTTTAAAAAAATTTAACAAATTCATAGATAAATACGTACATTTTATCTTTACACTTATTCTTTGCTAATGGGTCACCCACAGTTTTGAGTTTCAAATTTGGCTTTTTGACTCTCAGATCAAGTCAGGATAGGTTTTAACCAACACAGGAACTGCAAATACAACTTTTACAAGCTTTTTTTTTAACTTGCAATATGTAGTTCGGCTCAAATCTTGCAAGGTAAATTAAATCCACTTCCCATTATTCGATTGAACCTGTAGCTTCACATACTTACATTACATATGTAAGTTGGGTGACAATTATGGTGCCATCAAGCTAATTTGCTGATGGGCATAGGAGGTGGCCATAGGAACTTTACTCTCGGTATTAAAACAAAGCAACCGAATTGTGTTTGATTTTGATAGAATCATCTTGATGTCTGTTGAAAGAAAAAGTACAGTAGCGATATAAGCCTGTATCAATAATGAATTTTCGACAAACAACTTATTATTTTTCTGCCTGCGTATGATATTTTTAGAACACATGTCTTAATTGTGTTTAAATGTTATTTCAGGACCGCCGCGGGTCCCGAGTGAGCATGCGACCGCCGTCAAGACAGGCCAGCCAGCAGGAACTGAGACCCCATTCACCTAGTCCAGGTACTTAGACTCATAGGTAATACAGTTTACATTTTTTACTATTACTCTAAGTTCACTGGGAGCTATATCCATATTGCAAAATATACTTTTTGAAATTGATAATGTTTAGGAGAACAGTACATGGTATAACGGACCAGGCATTGAAAGTAAGAACGACAAAAATAGTATTATCATTTCTTCGCTAAATTTCAATTTTCATTTGTTATTAATTATATTTCATTCACACAAATCACTCATCATACGTACCTACGTATGAGTAATGCCATTCTTCCTGTCAGTGTCAGTGTCAGTTTACAATTCAGGATGACACATATTCTAAGATTAGTATTTGCAATGTGGATATAGTTCTATTTTAATTACTGCTAGAGATGTATTGGATACTCATAAAGTTTACTTACAATATTATGATTACGTATATCAATTTGAACTCTAATACTGCCAACTTATATAAAACGTTTTAAAACACATGCTTACTTGTTGATACTTAACTGATCCAATATGTCTATGATTTCCAAGATACTAAATAGATATTATATTTAAAAGTTTTTTTATTATTCTAGAAGCACACAGTATATGACAGTCAATAAGTAAATTAATATACAACTTTGCTAACAGTAATAAAATAAATGCAAAGTGATTGTTAATGGTAAGTTCGCTTATATTTGCAGAAATTTTGCAGAAAGTACCATAGATTATACCTATGCCTATGTGACACACAATATGGAATCATCCTATGACGTATCGTTTGCTCGAATCTTTTTTACCTTTGTTATACCTTTAATTTGATAATTTAATCACTCCTGATTTAATAATGTTTTTATTTTGTTTTTGCTCTCGACTTTAAGATGACAGCAAATTTTAAGAGATATTTGTTTTAAGATGATCCCTATTATCATAACTACCTACACTTACTTTTATCCTATCATGACAATGCTAACATTCATAATTTATTTCATCTACCAGCAGCACGCCATCACCAAAGCCATCAGCTTCACCGAAAACCCTCAGGTTATTTTGAGTATACATTTTGCTTTATTTTTACAACAGAACATATTCACTTTAGAGTTGGTCACCATTTTGAAGTATTTAAAAAGCAGATATCAAAAAAGAGGTTCTTTATCACGACATTTATTATATATTCAATCAAAATTACCAGAAAATAATGTTGATGATGATGACAATTGAAAAAAATCTTAAATTTAATACGACTGAACACTTAGTCGGGTTTCTAAGTATTTTAAATGAAAAGCAAATATTTTCTTATAGTTCTTATGGTTAAGAACCTCTTAAATGCTTTACAATCATTATTAAATTAAATTAAGTAGAAAACAATATTGAAAACTATAATGAGCTTTGAGTCGAGAAAGCAAAATTATAAAATGAATGCAAATCGAAATTGGACAAATATTGCTTAATATCAAATAATTAACAGTAAAATGCTATAAAGCCTAGCTTTGTGAATGCGCCGACTTAGCCATGGCTTTTCATAAGATCTACCTCATTATGTAAGACCAACTTCAGAAAGCTATTAGATACTTCGAGTAGGTAATACTTAAAAACTTCAACACCATGAATCTGTACACAATTTTGTATATGTAAGTGCATGTTAATTACTTACCTACATAAAATATCCTTCAATTATAAATCACAGGTAATATAGTTCGAGTAATAAAGAGTATTTTGATATCATTTTCACTTTGATGAGATGAGATTTATCCTGTTAGTTAGAAAATAATTTCGATTTCTACCTTGACCTAAACCTGTCTTCAGAAATTCGTATAAAACAAAATATACTCAATAGAACCATTAGATTGATTTGATACCTCAACCAAAATTACAGCATGATAGATAATTTTCGAACATGCGTTGAGTTTGGCTCAAAGCATGCCTTGGCTGACTGCAACTTAGCAAAAAATATCGTACTAGTATCCCATTGTTTTAATATTTTCTTGCAACCGAAAGAACAAAGTACAAATAAATTATTAATTGTAGCAGCTACACTTTCTGAAAATCTTCAATGGGTAATAGCAGGTACATAAATATATGAATAACAATGGGATACAGTATCCAGAAATATATTACTAATACAAAGACACTTGAGATACAAATGTTGCCTTACAGGGTCACGACGTGGATCACGAGCCAGCAGTGGGCATTCGGCGACCTCTCTCAGATCCGCCACTCTTCGGTCTCCAACCACTCCTGGACCCACATCCGTCACCGTGGAAATTAGACCTCCAGATGCGTAAATTTATTAACAACGTTAACCAACCTAAAGTACCTAATAAAGAGAAAATTAAAATTAATAATATAGATGAAACGGTATCTAAAATTAAAACGGAATGTAATCTAAACGTGTTTCTTAAAAGAAATACATTTAATGTATTTTTTAATACAGCAATTTCTGTAGCACATGCTAAATAATGTAATGTGAGAATTCAGTCCAAATGTTTACAATATTTGTGATAATATTTACCAATCGTTTAACATTAAAATTAGGCTTACACTCATCGTCAAAAATAAAGACTTTACTATTAGCAATAATAATCGTGCACTGTATCTATACGACAGCCACTTAAAAAAGTGCCTCTAAATCAAAATGCATAAAAGTTTGTTTCTCATGAAAATTAAAATTATAAAAATAAGATGAACTACAAAACACAAATATAGAAGTAATTTTCACTATAAACTAGATTATGAAGTATAACCACATAACAAATCAACAACTTAATTTTCACAATCCAGATAAGTCACCTTAGATCTATAGCACAATCCAACGATATTTTTAGTATTAAGTATACATAGTCTTAAAGTTTAGCTTTTTTAGCGTTAGAATGATCGCTTTTTGCCAAGGTTTGTAGTTTCATAGTTAAATTAGTTTATTATTAATACGTAAGCAGGATGTATCGATAATTTCAGATTTCTCTACTTTTGGATTCCTCGTAAGTGAATGCTAGATTTGTGATTCTATGCATTAGGGTGTTAGCTTACTAAACCTAAAGGTAGTAGGCGAATGTAGAAGTAAATATTTATTTACGGGGACCATCTCCTTGACAGGAATGATCTGAATTTCGAATTAGGGTGGAATTAGCTTAGAAATGGAAGCTTCGCTTTCTACATCTATTACTACTTAAGATTATACGTAGCTTTAACGTTGAAGATGGATGTCGCTTTTAAGTTGAGGTTTCATCGAGAGAGAGTGTTGTGATTCGAAGTTATTTTTTTCTCATTATTTCTCTTTTTATATCTTAACCTAAAACATGTGTAAATCGGGGAAGTTTACATATTCTAAAAGTTATATGTGCACTTTCAAGCTTTGACCAAATATAGGTAAACGCAAACGCACAAACGTCAATGGTTACCATTGTATACGTTTCATCTGATATAATTATCACTTAAATAAAAACAGTGTTTAAAATTAGAGCAATATCATATTCATCTTCATTAAAATGTGAAATCTACTTCAATTAAGGGGAAAAATTGTCGTAGAATTCCACGTACCTCTTCGTGTTTTGGTAATGCAAGTAAATTATGGACTAAGCTATAGTAACTGATAAAATGTGCTCACGTCATGAAAGTAATATTTCTAACACTGTTCTAGTTATATATACCTACTGAAATTATGCTGTAATTTAAATATATAAACTTTTATTAAAACCTATACTTCCGAATTTGATTTTCAATTGAACCCTCTCGTCATTTTCAAAGATTCCAGCTCCAGGGCTTTCAGGAATTCTTGTAATAACAAGTGATGCCTTTAAGGCTAAATGCAAAAAAATACTTTATAAAAAATACTGCTATAAACGTTTTGGGAAATAATTGTTAGTTCAAAACCATAAAATTGAAATCCCTTAGGTAAGGTAAATACCGGCAAAGATAGATATAACTCCGTAATAGATGGATACAGTCTAAGGAATAAACGTGCCTCGAAAATCAAGAAAATTTGATTCTCGCTCAGAGGGCGCTACTAGTTTTGGCTTACTGTCGTATAGATGACGTTGACGGTTTCGTTTGTTATTTAACAATTTTAACGCATATCAGTGAAAGAACATGGGTCAAAATCATAAAAATAATTAATGCAAATTAAAAAAATCATTTATTTATATTTAAATACATTTTATCGTATTTTTATAAATCTTCATTTTTAGTTTTAAAGTGTGTCGACAGATGGCAGTGAATTTACTGGGGTTACAAAATTTACTATGACAGTACCGCTCTAGTATAAGTTACTCTATGATACCGGTAAGCGCCACTTGCACCATCCCACTAACCCGGGGTTAGCTGGTTAAAACGTTAACCCAGTGTCAAATTGTACTGGTAACCATGGTGACTCCTGGGTTAACCGGTTAACCCTGGGTTAGTGGAAAGGTGCAAGTGGCGCTTAGCCGTATTACCCTTACTCCATATAGAAGTAAAGTACACTAGCAAATTAGAACTCCATATTTGATTTTTGACGTTAGCTTCAAATGATTCAAATGATTCAAATGGAAGAGAAGAACATGTTGTGCCGACCCCACATAACGTGGGATAAGGGCAGGAAGAAGAAGAAGAGAAGATGCAATGGAAGGCAAAAATCATTTTTTTTACAAATTTACTGTAACTGTTTATTATCTGGATTAAAAAGTTCGTTTGATAGGCATCATCTAATTTCCACCTTCAGCGACATCTCGTGGCGTTTCCCTCAAACTACGAAAGATGGCATAAGATAATAGCAAGAAACAAAACGTTACTGTTACCCTTGTTAGTTCTCTGAAAGATCACTAGGTGGTACTAAGAAAACACATATTTTAATGTATGTGTGTTGAAATATAATTTGCACCGATTGGTCATAAAATTTTATCTTTACGAATACAAAAGGATAAAAAAGTGTGAAGTGCTTTGCCGCATATGCCATCCATATTATAGTAGGAATAGTTAACATTCATCGGTGCAAATAAAATTTATTCTACTGTAATACAAGTGCATGACATTTAAAGCGGTTGTAATGTGTTTTAAAGTATCAGTAATATCCTATGGCCAACTGATGAAGTGGACCCATTCTTACTGCACTATCTCACATAATATATGTTATCAAATATGATTTTGATAACTGTAATGTACACTATCCTCCTAAGTCACGGTGTCCTTTTAAAAGGACAAAATTAAATCGAATTTTGAACTACAATGGAATAAAAGAAGGTTCCAAATTACAAACTGCAAAAATTATTCTAGGATTTAGGAGGAATTTGGATTTAGGACACACAAAGACAAAAAACCGCAGTATTATTATACTGAAATCTGGACTTTAAAAATTTCGTAAATATGTTTTGACGTATAAAAAAAGAGCTTTACCTAATGCTTTATTCATGTCCACTATATGACAACATTACCCCACATGCACAGCCCGTACGTTAGCATGGAATACACATAACCATGATAAATGCGATGTCTGAAAGAATATTACTTTAAACATAATTTTTCCAGTGCTATAAATCTTGCAGCACATATCAAAACTGATGTTTAAGATTTTATTATACGATCACTGTCAACCTAGTAGTAAATATATTAAAAAAAGTTTTATGACAAAACAGTCGACAACAGAAAAACTATAACAAAATGGAGCGATGCCTCTCGCTGGATGTTTCGCGATTAAATATGACATTCTAATGGCGACTGCAGCTGTATTACGGTTGCGGCATTACTGCAAACAGCGTTAACGAGGGCGTGGTCACTCAATTTCCTTGATAAAATAAGTGACTGATTGAACGTTGTAATCGCGGGAGTAATGCTACCGTTATATCCACTAGGGCCACGTAATTTTATAATTCATTGCTTTTGTTACTTGCAGTTGCCATTAGAATGTCACCTTAAGCCATTAGAACCGCAGTCAAATAGGTAGTTATATCACGTCAGATCGTTTCAACGAACATGAATATTGACAAATCAAATTTAATCAAAATCGATTCGTATAAAAGTCTGTAGGTATACCGCTCTTTAATTATTTTTAAATATTTATCGACTTGTTTTAGCACTCTAAGTTAGTTATACTGATTTAAATTAACACGATTTTCACTCATAATTTTAAAACTAAGACGGGACTTAATCTGCCTGCCTGTCTGCAGTCTGCCTGTGACCACGAACGTAACGTCACGTTCGAAATGTGAGGCCATAAATAAACGTAAGTTTGTACGCGATTAAGTCCCGTGTTTTAAAATTCTAAGTTAGTTGTTTTAACATACCTACTAGTTCAGAAACTAGTTACGCTATTCAGTAACATTAGGAGTAATGAAAACTTTCCGGGTCTTTTATTTAAAAAGATATTAATATATTTTGAGAGTTGAAGTCAATTTTACTTTCCTGCGTTTACTATTTTTCCTAAATATTTCTTAACCTGCTCTCAGTTTGCTCCTTGTAATTCAGAATGCAAATAAATAATTTATGATTTAATATCACTGCATATAAAACAGTACTCCTGTCTAAAACCTCATAAGTAAAGGTAAGCCAGCGCTCCAGTTGGCAGTTTATTCTAGCTTCTTGCATTGAGCTCGCGGCTTGTTGACACTGCGCTGTTTGTGGGCGCTGTTAGTGATGCGACACTTATAAAAAACGGGTATGAGGGTCATAAATTTAGCTTCAAATTTGTCATTCCTGTAGCCAAAAGTTCTTAACATATTTATGAAACGAATGCTTACAATTTAACTACAGCTATTAAATCACATTTATAATCGGGTCTATCGCGAATTTATTTTGTTACCTTTATTTGCCGACGTTTCGACACAGATTTAAATGGTCGTGGTCGCTGCTAACAAAATAAATTCGTGATAGACCCGATTATAAATGTAATTTAATATCCGTTCTAAGGCGATGGTTTTAAATGTTATATAGCTCAAAACTACTCATACAAGTGTAAGGACAGTGGTTACAACTAACTTAAAATGACACTCAAAAGTTTCACGTTAACTCAAAATAAAATAAAATGATATTTTTTGTGAAACCTGTTTTAGTAGAAAACATAGGATAGAAGGGAATTTTTCAAAGCTGGTCCAAAAAAGTACCTAACCTTCCATTAAATATGGAAGCTAATGGAATCTAACCTTTATGTTAGAAAGAGACTTCCGCTTGTAAATTGTAATTTATAACTTTATTAAATAGGCCAATGGTTATAGTCTGCATCATCTCAAATGATTTTTTCGTCTAAGACGGTAATCTGTTAAACAAAAGCCATTGTCTCTTTTGTGCGAGCTGTCGGCCTTTGTGTGCCATTGTGTGTTGGCACGTGCCACGGCGCGTGCGGCGCTCAAACACAGTGGCACACAATGGCCGACCGCTCACACAAAAGAGACAATGGCTTTTATTTAACAGATTACCGACTTAGACGAAAAAGTCATTTGAGAAGATGAAGACTATAACCATTGGCCTATTTAATAAAGTTATAAATTACAATTTACAAGCGGAAGTCTCTTTCTAACATAAAGGTTACTATAAAATGGAGTCGAAAATTTGTCATGTCGGCTTAAGTCCTTGACTGCTTGAATGTTTGATATATGAGTATCCACATGTATTGCTTTGAGAATACCTCAATAGTATTTATTTGCTTTTTCACTCCACTTGTATTTAGTGCATCAGTAGGCGCCCGGCATGTGAGTTGTAAATACACGTGTTCTGCCCGAAATTATTGTAAGTTAATTATTCGTTTGTTAGATGGTCAAATTTAGCTCGATACAAAATTAAACACCACTAAATTTGACACCACACTTTCCACGTACTTTATTATACGTACCTTCAACCGTAAAAATGCATGGAGATTTATCAATGAATTCACTCATAATTTTTCCATGTAATTTTGCAGCTCACTGTACCTGTACCTCAATCTTATTATTTTATATCTTCTTCTTCAAGTGCCTTCTCCATCCTAGAGGTTGGCGACCTTATTCCTCTAGTGGTCTATATGCTGTTCTATCCGTAGTCATGCGAATTAGTTTTTCTGTACTGTCCATGTCTAACCAGTCTCTTATGTTCCTTGTCCATGATATTCTCCTTCTGCCACGTCCTCGTTTCCCTTCAATCTTCCCTTCAATTATTAGTTTTAACAAGTCGTATTTTGAGTTTCTATATATATATATATATGTTCGAAATATGAAGCTTTCCTTCCTTTAATAGTTGTTATGACTTCCATCTTTTTCTTCATTAATAACATGACTTTCGTTACTAACTTTGTCGGTCCATTTTATCTTAAGCATTATTTTATAAACTTTTCTTAATTTGTATTTGGTGCATCACTAGCGCCGGCATGTAGGTTGTAGGGCCACGTGTTCAGCCCGAAATTATTTGCAGTTGGCTCCCAGGCTCGTGCCTTTTCTTGTCCGAGATTTTTGCATAGTTTTACGTCATGAGGAGGAATAATGAAATGAGTTGTAGTTTGTTCTGAATTACTCGTTAATATTGAATAAAGCTTTACTAGGATGTGTTTAATGTTGAAGTATGCTATGCTATAACATTTATGGCTGTGGTCTGAAAAAAGTCTTTACAGTACATATGGTGCTACTTTACGGCACTAGTGCGATAATCAGCACATTACGTAATTATGTCGAAAATGTACGATACATGTGCGAACGTAATGTAGAGGAGACCGAGGTAGGTTAACACAAAGATAAGTTGACACAGCGTCCATATCTCTAAAACTATAGACGAAGTAAATGCTTCATTTTCCATTCTAACCAACTTCATCAATCATCATAAATGGTTTAGGCCTCTTGAGGTTTTACAGCAGTTAGAGCTAAAATATTGCTAAAAATTAGTTTCTCGACATTATTTCAAGGCCATTTCTTTATCAGTTTGAAGCATTCTGGCAGTGCTTTATATCAATTATATTAGGACTTATCGACGTTTTTAAGTAACGTTTTTAATCAATATTTTGCAAACTAAAAGTGCAAAGAAGTGTAAACATTTTGACTAAGAAAATATTTCAAAAAAGTTCGGTCTGTGACAAAAACTAAGGCTTCGATAACCCACTGAAAACATGAATCAGTACAAACCTTTCACATTCATCGGCCATATCCATTACTCGCAATTACATAAAGGGAAAGGCCCGTATTACTTACCCGTATTATCCTGTAGATAATGTGATTCCATAAAAATATGGGTTACAGCAACCCTTTCTCTTACCAAATTAAATTATCCTTCGCAAAACGGTTTGATAGCGACCGGAGTTCAGAGATGAAAGGAAATGTTTCGCACTGACGATGCCGTTGACTTTATATCTAATGTAATGCTTGGTTAAAGGGATAAGGATACAGTACTTAAACAATATCTTAGCCTTGCATGTTTTCGTTTTAGTACTTACTGGAGCCCAGAGTTGTAGTTTCATTACCGAAATTGTAACCATGTGGTGTAAGTGACCTTACAAATTAAGATTCATCTTCTTACCGAAAGCAGAAAAAAAACGAACTTAGGTCGTTTTGGTCTTGACATTGGTATTTTTTTGTGAACAACTAGGGGACTTACTAGTAAGTAACTAAGTAACAATAATTATAAAAAACGCCCATCGAAACTCAAATAATGTATACAAAATACAACGTTACTTTTCGTTGCGTATTTTAACCCGATACATTCTACTTTCAATTGGCGTGCGAAGTGCACGTGGAGGGGGGGTTAGTACAGCGATCGCAGCGCATGCGGTGGTAAAAATAGGCAAGATAAAGATAAGATAATAACTATTAATATATATATATTGACTATTGATTTATATATATTGTATATTTATTATTATTTATGTATCCGTGTATTAGCTTCGCTAATACCACATAATTATGAAATCTTTTTGTTGAAGGTAAGAATGGGTATAGTAAGTTATCCTTAAAAGATATACACCATCGCGGACTTTTTGTGTACCATACATTGTGTTGTTATATCTCAAACGGATTAAGCAGCGTTTTCGATTAAAGCTCTTAGCCAGCGTGATTTTTATCATACATTAGCAAATATCGTCATATTTCAACCAATTTACACAAAACCTTCACAAATTATACGCCATGACCTTCCTCAAGAATCACTCTATTCATGAAACTTATAGTTAACAATGAAACTTATAATTATTTACCTACGTACTTTTAAAAGTTTTTCAGAATATTACTTTTTTTAGGTTTTTTTTAAATAGCACACTGTAAAGGGCTGACGCTCGTCCCACAAATCTAGTTCCGACAGCCCATCTCGCGCCGCCGCGGTTCAAATTTATGTTTAAAGGGATACCAATCAGAATGAAACACCTCGACGCCATATTGAATTCCTTATCAGGGATTTTTTGCCTAAATTGCCTTTTTTGATCGTTGCGGTGAAGTTTCGATCAGTTGAATTTAATATAAAGTTGTCTGTATTTAGTTATTTGTCACTATTCTGAGCCATAGGCTTAAATTGCTTATTAAAAGTTTATTTACCAAAGTATGACACACCTACAATTTTACAGAGTTTGTGCCACTAGTGAGCAAGTATGTCTATATTTTGAATGTAATATATTTTTATAATTTTTTGGCTAATGACAATAATACAACTTAAATGGTGAAGTTGTCTTAGCCAGCCCAAGATCGGTGAGGTTGATTATTTTTTAAATGTTTGTGATGAATGTTTAAGTGGTGTACTTCCTTTTTGGCGAAATTTATTTCGCCAAATTTCACTTGGCAACCAACTTTTCGCCAAAGTTTCATTTGGCAAACCAATCGTTGGCATAACCTTACTTCGCAACCATTTCATTTCCCAACCCCATACTTGCGAAATGAAAATGACGTACTAGGTTGGGTTAGGTTAGTTTGGATTATGTAAATTTGCGAAATGAAATTTCGCCCAACTAAAAATATGGGATAAATAGTTTGGGGACTGAAAGTTTGTCAAATAATTTTCGCCGAAACATCAGTAAACCGTTTAAGTGATAACATTTAAATTTTGCTATATTTTATCATTAATTTCAGTTAATCCTAGTTAAATCTAGTTATCTAATAAGGCCGGGTTAGAATAGTCTACAAAATGTATCAGAGTTAGGGCTTAGTTATGATCTATTATGGAGACAAGCCTGTCTCAGCGCTGTTTGTCAGGATTAAGATCCTAACTAACTATATTATAGTCGCCCTTGGTGCGCGTGCCGCGGCTGTTGCTGGAAGCCATCGGGAGCGCGGACTTCTGGTTGAAGGGTATAAGTTTTTTTTTGCGCGCCGAATCTTACACTTGAACAGGTTATGCAGCAAAAAACTGATGTAGCCAAAATGATTTTCAGTTTCTAAGTCTAAGATTAATCATTGAGATATGTATGTCTGTTAGGTACGTATCTAGTTATGGGCATTTATTGTTAAATAAATTATTTTTTGAATACAATTACAATATCAATATTTTTTTATCTTAAATAGCTTAAAGAGGTTTCGACCACAAATGCCTTCCCTCTTTCCCTCCATTTGGAAGTAATGCACACCCCGACTTTCTCAGAAATACTCGCTAATGTCCAGGTCGTCCCGCCATCTCCTCTTCTTCTGCCCTAAGGACATACCACGAAAAACCAAAATCGAAATTTTGATGCTCTTGCACTTTTGAGAGATAAAGCGGCATATAAAGAAATTTAGATTTTTAGTATCAGTCCGTGAATAGTTTGGTCCATTTAGAATACCTACACATTAACTTCTCGGGGTTATGTATAGGTAGATTAGAACCGGTGCTAACAAGTAGTTAACAAGACTTACATTTAAACCAAATACGAGTATTGTGGCTCTTTAAGATACCTAAGGATCATTCTCTGAGAATATGTCTGCGGTTACGTTTGTATGAAAATGGGTCGCGGCAAATAGACCGCAGACATATTTTATGAGAATGACCGCTAACAATTTACACTAAAGATTTCTATTGCGGTTGGCTGTTTTGTTTTTAAGTTTGCCGATCCGTAGTTTAGAGAATATTAGATAAGATTAGATTAGACATTTATTCTCATAATATGAAATTACATTATAAATTATGCTAGACTAATCGACATGAATTTTTACATAACATAACATTATTTTATAAATTAATAGATACAAATCAAAAAAAGTCTTACATATTTTATATTAAATTAAAAATTAAATTTTATGCATTCATGTCAAAAACAAAATACGGGATTATTAACTAAGTATGAGTATCTCCTATTGATCGTCATGTTCTAAATTATAACTAGTTATATACACATTTCGTTAAGAATCAATAAATGAGAACATGTCAAGTTTACAGTTCAATTTACTCATTTACTGAATAAAGTGCATTATCCAATAAAAGGACCCTCAGTTGACGTTCAAATATGTCATCAGATGTTTCAGTACGTAATGTAGCGGGTAGACGCTCGTAGTATGTCGGGCCGATTACTCGGGGGTTTTTGCATGAAAGTGCCATGCGTCGCAGCACTGTTCTGAGTCTAATAAATACAGTAAGTGTGGTAAATACATTATGGACCTAGGTACTTAAGCAACTTTCGGGAGAATATACTCGTATTTTACCTCTATTCATCAAAGGTCATCCGACAAAAAAGTGTGTGAAAAGGCTCCAATAATAATAATAAAATCATTGAATCCATAATTAAAACATACATAACAATTGCAATAAAAATTAAAAATAAATAAGAACACACATAACACATTTCTCATAATAGACATCCAAAACACATTACTAGAACTATTCTCCCATAATATTACCAGCTACGACATACGGTAATAACAACATTAGCATTCATATTGGTCATCATACATGCATCGTAATGAATATTACATGCTGACCTGTCCCGGTGTGAAACAATTTATTATATACGTTGTATTTACGGCGGTGTGACACGGGCTTATATTAAATTACACTTAATTAATATAATGACCAATTTATTTCAACTTAGTGAATAGAGATTATGTTTAGCAACAAGTAGTGGTTCTAAGTAGGTACATAGTAGTTATTAATAGCGATTGTTCATTTGTTTTTTTTTATTATAGTGCTGTAAGACTGAAAGGAAGTAGCATAATATCAAAAGATAATGCGTATATCTCGTTTGCATTATGAAAAGCTGCATTCTTTTTTCAATGGTTCAATGTGTAATTTCAATTAACATGGTCATTTACATAAAATTATATCTGTTTTTGCACGTTGCTGATATTTCAGTACATTTGCGCGTGCTATTTTATCTGATAAGATGGTAAATCAGAAGATCGACAAGAAACTTGAAATCAACAAGTTCCTACAACAACAAATAACGTTCCAACAAAATAACTTTTCTTTCCTTATCAATTCAATATTGCCCAAAAATACCAAAACAAAATTTATCTAACATACATCCATCGATAGACAGAAGTACATCAACAAAAAGCCGAACGAAAATTTCGAGTGAAAAAGTCGCCGTGGGCACTATCGTATGTGATTTCGAACCGAAGTGGCCTCTGGGCATACAGAAATAGAGCCCGTGCGGTACAATGCTTCCAATGTGGGTAGGAATATCGTATTTATCGCTATTGATAAAGAAACCCCATTTTTAAACTGCGCCCTTCCGAAGCATCTACGCTCACATCTAAGGTAAAACAAAAGTTGTTATAGTTGGAGTTTTTAAGGTATCCGAACGATAATTATGTACTCGTACATATTAAATCACATTTACAATCGGGTCTATCGCGAATTTATTTTGTTACCTTTATTTACCGACGTTTCGACACAGGTTTCACTGTTCAGGCGGCTACCTACGACCACGTCGACTACGACGACTGCGTGGTTACCCGCGACCACGACCAGTGAAACCTGTGTTGAAACGTCGGTAAATAAAAGTAACAAAATAAATTCGAGATAGATCCGATTGTAAATGAGATATGTGTTCAAAACGCGAAAGTTTTAAATGATAATTATGTACAGTTAAAAATATTTGTGTTTAATTGTGTTGTCATTTTAATGGAGAAATGCAGGCTGTCAATGCCAATACAAAGCATCCCTGGGAGCTCTGGGAAAGTTGGGAAAAAATTTCACAGGATACCAAGGAAACTTTCATTTTGGACATGTTAAAGTTCGATTTCCATGCAAAACTTGAAGTTTTAGATTTTTTCCATTTGGAAATTTCGCTATTTTAGAAACTTTCCGGCGGCACATGTGTAAACCTCTCCAGTTGGATTGGTCCTGTAAGTATGTTTAGATGCATTTTACTTTCAATATTTTCTGTTTTGTAAAATAAAACAGAAAAGCGATCAGCAGTGATGCGTCGATTCCAAATTAACTAAATTAATGTGTTTAGATAAATTTGCTTTAACGTGCCTTTTCATGAATATGAAAGTTCAGCAAATATTTCATAGAAAATAGTATCTTTATTCACCGCGCTTGGATGATTTCTATTCTAAATTGAATTTATGTAGCTGGAACGTATTTACATCGGAACAATATTTCGTGTTCATTTTTCGCCTCATTGATTTTAGTGAAAGATGTTTAGTAAAATATTTTATGCAAGAAAAAAAAAGGAATATTTAAGTTTTCAGTTTGTACGGTTAGTTTTTTAAAGTTTATACTAAGACGGCGGTAAACAAGAGCTCGAGGTCTAATGGTAAACCTAACACTTTAAACTCTCGCGCTTTGTACACGTAATCAATGTCATTAACGGGTCTAACGCGATTAAATTTCATTATTATACTTTTTTTCCGAAGTTTCAGCTAGGTTGCACTAGCTGTGGTCACGGAAGGCTGACGTCCCAGCAAAGAAACCAGGGGATCTATCTTCGGACCAGTGTGCGGATATTGTTAGTGTTGCGTTTCGTGCCGTGGACAATAAACATTAAACAGAAACGGGTAGATAAATTTATTTGTCTTCACTGAAATTTATATAAACTAATGTCGGATAGTTTAGTGTTGTTTACCAATATCTCAATTGACATTTTGCTGGGACGTCAGTCTTCCGTGACCATAGCTAGTGCAACCTAGGCTGAAACCTCGGAAAAAAGGTACAATAATGAAATTTTATCGCGTTAGACCCGGTAATGATATTAATTACAAGTTAACCTTTCTGACAGTGTTTATATTCTTAAATTTAATTACTTAAGTGTCATGTATAAAATTAACCGATTCGTTAGCTGTTACATATTTATATTACCTATATTAAAGCAGTAGATTTTGTTTTCTTTTAGTTTATGCGCAAACTATTATGGGACAAAGTAAAATTGTCACAAAATAATACACTACTTATAAACGGCACCCAGAAAAACAAATATATCAAATACTTTTTACATTCGCGCAAGAATTAATGCACGATATCCATATGAAGCGAACTCCATTGCGTATTCAACGTTGTTTAATATTCCCATTTTAATTTAAACCTGGAGGCCAATTTTGATTTACAAAATTGTTACGGTTATGCTCTCATTTTGATACTACCTTAACCGTGAGCACCAATCACCGTTAGCAGCTTTCGCTAATGAGGGCTACCGCGTTTAATTTCGCCGCTAGGGGCGCTAGTGTAGATAGAGGTCTTTCAAAATGTCAAATGCATAGTTTGGGGGGTTTCCAGCTTTTTTATCGGGAATTTTCACTTCTTATTCATAATTGTGGTAAATCTTTGTCCATCTTTGAATTATCATGGTAAACAAAATATATACTTAGCTCAATAAATGTTAGTGGAGTGGTTTAAAAAAAGTGCCAATTAAAATATATGCAAAATTAAACATGTTGAAAAAATGACACATTTAGACGTTAAAATACCTTTGTGTATATTCAAACGTATTGATTTTATAAAAATAAGCATAGAAGAATTTTGAGATCTGTTTTTCTGGATCTACATCTACAGTGGCACCAACTGGTGAGCACAAAAATGGTAGCCATCGGTGCTGACAAAATGCAATCAGGAGACGTTTCACAAGGCATTGGTGCGCAGTGAGCATTACATGCTATAATACGACTCGAGGTCGTATTATAAAATCAACTGACACCTTTGTATCAAAATGTTAATATAGGAATTGGCTTCTGAATATTGTGAAGAGTGGCATCATTATATAGGGTCAAATTGAGGGAAAAAGGGTGGCCTTTGCCTTTTTACGTTCAAATACTAGTAAGGGCATTTAATTTGTGTGTTTATCACAGATATTTGTTTCTAAGCTATAGATATTTTCTATGTATTTAAGTGTTTGTCTATAAACACGTCTTTATTTTATATATCGTTTAGTACTCACAACATAAGCTTACTGAGGGACTAAGTCAATTTGTGTAAAGATTGTCGCATGTTTACCTATTTATTTTATATCAAATTATTAAAACAGAATCAGCTAATTCTGGTTCAGATTCTACTATTTTTAAATAAATCTCAAAGCTATTTCCTGCAGTTCCGCTCCATTGAATGCAACTCATAAAGAGTTACAAATATTATCGGTGGAACACAACCCGCTTAAGGCGTAAATCCTGTGCCGCTAATAACTAATATTATTTACCCTTAAATTTATGTGTACAGAGGAATCTCAGGGAAAACAGCCTTTACAGTTTTAGTGCTCCGCACAAAACGTTTTTACGGGGTACTTATGGAATCACTTAAATGTGATTTTCTCAGAGACCTAAAGTAGATAGCTACAATTTGGAACAGTATAAGTCAAAATGGTAATTTTTTCAAGTTTTTACGAAACATTAGAAATTGATTTGGTAATACATAAGTATAATGTACATTAGATGTCATTAATCGATCTGCAAAATATTCCTATTTTGATGAATCTATATATATAAACGTGAAAGTCCTGACTAACTGACTGACTCACACTTAAATGAACGCCCAGCCCAAACCGTTGGACCTAGAGAGCTATTTTTTTTTAAATAGGTAGCTTTTATAACGTTAGTATCCACTAAGAAGGGGTTTTTCAAAATTCATCCCCTAAGGTGGTGAAAAAGGGGTTGAAAGTTTGTATAAAGGCATATTATTAGAATACAAGAAAAGTCATTTCAGCGTTTTTAAAAAATCATTCCTTAAAAGGGTTAAAAGGAGGTTGAAAGTTTGTATAGGGTCCAAATTATATTTTAAGCTAAATAGTTTCAAACTTCGTAAAAAGGTATTTCATTAAAAAAGACGAAAGCTAATTTCAGCGTTTTTGAAAATTGATCCCTTAAGGTGGTAAAAATGGGGTTGAAAGTTTGTATGGAGATCAAATATTTTTTGAGTGCGGGAATTGAATCTTTGTATAAAGGCATTTTATTAGAATACAAGAAAAGTAATTTAAGCGTTTTTAAATATTCATTCCCTAAAAGGGTTAAAAAGGGGTTGAAAGTGAATCTATTACAAATGCTTTGAAACTTCTTAGAAAGGCATTGTATGAGATTCCAAAAAAGTTATTTCAACGTTCTTAAAAATTCAACCCCTAAAGGGGTTATAAAGGGGATGTAAGTTTATATGTCGTACAAATTTTCTTTTAAGCTAGGAACTTGAAACTTGGTAAAAAGGGCATTATATTAAAATAGACGAAAACTGATTACTTACACCGTTTTTGAAAAGTTTGTATTAATAGTTTCGGGAGCGAATATTTTTTTAAATAGTGGACTTGTAAATCTTCTAAGAGGGTCGAGAGGGATCAATATCGGGAACAATTTTTTTCAGTTAGGGTCTTGAAACTTCGTAGTTTGTGAAAGACAAATTTCATGCGTCGTATAATTATTAACAAATGATTAACCGTCCCTACTGATATCTTTTGCTGCATAATGTTCTATATTATGCTCATGCAGAATATATAACCACCAACATACAAATCCACGCGTACGAAGTCGCGGGCAACAGCTAGTAAAAATATATATTTGGTCAGCCAAAATTGATACTTGGTCAGCAGCTTAAGGTTAGCAAGTACCCATGTAGCAAAGTGACGTCAGCGACGTCGTAATGACGTAATTATGGCGTCATAATAACGTCGCTGACGTCGTAATGACGTATCAATGCTGTTAGGGTATTTCTAAACCAGTTCGCAATTCATGTCATACTGAGTTTGCAATTAGTGGCAGTAAGCGATCCACCAATAATCAAATATTGTAAAGCAATCAGTGGATAAGCGAATTATTTAATTTTGGATTATAATTTAACTGATCCTGAAAAATTGGTTAAGTACCTGAAAAATCAGTTGATTAGCAAATGTCTAGCCAACCTTAACGGGCGGGACTATTGTTTGGAACTACTTGTTTCTGTAAAGGTCGCAGTTCTAACCTAACCCACTTTTCTAGTAGCAGTTGATTTCTGTGAAGGTCGCAGTTCTAACCTAACCCACTTTTCTTGTAGCAGCTGGTTTCTGTAAAGCTCGCAGTTCTAACCTAACCCACTTTTCTAGTAGCAGTTGGTTTCTGTAAAGGTCGCAGTCCTAACCTAATCTAACCCACTTTTCTAGTAGCAGTTGGTTTTTTAGTAGCAATATAATTTCTCTTTCCACATGTCTCGTTTTTAGTTTAGTAAAATTTTTGCTCATGCCAAAAAACATGGCTCCGATAAAACAGGATGGCTTTGAGATGCAGGAGTGACTTTGAAATTTCGATGTTTGAGCCATTATACATGAATTTATGGATATATGAATTTATTTATAATTTTAATAGGTACGTGAACATTTTGAGTAAAAACAGAACAGTGTAAATTTTGAGACTGTTTTAAAACCATCAAAATAACCTAATTTTTTCCTAAAGTGGAATAAGAGTATCACCGGGGCAAAACTTTCATATGATACTTGACTTATATCGACCGGGATATGGACCGTGAGTACCTTTTGTATTGTTTTCGAGCTCCCGATATTTCGACGTACTTATAAGTCTAGTGAAAAACTTACTTGTATGGAATCGACATACTGTTAGTCACACCCCGGGCAAAATTAACTATGGTAGTCTTACCTACATTTTTAAAAGGTATTATAAAGGTCTTATGTGTTAAAATGAGGTGGCTTTCCTCTCTGTTTTACGACTAGGGGTAATCTACGATGGGGTACCCAGGATTTATACATCCGGTGGTGGAATTCGATATCCTGGGTATGACGGGCCTAATGTGCCCCTTATCTCGTGCTGTGATTGTTTTCTACGGGATGTAGTGGTAGAAGAAATTAAACCGTATTTTAAATGTGTTTGGACGCAGAATCGCAATCACTATGGAAGATTTGCCTACCGCATTTTTAGTCTGGTAGTAAATTACATTTTCATTAGAAATTATCGCATTTTTATAAAGATTTATTCTGAAACATTGATGGTAAGGCAACCCCGGCTACGTTGAAACTTAAGTACCAATGAAATTTTATAGCTACAGTCCGGTATAGAATACAGATTCCAAAATTTTATTAAATAGATCCAAAATAAATAAACCCAAACTGTTTATTTTTATATATAGAAAATGAATGCAGATTTCATTTAGTAAATCACATTATCTAAATGTCGACCTACGCTATTTATGCACATCTTTAACGTTTACTGCATATTTCGAAATTAATGCAAAACGCTTTGCGGTATTAAATACAATTTATTTTTATTTATTTATTTTATTTATTTGGAGATCCAACAGCCGTGACATTAACATAAAAATTATAGTTGATACAGGAAGCCAATTATAGGAACTCACAGGTAGTGACATGATACAAACTAATAGGTACTATACTAAGGTTGCGCACTATCGCAGCCACATATGTAAACAGAGCGTATACAAATGATAACTAATAAGGGAGTGATGAGTGAATGATAATTAGTACAATTAAATACGCCTCAATAGCATATTATGCTCGCTGCGTTACTGGCTACTAGCGATTATCACTAAGCAATCCACAACACTCACGAAACAAAAACACAAGCTAACTACTACTACACTACTACTACTACTACTACTACTACTACTACTACTACTACTACTACTACTACTACTACTACTACTACTACTACTACTACTACTACTACTACTGCTACTACTACTACTACTACTACTACTACTACTACTACTACTACACTACTACTACTACTACTACTACTACTACTACTACTACTACTACTACTACTACTACTACTACTACTACTACTACTACTACTACTACTACTACTACTACTACTACTACTACTACTACTACTACTATTACACACTACTACTACTACTACTACTACTACTACACTAGACTTTAGATGTACTTTAGATGTCAACATTGTATAAATTAATATATAAATCAGTCAGTCGTTCTAATTCTTGGAATTAAGTGGGAAAATCCTGGAAATCCTTATTCAGGAAATTTTACTTTGTTCTCGTAAACTTCAGATATTAGTTAATAAATATTTATTTTCGTACTCTTGCCTTGTTATAAATATTTAAACGCCAGCTATACTTTTCGATATTCTTTTAATTAAACTCGAACAGTATAGTAGTTGTTAATGCATTGACTGCCTCCTAAAAAAGTGGAAACTTTGTACAAAAACACATTTAATTACGGTTCTCGGAGATCAAAGCCGAGTAGGACGGAGTAACTTTACACCAACTACAAAAGGAGAACAAATTACAGATAAAAAAGCGTTACCATGGTTTCCCAGTCTACCAAATTGAATACTAGACGTTTTCAAATAAATCTTATGCTGACTAGGTACGAAAATACTTACCTCTTAAAATAGCAACCCTATTTACTGTTACCTACATGAAACGCTGATTTAAACGATTTTTACACAATATGAATTATAAAACGCTACTAAGGTTGCGTTTCCACCAGAGATGTGCGTGGATGTGTAGCGCAGCGAGGGGTGTACGTGTTTGTTGTTAACAACCAAGAGAATAGGGTAATTGACAATGTTGAATTTTATAAATAAATCTAGTTAAATAGATAGAAAATTAGCAATTTATACCAATAAATTGAAAACTTTTAAAATATATGAGAGTAATAAAAAAATACAAAACCCCAGTTTAGAAAAAAAAAAACTTTTTTTTTAACTTTCAAATAGGAAAAAAATAACGGCACCATTCGATTCCTTACATTTTATTAAAAAAATATTGTACGGCAACAATATACATAAACGCAACATTTCACCGACAAAATCGCAATTTCCTTGTTTTCCTTACATTGAAACGGCTTCTAATCTAAGCAAAGTGACACAGCACGTGACGTCACGATGTGTTGCCATTTTGTTAGAGCGTTTGCTCAGTAAAGTGCGGGTGCCAGACTTTGACCATCATTTATTTTGTGACTTTTGTATTGCTTTAAGACAATGGGTCCCATACAGGCATATTGATCCTCAAAACAAACCTGGTCGACTGATACCATAAAAAAAATTTCAACTAAGTACAACTACCCAATTACTTCATTTGCTTATCCTCGCTCAACGCTGCTCTAATGGAAGATATTCTATACCTATGTCATACAAAAAATAATAGTTGTTCACTTATCAAACTGTAGGTAATAAAGATAAATATTTTCATATGTTTCTAAATGAATACTAGTTCGAATTTTTTGATTTCGATAGTAACACCGTGAAACTCACAGTCGAGACATTGCCTTTGTAACACGTTACATTAGGTTATTTACTTTGTAGAAAGTTTATTTCGTGTTTTCTTTTAGAATCATGCTCTTATGTGACACATTTGTGCTCTCGTGTTTCTTTAAACTTGGTCTGAACTATGTATCTCATTTATCTTCCTTGTGGATGGATAGGTAAAGTATACCTAACTTAGCCAGTTATTGGCCAGTTATAATATGGAGCTGGTTTTACATGAGTACCTATGTAACTTACACTAGTGTAACTTACACTAGTGTAAGTTACAGTAGTGTTAGTTACACAGGTCCTACCTTACGCTGTATTGACTGTGTTTAAAGTTAAATATTAATTTGGTGTTCTGCCTTTTCGCCGAAGTTTTATTGTCCGAAATTCAGTTGTCAATCAATTCTTTGCGGATAATTTACTTAGGCAACCAACATTCTACAAATTTTCATTGTGATAACGTTTTACTTGGTACATTTATTGTTCAGTAAATTATTTTTATTTGTGTACTATAACTTCAGAAGTCAAGATACCTAGGCGCAACGAAGAGTGAAGCGAGAAAGCTCTCAATTAGTTACTTGGGTGTAATGTATGAGTTGCTAGCGCATGTAAAAGGAATAATATTTTATTATTTTATGTTTTAAAGCCGGATTTTTTATAGTTCATATCAATGTCAAGTCAGCATTTAAAAAGTTTAGAATTGGAATTGACGGTTGGCCTATTCAGGCTCACACTGTATGTGATTTGGTACACAGTAACATATATTCAACTACATATTTAATTCAACCTACATCCTTTGACGTGTTAGGCATATCTAAAATCCATTCCGTTCTACAACTTTTATCCTAATATCTAATTCCATATTCTGTATCAAACACAAACAAACCCTCATATCGCCCTATCCCAACCGCAACTATTCAAAGCCACCAAAACTTCGTTTACAACTTTTTAAAATCTAATAAAACGAATATACATACCACAGACCCTTCCTCCATCCTTAAACTTTCCAGACAATGCGCTTTTGAGGCGCGTGAACTATTATGTAAAAGATATTAACTTATATGGAATTTGAAGGCGTATGTTACCCTTTAGACTGAAGACTGTAAACATGTAACGGTACCCTTACACTCTGTACGAAGCGATTACGTAGTTTCACGTAGTTGTTTGCTTCGCTTTAAGGTGTCAAGGGCCCTTAACAAATGGACTCGCGCTGTCGCTGCTTTCTGACTTAGTGTAGTCGCTGTAAGGATTGTGGATTAGGACCACTTCACATCTAGTCCAATTTTAAGAATTTTAATATGATTAACAATATAAAACGTTAAACTTTCGCGTTTTGCGATAATTAGTCATTAATGGGTCTAACGCGATTAAATTTCATTATTTTACCTTTTTTGCGACGTTTCAGCTAGGTTGCACTAGCCCAAGGGATCTATCTTCGGACAGTGTGCGGATATTGTTAGTGTTGCTTGTCGTGCCGTGGACAATAAACAGCAAACAGAAACGGGTTGATAAATTTATTTATCTTCCCCGAACATTTATATAATAATATTATGTATAAACTCATGCGTGCCACGCACTCAGACACAATGGCACGCGCTCAGATACAATGGCCATGTGCTCGCACAAAAGAAACAATGGCTTTTGTTGAACAGATTAGGGTCTTAGGCGTAAAAATCATTTGAGAAGATTCATATTATACTTAAATTAAATTCCTTGACCGTAGTATAGGTGCCGACTTGCTTTATGCCCGTCATAACTTCGATAACCTACGAGTACTTATATCGAGTACCAAACACACTAACCACAACCGGTATCGCAACCAGCTAGCTGCACTAGTTGTATAACCGCGTCATGAAACAGTGCGAGGACACTCCACTACACCCACCGGGTCTCTGTTAATGGCTCTATTGCTTTTTATAACGAAAAAGAGGAGAAGAGCTGTGATTTAGCTTTCGTTAAGATGCCCACAGTCATATAAATGTATCTACCCGTTTCTGTTTAATGTTTATTGTCCATGGCACGACAGGTAACACTAACAATCAGGCCAATTCGAACAATGAAATACGACATCTACTAGTTCTACAAACGATATGGATTAGATATTACGTCAAAAATGACGTTTTTGTTTGAAGAAACGTCATTTTTGACACTGACATAATATATCTAATCCATATCGTTAGTAGGTGTGGTATTTTACTGTTAGAATTGGCCTGTATATCCGCACACTGGTCCGAAGATAGATCCCTTGGTTTCAACATCTGAATCACTGGTCCCCAAGTTGACGATAATTTGTACCCGTCTTCCCTGTTCATTTAGTAGTACAATCGACCACTACAAGATGGGCTGTAATAATAGGTGTATAATGTTTTTAGTCCTAGATTTTTCTCTAAAACTATTTGCTCAATTTCGATGTTTTTTTTTTTTTTTTTTTATACTACGTCGGTGGCAAACAAGCATACGGCCCGCCTGATGTTAAGCAGTCTCCGTAGCCTATGTACGCCTGCAACTCCAGAGGAGTTACATGCGCGTTGCCGACCCTAACACTCCTCTCCCTCGAGCTCTGGCAACCTTACTCACCGGCAGGAACACAACACTATTAGTAGGGTCTAGTGTTATTTGGCTGCGGTTTTCTGTAAGGTGGAGGTACCTCCCCAGTTGGGCTCTGCTCTAGATCTGGAATGACATCCGCTGTCCTGTGCCCTACCACACAAAGCGAGATGTCATTCACAGTGCCCATACCTCTCTTTTGGACGTAGTTTAAGGACATACCCAGGTTGACTGCATCCTTCAACAGGACTAAAATATATTATACAAATAAATATCGTTGAAATTCATAATATTAACTTTTTAATCCTCTACATTTGGAGTTAATTTTGGATGTGTCACTTGTTTGTGTATTAATTACACAAAGGGTTGAAGTGCATAAAGATAAAATAACATCTTTGTTGATATAACGGGATATATGGTATACCGGAAATTGCTGCCTAAGGGGAAGAAATTTTGTACGTGACCGTATTTACATAGACGCAATTTAGTACTCCAGACGCTACTATAATTAATCACTTTTTAATTTAACCTAATCCAATCTAATAAATATTGAAATCGGTAAAAGAAAATATTCTGTATCATTAAATTAAAAAGGAACATTTCTCAATTTCAATTTACACCACCAACATAATCCCAACTCACATTTAACAGGATCCTCGCAACCATATTCCTTACCAATTACCTCACTAACGCTAGCATCTGTCTTCTCCGATAAATGTCACGTGTCAATTATGCCAATATAAATTTACACCTTAATACCTTACCGACAGTATGAAATTTAATCAAATTCGCATGGACCCGTCCGAAATTTGTAATTGGATTGTCTTTTAATGTTCTGTCTTTTGTTTATTTTATGAGTTTACTTGATGACTTTTCGCCCGTAAACGCTTTTGTTAAATATTTTCTGTCGTTCTTAATTAGTCCTACGAGTTTGTCGTTTCATTCAAAAATCGATGTACTTAAGTTTTTTTTAAATTCTGTTCTGGCTTTTAGCTATAGGTACAAATAAAGTAACTAAATAGATATTTTTTGTCGTTATTGAAATAAGATACCTATATGATGTTTAAGAAAGTTAACTAACATAAATAAAAATATTTGTGCCATTGAAATAGACGTGATTTTTCACGTGATCGAGCAAAACAAACGAAAAGAAAAATAATGTTCAAAAAAAAACATTGCTTGATTAAATGATACGTAAATTTTATTGTTTGCATAAAAAACACACACCACTTCTATAAAAATAAATTTCTTTACAAGCAAAAATCTAGCTGTCAAAGGCATAATACCTCATTATTCTACTGCTTTCATCTTTTCTGTAGAATTTACAACTATATTTAAATAATGACTTACAATCGTATGTTCAGCAAATAAGAAGGGAATTTTAAAAAGCTTGCGTTCGAAGAAATATCGTTTAACACCGCTGGCTAAAAAATACTGACGTGTCGCTTACCACGGCTCCGGGGCGCTTATGGTGCGGGTATAGTAAAAAAACTTATTTTTCTAGTATTAAAAATAAATCTAGTACTTATGTTACAATTAAGAAATACATGAAATAACTACATTTCAAAGTACAATTTGGATTTCTCTTGCTTTCCTTTTGCTATCAATTTCTAATAATTAAATGATAATTTGTCAATTATCAATTTTTAAAAATAAATAAATATTTGGGGATACACTTTTACCGACCTCTCGCCGAGATCTGTTGGACCAGGTACGATCCGGTCCGTGGGTCGCACCCCCTGTCCCTCAATCGCCGAACCAAATCCCTCACAAAGTCCCTGGCCTCCACAGCCCTAGGTCCCGCAGTTACCAATAAATCAGCAATAAATTCATTTTGTAGGTACAATGTATAATTAGGTAAGTACATAATAGCTACATTGAGGTGGGCTTCTTTTCTGTGACGAATAAAGCAATCTATTCGTTAGTGCGTTCGACATTTTCAGTTTTTTTTTTTCATTTTAGCATACCAAATACAGAATTCACTTTATAATAGATACTTAATGCTGATTTCTCTTCTATTGCGTTATATGCGTTGTGCAGTCGATGCTCTATCAAAATTATAACATCAACTTGGCCATTTGTCCGAAAATTCACCTAAAGCTGGGTACCAATGACATTCGACATAACGCTCTCATGAATATTAATACCCTTGAGGAAGGCGGACACTAGCTAAGAGGATATGTACATATACCGTGCATTAAGAGCAGTGAAGAGCACTATTATACATATAATGTAAAATAGATCTAGACAGCCAATTAACGTACCTAATAGGTCTTCAGTGTTTGTAATACTAAGATGTATCTGTTGTCAAGCAAGATTTGAATAACCTCTTCTTGTTTTACCAACCTAATGCCTTGTGAGATTAAGACTAATTAATAGACATGCGCGAAACAGTGCTCCAAAAAGTAATGCTATATCACATCACTTTTTCGAAAACGTAATAGTACACTGAGATATCACATCACTCATCACTCGAAACATGACCCGAACGTGAAACAGCGCTCCGGCGCGCGCGTGATGGTCAAATTACAGCATCCTCCTACATTACGCAGCGCATTACAGCACTCTAGTGACTAGTGCGTCTCGTACCTATCCGTAATCCGTATCGCCGATCGATTTATTTAATTTATTACGCGTTGCGTTTTGTCACCGCTATGTGAAAGATTTTTAGTTAATTCTTATAAATCATAAAATATGCATAATTTATTATTATTTGCATAAAATTGATATGACACTGATACAGAAATTGATTTTCCTTCATACTTTACCAAAATAAAATGGAACTCCAGGCTTAGGACTGGCAAACTTCTATAATTATTTTACTATTATTTACAATTTCATTTAAGTATATTTATAATTTAGTTCAAACAGTATATATACACAAATCTAATTTCTACACTCAGTCTCGGTACGGTACGCACTAATTCACAATTAAATTAAAGGAAGTTTGCCGCGAACCACGAAAGTCAACCAAAGTAACCAAACATTTCATAACAATATTAAAAAACGGTTTTGTTTTCGTCACATTCAAAATCTCAAACAAATTACTTGATTTAGCCGCATCCTTCTCGTACTATAAGAAAACATTATAAGCTCTACGCGGACGCACTAAAGTTTTAAATTTATTGCAGATGCAGAAAATCATATTCGTAAGAATGTTAGTGAAATTTGCGACAACTTAAACGCAATCGGCCGAGCGGCCCGACCTGAAGTCTTCCGAAGATAGCCGAATGAATCGCAGAGCGAGAGCGCGCGATCACTGAGTGCGAGTGCGAGCGAGATAACAAAGCATGGCTTGGCAAACAACCAACTGTGATGACACTATTGCAATTGGCAGTATACATTACGCGCATTGTGTATAGAGTTGAACTGACCATTCATATCGGCGCGTCAATCTATTGAATTTATCTGGAATTGAAACCATTACGCGCGCTTCGGCGCGAGGCGTTCGGCTCGCGTGATGAGTGATACATGAAGTAATGGTTGATTTTTCCGTGTGATACGTAATGGCATATTACGCGTTCGAGAGATATCTCATTTGTGATATTACGAGCATTACTTACACATGTCTACTAATTAATCATTAGTCATTCAATCAAGCATTAATCTCATCTGATTAATGCTCATGCTTCGACACCATTTAGAAGGGAATAGAAAAAAAAGAGTCAAATATGCTGAATTATGCTGAGTCGAGACCCTTTTTAACTTCACGCTGGTCAATTTAGCTAGGTACCTACTTAGTATGTAAACTTTTAAGTAGATTTTAAGATTGACTACGAATGTACATAATAGTAATTCGATGTCAATTGGTAGGTACCAATAATGTTTGTGGTGTTAAATAAAATTTATCTCGCTCTCTCTCTCAAAATAACCAAAACTGAACGGTAACGGTAAAGGTAACCCTCTAGATTGGGTAGGTAGGTCCCTTTGGGTTGGAAGGTCAGATGGCAGTCGCTTTCATAAACTACGCCAATTCTAGGGATTAGTTACCACCCCAGGCTCCCATGAGCCGTGGCAAAATGATGGGATATAGCGAGGAAGAAAAAGAACGTAAAGGTATTCACTTGCAAGCAAACTATTAATATGACAAAAAATCGTTGCAGAGTGGAGAGAGCCTTAGTGCACTAAACAACAACGAAACGAGGAGGAAAAAACAGCGAATAACGATTACGATAATAGTATTGTCAACTGAAAATCGTTATTCTCAAGTAAAATCTTATCGCTAGCTCTTATAAAAGCGCCCTATACCCAAAGCGTGCGGTTGAACTTTCCTCGTTACCGCTCGTCGGAAAATTCCGTCACACTGTTGATTTGAGACCGTGCTCTAATAAAATAGTGCATACTTGTTCACGGTTTGTCTGCTGTTCGTAATGGATAGACTAGAGTTAGGGATAGTCAACTAGCATCTCATTACTTGTTCTGTTCTAACAAGCAAAGTTAGCATGTTTTGTAGTTGTTTCTTTCTTCCTAGGCGGGGGATTCAAACTTGAATTAATTAGAAAAAAAAGAGTAGACATAACAAATTGATGGCATTCTAAAAACCATCCAAGTTGATTTTATATATTACTTTCAACATTATTTAAGCAGGAGCGTTTTTTGAGATTTCTGAATTGGTTTTTTAGTAAAAAATCTTGAGTATAACCTTTTTATTTATTTACATACCAGAGCAAAGTAAAACATAACATCACCCTGAATTTCTGTTACCTATAATAAATAATAATAAAATAAATAATAAAAATGTTATTTATTTAGGTATCAACCCATTACATTACCTATACTTGTTTGTAATCGTGTTTGAATATCTCCATTCCATTTTCCACAAATCACTTTATATAAATAAGACAGTACATTTAAAATCGCCAGAATATTATCATTTAACCCTTAATTAGGCTGGGGTATCAATATAAGAAATTTTTGTATTTCCGCTATTAGGATCTGAATTTACAAACTTCACTCAATGCACTAATTTAAATTCGTATAAAATATGTTTATAATCTTTCATATGAATTTAAATTAAATTAGTGTAGATTTTACTACCCAACTCTTGCCGATGCAAATAGATGCAAATGGAATGGAAAGCAGATGGATCAATATCAATAATCTTACAAAGCCTGGCTCGTCCACAGTTTTTTTTACTCATGTACGGAATATCATTCCGATGACTCAAGCATGTAATCCGGATGGGGGAAGATCGCGCAGTCTGGAGGGCGTACTCTGGAGTACCAAGTGGCCGAAGACCGTCTGGACGCCCTAGGTACCGCTGGAGAGACGAAGTACAGAAAGACCTCAGCGAACTCGGCGCCGTCGACTGGACAGAAACGGCTTTGGACAGAGTAGCATGGCGGTCTTTGGTGTCGGAGGCCAAGATCCACTTCGGGTCGTCGCGCCACAGCAGTAAGTAAGTAAGTACGGAATATCGTTTGATATTTACCAGTAGCTTTTCAGTGAATGAAAGCATAGTGACAAAAACTGCATAATTGGTACTTACATCTGCGAAGAAATTCAAAGGTTGTGTAGTCCCCAATCCACATTGGGCCAGCGTGGCGACTTAAGGACTATAGCCCAAACCCTCTAGCGCCTGAGAGAAAACCTGTGCCCAGCAGTGGGACGTATTATATATTTTATTATTAAGGTTTGCCAACAGGTGTAATACATATTTAAACTTATTGAAAAATTTGAAAACGTGACAATAAAAACAAACTGTTCGAGTATTCACCCAATAACAGGCAAACAACATGCATATGAAAGTAATTGCTTATATAAATCTTAAACTAACTAGTTTACAAATCAATTCTTGCTCAATATATGCTGAATTATATTAATATACAAAATCATTTGTTTCACAATCGAACATCGAAGTGATATTAGTTTAATAACAATCCGTCCGTTTTCCTGCAGCCCAGTTGTTAATTTCCCGAGGTGCACCGGCTCCACTAATTTGATTCCGTATCTCTGAGGCCGAGGAATTAACGTCCGATTCGTCCGAATAACCTGAGAGATGATTGTCTTGACGTACGTACGTATACGTATGTATTACGTATGCATTGGTTTAGATATTTCGATTAGCATCTATGCAGGGGGCCTTGCCAATATAACAGTCGTTAATAGAAAATGAAACAAAATATTCTTCTTCTTGGTTCCATTTTTAGGGTTCCGTGCCTCGAAAGGAAAAACGGAAACCTTATAGGATCACTTTGTTGTCCTTAGATCCGTCCGTCCGTCTGTCTGTCAAGACCCTTTTTCTCAGAAACGCGTAGAGGTATCAAGCTGGAATTTATATCAAATACTCAGGTCTATTGTACCTTGGAGCTATGAAAAAACCAAACTTCTAAGGTAACGCAATGAAAAGATACAATACAACCGTTTATGCCGCAAATTTCCGCATCGACACTCGCAAGGGAATCAAAACCTACAAGGTACTTCCCGTGAACTCAGAATCTTGAAATTTGGTACGCAGCAACGTCTTATAGCACAGATAAAGGCAAAATTGCGAAAGCCGTAAATTTTTAGTTACATCATAATAAACAATATTTTTAATAATTTTAAACTTACTACCCCTTTCCTCATGAACGCGTAGAGGTATTAAATTGAAATTCATATCACAAAATATGGCTCGATTGTCGTGATGGGTGAACTTTTACTTATATACCTGCAGGTTTGTACGGAACCCTTAGTGCGCAAGTCCGACTCGCACTTGGCCGGTTTTTTATTTTTATACAAGGGATGCCCAGTAGGCAGCGGTGTTAACAGCCCTGGCTGTCACGTCCCTCAGATCTAGTTCCGAGCAGTGATGCGGGCATGCGGGGCACGCCAGTAGATGTGCCACGGTTTGCGTTGCTGTGTCGCAGGTACACTGAGTCGAGGGGCTACGGAGCAGTCCCCATCTGGCCATGTTTTGCTTACATCGACCAGAAATATTGTGACTTTTGTAGCATTGGTCATTCCGATACAGTTTTGGTTTTCCTTTGGCGGTTATCTGAAATAAATAAAATTTGTCTTTATTTGTATCTGTTTTTCAATGTATGTATCAAGACGATTGTCGTCCTGGCTAGGACCCCAAGGTATAGCATTGGCCATGATATGCATTTTATAACGTACAGGGCCGTATGGTTAATTAATGAGGACAGGACTATATGTCATTCAGTAAATTCATGAAATTTTTTCAACTTGTAAAATTTTGAGTTCTATAGTTATTTCTAAAGAAGAATTAAACATTTAATAGTAAGGGTTTATGTTTAAATACTCAATATTTTTGACTGACTCTTTAAACTCTCTCTCTCTCTCTCTCTCTCTCTCTTTTATAGCAGGGAGCGCTTCGACAAAAACACACTTGTTTTTTTTTTTTCAATTTGTTTGAAAAATTTACACTCAAAAGACTCAGAGGCGTCATTACAATTTTAACAGGTTATGAATTTCATCTTGATTTATTAGAGTTATGACGTATCATGTCAAAACTGAATCAGATCAAATTTATAATCTGTTATTGAAATAACAAAAAGGCCTCAAGGCCCAACCGACAATAAATAATTCCCTTAAAACACAGCCACATGTTAAAAACAAAATTCATTCTATAGGTACATGAACAAGTTAATAATTAAGTTAGTGATAGAACAAAAACATTAGAACGCCGTGAACATTAAACAATCAATCATTTTGACAGTGACGGAAAATGGATTGACTTTTAAATACCTTGGATGATACAAATTCCTTGTTTCTAAGTTATTCGTCAAACTGACAAGTGTAACATGATTACCATATCATGTAATATGAAGTAGCTGCGAAAAATTCCTTAAATATATCTTTCATACATGTTGACGGGGCTGTCCGCTTTTTGTACGGGCGTAGAAGCTATTTTGTTACGTTATACTATATTTGTCTGAAAATCCGACGGTTTTTGGAAAAACATTCGGTCAAATAAATTTTATACAAAAGAAAAAAAACTAGGTTGTAACAGGTAACCGATATAATGACTATCAAGCAATATTTATTAAGTAACTATTTTCCACAATATTCCACAGTCCGAATATTCTGTGATAATGAGATGTTATGACTTTGGGACCAAATCAGGCCGCGCACTGCTGTCCCAGGCACAATCAGCAGCCAATTTGGAATTCACTATGAAACAAAGTCAGTCTCGGATCAAATAGTCCCACGGCGGACAAATTTGTACCACAGACAAAGTTGGGTTGCATATCCGTCCATGAATGGGTATGTTGAAGTTCAGGCACTAACACACACACACACACTGTAAGTTGGTGGCTGATTCTTTGTAAAGGTTTTGATCTTACTTTATATACCTAAAGAATATCACAAAATTTGTTTATATAATCCATGAAGCCGAAACGAGTGTCTGCGCTGCTGTGTATTCATTGGTAAATACGGACACAAAGCATTTTGTCCTATTGAAATATTTAATATCTACATGATGAATATAAGTAGGTAAGTTAATATTAATGATGGTTCTTACAGGAATGTTTGTTATTAAATAGATTTGATTACTGTTTGGACTTTATTTCAATTTTGTCTTATCCCTATGTACAATTAGCCCACTCTCCTCTGCTTTTTATTTCAGGAAAGTAAGGTGGTACAGATATTTTTACCTAGTAACTAAGATCTATAGAATTTTTAGAAATTGAAAACAATTTGTTTATAAAAGCTCGGTTTCAATTTGTACCTGTATCTACAGAGGGAACTTAGGCGAAGGCAACATTCTGAGGTATCCGGATAAATTTGTACACATCATGGTCTGTAGCCGCTCCGTCGCCGAGAAATCGAATTCAGCATCTCAGTCAAAGTGCAAATAGGTTTACCGCTCACAGCACCAAGCAAACAAGCAACCTGGCCGTTTGTTCTCTTTAGCAACGCGAGTTTGGGCGAATCAGGGCCTAGCCAAGGTGACAGTCGTTGAAAACACCAATCGAAACTTAAATATATTTATTCATACTAATATTAAATGCTAAAGTGTGTCTGTCTGTCTGTTACCTCTTCACGCTTAAACCGCTGAACGGATTTAGTTTAAATTTGGCATAGAGATAGTTTGAGTCCCGGGGCAACATAGGATAGTTTTTATGTCGGAAGTCATCCCTAAAGAGGGTGAAAGGGGGGGGGTGGAAATGAGAAAATTTATGAATTGCCTGTTAATTGGTGTAAGCAATGAAGCATATTATGCTCAAAATTATTGCCATTACATTTTAACCAGGCGCTATACTTACTCTAACTTCTGGAACTAATTCCACGCAGACGATTTCGAGGGCAAAAGCTAGTTATTAATAAATCAACGATTTTACACAGTCATACTCGATTAATTCAACTTCCCGACAAAGCAGAATTTAAAAAATATGAAATAGGCACGTGACTTTTCGTAGCATTTGTAATCCCGATAAGTAAATTTTCTTTTTGGTATGGGGGATTTCAGCGACGACTTCTGAGATTAATAAAAGTTTAAGTTAAGGTTCTAATTCACGTTTGGTATTATTGTCAACTATATCAAATTTCGTCGAAATCAGTTCCGCGGTTATTGATTTCCCATACAAACTTCCACCCCATTTTCAAACTCTCAAAGGCTGATTTTTGGGATAAAAACTATCCTATGTTATTTCCTGGGACTCAAACTATCTTTATACCAAATTTCAACTCAATCGGTTCAGCGGTTTAATCGGGAAGAGGAATTTAAAAACCAGACAAGTGCGAGTCGGACTCACCCACCGAGGGTTCCGTACTTTTTAGTACTTATTGTTGTAGGGGCAACATAAATACATCCTCTGTGAAAATTTAAATTTTCTAGATATCACTGTTCATGAGATACAGCCTGGTGACAGACAGACAGACAAACTGGTAGACAGACAAACAGACGGACAGACAGACAGACGGACAGAGAAGTCTTAGTAATAGTGTCCCGTTTTTACCCTTTGGGTACGGAACCCTAAAAAATAGTTTTTTTTTTATATTTTTACTTACAATCCTTAAGTCCTAACAACCAATCCTGCCAAAGGAAATCTTTGGTTCACGAAACGCCTGATTTCATCGGCTGCATTGGCCACTATAATAATAGGTTTACTGGTTCGATTTAGCCTTTGCCTCCCCTGATATACAACATACATTGTTGCGCGATTGGAATAACAAATGCACTACCGACCGAACACAATGCCAAACATACACACAAACATGTTTAAATTGCAATGAGATTGCATACAATCGATCTTAAGCTGCTTGGGGACGTATTTTCTTAGCGCAAATAATGCTATTGTGAGGTACTAAGTGTGCTAGTAACCATGAGTTTAGTTGTGAATTTTGTTTTTTTTTTAAAGCGCAAATAATTATTAATACCTGTGTTATCAAATAAGTATACAAATCGAGTAAATGATTGTGGCCCTCTTTCTGGTTTCCATTGCAAATGTTGTATCTTTTTGAAATTCGTCGAACCCACAAATCATATTTATCAATCACTACATATTTCAAAACTATGATTATACTACGCGTCTCGTTCTCGATGATAGCTGATAACATGTAGTACTGTTAAGTATGCTTAAACTTCACAACGTTTAGAGATTTAAATTTGAAAAATATTCCCGCGCCCGACGCTACGACGTCTCGCGCGCCAATGCCGGACGCCATATTGTTTTGTTGTGCAAACAGCTTCTGACGTTTGAGAATTTTCAATAAACTAAATTAATTGTTTATATCGTTAAAATCGTGCTAATATTGTGTTTCAACAATGCCAAAAAAGAGGTCACGTTCGCGATCTAAAGAACGAGACCGGGAAGATCGAAAAACTTGTAAAAAACTCAAGTTAATGCAAGAACAAATTGATAACCTCACAAAATGTATGACGGAGTTTATACAAAGTCAAAAAAAGGAAAACAATACTTCAGGTAAGGAAAATAATAGTGTTTTCTATCAAAAAGTTACTAAATATGAACGTTCTATGCGAACATCATATTTTGGGCAGCTCCACACGAGCGTGCTCAGTTCTATACGAACATGAGCTTGTCATTTTCCCATTTCAAATGCAAGCATAATTTCTTTATATTAAAAGATGGCAATTATTGCTATAATCGGACGAAGTTCAACAAGAACCTGTTCGTTTTGTACAAAAAGTACTTAATTTTAAAAGAATTGCGTCATTACAAGTGTAATATCGTAATACGTAATATATATGTATTATACATATATTTTCGTTTACAGATGTTTTGGAGGCTAATAAAGAAAATATACCAGAGATATCTAATAAAGACTCTGAGTTATCTACAAATAATAGTAACTTTCAACTGTCCCCTTCATCGGACGTGGATATTATTACACCCGAGGATAATATTCAAGAATCAATTGAGGCTCCACAAGACTGGAATCAGGAATTCCTAGAAATGATGGGGGAGGAATTACCTTCCTCTAATGCAATCACAAATATCGACGAGACTATCCAAAAACAGTGGACTCACTGGATCACAAAGGGTTTAACAGAGGAGACTCGAAAGGGTCTTCTCAAAAAATATTCTAGAGAAGGGCCTCTTCGCACTGAAGCACCCAAAATAAACATGGAGATAGTGAGCCACTTAACAGAAATTGCTAAAAAGAGAGATCAGCACTTTGCCGACACCCAAAACTGTGTGGGTACGGGCCTGATTTCACTCGGGACAGCTATATCAATGTTAATGGAAAATCCTGAAGAGGGAGTTGATCACATGCAACTTATGAAATATCTTTGGGACACTGGAAAAATTATGACAGACGTATTTCATCAACACTCAGTTGCGAGAAAGTCTTTCATTACACCAAATCTTGATAAGGATATTAAATCTACCCTAGAAGCGACAGATTCTGATGAATGGCTTTATGGTATCAAACTGAATGAGCAAGTAAAGGATGCCAAAAATATTAAGAAGGCTTCAGCTTCACTTAAGGCGCCAGAAAAACCACCAGCCAAGAAGCCATACCTACAACCCTATCACTCCTATCAGCCCTACCAGGTAAACTGGAGAGGCCCACCTGCGAGACCCAGACAGGTGGGCTATTATCCACGGAGGCAATTCACCAATGTGAGATACAAACCGAAGCCATTCCAGACGAAGTCTTCACAGTATCCAGGACGCTCCACATCACAAAAACAAAGCCGTCCAGCATCAAAGAAGTAAAGGTAAATTATAGTGCAGGTCGCCTCCAACATTTTGTGGAAATATGGAAAACTATTACAACTGATGACTTCATTATAAATTGTATCAGAGGTTATGGTATAATTTTTAAAAATAAACCTTTTCAAGTCAGAGAGCCAACTCTCAGCTGGCCTCCGGGTGAATTTAAAAAGATAGAACTAGAAATTGCCACACTTCTGTCTAAAGGGGCTATTGAAATATGTTCAGATTGCGAGGGACAATTTGTTTCATCCTACTTCCTAGTTGAAAAACCAGACGGATCTTATAGATTTATTATTAATTTGCAAAAATTAAATGAGTTCATAGAAACTTTTCATTTTAAAATGGAGGATCTTAGAGCAGCCAGAGACTTAATTTCTCCAAATATGTATATGGCAACATTAGACTTGAAAGATGCCTATTTTTTAGTCCCGATGTGTAAAAATAGCAGGAAATTCTTAAGGTTTAGATTTGACGGTATTTTATATCAGTTCACATGTCTCCCATTCGGGTTATCAACTAGTCCTTATATTTTTACCAAGATCATGAAACCCGTTATGAATAATATACGCTTAAATGGCTGGTTATCCTTAGTTTACTTAGATGATTTACTGTGCATTAGTGATACATATGAATCCTGTAAAAATAATGTAAAAAATATTATCACACTTCTAGAAAAACTAGGATTTATTATAAATTATAAGAAAAGCCATACAAATCCAAGTAAAAGATGCAAATACCTTGGTTTCTTTTTAGACTCAGAAAAATACTCTGTTGATTTACCAGATGATAAGAAAAAACAAATTATAAATTTCATAAACCATTTTAAAGTAGGAAATCAGTACAAAATCCGCCTTTTCGCGCAACTACTAGGAGTTTTAGTTGCAGCATCGCATGCAGTTCAATATAGTAAAATATATTGTAAGAGACTAGAGAGAGCTAAATGGCTAGCGTTAACTGTAAATAATGATGATTTTGATAGTTATATGAAAATGACTGATTATGTAAAAGAAGATCTTACTTGGTGGCACATAAATGTTTTGACTGGTTCTAACCCCATATGCACAAAGAAATACAAAATAATTATTTCCTCAGATGCATCTAGATCAGGTTGGGGCGCAGAATCCAATTCAATAACTACCCGTGGATTCTGGAACCAGGATGATAAAAAATTTCATATAAATTATCTTGAGCTCTTAGCCGCCTTTTTCGGATTAAAATGTTTTGCCTCTAAACTCAGTAACTGTGAAATTCTAATGCGTATAGATAATACTACAGCTATTTCTTACATCAATAAGGCCGGAGGTGTCAAATTTCCCCACTTGAGTGAATTAGCCCGTAAAATATGGCAGTGGTGTGAAAGCAGAAAAATATGGATAGTAGCTTCATACATTGCGTCAAAAGATAACGTCGACGCAGATACTGATTCGCGCGATACGAACTTAGACACCGAATGGGAGCTAGCGGGCAAATATTTTAAGCAAATTGTGAAAAAATTTGGTAACTGTAGTATTGATCTGTTCGCATCCAGAATTAACACCAAGTGCAAAACATTTTGCTCCCGTTACCCTGATCCAGAAGCATCAGTAGTAGATGCTTTCACGATTTCATGGGAAGAAGAACATTTCTACGCCTTTCCCCCTTTTGCTGTAATATTGCCAGTATTGAGAAAAATAATTAATGATAAAGCAACAGGAGTAGTAGTTGTACCAAATTGGCCCACACAAGCGTGGTATCCAATGTTTACATCACTTTTATGTGAATCTCCTATAATATTTGAACCTTCTACTGACCTACTACTTTCTCCTTGCAGGAGCAGAATACATCCTCTATCACACAAACTTTCTCTAGTGGTAGGGAAATTATCAGGGAGGCGTATCTGAAAAAAGGAGTTCCCGAGATGTCGGTTGATTTTATTATAGACTCAATAGCACAATCCACCCTTAAGCAATATGAAGGATGTCTCAAAAAATGGGTACATTTTGCTACAACTAATAAATATGATATATTTGATCCTACCTGTGCTAATGTTATAGAGTTTTTGACAATGAGATTCAATGAGAATGCAAGTTATGGTACATTAAATTCTTCAAGATCAGCAATCTCACTCATAGCAAAAAGAGACATATCCAATGATGCCATTATATCCAGATTTTTTAAGGGCATTTTCAGGAGACGTCCTTCTGCACCTAAATACTCAGAAACATGGAATATCGAGCAAGTTTTAGAATATATTGAAAACCAAGATAAGTTGGAGAATCTAAACTTAAAAATTATATCAGAGATTGCGACAACATTGTTAGTTCTGGTTACGGCCCATAGATTACAAACAATAGGCTTGATTAATATAGATGAGATAAATATGAGTTCATCAGGGCTTCAAATAAAAATTCCTGATAGGATAAAGACATCAAAACTTGGAAAAAATCAACCCCTACTCATGATTCCTTTCTTCAGAGAACGACCAAAAGTTTGTGTAGCCACCATAATCCTTCATTATTTAAAAATAACAGAAAAAATTAGAGCTGGAAATAAGAGACTATTTCTATCATCGGTGAAGCCTCACAATCCAGTCAGTCCTCAGACAATTGGTCATTGGATCAAATCTTTGCTCGGCAAGGCTGGCATTGATACTGAAAAATTTAGTGCATATAGCACTAAACATGCCTCTGTGTCTACTGCCTATAGGAGAGGTATAGACATTGATACAATTAGAAGAACTGCAGGTTGGACAGAGGGGTCAACTACTTTCGCACGTTTCTATAACAGACCTATTATAGAAACAAATAATAAGTTCGCTATCAGTATTCTAACTAAAGATAATTAAGGCTGTGTTAATTATATGCATGTCATATAAATATTGTAATTGTTATTTTTTGTTGATTATGAATAATTAATAAATACTGTGCCAAAGTTGTAAAATATTTGTATCATTTAATTTAAATGTTATACATACTTAAAGAGTACAAATATTTTAAACAAAGCTCTATCACAGACTCTAAAGATCTACATGTTATCAGCTATCATCGAGAACGAGACGCGTAGTATAATTGCTCGATCAAACGAGCCCGCCGAAGGCGGGCGAAGTTCGATCGAAATTATACGAAGCGTCTCGTTCGAAGATGATCACTTCCCACCCATAAGAAGGAAGTTACATTTCAAATGAATACCGTAAAAAGTGAAACCCATCCCTGTAATCATCTTGCACGAAACTGTGATATCGCATAGTTACTTACTCTAAAATATATGGCGTCCGGCATTGGCGCGCGAGACGTCGTAGCGTCGGGCGCGGGAATATTTTTCAAATTTAAATCTCTAAACGTTGTGAAGTTTAAGCATACTTAACAGTACTACATGTTATCAGCTATCATCTTCGAACGAGACGCTTCGTATAATTTCGATCGAACTTCGCCCGCCTTCGGCGGGCTCGTTTGATCGAGCAATTATAAAATGCTTTCTTATGTCTGGATATTCTACTCTGCAGGTCACATTTCACATCTGATTCTCCAGAAATTTTATGCGCAGGTATAGAATTTAAAAAAAAGTTTAAAGTTTCTGAAATTGGCATAAAAGACTTAAGCGCCAGTAGGGTCTATGGCACTTAAGACTATTGTGAGTTACCCGTGATAATGACTCAACGAAGTATTTTTACATTTTTTCAAGCTTATCGCGAGGGCTACAGCTCACTAGTTACAACATTGTAATAACTACAAATTCGTAGTGTGTACAATACTCACTACAATAACGATATAACAATTCCTTGTGCGTGCGTCCGTCACAGCGGAGTCGTTTGTCAAAGCTGCCGAAACGTCTTCGAGATCATTCGTCAGAGACGTGTTCTAAAGCACGACGCACAGATATCCTTATAACTGTACACAAAATTACACTACAAATGATTTTCATCAAATTATTATTCAATAATAGGTAATTGTGCATAATGTAGGACAATCGAGGATAGCTTTGAGGTTGAGCGAGGTACTGAAGTTATGCTAATTTTTGCCGAGACATGGACGCTCATTAAGGAGGCTGTGCATAAAATCCGCGTGGCACAGAGAGCCATGGAGTGTGCCACGCTCGGTATCAAGTTTCGAGATCGGGTAAGGAGTGTAAGATGTGGGTTGCGTCATTACCAAACTAAAATGGAGTTGGGAGGGACATGTTACTAGGCAGAGTGATGGCAGGTGGACTAACATGTTAACGGAATGGTGGCCATTATCGGATGAAAAAAGCCACTGGCGTCCGTTGGCTCGTTGGGTGGACGACATCCGGAAGATTGCGAGTCACTGCTGGATGAGATTAGCTCAAGACCGGGACAAGTGGCGAACTAGAAGAGAAGCTTATGCTCAGCAGTAGGCGATAAAGGGCTGATATGATGATGATGATTTTTAGATACTCGCGGCTTAAAATAATGTAGAAGACAAGGAGTGTAAACTTATCTTTTTTTTATATTTAAACTTTGGAGTAAGCCAATTATTTAGCACAAAAAAGGAAATAAGCGATTGGTGTTACTACAGTTTGGCCCAAAAAAGGTTGAATTTTTTTAAAGATTATTTTATGCCTAATTGCTTACACATCTTTACAAAAAATGTAAGTGCAAATTAAAACTACCATTATTTTAATAAAACAAAACGTTTTATCTTAAATGTTCTCCTTTAGCTTTGATACACAAATGAAAACGTGTGTTGAAATTATCATCAATAAGCCATTGTAAAAATCTTTATCGAGTCTTGGTCCACGCTGGAAGTATCATTTTTCAGCCATAAAAATATTAATCTGCATATTTTAAACTTGCCACTGTACGCCAGCTTTTCATGTATGGTCTATTGGCGTTCCTTATCCCGTATTGCCGGATGCGAGCTGAATACGAAGCGTATCGGCGACGCCTACACATTTCAGGCTGTCTATCAAAGTTACCATCAATTCCTTTCACTCAGAATAATCAAAAATTGTTAGGCGTCCCTTGAACGGAATACATTACGTCTAAAGAGGCCTTTGAGGTATTTCTTTGCTACCATTTATTATTGAATACATTTTTTCACGATGACAACGGTTAGATGAAAATAAAAGACATTCTTGGAGTGAGTGGATTCGTTAGTTGCACATAATTATACCCACAAAAGTGGATAAATAAATAAAGGTAAAATTTTTAGAATTAAAAATAAAAGATCTTCATGTCTTGACCGGTCTCACATTCTTTCATATATCCATTACTTTATACATATAGTTTGTTCGAGTTAAGAGTCCCCGGCAAGCTCGGTTCTTCATAAAAACGTAGTTACGCTTTCATTTATCTCATAAAACGACTAGCTAGATTGCTCTGAAACTGTGCTTACAATATGATAAGGTATATCTAGGTCTGCAACTAGTTTATATAGCTTCAGATAACAAAGTAAAAAAAAAAAAAACGAATTTAAGTTTTTCATACAAAACTTGTTTTTGCTCTATTTCGTTTGTATTATATATTAGAGCTTTTTATAAACTAATTACAGAACAGAACAGTATGGGAAGGACCTTGCCATCGGCTCGCCTCGGCCGAATTTCACCAGGTGAAATTCAGCCGAGCTTACTTCTGACTCTTAAAAATGCAGTAAAATCATCAATGTCCGCCGGCATAGCGATGCAGCTAACCAATTAAATCGTTCCTAATTTGACAGTATGCCTTCAACTGGTCACTGTGTGAACTTGACTTTCTAATCAGAAACGATTTGATTGATTACGAGCGTGACTAGGCCGGCTGACAATAATGAGTTTCACTGCATTCTTAACGCGAACGAACTATACAAGGTGGAAAAAAAATGGGCCCTGAAGGAAACATTTTACTTAAAAAAATCAAACATAACTGCATTCAAAGATTTTTTTTAAATTTCGCTTAGTCTCGCCCGGCATTCGAACCGACAAAATGAGATTTTCTTTGTTTAGACAAAGCAAATTCTCATATTTGTCTCCTCCGTTGTCTCTGCTCCTTACTTTGTCAAAGCAACTGCATTCCCGGGAAAGCTTTTTAGTGCTTCTAGTGACCCAGGGGGCGTATATAGCTTTACACCCTTTGTGAGTAAGATGGCGTGACCAGGAGTAGAATAATGCACACTACACACGGTCAGAATTAGAAGTATATATTTGAACGAAATATTTTTTATTCGGATATTTATTACCATTTAATTGCTTAAAATAATTAATAAATAACTGTTTCAAATTTTAGGTATCTACGTCAAATGGTCTCTAGGGAAAACGCATTTAACTGATTTGCAAGACCGAAGTGATCCCATAAGTGTTCCGTTTGTCAAAACAAAGTTTTGCACGGAACAATAAAGGTACAAAAATTTGCCCGCGAAAAGCTAGTGAGCGAAACGTGCGAAACGTCACGTGACGTCACGCGTTCGACAGATTAGTTCACATAAGTGTCATTAGTAGCAAACGTCAGTTGGATCGTCCAACGTGTGAAGTCATCACACTGTCGGATTCGCGCCAAAAATTATGAGCGTTTCAACAGCTCAAAATGTTTCAACATTTTCAAACGATTTTGACGATTTGGTGTTCAAACGATATAAATTATGATTACAAAAATTAAAAAAAAAAACATGCATGGGGCTAATTGTCGGCTGCCAGCGTATTCCGTTTCGATGTTCAATATCGATATAGAATTTACCCCTACTGCAACAAGAGAATGATACAAAGTGTGTCTGTGTGTATCGTGACGATTATTCAAGTCACGTGATCACGTATTACCTTGACTGGTGGATTAACCACGTCAGGCGTGACGTAACCATAGCGCACTTGAGAAGCTTAACTTAATCTTAATCCAGTATTCAGTTGTATTCTGGATGTGGATCTGGTGGAATCGGGAAGACAACTGCTAAGTACATGACTATATTGTACAAGTAAATATGTAACTTGTGATTATGTAATTGTATTTAATAAGTAAAATATCATTTAATTTGAGATATTATGCGATTAGGTTTCTTGATCTGGACTCTTTTGCTACATTTCATTTCGGAAAAAATTAATGACGCAAGTATATTCGGATATTGTAACATACATTTGACGTTTCTTATGTGTGCTGTGGTCAAAAATCGTAGGTTCAAACCAAGGGTCGGAAACCGGTATTTGCTCCATACAAAAATACCGGTATTATTACGTTATTTTTCTTTCTTTTGTTTATAATTTCATTTTTAATGGGACGTTTTAATAATGCAAAATTGTTTCCTAAATACATGATTCAGTCCTACGTAATGAGCATAAAAAAATTCAAAATATTGGGCTAATCGGGGTTTTTAAAAAATACCGGTTCCGAGCCCTGGTTCAAACCTCGGTTGTGTTGTTTATTGTTTGTCATTGTTGTTCATTTAAAAAAAATGCAAAAAATATTGAAAGTTCGATCAGGCTCTTTATCATACAAAGAGCATATAAGTAATGCATTATTTAGTGTCACTTTATCTTACACGCGTTTCGTAAACTAAATTAATCAAGAAAAGTCACTTCACTATGCTCTTTACGAGTATGTTGTCTGTGTCACGTTGTTTTTAATATTATAATTTAAAACGCATTTCCATTAGTATATTTCGTATTATAGTCTTGTTTTTTTGTATACAATTAATTAATAACTGCACAGGAGGCCGATTGAAGCTTATATTTTGACGTCAAAATGATTTTATTGTCTTATCATTCGCACTGAAAGAATGTTTGCATAACAGTAACTAAATATTTTGTTACTCTGTTACACTTACACCGGCCCACAGGTCGGTTTGTGACAGCTAAATCGGTTTTCGGATATTAATCAAACTTTATTTCTATGTTATTTTTTCAGTTATTTTTTGAACTACACAATGAGCTAATTAACCCCTGGAGCGCACCTTAAGTATTTTTACTTTGTTTTTAACTTATTCCTTACAAAAATATATGTGAAGGCACATATAAAAATGTGATTGTTCTAAAAACTTTGCTCAATTCAGATTATGGGAGTAGTATTTTGGAACGCAGCTGCGCAGGTCCAACTGCCGTGACAGCATAAAATAAAATGTGAAATATTAGAAGCAATAAAATATTTGACTTATTTTAGGAAAATGGCTTTTTTCAATTACACAACACTTAACTCCCACCTTAAGCTTCTCAGAGACCAGTTTCACCGCGTGACAGCATCGGGTCGTGTTCAACATTCCAGTCACGTGACCACGCATTGCTAGAATATCCATCCCCATAGATCTATCATATTTCTGAAGGAAACGCTTAGCACCACAACCACGCCGCAAAATGGAAGTATTTACAAAGCTGCTCATACAAACCCCAAATTAAAAAAATTAAATATATTTATTCTATTGAGGAAACGCTGCCAGCGTTTTCAGTACTATACCGCAGGGGCCTTTTTTAGAGTTAATATAGACAAGAAAAGAAAAGAAAGTTTATTATTCAAGTAGGCATATTACAAATATTACAATGCGCTTATATGAACGTCAAAGCCAAAGAGGTATGGAACGTAGCATGTTGAACTTGAAAAAAATTCAAAAGATACGACACACGAAGATAAGAACCGCGCTTAAAACTATAGATGCTCTCAACCAAGCTCAAAAGTTGAAATGGCGATGGGCCGGACATGTGGCACGACTTAAAGACCGCAGATGGACGAAAATCGTCACCCTATGGAAAGGCCCTCAAGGCAAGCGACGCAGTGGAAGGCCACACTCACGCTGGGACGAGGACATCATTAAAATAGCTGGACCAAACTGGCATCAAACCGCACTTGACCGATCAAAATGGCAAACTTTGGAAGAGGCCTTCACCTGAGAGGGGTTCCTGTTATATACAAATTATTTAGTAAATATTTATAAGCAACTAACAACCAAAAACTAGTATTTAAGCAAAAAAAAAAAAAAAAAATTTTTTTACTAACCATCATAAAGCAAGAAATCGTTAATAATGTATCTGTAATAATTTAGCGGGAAATAAAAGGCTTTTTATTTTATTTATTTATATGAACGTCAAATAAAGGTACGCCGGTTCTAACTCTATACCTCTGCCCGAGAAAATTTAAATCTTCCTAAATTGGAGGAGGGTATCCAATATGGGACCGGCAACAAACTCGGCGGGACACATCTATTCAAAACCATATTAAAAACTACACAGTGCATGACCATCTAAATAACGGTGTACCTAAATGTGGTGTAAAGATGAACGCTTTCCAACGGTGAGCGGTATTGATATAGAAAGCAGCCATGGATGGACATCACATCAAATAATTTATCGCACAATTTATCGTAATGTAAAGGTTTGCAACCTTTGCAGCCTTTTTGATCAGTGGCTGGCAACAGGCATCCATTTTAAATTTAGAATCTGATCACGCTGTCAGATGGAACGGGTGTGGATTCCGAAATAGGTAGCCATCAAAGTTAGCCGAATCTTATACCTTTAACCTTTTGCACCCCAATGACCGATATATACGCACCGTAGGTTCAACGCCAAAGACCAATTAATCGGTCATAGACCACAGAACAACATAGACCTACATGCATTTGCATAAAGTTCAATTTCAATTTTGACACTTCGGTGACGTGGCGTCTGGATGACAGCTTTTGTGTTTGTCACGACGTCGAAAAGGTTAAACGAGCAATTCTTGTAAATATGTATATATATTTATATATTTCGGGGATCTCGAAAACGGCTCTAACGATTTCGATGAAATTTGTTATACGGGGGTTTCGGGGGCGAAAAATCGATCTAGCTAGGTCTTATCTCTGGGAAAACGTGCATTTTTGAGTTTTTATATGTTTTCCGAGCAAAGCTCGGTCTCCCAGATATTATTATTGTATCGTAGCTAAAATATATGAAAAGAATATACTTAAAGAAGATCAACGAAGTGTGTAAATATCTTTCACATCCTCCCTGCTAGGTCTTATCCCTCTACAGTAACATCTGTTTCATACCTATTACCTATTACCGATACAGTGTTGAGTAAGATGCTTGTTTTATATAATTTTAATTTAATTTAGTCGTTATGTTGTATCTTCTTGATGTTGTATTGTATTGTAGTTCGGGCGATTTTCCGCAACTCGACGACTGGCGCCTATTTTGCGTGACATGGGGGTGGGCTAGTCCTGCCAGCCAGGGAGGTCTCTCGGGGATCCGAGATGTTTTGCCCCGTATGGGGCCACTCCGTTGCACTCCAGCACCACGTGAGAGGCTGTTTCTTCTGTCTCCATGCATCCTCTGCATAGGGGACTGTCTGTGACACCTTGATGTTGTAACTTTTATTTATTTTCTCTTATTTAACTGTGTTCATTGTCATGTAATTTTATGTCTTTTTTCTTCTTGTCTGTTGCCTCCCATGATTTTTCTCACTCGATGGTCTCATCGGAAGCTCAGCACTGGAATCACCAGCAAGATTCTGAGATGAGGCCATTTCGTGGCACTTTAATCTTATTCTATGTTTCATTTTTATATTATGTAATGTTTATTTGTGCTTACGAATAAAATCTTATTCTATTCTATTATGCTCCTTCTAGTAGTAAGTAGTCATCTTCCCCAACAGGACGCGGCAGTGGGACGCATTCACGCATTTCTGAGATGACGGCTTCTTTTTATTTGACACAGTCCCTTTTCAAACCTGAAGGCTGAAGTTTGCCGTTATGAAAGTTAAGTTTTTGTCCCATATTTTGACACTTAGCTGGGACGTTGTGGATTTAAGGTTGCCTTTTAATCGCGACGAGCATTGCTGAAAGAAATAAGAACTATCTACGCCAACTCAAACTTGCATTCTGAAATTAAAATGATATTTTACTGATGTCATGTCTCACGACCCCTTCGCCAAAAAGCCGCTCCCATACAATCGATGTTACGCTCTCATTTTATCGACAATCCTAAATAGCATGACACGTGTCATGAACATTTACGTGAAGTGACATATTATTTACGTCTAGTTTTCGTTGCTGAAAATAGTTATAAAAAGAAATAAAACTTACGCAAGCGCACGAAGGGTTCCGTACCATTGCGCAAACAACGGCAAATCACTGTTGTATGGGAGCCCCACTTAAATATTTTTTTTATTCTGTTTTTAGTATTTGTTGTTATAGCGGCAACAGAAATATATCTGTGAAAATTTTACCGTCTAGCTATCACGGTTCATGAGATACAGCCCGGTGACAGACAGACAGACCATAACCCATAATTTTTACCTATATAAAATACGTATATAAATTTTAATATTTACAATAAATTACAGTAAATATTACATGAGAGCAAAAAGCGTGTAAAATGCCATCTACGTTAAAACTTAAGGACAAATACAAAGTATTTGTTATTCACTTTGTAATAAACTTAATAAAAATAATTTTCGAACGGCTCGTTATTTCTTAAAGGCTCAGAAATTACATTTAGAGGCCTGTAGCGAACGAAACGGTAATGTCTCTTTATCACACTTCCATATTAGTGCGACAGAGACAAGCGTTTCGTTCGCTACGGCGCAAACGATTGGCATCTTCGCTAGGCCCCCGTGACAATCTGGCAAAAAAAGAGTAGAAATTAAAAAGTGGCAACACTGTAGTGTCGTCCCTTTCCAATGAATCTAAGAAAAACGGGACGACACTACAGTGTTGCCACTTTTTAATTTCTGCTCTTTTTTGCCAAACTGTACATCGTCAAATATTAAATTAATAGAGAAAACCGGCCAAGAGTGCGAGTCGGACTCGCGCACGAGGGTTCCGTACTTTTTAGTATTTGTTGTTATAGCGGCAACAAAAATACATTATCTGTGTAAATTTCAACTGTCTATCTACCACGGTTCATGAGATACAGCCTGGTGACAGACGGACAGACAGACGGACAGGCGGACAGACGGACAGCGGAGTCTTAGTAATAGGGTCCCGTTTTTACCCTTTGGGTACGGAACCCTAAAAATTATCGAGATGACAGGTGCTACGAATAGTGACATTCTTTTTTTTAGCTGTCTATGGTGTTCTGTGGGTCCCACTTAGTAACCATTTTGGCCCATCTTTTCAGTTAATACTACTGCAACTTATTTAATTTTGTATCTAGCAGAAATGTCTGCGAACGATGATATTAAGGTTAGAAATAAATTAAGTGAAAAAAATTAACTGTCTTGGGTGTGACTTGAACCCACGACCACTGGATCACTAGTACAGTGCTCTACCATCTGAGCCACCAAGACCGTAGCCAATGCAATGCAAGGTCGTGGGTTCAAGTCCCACCCAAGACAGTGAATTTTTCCACTTTTAATTGGCGCATTTTCTATGAAAAGGGACTTTATTGTCGATGGCGCTTACGCCGCACAGCGCCGTTAATAACGGCGTAAGCATCGACAATAAGGTCCCTTTTTATAGAAAATACCACAATTTATTTGCAACTTACATTTACCAACATTTACATTTACATTTGCAATTTACATTGGCCTTGAGTTACATTTTACGACTACCTTAAACCTAAAGTTGAGTAGGTAAGTTGTAAAAGCTGGCATTTTCCTGCCATTTTAATAAAGAGTATTTTTTACGATGTTTACCCTTATTGTCCTGTGGCTTGACGTAATTAGTAACAAATCCCAAGTAAAATTATTTTTCCAACCTACACAGGTTTCTTTTCTTTTATAAGGTTGTCTCCTATCATGGGGTCTTAAATGTAAAAAAAATTGACCGATCAATTCGAACAACGTGATAATTACTAACGAGAACAAAACGAGATTGAGATCGAGAGATTGTCGACTGCCAGCGTATTTCGGAACGGCTTGACTCCTTGGCGCTGCATAGAAATGTGGCCTCGCTCTGCATTTTCTATCGCGTGTATAACGGGGAGTGCTCCGAGGAATTGTTCGGATTAATCCCTGCAGCTTCTTTTCGCCATCGCCCTACGCGACAACATTACCATCCTTACCACTTAGATGGTTGGCAGTCCTCAACTGTGCGTTTCTCTAGAAACTTCCTGCCTCGCACAGCTAAACTGTGGAATGAACTGGCGCCTGCTGTGTTTCCGGACCGATATGACCTTCAAACCTTCAAGAAAAGAGCGTACTCCCATCTTAAAGGCCGGCAACGCACTTACAACCCCTCTGGTGTTGCGGGTGTCCATGGACGGCGTTAATCGCTTACCATCAGGTGATCCGTCTGCTCGTTTGCCTCCTATTTCATAAAAAAAAGAAAAAAGAGATCTAATATATACGTTATAGTTTAGTTCACAACTAGTTATCTTTTGCAGTTCGATTCGAGAAACCAATTGTCATTTCACGCTACAATTATTGTGACGTTTTGGGATATCAATTAGATATATTATAATATCTGCAAATCTTAAAGAGATCGTTTAAGAGGACATTCGGAATCGCGGAAATGTCAAATTTGACATGACTTTCTTAAATATCTCGTTATCGTTTCTGTTTCATATCTAGTGGATATCTAGATCATTGTTCGAATTGACCCGTGAGTGTAAGAATGTTCTCGATAGGTTGTAAATGTAGTGTAGGGACGCCCGGCTGGAAGCAGGCGGGCTGATGATCGCGTGACGCGTTCATTCAGCCCAATTCCCTGGAGTTGGAGCTGCAGGTTACTGTCCCGGCGGCATTCCCACACTATTATCCTCAAATCTTCTTGTTTTCCTGCAGAACAGAAGGACATCTTAATAGCTCGATAGGTTAAGTTTTGGACAAAAAGTCTAGGCCAGTGGTCGGGAGCTTGTTGCTCGTTGTTTGCTTACAGTGTGTACACAGGCTTAGACGCGTGGCGATGCAGACGAGCAGGTATATGATAGAAGGGTCGGAAACTTTTTTTGTATGAGTTTATGTCTTTTTTCCTGTGGACATCATAAAATAAATGGACTTTACTTTTCTTCAAGATTTTTTTACCCGGTACTGGACTATCTGGTACTGGTATGAAATACATTTTATACGATTTGCAGACGACATCGCGGCGTTTGCAGAAACTTCAGCTCAACTAGAACATCTAATGTTAACAATGGATACAGTATTTAAGGAATTAGGCTTAAAGATAAACATAAAGAAAACTAAGACAATTACAACTTCAAAACGCTAATCATCATCCAATAGTTCTCAACAACATCCCAATTCAGCAGGTTGAAAGTTTTTAATATTTAGGTAGCTTAATTACCAGGGACTCCAGGTGCACACCAGACATCGTTGCAAGGATTGCTATGGCAAAAAAAGCTTTCAACCAGAAGAAACAATTATTGAAATCCCGTTTATCATGTAGAAGCAAGAAGCTACTGATTATGGTGTGCATCTGGAGTATAGCCCTTTATGGAAGTGAAACGTGGACAATGACCCTAAGAGATAGAAAGAGAATGGAAGCATTTGAAATGTGGTGCTGGAGGCGAATGGAAGGTATTAGTTGGAGAGACAGGATAACGAATGAGGAGGTGCTAAGAAGAGTGAGTGAAAAAAGCTATTCTGAACACTATTGCAAATAGATGCGGGAAAATGATTGGACACTTAATACGACACGACTACTTCTTTAAAACTATCCTGGAGAGGCGGATAGGAAGGAAGCGGGGTAGAGGAAAATCCAGACGCAGCTTTTTAGATCAAGTGAAAGAAAAAGTAGGGGTCGTGTCGTATCAAAAAGTCAAAGAGCTGGCGCGGGATAGGGAAAGCTGGAAGATACTCCACCGACAAGAGAATAACTCTTAAGTTAATGATGATGATGACTGGACTATCACTTGGGCCTACTTTAGAAACGCATAATATCTTTATTATCTTTCCCTTGGTAAGAAGGTGGTGATGAATTTTTATTCGTTTCGTAATATAAAGTGTACGTTGAAATATGTTTGTTCTTTAATGCATCTTCCGAACATTATAACAATGAATACCTAGACAGGTCACACATGTGACCTGTGATGTGATGTGCGTAGTCACAGGTTCAAATTTTAATGTTATTTTATGTAATTATGTTTCTCATATGCGGGAACATAGGTCAGTTTTGTAGTTAGTGTTTTATTTGTCATAACCCTGCGATTGCTTCTTAATGAACAGAAGGATTTGTATCATATGCGTAGCGCCCCCCTCAGAGTACCGTTCGGATTCAGACTGTGTTTTGTTACGACCGAGGCGGCATCCAATTGAATAACTCACCAGTCCTTTTTTAAAGCATGAGAGGAAACACGGGAGGTTGAAAGTGTCGTCATTAAGGCTAAAAATAAAACCAACGTTTTACCCGCCCGTCTTCTGCTTCGCCGGAGACAAAGACCTGTTTTCGGAGCCCGCTTTCAAACAAACAACATTATATAACACGGTTGTTTGTTCGGGTCTGGATACATTCAGTGGCTTATAGTAAACCCCATCCAAGAATGCCCATGGACCCCTACCGAAGTTAGCGCAAATATTTAATTTGTGTTCTTGGGAGGTTTCAATAACTTGATTGCGTAGACTTTTAGGAGCTGCCTAGACGACAAATCATTCATGAGGAATATATTTGTGTAAATCTGAAGCAAAAAAGAAACAAAGAAAAAATTAAATTATTGTCAAATAATACGACAAAATTATTACAGCGTCCTCCCGCGTCAGCTTTATAATTTTGTTTTTTGCAAGTGGCCTCAGGGGCTCTTACGACGACATTTTAGTGGCATCATAGAGAAACATGAAAAATATATAAGTAAAGTAAAGTATTTTTTTATTTGTAGAATACAGGTGACACAGTTTAGGTCTTATGTAATAATAGGTGCTTAGAGCTCTGTGTTTTGCCTAATGACGTACAAATGTAATAAAACTTAAAAACTGGTAACTCAGTTATGAATATACCTACATCATACTTACGAGTATTAAAGATATTACATATCATATTTAACATTCAAAACAATTATATTAAGTACAAATTAAATCATTACGTAGACTAGACAAGTTATAATTGGGTGTTTTAAGTGTCGCCAAGAAAATCATTTACTAAGTGATAGCATTTATTTATTAAATATGATTTTAATTGTATTTTAAATTGATCAGTTCGCAGGGATTTTATATTATTTGGGATACTATTAAAATTAGCCATACCCAGTACACTTTTGCCCAAGAAAGCTGTGTTGTGCTGACTATTGCAGATGTTGTTATGATATTGTATACGTACGCGTAGACTGCGTTATTGAGATACCATTTTGAACAGTTTCGGATTGGTTTATATTGAAACTTTCGTGAATCAACTTATTAGTAGGTACGGTAAACTTATAATGTTTATATTTATACAACTTAACTAGTTACCCAAACTTAAAGTAAGCCCCGTTAAACACATAGCAAAAGGCGAAACCGCGAAATTCCTGGTTAAACAAAACGGACTGCACGTAGCGCGGGTGCGGTGCATGCAGTTTGCATCCGAATGTTTACCGAAATGAACAAACACGACACACAGGCGCTCATTCCGGAGCACACGAAAGGTAAACGGAGCTGATGAGTGATTTATGTGAGGAATGAGAAATGTTTAGCAAACGGGCATATTGTAAATTGTAAGTATACTTTCATGTTTTTTTTTTATAAATTTGATGCCTTTCAAATGTAATTTTTTAACAAAATTCAATAGTTTATCATCATCATCATCATATCAGCCCTCTATCGCCCACTGCTGAGCATAGGCCTCTCTTCCAGTACGCCACTTGTCCCGGTCCTGAGCTAATGTCATCCAGAAGAGACCCGCAATCTTCCGGATGTCGTCCACCCAACAAGCCAACGGACGGGGCTCCTTTATAGTATCTATATAGTTTATAAGTTTTATTTACAATTTTAGAATTTTGCGTAATGAGGTTCCTATTTATATAACTTCACTAGTTACCCAAACTGAAAGTAAGCCCCGTTAAACTACATCAAAAGGCAAAACCGCGAAATTCCTGGTTAACTAAAACAGACCGCACTTAGCGCGGGCGCGGTGCATGCAGTTTGCATCCGAATGTTCAGCGAAATGAACAAACATACAAACAGGCGCTTGTTCAGGATAAACGTCCGAATAAGTGGTGCTGATTAATGTGAGACATGAGAAATGTGTATCAAACGGACTTGTTTCTACGAAATAGTTTTTGTAAAGGATGACTTGCACTAGTATGGTCCAGGTCCGGCCAGGCTCTTTATAGAAAATTCGGCCTCGGCGCGGACCAGAACTGTTCTATTTAATTTTTTTAATCAAATTCAGTAACTTCTTAACTTTTTTTTTTTATTACAAAAAGGCAAGCATTTGACCGCAATCTCACCTGATGGTAAGTGCCGATGCAGTCTATGGTGGATCATGCTTAGCTAAAAGATGTCTATGCACTCTCGATTTAAAAAGATCCAAGTTATAGTGGACTGGGAATATATTTGTGTATATTTGTATAAGTGAATTCCACTCCTTAGCCGTTCGCATGATAAAGCTGGATGCATAGCGCTTAGTACGAATCAGTGGCAGAGTAACGACGTAAGGGTGAAACGCAAGTCCGCGTCTAGGCCCACGGTGGCAGAATGGAGATGGGGGGATTAAATTATGTAATCCCATCGCACACTCCCCGGAATGTATCCTGTAGAACACCGATAAACAAGCTACCTTTCTACGGTGTTCAAGGTTCTGCAGTCTAGCCTCTACTAATCCCGCATCTCCAAGCTCGATTAAAACAATTTCAAATGTATGAATTTTTAACGCGGCTGACTAATACATGTGTGTGTAAAATCATTATTTGGGAGATGTAGCTAGAATTTTCTACACTTATACTTAGTCACAGCAGTCTTGTAATTTATAAGTTTTGTAAAAGGGTCTTAGGTCCATCACACCAGTAGAATGATATAAAATTCAGTCCGCAAGTAGCGAACGGATGCGGTGCATGCAGTTTGCATTCGAATGTTCACCAAAATGAACAAACACGACACAGGCGCTCATTCCGGAGTGCACGATAAACGAAGCTGATTTATGTGAGGAATTAGAAATGGGTATCAAAACTAGCCTAATTTTTGTTTAGTTAGTTACAAAAAAAAAATTACAAAACATTTAATATTTGTTTTCCTTGAAACTCTTGACTCGACAGAAAAATAAAATGGTACCTTGATGTTATCATGATATTGCATTATTGGGTCTTACTTAAGTATGCCCAACAAGTGGTCAAAAAAGGGTTTGCAATTTTTTAAGACTACATACCTACATAGTTACGAGTACATGTAAATATTGCCAATTAAAATATAAACGACAACAGATACGTACACAGTATGACGTCTAACGTCAATCAAGGTTCACATCTGTCTTGTGGACACATTAAAATTAAGCGCTATAAAGCCCAATATTCTGATTAAAATTAAAGCCTTATCCGCATAAAATAATCCTACTTGTTTTTCTCTTAACTTGTAACATAAAAATATTACTTATAAGTTTGGTATGTTTTGTGGCGCCCAACGTGGGGCCTACTTTAATAAAGTCAATTTAACCAAACATTTTACCTGGGATTTTATCGTGTTTGAGGTCCGCAAAGCGCAAAATAAAACTTATATCATTAAAATATTACTTATAAGCATTGCACAATAAGTTTGACACGTTTTATATCACCCAACGTGGGGCTAACTTAAATAGTCAGTCTGACCAACAATTTGACCTTTGATTTTATCATGTCCGAAGTCCGCTAAGCACGTTATATAACTTGTATCATAAAAAAATATTACTTAACTTTAAGCATTACACAGTTTCGTAAGTTCTATGGCGTCTAACGTGAGGTCAACTTAATAGTCAATAAAAAAAGACTAGATATCATCGTGTATGCAGTCTGCTTAGTACAAAATAGAACTGTAAAATAGAATTGTAAAACTTGACAATATAAAAGTGCTTGTTGCTAGGCCTATTTGAATTAAGAATATCTTGACTTGACAGAAAGTCCGAAGGCAAAGGCGTCCAGGTGAGTGAGGCGAAGTGCAAAAAGACCTCAGCGAACTCGGCGCCGTCGACTGGACAGAAACGGCTTTGGACAGAGTAGCATGGTGGTCTTTGGTGTCGGAGGCTAAGATCCACTTCGGGTCGTTGCGCCACAGCAGTAAGTAAGTTGACTCTTGACTCTAGAACTTAAATATTAAAAATATTACTTATAAGCATTGCACATTATGTTCGGTACTTTTTATGGCGCCCAATGTGGGGCCAACTTAATATAGGCAATATGACCAAAACTTTGACCTTTGATTTTATCATGTTCGTAGTCAGCTAAGCACATAATAGCCCCCTCTCAATATATTAGCAAACATCGTCTCCAATGCGAAACTATTCAGGTCCCGGGTATGTTCGGCGATTAATATCGGCTTTAGACAAATACCTCCACTCGTGTTTACACCGCCTTTTACCGGTGAACAGTCCTTTTGAATTAATAATGAGAGTTCACAAGCCTAAAAGTGAATGAATGAATATAGTTTATTTCAGACTTTTACAATCCATAATATTCTTATTAGTTAGTAGGTAGTTAATAATAAATTAAAATAAAATTATAAATCATAAACTCGAACATAACATAGAACATAAGACATATTTAAGACTCGAAAAAAAAAACGCTCTAATAACCCTAACTTGATTTAAGATTAGGCACTGTTAGTGCTTGAAAATGGAGACCTAGGCTCTCCGCAACATTTCGAGCGAGTGACTATACAAATACGTGAGTGAAACCGCTAAGTTAGCTAAGTTAATATGTCCCACGATAGTTTAAATTCGATTGATTTAAAATCTCTCGAAATGCACTGCCAGTAATCAATATCAAATAAAGATTTTTCACTTTTTAATTTAAATGCGGCTTCCACTGTTGCCGTTTATCATGATGTTTCAGGAAGTCATACGCCATAATAGTCAAGAAGTATTAAGGCATATGTGACTTTAAAATTATCATACCTCAAGATACGAATTCTAATATCATTCCTATTTTCAAAACTACGAAATTACGATGAGCAATTATTATGAAAACGTTTATAATAAATAAATAATAAATAAATATTGGGGACATTTTATACAGATCGACCTAGCCCCAAACTAAGCATAGCTTGTACTATGGGTACTAGGTGACGATATAAACATACTTAATATAGATAAATACATACTTAAAATATACATATAAAACAACCATGACTCAGGAACAAATATCTGTGTTTATTACAAATAAATGCCCTTACCGGGAGTCGAACCCAGGACCATCGGCTTCGCAGGCAGGGTCACTACCCACTAGGCCAGACCTGTCGTCGATACATACTTTAATCTTTTGTCAACAAACTATTCAGCTGTTAAAATGCCAAAAAATATACCTGGTACCTACCTGAAAACTTCATAACCAGGTGTTAACGCCTCGTCTTTGATCGGGCATCTTCGGGAGCCGTCGCCGACGCAATGCATGGTGCGGGGCGCGGGGCAGCGGGGCCGGCATCGGCCATTCTCGCAGCAATCTTGCGACGGACGGTCGAGCCCGTCCGCTTACAGTGATAACTTAACACCTCTGTATCACAATGTTTATTATACGTGCATGTACTGGACTACGAGTGTCATTTTAACTCACCTCATCCACGACCCCAAGATCTTCTCGTCCACCCCTACATGCGTGGACACCAGGTCCGTCAAACGAAATATTTAAATTAAAACTCAGGTTGCTTAACCGAGTCTTAAATAGCGATCGACTCGAAGTAGAAGGCGAACTGAAACTTTATACATTAGCTGACTAAACTTTGTTAAAATTAACTTAAAACTCCATTTTGATTTTCGTAGAAAATTCAGGATGTAGTTTTTTAGGTTCTTATTACAATATTAGGTAAATAAGGTGTTGCTTAAGTTTGACCCTACATTTAAATTAAGTACCATCTACAGATAACGTACTCGTTGGTTGTCTGTGAATCCAATATCTAAAAACTATTTTGTTTGAATTTACCTACAAATATTCCGAGGCTTAGTCATAATGCTATAAAAGTAACTAAAATATACTAATCGAGCTGTCTCAAATTAGTTAACTAACGAATTTTTCTCATTGCAAGAGCTGCAGAACAGTCTATTCGAAAGAGCAGAAATAAACAAATATCCACAAAAATAAAAAAAATATTAAAAAAACCGGCCAAGTGCGAGTCGGACTCGGGGTTCCGTACCATTACGCATAAAACGGCAAAAAATGACGTTGGTTGTATGGGAGCCCCACTTAAATATTTATTTTATCCTGTTTTATTTGTTGTTATAGCGGCAACAGAAATACATCATCTGTGAAAATTTCAACTATCACAGTTCATGAGATACAGCCTGGTGACAGACGGACAGACAGAGAGACAGCGGAGTCTTAGTAATAGGGTCCCGTTTTTACCCTTTGGGTACGGAACCCTAAAAACTAGCTTCTGCCTTCGACTTTTTCTACATGGGAATCATCCCACAGATGATGCTGATTGATAATAACTATCTATATATATGTATATATAAGCGTGTGTCGTGACTGACTGATTCATCAACGCAGAGCCGAAACTACAGAAGTTGAAATTTGCACGTTGCATTAATAAAGTTACCTAATAATTATGTTATAAATAAGTCTGCTACCAAAAAAACGTGCATAGTTATGTACCCACAATACGAGTAGGTAATAAACAAGCGCTGGTGGCATCATTGGATATTTACCAGTTGCTTTTCGGAGAAGGAAACGGAAAAAAGTGAGGAAACCGGACTAATCCCAATAAGGCCTAGTTTCCCTTCTAGGTTGGTCAGATGGCAGTTGCTTTCGTAAAAACTAGTGCCTGCGACAATTCTTGGGATTCATTGGCTCCCATAAGCCGTGGCAAAATGCCGGGATACCACGAGGAAGAAGAATACGAGTAGGTAATAAACCAACCGAATCATTCCTCATTAATTTCATTATACCTATAATTCACATGCCAAACTATTAAACATTCATAGCATAAGTAGTTAAACCAAAATTAATAAAGTCAACGTAAGTCACGGCCAAATTATCAATGGCAGCGAAAGCATAGCGTGTGTATTTAAAATAAGCACAGATAGCTAAAATAAGTAATGAAGGCAAGTAGAATTGCCACGACGCAAGGCAAACAAACCAAGAAAAAGGCTGGAGCCATCTCAAATCATTTATGTAAAACGAGGCTTAACTTTGTCTACTAATTGGGATATAAATATAATAGAAGGGGCAAGGGCCAAGTACTAGATGTCAAAAAATCGCCAAAACACATTTTTTCTGTCCATGTGAGCGTATTTCATTAAAACAAATATAATATGTATGTACTTGTTGTATTACTCGTATACAATAAAATTTAAAGAAATAAAATTGAATATTTTAATTGAATTCATTAAATATATAATGATGTGGTTTTATTTAATTGAGTACCTACATTAATTTGAAAAATAATATGTGTTTAAAACTTTAAAATACTCTTATCAATCACACTAAATAAGCAGATCTCTTGATATAGAACACAACAACACAGATCATAAAAAGACAAAGCTTTAAAAAAAATTAAACAAAAAAGAAATTTTAAAACAGCCCAGGGAGGCAAATTCAGACCTATTTTAGTATTTCTTTACGGTACCTACTAGCACTGGCCCGCCACTTTTTTGTGGTCTTGTCTTTGTATTTCGAAATCACTAAATATCTATTTGGTTGAATCAAAACTTTTCACGTTGTCACTTCCAGCCCCACATATATTACCCTAAGTTTCGCGTGCCTTATTGAGCACTCAAGTGCGAGACTTGGAGTGAAAGCGCACGCGACGCGAGCACGCGATCACGCGATATCGCGATCATGTGATCAAATAGGAATTATGGGGAGGAAAGCTTCAAGATGAAATTCAATTAATTTTTGAGCGATAGCGACATGTGGTTATTTTTGTAAGCCAACTGATGAATTATCATCTTCCTCGCGTTGTCCCGGCATTTTTGCCACGGCTCATGGGAGCCTGGGGTCCGCTTGGCAACTAATCCCAAGAATTGGCGTAGGCACTAGTTTTTACGAAAGCGACTGCCATCTGACCTTTCAACCCAGAGGGGAAAACTAGGCCTTGTTGGGATTAGTCCGGTTTCCTTACGATGTTTTCCTTCACCGAAAAGCGACTGGTATAAATATCAAATGATCTTTCGTACATAAGTTCCGAAAAACACATTGGTACGAGTCGGGGTTTGAACCCGCGACCGGATTGCAAGTCGCACGCTCTTACCGCTAGGCCACCAGCGCTTTTTTTGTAAGCCAACTGATGAAAGTTTATATATTTTAAGTTTGTAATGATTTTTTGGCACAAGCCATTATATGTTATGCGTTTGACATAGGTTTATATTTATATATTTTGGTTTCTCTGATTCCTCCACCCAAAGGTTGTCTGGAAGATCGCTTTCTAGCGTCCGCCTGTTATATGTCTCTATCATTAAACAATTTTTTTTTCTGACACTATAGCCTGAATAGCCCACCAAACGAAAACCCAAAACTGCCAAATAGGGGGAACAGTTCGTGTGTAAGCGACTTTTGGCATAAATAGTTGTAGGGAATGGTGTTTAAGTTTAAAACAAGGGGATGGGAGTGCAGCTAACGGGTAAATGGCGGTGTAAAGATTTTCAACATTTTCTTTAGTTTTCCGTAAATAACTCGTAAACGGTGGCCCGCACCAAAAAAATAATCTTTTACATAAATTAAGTAATCTAAATCAATTTTTCTACAAAAACATTTTGTACACTGATCAATAATATATCTATATATAAAAATACAAAGTCAATTTTTTCAAGCTTCAAGCTATGTTCCATGCTAATATAACAGAAAATATAAGAATTTGCCTGAAACTCTTTAAGGCACTCCACGCCGTCCTCGAGTATTATTTATGACGTAATAAAATAACTGTTTGCGCTAGATCTTGTATTCCTTGATTTATAATGCGGAGAATATTATAGCTTCTCCCTTAGGTTATTCGGGAATAACTTATTTCTACGAGTCTTACAAATCTAGTGTTGAAAACTAGTTATTCATTATTCGATCGATTCGTTGTGACTACACTTGAAAAATCAATGGGTACACCTATTGGAATTTTGGCTCGAACAATAGTACATTGTGCAACGTGGGGGGTAAGTGAAATATTGTACGAGGTTCGAGAGCCGCAGGCTGGTGTGAATTAAAGACTCGAGTATAGTGCTAGTGCTAGCGGTACGCCAAAAAACGCAGCAAATTGTGTTAAAAGCATGAAAATCAGTACGATTGTTTTAAGACCATTTGAATCAATTTGACCCGTAGCACCAAAGAAAAAAATATAAAAACGAGAGGAGTTATGACGTCATCTTTTTTTATGAAAAAAAAAAAGTTTAGAATTCTATCGTGTGTGGTATTAAATGAAAGGGCTTTTGAGCCAATTCTTAAAACAATTATGTCATTACATTGCAGTGTTTTTATTTATTTATTAGAAATAAAATAATTTTCAAAACATACCAATAGACCGCGAGCCAGGCGCCAATTTCATCAGTCATCGCCTCCCGGGAGAAAACTCGTATAGTGGTTAACGGCTATGTATGATGAACTCTCGTGAACGTCAGCTCAGTCAGCTGCCGCTCCGTTGGTGGGTTGAGGAATAGCAGCGACCGAAACCGTAACACGGTCTTTCCACCGCGATACAACCGGCTGACGATTTGTTTGCATCTAAACTATCATCTGACAAAGTATGAAGCCGGAGGCGATGACGCCGATGACTGAAAAGAATTTTCTTTTTTGCATGTTCATGTGACCAGCTGACGGTCTTTACACAGCGATACAACCGGCTGACGATTTTTTTGCATCTAAACTATCATCTGACAAAGTATGAAGCCGGAGGCGATGACGCCGATGACTGAAAAGAATTTTCTTTTTTGCATGTTCATGTGACCAGCTGACGGTCTTTACACAGCGATACAACCGGCTGACGATTTTTTTGCATCTAAACTATCATCTGACAAAGTATAAAGCCGGAGGCGATGACGCCGATGACTGAAAAGAATTTTCTTTTTTGCATGTTCATGTGACCAGCTGACGGTCTTTACACAGCGATACAACCGGCTGACGATTTGTTTGCATCTAAACCATCATCTGACAAAGTATGAAGCCGGAGGCGATGACGCCGATGACTGAAAAGAATTTTCTTTTTTGCATGTTCATGTGACCAGCTGACGGTCTTTACACAGCGATACAACCGGCTGACGATTTGTTTGCATCTAAACTATCATCTGACAAAGTATAAAGCCGGAGGCGATGACGCCGATGGCTGAAAATAATTTTCTTTTTTGCATGTTCATGTGACCAGCTGACGGTCTTTACACAGCGATACAATCGGCTGACGATTTTGTTTGTTCAAAATAGGATCTAAACTATCATCTGACAAAGTATCAAGCGGGAGACGATGACAAAAAAAATTTTATAGACTTTAATTGCTGCTATTCCTCAACCCACCAACGGACCGGCAGCTGACGTTCATGAGGGTTCATCATACATAGCCGTTAATCACTATACGAGTTTTCGCCCGGGAGGCGATTGGTCATGGAAATCTGTTCCTGGCCCGCGGTCTACAGAATACGGCTTCTCCAGATACGATACCGTTCTTTTTTTTGTAAAATATACAGCAAATTATACCTAATATCCTCATATCTAACCCTAATTAAGCAATTTTGAATTTTTTTTTTAATTATTCATTGGTATGGCATTGAAAATAGTGTAAAAATATTTTAAACTCCTATTAAATTTATTCAATTTAAGTATTTTTAAACATAAACAAAACAACTAAATTATAATCTTTAGTATTTTAAAAGTAAAACTCATTTTATACCTCGACTTTTAACAATTTTTTTTACTTAGAACCTACTTGGTTAGTGACATAATAAAAAAAAGCTATAGCTTCAGTGGGAGTAAAATAGACTATACCTCCCGCTGCACGTGCGTGAAATAACACTCTTACTGCGCAAGTGTTATGAATTAATTCACTAAAACCAGTTACGTTAAATTAAAAATAACCAATATTTAAAGTCCATTTTCAATTCGCAGGTATTTCAGATACCAATACATATACTGATCTCTTAAAGTAAATATGACTTGCTGTTATGAGCTGGCAAAAATATTTTGTGAAACTATTTTTCATAGTGTAAAGATCGGCCCCAAATCCTCTAATCCGAGTTTATGAAGCTGAAACTCATATCACTGACCATTGCGGTTCTTCATAAACATTGCTTTGGGGATGACTTGTGTCAACTTGAATAAAAAACCGGCCAAACGCCTGAGGAAAAGAAAAAAATGTATCAGGATGACCGATGCTACCAAAAGTCACGTGACTATCTGAAAGAAACCAAAACTATCTGTATATATTATTTAAGTTTCAATTGGCGTTTTCTTTCAAAGATTGTGTACTAAAATGAACTAAAAAGAACCGGACAAGTGCGAGTCGGACTCGCCCACTGAGGGTTCCGTACTTTTTAGTATTTGTTGTTATAGCGGCAACAGAAATACATCATCTGTAAAAATTTCAACTGTCTAGCTATCACGGTTCATGAGATACAGCTTGGTGACAGATAGACAGATGGACAGACAGACAGCCTAGTCTAAGCTACGGAACCCTAAAATAATAAAATCCACGCAACATGCGGTGAACCTCATATTTAGGGTTCCGTACCCAAAGGGTAAAAACGGGACCCGACGGGACGGGACTAAGACTCCGCTGTCCGTCTGTCCGTCCGTCTGTCCATCTGTCTGTCTGTCACCAGGCTGTATCTCATAAACCGTGATAGCTAGACAGTTGAAATTATCACAGATTTTCTGTTGCCGCTATAACAACAAATACTAAAAATAGATTTAAATTTTTAAATGGGGCTCCCATACAACAAATGTGATTTTTATTGCTGTTTTTTTCGTAATGGTACGGAACCCTTCGTGCGCGAGTCCGACTCGCACTTGGCCGGTTTTTTAGCATTAGAAAAGACTACACGATCTTGACGTGTCTTTTTATTGAAAAACGCTGAAATAAAATAGTAACTAATATTTATGAAACCAAGGTGATGTAAATTAACATAGGTATATGCTTTATTGTTGTTATAAATTTACTGTGACTTATTTTTCTAAAGTGTTTTGCAATAAGGAGACAGGTCAAGATCGCGTAGTATTTTTCTAATGCTAAAAAAACCGGCCAGGTGCGAGTCGGACTCGCCCACCGAGAGTTCCGTACAAACTTCACATTTTTTTTACACTTTTTTCCTGTATTTGTAGTGTAAGGTGATATTATTTGACAAATTTCATAGTTCTGGGTCAACGGGAAGTACCCTATCGAAATATATGTTTTTTGCGGTATAAATGTCTGTATCTTTTTTTAAATTAACTTAGAAGTATGATTTTTTTACAGCTTCAAGAGACCGTAGACCTGAGTATATGGTTTAAAATTCTACTCTACATCCACGCGTTCCCGAGATAAAGGGTCTTGACTGACAGACGGACAGACGGACGGATAACAGTGATCCTATAAGGGTTCCGTTTATTCCATGGGAGGTACGGAACCCTAAAAACGAGGAATAGGTAAATCATTACACTTCTATGAAGTAAACATTAAATAAGAAATACCTATCTATTGACTAAAGTATTTTGAAACAACTAAGTTGGTTTATTGCTTCTTATTTATTGATGAAGAGAGGTTTAAGGTGACTGTCCAATTGTAACTGCCGCTGCACTGCAGTTGCGACGTTACGCGGTGCCGCACTACTGTAGCAGCACGACTGCGGCTGTTGCGGCGTGCAGTCGCGACAGCGTTCGTTGATGGCTTGTCAATGTCGTCATATAATGTCATACGTACAAATAAAATACTAATTTACTTTTGTATTTTTTACGTGAAGAAGCGAGTGACGATAATGCTACATGCTACATGAAAAAGAACACCAGTTTGCCTTTCTACAATAGTCAGAGTCCGACGAAGGCAGCTACGCAATATTAATAAAAAATCTGATGTTTAAATGTGATCCTTTATTCAGATAATATTGCCGATTAAATGAAAAGCAATTCAACATTGAATGAGACTTAATAATTGACGAAATACAATCAAATTACTCAAATAAAATTAATGCAGAGGAAAAATTATTCTTAACATTAAGGTAAGTTCACAATGTGAAATTTTCTTCCCCATCCTCTTGCCTAAATGCGTGACCACCGCACACAGCAATCCGACGGAAACGGGACTCATGGAGTTCGTGATATATACGGGGGGAGTGCGCACTTGATCCACCTGCATCACGTATAGGTACTCGGCCGTCAGAAACGTGCGGCTGGATTTAGAAGTCTGTAATAAACGTCCCCTCAAAACCATGCCAGGTAGGCTCTTTTAGCAGGCCTTTTATTGATTTCTGCAAAGTGATTCGTGGGTTCTGGAGATGACGATGCGACACGTAAGAATAAAATTATCCAATGGTGGGCAGGCAGTCGTTCGGTGTTAGCAAAATATTACAGATTTATCTTTCTAAGTATCAATATTAAGCCAATTTTACTTTCCTTAGGTACCAAACAGTGAAGTATGATGAATAAAATAATTTGTAATTTACACTTCATATTGTCCAGTTGCAGGTGTGAATGGGCGACGGCACTCTATGATATGACCGCACCATCCATATAAAACTTGACGGGCGAGACAGGAAATCCTTTATGAAGAAAGATATTTCCCTCGCCTTGGCCGATAGAAAGAACTTTTAATAAATTAATTTGAATAATAAATGGTTTCCTCGTGTTGGTGTGAAGAATTACGTGTTGCACTGTAACACAGTTTGTTTAACCCTCATGCCTTGAGACCTCCGCAACTGTCAATATTCTAAATTTTAAACCATTCGCTTCTCTCGTGGTTCAATTTTGTATCGTTTCGTATGTTTGGATATCAATATGTTACCATGAGGTATTAAATAACATCTTTGCCCCTTGTAATAAAAATAAATGATTGCTTCTTTTATTTAGCTCAGGAATGGCTTTGCAATGACAAAATGAGAAATTGTCACCATAAACGACATTATATAATATGATATATTACAATACAATTACAGTTGCCAGGAATATTCGGCAACTATTCGGTATTTGGCCACTTTGCCGGATATTCGGTATTCTATTTGCCTCTCTATCGCTCGTGCCCTGTCGAGCTTATAGCTATCCTCGCAAAACTACGAAAAAATAAAAGAACAGTTTATTTAATGAATCTATAAATAATATCGTCGTATTATTTGAATCCCTAAATCAATAATCTCAAAATACGCTAAATTTGTGAAAGCTGATTCCACAAATCTGCCTTAAGTTATATACCTTAGTTTTATTGGATGTATATAATGTACAAATTTCTAGAGAAGGCGGAGAATGTAAAGTTATAGCAAGAATTGTGCCTGGGCGTGGGCATAGATTTAATAATAAACTATACAATTATTTTCTGGATCAACAAGAGTAGAACCTAAATCAACTTCAACTGAATGCTACTAAACAAAGCCCTCAATGTCAACCTTACGTGCAGAACATGTTGAACATATAATGTATACACTTTTTTGGGAAACAGGTTTTTCGTAAATTAATAAAAAAGTAAAAAACAAGACATGTTTTATTTTTCACAACTCTTTATTAACTTTAGTTTTGTCCGCCATGATCGTGATATCAGCAGCTTGAGCCTTGAACTGCAACTTGTAGGTACCTGGAAATTAGAAATTATCTTTTCAGTTTCATGTTGTATTTTGAATATAACTATGTATTTTTGTATGTATATGATTTATTGCTTGCAAGTTACATATATGTATGTCTGTTTGTTGAATTTAACTTCAAATCAGTAAAACGGAGCTAGTAGCGGACAAGCTGTGTTAAACGGTTTGTCTTTAGATATTCTGGCCACATCATCACAGAAAATAAATAGGTAATAGTGACCCGACCACCAAAATGGACTTTTAAATATTCGTAGTAAAATAATATTAATTTTATACTTACATCGACGTGATCCTCACAGCAATATTGTGTGTAACACTTGAAGTATTCCATTCCACATTTACTTCACGACAACACCGTCTTTCACGTAGGTCTTCGCGGACTATAATTTTTGTAAATCATTCCCACAAGTGGAAACAAGGTTTTTGATATATTAAGCAATCAAAATCTACTGTTTAGGTATTAAAAATTATAAATCAAATCGTAAGAAACTAGCGGTTTAACTGAATTTTTTTATTATGACAATTGATGACAATGACATCTTTGACAATTACGTAAGTGACGGATTTATTTACTATGGTTCGCTAACTTTTACTATACGATGACATTATTATATTCAGCCTCGCGAGAAGGTCAAAGGTTTGTTGAAATATCTTGAATCCTCGATTATTATATCGCAGCAAATGTCGGAAACTGTTTAAAAACCTAATATCTCGAAATGGTTTTCGAAATAGAACATTAAAAAAAAATTAACAATCCTAATTAGAGATTGGATTTTGCAAGTAGTGAGTGAGAAGTGCGACTGTGTGCACGTTTTCCCCCGCAAAAAATGGCAGAACGATTTGTACGGTAAGATATCGCTTGGGCTCCTCCCTTCCGACGTGTCGGAAGCCGGTGTTGCTCGAAGGGTTTGCCAGACTATAGTTAACTTCCGAATTTGACACTCTCTTTTTCGGACCTATCATTCTAGTTTCCTAACTGGCTCTGTGATACTCGTATGGCTCAATATAGATTAGCAAAAAAGTTTACAGTAGTACTACAGTCGCCATCAGATATGTCGGAGCGACCGAGGTGCTAAATATATCTGAACATGCACTCTAGCGCCTTGACAATAAAGGCGTGTTCAGATATCTGTGAGCTCCTTGGCCGCCCCGATATATCTGCGATATATGGCGACGGTACCATCGGGGTTGTTTATCCGTGGGTGTAATAACTCCTTAGAACGTAGTGGTTATATCCTCTTTGCTTAAAACTACTAATATCTGTGATCAAAGACAATTCAGTGCAGGTGACAGATTTGACGTGCGGTCTGCAGCCGCAGTTGCAATAATACACCAAATACGCAAAAATGGCCATGCTACGTGCAGTCGGTCTCGTCATTCATTTTACTATGGAAATTGACAATAACACCGACGTGTCGGAGCAGTAGTGCAGCTGCGGTCGGGAAAACGTTAAAATCACCATATTACGTGCAGTCGATATCGTCATTCATTTTACTATGGAAATTGACAATAACACCGACGCGTTTGGGCCGCCGCAGTAGTGTCGGAGCAGCAGTGCAGCTGCGGTTGGAAACGGACAGTCACCTTTATTGTTCGAAATAATTGTTTTAGAAAATATTTATAAAGCTTTAGTTTTCTTTGTTCATATTTTTCGGACGCATTGTTCATTTCGATTTTGGACTTTAAAAACAATGGTTTTCAAAAGATTCACTTAATTAAAAAGTTTTATTTTTATTGTTTTTCCGAATTGTTTTTTTTTTGCTTTGAGAATTTTTGAGTATATTTCATTTTAAATTTATCATATATCAGCATATTAAAACAGAGTTTTCGAGAGAAATTACAGTGACATACGGACAGACAGGTGGACATGAACAGACGAAACTATAAGGCATTCGTTTTTGCCAATTTGGCTTAAAAATTACACCTTTTTGTAAAACTCACTTGCTTCCCATATTTTTGTAGCTCAATATGATACAGGGGTTCATGTTTGTGCCGCTTTCAGTGCAATCAAGGTAAACAGAAAAACCATCGAGAAACAAAAAAGCATAGACAAAGTTCACACCACTCTGGATAGAGCGCTGCCAGCGGAAGCGGATATTGGCCTGAGGCTGTGACAAATTCCGGAAGTGGGTGTGTGCTGCGTGAGTATTTTGGGTGGGATGATTCTGTAGCAAAATGGAGTCTGTTTTGGGTTAGAAACGAAGTTTACTCGGTAATTCAATTACATGCTTTGGTTTTTATTGTGTTTCTTGTCAAACAATCTTGATTCCCGAACAATTGTTGATGTATCTTATCTTAGAGATACATCACAAGCAATTCTTATAAGTATATATATATATATATATATATTTATTTATGTGTATATTATATATTTATTTTTATTTATATATTTCGGGGATCTCGGAAACGGCTCTAACGATTTAGATGAAATTTACATTAAATAAATCGCAGGTTCATGTTTCTTAACTGCTAAGCCAAAAATAGCTTGTTTACAGCCAGAGTTCGGACTAACTGCACTACATAGGTATGTTATAATATTACACACATGTTATATTAAAGTTATTTTTCTTATAAAACATATTCATAATTACCAGATGATATCAGGTATTTTTTTATATCTTTAGTTGATTCTGGATTCGGAAGGCTGTTTAATATTTTTGGAAGCAAGTAATAGTTGGTTCTCATTTAATTTCAATACAAGAAGGTTCCTAATATTAATGCTACTAAATGGGTAATTGTTAGCTACTAATACTTCTCTACCTGTTTAAAAAAACCGAACTTTTAATCGTCATAGTTAGGACTATAATTTATTTTCCGTTGGCAATTATTCATTCAAAAATTATTTGAGTCCTTTTTATATTTTGGACTACTTGCATCTAGTTTTTTTTTGTTTTTTACATAAAGAACTATCAGCTTTAATTAGTAAGTTAGTTTTACTGGGCTGGGGTTAATTTTCCGCAAGTCGACATCCAATGTGCCTATTTTTCGTGAATACGAGGTAGGCCTATTCTAACCACCCCAGCTCGTCCATGAAACCTAGCAAGGTCTTCAGGTTGCTAACTGCTCCCGTCAGTGTGCACGGATTTCCTAGGTATTTGCTCCTGTGTACTTCTATCTGTTTACAGTCCAGGAGAATATGTTTTGTTGTTTCTTCTTCTTCCATACACGCTCTGCACATGGGGCTGTCCGTTTTACCCATATTATGTAGGTGTTTGTTTAGTGTGTTATGTCATGTTATTAGTCCTACAATTTTACGTATCAGCTTTAATTATGCTAATGACGATGTAAATAGTGTTTTATTACACTTAATTGTTGGTAGGCCTGCTCTATCTGCATAAGAGCGTAAAATAAGTTATATTGTAATAAAGGGTATTGTCAAAATATTTATCAGTACGGTTTTTACTCACTGTTATTTTTAGTCGCTTTTGGCGACATGTTTCGGATTCTTTGGGAATCCATCCTCAGGCACGAGTATCCGCGGCGGTTGTACGTCGTGCACTGCCCGCTGTACGTGTCGCCAAAAGCGACTAAAAATAACAGTGAGTAAAAACCGTACTGATAAATATTTTGAAATATGTCTCACGATAGTTTAAGTGCGATGAAAGGGTATTGTGTATAAAGGTGTAGCTAAGGGTGCATATGTTGTTACATAACTATTTAACATACCATTATTAAAGTAAATTATAAAATATCAAATAACCCACCCGTTTAATTTCTTACGTTAAATCAGAATAACCCTTCCCATATTCACCTACGGTAACGGGTTGTCAATACTTAACACAGTAATAGCGAATCCAATATCGGCACTAACTGTAATTACATCGTAATTACAATACGTGAGGTTTGCCGTTATAGATTATGTTAGGTGGATATTGATATTCATTTTCTGGTCTTTATCGTAAGGTTTTTTACTTGTTGACCGGTTTTTTTAACCCGGTATTTAACTTATTTAAAGGTCACTTAACCTTAACTTAACCTAACAAATACTTATTTGAATTATAAAAGAACAGCGGCCGGGTTTTGCTTCAATGAGTTTCAGCGGTTTTTGTAGAACACTTAAAATATTATTAAATATAGAGTCAATTAGTCTCTGTGCATTACTGTGGCTGGCAATTATGGGACACATTTGAAAATTGTCAACAAATATCAAGGTGTTTTACCCTGAAAGTTCACTTTTTTCCACGCGCCATTTGTTGTCGTTGCTTGTTCCCCCACGCACTTCGCACATGCCTATCAAATACGTATTACTTTGTTACATAAATTCCGACTTTCCCGTAATATTAAAAATGCCTCAAATAAGTTCGCTGTTAAGATTAGAAATCTGTACGTGCTTTCTTTGCTGATAGAATAAAGGATTCCTAGTTTTATTATTTATATATTGTACATATTTATATATGTATATGTATTTATATATATTTTGATGTACTTGCATACTCGTAATATGTATGTTAAATTTTAATTTAGCTTTACGTTTTATATTTTGTTAGTAGTAGTAGCAGTAGCATTGCCCACAATATCTTTACTTTGCATTAAAGTTGACTGATAGAGAATGCTTTTGGCATTAAGTCCACCATTTGTGCGATAAGATTTTCTTTTGTGCAATAAAGATTAAATAAATAAATATTGCTATAAAACCTTGCTATAAAAAAATACAAGTGTCAGAAGTTTGCTTCTGACTAGGTAGCATACACACATGGGGCCTGTACTTCCACAACAATTTTAAAATACATTATACGAGACAGGAATTCAATTTACTATCACATGCAAACCCCGAGAGCCGACAGGTACCTTTACATGCCTACTTACTTAATGATTTATTATTTCTTCAGCAATATACAATTAATTATTATGTTAATTCATTCATTGTAGTCAATAGAACTCGCAAAATAATAAAAAAATACCACAGGAAAGCGCAGCGGCTGCGACTAGAACACGCAAAGTGCATTGCATGGAGTCAATTGAAAGGTACTGAAGGGGAGTTCAAATAGATGCGATGGGCTGAATACACTTTTAATATAAAAATTTGATGTAGTCTTCATTGATATAGGATAGGTAGTAAATATGCAAATACGTGGGCCCTGCTTATGATTGAGAAGAAAAAAAATCTACAATATATCCACAGTTGTGAATAGTGCCTTTTAAATATTCCGGAAAATTTTAATGAAGACCCATTTGCCATCCAAAACCACGATTTCTGAACTGAAAGTTCCAAACTTAACCACCAAACCACCACCGCTTTAATAACCATTTGCTAAAACCACCATCACGGAAACGTGTGAAGCAAATAAATGACTGAATGCCAATAAAAATATACCTTTATAGGTTGTAAAACTAGACGGCAACTTAACTCATCCCAATATCGCGCCAATATTCTTGCAAAAATAACTTCATATTTATTGCAGAAAGCACTCAAGCGGTATCGATTCTGTATACGTGGCTGTGGTACTGATACTAGCTATTTCGGTACTAGCTTGTTGCTTTAAATGCCTATCATATGAGTCGAACTGTCATAGAATACAGAGGCCTTCGATCGCAAGCGCATCTCGTTTGTAGGAGCTGAGCGATCTATACCTGATGTATTGTATACTGTCAAAATACATTGTAATTTCTATTAATACTTACGTGTTAACTAATATACTCTGCTCACCGATTGCGTATTGTAGCTACGGATCTTGAGGTTACAGCAGGACTGATGAGAATTCTTGTTTTATTATTAGGTATTTGTGAGGCGACCTTTATAATATATTATGTAGTGGATGTTATAAATTCCTCTGTTATTTAAGCAATTAATTTAAACTAATAATAATAAAGTGTCTCTACAGAAGATTTAAGTCACTTAAAGGTTCAAAAGAGCACTAGCTGATTCATTTTATGAGTCAGATAAACTTAGTCGAGATATCCGAGGACTCGACTCTTTACCGTTACTAGATAAGTAGATAGATCACAGTAGGATTGGCTCGCTTGAGTATTCGACTCCAGCACGCCATGAGGAAGCTTAGGCTGGTTCGTTTTTGAATCTGGCGAGTGTGTGATTGGCACCTTTGTTTTACGGAGGGGAATATCCGTTCTCGTTTTGAAAAGAGAGCTCTTCTTTTAGTTTTTACCGTTTTGAATGTACACGTCGTTATAGTTTTTTGCCGGAATTTAGTTATTGCACATGCCTTTTCACTTTGTGTTTACACACACATTGGTCCAATATGTTGCGTACATTTTAATTAGTTTGAAATGTTTGAAGAGCCTATTAGATTTTACGCAGTAAAGCATGGATCATCCGTACTTAGCTCCGTCTATCGATGATTAAATCATGAATAAATATTGACAGCGCCCCTACATGCTGGAGGTATTCAGCGTTAATTAATATATTAATCCTATGCACCGATTATAGGATACCCAATTACCCACATATGTATAATGGCTATAGGTATGGACATCATCAACGTTGCAGCAGACATGGATTGTAAGTTATTCACTACACCACACTTACGCAACCGGCTAATGTGAACCGATATAACTATAACCAATCGGTAATCCGTAATATTGGATAGAGGAGAACAACAAGAAAACCAAGGTTATTGATATGCGTTTCCAGACTAAAGTTGTTGTGGGACTATTGCATATGACTGCATAAAAACGTAGCAGAAAACGGAGTGACTCAGACGCTTGGGCAAGAGTCCGATCAACTCCGATCCCGATTTAAATTTATTTCGGAAATGTCACAGTTGACAGCCGATAGATCATATCTTTAACAGTTTCAGAACATCATCATCATCATTCGCTTGCCCTTATCCCATTCATTTGAGGTCGGCGCAGCGTCTTTTTCTTCCATACCTCTCTCTCGCCCGCCATCTCATCATTCACTTGCGTTCGTTTCATATCATCTCTCACACAGTCCATCCACCTTTTCGTCGGTTTTCCTCTCCCGATACTTCCCTCCACATCAGAACAAAAAATTAAAATCCGTATTGGCCTTCAAGTATGTTCCTAAAACAGTAGCCCCATAATAAGTCAAAATCGAAGGAAATAGGTGTAGACAACTCACAAGAAGGCATTTTAGAGATTATGAATGATGCTGACACGTAGGTCAAGTAAAATGCAGAAGATCTGACCACGTAGAAACATAATATTGGCTTAAAACAAGAAGAAGTACTTTTACATAAGAAATTGCTAGGCACCTCCAGTATCTTAGGTATTTTAAAATAATGTAGGATATAAAACAAAAAAAAACCCGGAGTTCTAGTCTCGCCCAAGGTAATGATTTTTCTGCTAACCTTTACCAGCTAATCATTAAGATTTCACAAAATCCCTTCATTATTGGTTGCTTTATTCTGGTAGGTAGGATTGATCATAGATCCCATCTTATCTGGTTATTTGCAACAGATGATTATTGACGTTCAGTAACCAGTAAGAACATTACACAGGGCATCAAGAGCTCAATACCCACTTACGTATCTCGATTACCGACAATCGGGGAGATTTCGGACACAACTGGTTATTGTGTGACAAATGGTGTTCTGAATATTAAGTCCAATACGATTGTGATGATTCATGATTGTAGTTGTCTACGTGACAGCGCGATAGTAACAGTATCTGTATTATTCAACCGCGCGGTGTTAAAAAGTCACATCTCATTTATCACGCCGATAATTGCGTCCATCATACGAATTGCAAATAATGTCACCATTTTTAGCTAAAATATCCTATTAAATTTCGCTGAACATTACATGGGGATCAAATCAATAACTTTTTATGATTTTTTATGAATTGGACTTCATTTGATCCGTACTGAATGCGATAAAATTTATTTTAAAACCATACTTAGCTATTAATGATAAAACGAACTTATCTCAACGCGAAGTTCTACCAAAGTTCAATTCGAACCTTAATCGCGAAAATTTAACTGCAAAGCATGCATTTATAACATACGATATTATTTACTGTATAATTTAGAGTGAGAATTTATCTCACGAAATGGCATTTGGTACACTATCATATTCCTTTGAATAGAGTATAATTTTCATAAAGCCAGAGTGCAGCTCATAACGCAGTTTACGGCGACATTTGACCGATGAAACTCAGTATTAGTACTCAATATACTTAGGGGCAAGACACACGGGTATAGCGTTTAAGCAGAAAACAGAAGGCAAACTAACCCGAATTTACAGATTACTGTATTTTTTTTAATGAGTGTGTTTGACTGGTTTTGAAAGTGCCGGCTAAGTGCATGTAACATCCGTTACTGTCAAAGCTACAGATCTTTGTTCATTAAATTAGGCATGTTTCAACGCGCCTAGGAATATCAGTAAAAATACCGAAAATACCTCTTGAACCTATAGATTTGGAAGTGTCTTTAGGCTGCCGTACTTAAGCGTTTGCTGATATTCTTGTTTTTAACGATTCTACATTACATATTATAAAAGCCTATTGCAAGTTAACCAATTGGTCCACTACTGTGTTGGTCTCTGGACCAGTCATATGGTTTTCATACTCTATTTAAGGAAACTGTAGGTTTCTGTAACAATTTATTGACATAAGAGACTGTTTGTTTCTAAATAAAGAATATAAATAAAATAATAATAACTCAAAAAAGCAGGGCAGCTTGGGACGAGCTGTAGGGGAAGAACGACCCCAGCACGGTCAGGGTCTCCGTCTCCGGCGTATCTTCGTCGGTCGGACTGGACCCCAAGGGGACCCGAAGAACTCTCGGCTCTGGCTTGCCTTCATTAGCCGTCCAGAGAGGAGTAGTTAGAGCTGTATGCTGGAAGTGAAACATGCATTGGATGCGAGTTGACATTGGCACAGTGGCTGTTACCATTTACTGGGTAGAAAGCGGCGCACACCTCTCGACACCCCTGAGCCGCTCACACCGGTGTTGCTCCTGGTCGTCTTCACGGCGGCAGTTTCGCAGCGGCAAGTCACCACCTGCTTCGATAACGTGTGTTAGCATTCTTATGGCAGTCGTCTGGACTTCTTTACAAATAATAGCTGTCTCATTGTCCACTCAAACTTCAATCCATAGTCCCAATGCCTGCTGCGACACCGGTTCATGGGTGTCTATTGTTGTGCCTGTGAACGGGTTCCAGCAGGCGTTCTACATGACATTAAAGCGCTCCGAAGGGACTCTACGTGTTGGATCTATATCCCCAAGCAAACCTATCGAAAGACCGGGATTTACAGGCCCGTGAAATACAAAACAAAAAAAACTCGAATAATAGTGGTACTCACAATCAAATTACTAACCAAAAACGGTTACTTCCCTAAAATCGGTCTTGGTTGACTCAATGGAGACTCAGCCTTAAAGGATAGATTATTGATTGCGCCATTTTATTTTAAGCGTTCATCGTATATTGCATCGGTATCCTTCACTTAACTTTTGAGCTTGACTGCATTATTACGGAAATATCGTTGCATATTACTTCATGATTTTTGGATATAATGCATTTTTAACGCCCAACACAAACAGAGGTTTTATTAAGTCTGAGGATATTTTTATGACTATTTATCGCATTATCCATATTCAGTGTTTTAAACTGAGCATAGATACAAAAAAAATATTACTGGTTTGAAACATTCAATATTAAAGGCATGTGCATGGTATAATAATTAAATCAAAATACCATAAGGACCAGTTATGTAATTATGAATTTCATGATTGTTATAATCAATGTATTACCATCCAAATTTAAACCTTAATTACGTAATACACAGTCGAAATTGCAACAAGCTGTGTTACATACGAGTTTTTAAATGTATCGCATATTAAGATATGGAAATGACGTCAATTTGCGAAATGGGAGCCAACGTACGACAAAGGCGATGTCAAATTTGAAGAAGGTTAGCTTTGATTCCTTATACCTACGAGATGAAGGTTGGACTGAGCGTATATACCTATATTATGTAGGGCTTATTAAGGAGGCCGATTTTAGTGTTACAATAGGGTATTCTACATTTTTTTTATGAATGGTATCGGTCGATCAGGTTTGTTTTGAGGATCAAATGTCTGTATGGGACCCATTGTCGTAAAGCAATACAAAAATCACAAAATGATGGTCAAAGTCTGGCACCCGCACTTTACTGACGAAATGCTTCATACAAAATGACATTACATCGTGACGTCAGCATGTAACGTCGCTATCGCTTAAAGGACTTAGAAGCCGTGGACAGCAAGGAAATTGCGATTTTGTCGGTGAAATATATTGCGTTTATGTATATTATTGCCATACAATTTTTCATTATAAAATGTAAGGAATCGAATGGTAGGTAGGTACTATTATTTTTTTCCTATTTGGAAGTAAAAAAAGAATTAAACTGATGTATTTATTTATTAAACCCATATATTTTTTAAGTTTCCAATTTATTGTGATAAATTTCTCATTTTCTATCTATTTAACTACATTTAGTTATAAAATTCAACATGTGGAAAAATACCCTATTTGTTAAGGTTTCCATCTAGCATAGAGTAACTTATACTAGAGCGTGTCATAGTAAATTTTGTAACCCCAGTAAATTCACTGCCATCTGTCGACACACTTTAAAACTAAAAATGAAGATTTATAAAAATACGATAAAATGTATTTAAATATAGATAAATTGATTTTTTTATTTGCATTAATTATTTTTATGATTTTGACCCATGTTCTTTCACTGATATGCGTTAAAATTGTTAAATAACAAACGAAACCGTCAACGCCATCTATACGACAGTAAGCCAAAACTAGTAGCGCCCTCTGAACGAGAATCAAATTTTCTTGATTTTCGAGGCACGTTTTTTCTTTAGACTGTATCCATCTATTACTGAGTTATATCTATCTTTGCATCTAGTTTTGACACTAATCACAAATGCATCATGCACATCAGAGTCGAATCTTTCAATCATTTGTAAATTAATCATCATTCGGCATCTCACGCGCACCAACAATTGTGAGCAAGATGCCTTAATGACATCACCATGCCTGTCACGTTCTAACAAGTATGTTAGTGCGAAAGCGACAGGCATAGTGACAAGTGATAAAAATGCAACCATGCTGACACCGCAGAAACGATGTCGAGAAATACTGTAAAGCAATATAATACCAATTTGATGTTACTAGTAGTATCAATAGTCAATACAATCAATGCACAATGTACTGTTGAAACTTGATTAGGAGGCTTAAATGGATTACACTAGACTTATATTGACCGGGATATAGACCGTGATTACCTTTTATATTATTTATGAATTCCCGATATTCATAAATAATACAAAAGGTAATCACGGTCTATATCCCGGTCAATATAAGTCTAGTGAAACTAACCGTGAATCATTCAAAACTAATTATATGGATTTGTTAAGCAGTTAAAAAAGTAAAATACTCATATTAGATTATTTTAAACCGGGTCACTCACGTATTATTAAGTCGAATAGCTCGACATGTTTGACGCCGAGTGAAGACGTGTCGTGTCTCCGTAAAGACGGTCCTCGTAGCTCGCGTCGAGCTATTCGATTTAAATACGTGAGTGACCCGGTTTAAAATAATCTAATATATGTTTGAGTCTCACGGGAGTTTTATAGTAAAATACCCTTCTGCAGAGTAGCCAAAAACAGGACAAGTGCGAATCGTACTCGCCCATCGAGGGTTCCGTATTTTTTAGTATTTTTTGTTATAGCGGCAACAGAAATATATAATCTGTGAATATATCAACTGTCTAGCTGTCACGGTTCATGAGATACAGCCTGGTGACAGACAGACAGACATACAGACGGTCAGACAGACAGAGGGACAGTGTAGTCTTACTAATAGGGTTCCCGTTTTTACGTTTTGGGTACGGAACCCTTAAAAGGAGGATTATTTTTTGTACGCCTTGTTCCATATCCTTATATGCATACTGTTTACCTACACGCTCTATCGAATTTAAAGTCATTTAAAACACAAAGAGCTTTAAAAAACGTATCAAACAAAGAACTGCATTACGGCCATGTAATACAAAATTAAATTACTTTTAAATTCTACAAAGGGAAGATTAAAATAAACCCATGGATATTGTGATCGTTCCAATTACGGCGTTTAAGGCGGCATCCGCTTATGTTTTGAATATGTATATAATGTGAAATAAGATAATCCCTACTAATTAACCCCTCCCTACCAAACCCTACCCCCCTACCCTTTATCCCTACTAAACTATGTTTTATAAAGGAATAAAAGAATGAATTAATAATAAACGCGAAAGTAGGTAACTCTGTCTGGCAGTCTGCCTGTCTAGCCGTTGTTAGGGTTCCGTACCCAAAGGGTAAAACGGGACCCTATTACTCCGCTGTCCGTCTGTCCGTATGTCTGTCTGTCTGTCTGTCACCAGGCTGTATCTCATTAACCGTGATAGCTAGACAGTTGAAATTTTTACAGATGATGTATTTCTGTTGCCGCTATAACAACAAATATTAAAAAGTACGGAACCCTCTGTGCGCGAGTCCGACTCGCTCTTGGCCGGTTTTTCACTTATAACGGGTGAACCGATTTAGTTGGATGGTGATAGTTTGATAGTTTGCGGATCATTATATCCCACTCAAACGAAGTCGTGGGTAGAAGCTAGTATAAAAATAAATTTAAAACATTAAGTAAAAACTGACATGTGTAAATTTATTAATTTCCGCTACCTAAAGGTTGTCTGGAAGGGATCGCTTTTTAGTGATATGACCGTCTTAGGTTTAGGTTTTCAGAAGAAATATGCTAAATCGTAGCTAATTTTGAGGTTTTATTCTATTGAAGCAAATTAAGTTGATCGTGTATTGAGTCTCTTAAAATTGTAGATTATAATATCTCAGTTACATAAATATATAACAAAGTCCATTTTTTTATTTCGTTAAATAACCAGTAGGGCTAAGATGGTCGGCTCTTTATCATTTGTCACCATGCCTGTCACGTTCTAACAAGTATGTAGGTGCGAAAGTGACACAAGACATGACAGGTGATAAAAATGCGACCATGATACCGCTGCAGTTTTACCTTAGGTACTCTGGTCTACTTCACCTTAATGGCCCGGCCACGACTTTGCGCGACTGGCGGCGGCGGCGGCAACCATAGGTGGGAACGAAAGATCCGACCGTTGTGTCTCGCTCCAACCTATGGTTGCCGCAGCGCTGCCACCGCTGCCAGTCGCGCAATGTCGTGGCCGAGCCGTAAGTATTTTTACTGTGGAACCCCGAAAATATGCTAATACACGAATACATTCTACAAAATAAGTCGGCCATTTTGAAATGGGAGGGAAGTAATGTCAACAAATTGTAATTTGTATGATAATGAAGTTAAAACAGCGAATGTCGTGACGCGCTCGAATTTGACAGTGGCCGTGTCATTCCGGTTTATTCAGGAAAAATATTTTTACAAATATTTACAATTAGATACAGTGCCCGCTGTTAATAGTAGTTTATGTGACTGCTATTTAATGAGACGCATTAAAATACGAGTATGGGTTTAGGAAACGAACAAAGCGAGTTTTATTATAGGATCACTTTTTTTTCAATATACTTGAAAATGTACGTATTATTATGGTCTTGAGTGTAATTTGAATAACGCCCATCTTTCCAACGACAGTCGCTGATGTAATGAGGACATTTCGTCAAATGAAACGAATCCTTTATATTGTAAATGAAGTGATGCTGTTTTATTTTTTATTCTTTCTGAAGACTGTTTTGTTATGAGTCTATAACTTGAAGTCATGTTTATTTTCAGACTATAAACTAAAATACTTTGGATTGGATTTGAAAAAAAAAATGTGTTGGTTTCTTGTTTTTGTAAATCTCGAATTGTAATTTGTGTCAAATTAATTTTAAAAATAAGATTTGTAATCATCTTAGTCAATTTGATGTTTTTAGTAAATAGGTACCTACGAATTTAGTTTGGTCTAGTTACCTTAACCAAAACTTGGTAGCATCACAATCAAAAAGGTATTTTAAACAAAAACTAATTGAAATAAATGGCTTTAGTTTTAAAAGGAAATCGACATTTTAATCAAGAATCTCCAAGGCACTCTGTATTTACAGTAAGTACGCTGAAGCTTATGTATTTGATTGAATTATATAATACACTGGACGCAGCAGTCAGCACAAACAAAGTGCTCAAACTAATGGTAGTGGTAATTGCCAACAGTGACGCGACGAGTATTTTCCGGTGCTTACCCGCTGTTGACGGCACAAGCAGTGTTATAGGGAGCAGTAGGTTAAGTACATAAAATAAGTGGATTTCCGTTGCCAGAGAGATTTTGGGATTATACTGAGCAACTTTTACTATGGGACAAACCCCGAAATCACGAAAAACATTTGGTTTTTTCATACATTTTGACTGGTCCATTTTCTATGGGAGGGTAATTTTTTTACGCGTTTTCGTGGTTGGTCCCATAGTAAAAGTTGCTCAGTATAATTCCAAAATCTCCCTGGCAACGGGAATGCACCTATTTTTTAGCCAAACTGTATAATGTCCTAACATCGACCAGGCAAAAACGGCCATATTGCTATACCTAAATATTTGAATCTTCGGTTAAACAAGACAAGGCAATCAATACTTTAGTTTTGTCTAAATTCGTTTATACAAATACAATTAAAAACTGATCTTTTTAAAGCCCATTGTCCCATTGCTGGGCGAAGGCCTTCCTTCTAGACTTCGAAATTTCCCGATTGTTGGCTAGCTCGAATAACCATGAAAATGTAGAACTTTGTATGCGATACCTCAAAACTCAATGACTTATTGGTCCCGATTATAACCTCATTAAGCCTAAGATCGCTGGGAGCCTAGCCAAAATACCAATCGTACATCGACAAACGCCTAAGGAAAAGAAAAAATGTATCAGGATAACCGATGCTACGAAAGGTCACGTGACTATCTGCATACATTATTTAAGTTTCAATTGGCGTTTTCTTTCAACGATTGTCATTTTGGCTAGGCCCCTTGTGTACTAAAATTAACTAAAAAACGCACAAGTGCGAGTCGGCCTCGCCCACCGAGGGTTCCGTGCTATATAGTATTTGTTGTTATAGCGGCAACAGAAATTCATCTGTGAAAATTTCAACTGTCTAGCTATAACGGTTCATGAGATACAGCCTGGTGACAGACAGACAGACGGACTGACAGCGGAGTCTTAGTAATAGGGTCCCATTTTTACTCTTTGGGTACGGAACCCTAAGAAAATCATACTTTACATCATCTATCATTTTCGAGTCTCCTTTCTGTTCCCTATTTCTACTACGTGGTACTGTGGCTGCCTGCTACTGTCATTAACTCCACTCAGGCCATTGTTCCGCTCACTCTTACGCGATTTTTAAACGGCCTCGCTTGTAGCTCGGACGTTAGCTGCACTCCTAATTGGCGTAATTACGAATGTTTATAGGTAACGTTCTCGGGTTCGGGGAGAGAATGTTGAAGCCTTAAAGTATGTTTAGGAATAAAATAGTGAGCCTTAGTGAGCTGTAGTCTGTATTCGCCATTTTGAAAAAAAAAAAAAACAGAATCAACAACAAAAACCTGCCAAGTGCGAGTCGGACGGCAAGTTCATATATCAGAGCAAGATGATATTGTATGGAAGCAGAAATATCATAGAAATCACTAAAGTTTGACTACTTAGTTAAGAGCCCATGAACGTGTTTTCTACCGCCACTGCTAAATAATTGTGATTATAAAAATTAACGACAGATATTTAAAAAAGAGGGCCGCTATGTACTGTATTTTGTATATAAGTACCTTTTGAATACATCAAACTAGTTAGGGTTCCGTACCCAAAGGGTAAAAACGGGACCCTATTAAGTACTAAGACTCCGCTGTCCGTCTGTCTGTCTGTCACCAGGCTGTATCTCATGAACCGTGATAGCTAGACAGTTGAAATTTTCACAGATGATGTATTTCTGTTGCCGCTATAACAACAAATACAAAAAACAGAATAATATAAATATTTATATGGGGCTCCCATACAACAAACGTGATTTTTTTGCTGTTATTTCCGTAATGGTACGGAACCCTTCGTGCGCGAGTCCGACTCGCACTTGGCGGGTTTTTAATTATTTTTATGTTGCTAAGTGTAGCGATTAGTAGCTAAGAACGTAATTACTGGCATCAGAGACGTATAAATAAAAAAATAGGTACTGCCAATCTGCATTATACAGTAACGTTTGTCATACGTTTGCAGTAGATATAAATAAAATCTTAGTCAAAATTTTCGTTATTTAAGTAGGCCTAGCAAGCACTTTCAAAATCAGAGCAATAATATTATTGGTGCAGATATTCTTTAAAAATTATTTGCTTTAAAAATGTGTTGTAGTTTGTAGTTTTAAGATATGTTTTTTGTTTTATTACGTATGATAGTTTTACGATATTTATCTTTAGGCTACTAGTTGCCTAAAATAAACATTTTTCATTTCATTTCATACATTTAACGATTGCCGTTTTCATAGATGCCGATATCCCAAAGATATCGAACGCACTGATTCAGATATGGACTAACATTTTTTTTTAGATAAGGAGATAGTATAAATATTTAGTATGTAAAATGTGTTATAAAACAGTAAGATATCCTGACAAATGGTTTTATTCTCACCACTACCACTCTTGTTTAATCTAAAAATAATCTTTTATCATTTGACTAGTCCTACAATATAAAATAAATAAAAAAATATAACTAAGCACTACATAATTTTGCATACTCACATATTATATTTAAAAACATTTGTTTAAAAAATTAATTTAGGTTGATGAGTTTTTTAGGAATAATGTAATTGTGCTTTAGTTAGAACTTTTTTTATACCACGTCGGTGGCAATCAAGCATACGGCCCGCCTGATGGTAAGCAGTTACCGTAGCCTATGGACGCCTGCAACACCGGAGATATTACACGCGCGTTGCCGACCCGTACACTCCTTTTTTGAAGAACCCCATACTGTAACCCCTCGGGAAAACCTCGGCAGGGAGCTCATTCCACAGCCGAAGCGTACGCGGGAGGAAATTCCTCTTAAACCGCACAGTACGCGACCATTTAGGTTTCTAGGTGAAGGCCTCCTCCAAAGTTTTCCATTTGTCTTTTTATTTATTTATTTGGATCCAGTTTAATCCAGCATTATTTAATGTCCTCGTTTCATCTTGTACATGGTACAGTCCTTTAATATACGTGTCTCTAATGCTATGAATATAAAGTTCGAACGACTGCAATTTGGTCGGCCGCGTGCATTGATTGGTACTCTGATGGTATTTGTGGTAAAATGTGATTACTATTGGGAATACATTTAAATGAACAGTAATATTTGATTGGATAATGTGGATGTTGATTACGTTGTATTACGTTCAGTGAATAATTTTATTATGTAGGTATATTTTGTTATTCGATTACTTTTTTTTTTCATGTGTTGCAAAGTATGTTGCCAACTGTAATTTTCTTTACACAATTGCCTCATCGAGATGATTTAAAGAATCTAAAACCATGTTGACTTATATATTACTTCGTTGGTGCGCAAATCGCGTTTGTGCACGTTCGCTGGTGCGGAATGTTCGCTCGGAATTTTATGAACTATTTTATTCTATCTTTAGGTATACTTTTGAAATATTTAGAAATCAATGAGATTACATTATTTTATTACACCTTCAATCTTGCATCAACAGTCAGTCAATCAGATGCTCAGTTGTGTCAAAACATTGCAATGTCATCCATTGTTACGTAAACAAGAAGGAGAGAGTAAGAAAGGGTTAAAATTTTGCTAGCAAAATTGACCCACACATATCAACACGGCACGTGGCACCTACCTACATGTCGTACCTACATTAAGAGCTTATAATAGAAAGTACTTCAAAGGTACCATTCGAATTCAGACTATCTTCTTCTTCCTCGGTTCCTCATGGCTGAGAGTCGCGACCACATGAGGTCGTTATTTTGTGCACCAAGACTCTCCATTCTGCACGATTTTCCGCCTTCCTGATAATAGGCGCCTGTGTTGATCCCTGGCAGGCCTTCTTTACAGTGTCTACTCAGCGGGTTGGTGGACCACAGACTATACCAGCATTACTATTAGCCGGTGCTGGGAACCATCGCGAGCGCGGACTTCTGGCCGAAGAATCTGGAATACTCTGAATCCGAACGATCCCTTTATAATACAGTTCAGACTATCTTATTTCTTCCTGGGTTCCTCATGGCTGAGGGTCGGGACCACATGGTCGTTATTTTGCACCAAGGCTCTTCATTCTGCTCGATTTTCCGCCTTCCTGTTAATAGGCGCCTGTGTTGATCCCTGGCAGGCCTTCTTTACAGTGTCTACTCAGCGGGTTGGTGGACCACAGACTATACCAGCATTACTATTAGCCGGTGCTGGGAACCATCGCGAGCGCGGACTTCTGGCCGAAGAATCTAGTGTACTCTGAATCTGAACGGTACCTATATTATTACAGACTTCGAACGAATATAATATAATCACGAATGTAACAACAACGGAAGTTAAACAAACCCCAAAACGCTAACATTATGTATTCACGTAACAAACACATAATGCTAAATTGAATAACCGCAATGGCTTTGTTCCGGTTTATCCTAACCCTACAGGCATTCTATACCCGTTCATATAATTATAAGAGGGGGTTAACGCAAATATGTATTTTTTATATTGAATTATTACAAGATTTAATTTAGGGTACCGGTATTTTTTGGATGGAGACGGAACCGGTATGTTTTCGTACTTTTTTTTTTTTAAGTGGTTAATCTTATGATACGAAATCGTTACCTAAAAACACAACTGAGTCCTACATTTGGAGTATAAAATAATTCGAATTGGTTATATTGAAGTTTTTGTAAAAAACCGGTTCTGATCCCTGTTATAACCAAAAGCAAATGCCATGAAATAAATCACACACAAACTAGACTAAATAAAATGGTTAAATTTGCCGTGATAGAAAAAATCATGTCTAATTACAAACTTTTATTTAACTTGCCCTGTTGGTTATATTTTGTTGGTGTGGATCAAATCTTGGAAGCTAAATTTTACACACTACTCGATTTCCGATTGAGCTGAAATTTTGGTAGGTATACTTTGATACATGTGGTATTCAATGACCTTTTATTAATAATAGACGCGTGACGTTCATAGTTGACAAAACTAAAATGCAGGCAATATTTAGTAGATGATTGTGATAATCTTGACACATTGGCGTCAGCCGTACGACTTACTCAATATAGGTTCCGGAACCTATATTTGATGGATCGAGCGCCGGGTGCCATATCTAACTCCCTTTACTTATCCATGGGTATAATATGAGTTGATTAACTTTAGAAAAAAAAACGCATTGAGATTTCTAGTTCATTAGGATCATAGGAATACCAAATACCAACAAACATTAAGTCCAAAGTATTTAACACTTGTATCCTTCCCTGCCTTACATATTGTAAGCATCACAATAGTTAATATCCTATATGTGGCCTAATACTACTGATAATTACATGTAGTATGTACCTGGCTTTATACTTTTGATTGTTGTATCTATGGTCATTTTAGTTTTAGAGGGAGAGCTGTCAGATTTGGCGGCAGGCCTGTGCGCGAGGTTATGTTACTTATGTTCGATTTGATCTTTATGTAATCTTATAATTAATCCTGTATATCAATGTAATAAAAGAAATGTCAAAGCAAGCAGTGGTTTGTGTGCTAAACCCCTTTTACTGAGCATTAAATCTATGGATGATTTCAACATGGATGTCAAACTTGGGCCCTAACTGTCAAGGAGAGGAAAGCTCTCCAAGTCTGCCAAAATAGTATGGAAAGAAGCATGTTCAATATAAAACTTAGAGATAGAATAAAACTGGAGGACATTAGAAAGAGAACAAAAATAATCGACGTAAACCACACTATGAAAAAACTAAAATGGAAGTGGACCGGCCACATGCTCCGAGACAAAAGAGAAAAATGATCAAAAGACATCACAACATGGTACCCAAGAGACGGAAAAAGGGATGATGGAAGACAAAAAATGAGATGGGAAGACGAGTTCAGGCAGGTGGCTGGAGCCTTCTGGAGAAGACAGGCTCTGGACAGGGACTCGTGGAGGAATATGGGAGAGGCCTATGCCAAGGGCAACTAGACAAGACGTCTGCGGAGAAAGGCTAGCAGTAAGCAGTAAGTAAGGATCATAGGATAGGTCAAAGCTTACTTGCACTGCCATTTGGTGTATTCCCATTTGTCCCCGCCCACGTGACTGCCGCCGTACATGAGGCGGGAACGAATGGGAATAATTCATATGAAAACACTTATTCCCATCTGTGTCCGGCGGAGACAAATGGCAATTGGCAATACACAGCTATCAGTCTAGACTTTTAACTTTTCCTCAATCTGAAGAATTAAAAAAAAAGCCTACTCGTCCGTTTAGAGTTCGAGTAGCTTAAGAAAAATTCAGCACTGGAATCATTGTATACGTACCAGTAGCAGCGGTCTTTTTTCAAAAAAACAATATCACATGTGTCGCGGATTTGACAAAGGATATTATCTTAAGACATAAATAATTAAATAAAAAATACCACAAATCTAATAAGCAATCCCATGCTAGAGCAAGTAATGACGTCTAGAAATTAATAAATCCATTATTACAGTGTGTCCCGGCTTTTTCTGTCCGCGACAACCCGATTTATTGCGAGTGGGGCGCCGTGTGGTATGCGGCAGTGTGGTCACCAGTGCGGAATTAGGATGGGATTTATTCTACTTTAGTAGGTACTTGTTCAATAATATCAGGCTCTCTACGTGGATTGAAAATTACAATAGGCTGTCGGAATTTAGTGTATCACAAGTGTATAGAAATATCAGACATATTATATGTTTATTGGACCAACCCGCCGAGCGGTTTTTTTTACATGGCAGCTGGTGGTTCACGTTTGTATGTGAAAAATTGAAACTCTAGCTAGAGTAACGGGGTACCCTTATTTAGTTACACTTAATGTTGATAAAATACACCAAGTTTTGTAACTTTATCTTAACTACAAGAGGGTCAACCACTGAAAGTTTTCAACATTGTATAAAAAAAAATTTAGATTGTTATTTAAGTACTTGTTTCACATTATTCGAAAATGTGATTTATAAGTTTTTAAGTAAAAACATGTTTATTTATATTTTTATGAATTTTTTAAGGTGAAATTTAAAAAATAATAATTAAAAAAAATACGAAATATAGAAATAAAAATGTGTTCCTACTTCGAAACTTAATAATCACACGTTTAAATAGTGTGAAAACAGATAATTAAATAAAAATCTAAAATTAAATACTTATTTTTTTGGATTTCATACAACAGGCTGCCAGGATAAATTATGTGTATTACTGTTGTGGTATTACGGTCCCTTAAAGCTTTAAAAAAATCTGAGAACGTAAAAAAAGGTACGGCTGTTTATGCCTCAAAAAACGTATATTTTGACACTCTAGGGAATCAAAATTTATAGGGTACTCCCCGTTTACCTAGAACTATAAAATTTGGCAAGTAATATCGTCTTAAATACACTACAAGTACAAGGAAAAATCTGAAAACTATTTTATAAAACATAAAAAAAGTTCAATTTGTACGGAACCCTCGGTGGGCGATTCCGACTCGCACTTAGCCGTTTTTTTTACTAAGCTACCTACAAAAAAAACGAATATATAAAATATTTTTTTATGGAAGTGCCAGTTTCTTACTCTCTCACATCCGCGAAGATGGCATTTCCAGCCGACATCGTAATAAGAGCTATAACTAATGGCGTCGCGTTCTCTGAATTAATGACGAATCACGACGCTAACTGAGCTAAACTGTGCGAATCCCCGTTGACCTTAGGTATATTCTAATATAAGTAAGAACAATAAGAATTGAATCCTAATACCATAATTTAATCAGATTATTCATATTTTTCTTAAGAGCTTATACCAAAAAGGGTTGGTAATTTAATAAAAGGATACAAAATGCAAAGCTCAATTTAATTCTATTTGAAATAGTTTCAGCTTTGATACAAGGACTGGAAAGATGCTTTTAATGTAATCCACTTACATTTCTCAAAGGACTAAGAACATCTATTTATTAATGTCAAAAAGGATTTCTTGAGAGAATAGATATTTTTAAGTATTCTAAAACTTTTATTATCGGAGTTATTACTTTACTTTTTGTAAAGGGTAATAAATTCGCATTAACCCTTAAATGCATGATTTTTTATTTTTTCCCGAAATGATTCTCGGTTTCTCTGTTCGTAATCGCTTTCTTCTACAAGGCGAAAAAACGCTGGGATCGACTACGAGCTCAGCGCTACTAAAACGTTGGCATTGAATGTGTTAAGCAACAATAATGAGCAAAAAAACAACAAAAAAATATTCTCGATACGATTTCGCCATTTTGAAGTCCAACCGGTCTACTTTTGTATACATTTTTGAGAGATTTGGAGTGGTCTTAATCTGTTAATTTGATGAGACAAATGGGCTCTATAAAATAAACTTGTTATTATGTAATCCAATGCAGTAATTTTCACGTTATTCAATCCATTAGTATAAATCACAATCATATCATTTACCAGATCGTTCCGACGTATTTAGAAGGCTTACCGATTGCGAAAGCTTTTTTATCACACCACGGCTCTTAGCGGTAATTAATATGAGCGTCCATTATCGGCTATCCATTACCTCGTCTTTAAACTGATGCGCGGTGGCTATTAGCCATATGGCTACATTGGGGCGAGTCAGGGAACGATATAGGAAAAAGAGGTTGATTTTATTTAACAATTTGTTATGGTTTTGATACGACGTTGACGATTGTCTTCGTGATTAGCGTGCACCTTGCGCACGACTTTCACTTAATTTCGCATGCATAAGCGTCATCTTCAATGTCCTTTCGTTCCGTTCAAACCTTAACAAGTTGTTCAATCTGAATCTTTGTTATTCTCATACCGAAAAGTCTTAGACTCTGGCTTTTAATAGTCCTCTAGCCTTTTCGATAGTGGTACCTACGAAGGCGGAGATCCGCGGTATTGAGCTTGAACATGTCATGCTCGCTTAAAAGTCTTTGCTTACAGTGGCGTCGTTGATCGGGTCACCACTTTCCCGAATGAAGGTTGAGCGAGGCGATGGCTGAGATACGCGTCATGCTCGTGAACGGGTGCTGTTTGTGGAGACTGGTCTGTTTAAGCTAACACGAGTTATTATATTTAGTAACTTTATTTTTGAGTATAATTACAGTGTGACGCCTCATTCGGTTCTCGTATGTTTCTTTCCTCTTAATGAATGTGTTAATATTACAGGATCAGAGATTCTATACATATCTAAGGATAATTTGATAAACTATATAATCATATAGTTCTGACAGACATTTACACCTCTAAATATATATTTTTTATGTGGTATCTGTGTTTTTTTAATGTAATTCGACATTAAGAGACCTTATATATCTCTAAGTAATTGTAATACGTCAGATAGAATCATAGTTGCATTTAGTTGTTTATTATAATTATAATTGTTATATTCTTTTTTTTGCTTGTATGTAAATTCAATTTTGACATGTAAAAGTGACCTTGTGGCCTATTTATTTGCTAAATAAATGTTGAAGTTTGAACTTTGAATTCTGGATACGGGTTTCAACCACCCGTATCCAGAATTTCCATCAGTAAGAGCATTTATTTGTTGTTGTTCCTAAGTTATGGAGGTGTAATATGGTTTTTGAATACCCACAAAACAAGCCTTATTTAGCTTACCTGCTGTAGCACATTTGTATAAGATTTTCAACTAATATTTATTTACATATTTGTTACTCTTGGTGAGCAAATCTACCATTTACATTTTCAATGATCTAAAAGATATTTAAAAGTTAATTTCGGCCCTCCGTCATCCAAATGTCCGAGACACGATAAGGGTCGAAAACTTTTTTAGCATAATTTACGTACTTTATTCTTATCGGTATGTTGAAACTTTATAAGAAGTATCTTTAAAATATGATGAATGTCTTAGAAAAACTTATCTTCTTCTCTTCTTCTTCTTCCTCAGCGAGTATGCGCCCACTGTTGGGCATACGCCTCTCCAAACCTCCTCCAAGCAGCCCGATTTGCTGCTTCTCTCCTCCAGAGTGGGCCCGCAATCTTTTTAATATCGTCCTCCCATCTTGTTGGAGGTCTGTGATCTGGTCTTTTTAAACGAAGCCTCCACGCTAGGACACGCTTGCTCCATCTTCTATCATCTCTGCGAAGAAAAACTGATCCAATCCGTTAAGTTTTGTACTGTCCACAGATAAAACGCTGGTTTGCCCAAACGTTTTTGACCCATGAAATGACCAAAGAAAGACAAAGAAATAATATCAATTTGAAAGATTCAAGTAGCTATACGAGTGACCCCAAGAACCAATGCAAAAACTAGCGCTGTCGCGCGTCGCGCCACGCGTTCCAGATCGCCTAACTTTTCTCATTTGCTAACCCGCAGCGAGCTACTTTACGCGCTGCGGTCAAATCGTGCGGGACTAATTCTAGATTATAACAAAAATCTAATGGAACTGAAACTCTTTTTTTCTACTCGTCGAGTATAATCTGTGTATTACAACTTAACATGCAACACTACAACCTTACTCTTTTTAACGTTGGATAGTCTATGGCACTTCCGACTCAAGCATAAGAATTTTATCGATACGGTTTAGTCAAGTATAAAAATTTTGAAAATAGAACTTCATACATTTCAGTAAAATATTTCTTGTTTAAGGAGACTCGATTCAATGCAAATTAGCCTACTTAAACACGCTGCTGCGTCGCATCTGCTTTGTGATTGGTTGGCCAACAATTGCTTCATAAGTCATAAACGCGCATGTGACACCCTTCGTATAGCAACATCCATATCCTACAAAAACCGCTTAGCGTTGCTTGTTAGTCTCCATAGGCTACGGTGGCCAAAATCGAGAAAAAAACTGTCTTATAATTGAATTTAGCGCGGAGCAGGTACCAGGGCCTCATGAGTTACGAGGAGGTGTCGTTGACCAACCCGCCGGGGGCGCCGGGCCCGGCGGCCGAGGCGCGTACGAGTATGAAGGTATCGCGGGCTGCGGCAGCTCGCGTATCTTAGCTGTATACTTTTGGTTTGTTTACCTAAGTATAGGTATATGATTCTACTAGTTGAAAGTATTATTTTTTTGTCTCGTAGAAAAAGTATTGTATACAATAGTGATATAATCAAGCTTTTCAATCTCGTACCTTAACCTAAGCAACTCAGCAAGCTTCGTTAAACACGGTACTCGACTGAAAAGCTCTCTATTATATCACGATTGTATAAAATACTATTTAATACATACGTTTCTCTTAATTAAACTTATTTGTAATATTTCGTTACATGTCGTGTTTTAAATAGCTGTTAGAAAGTTTCAACCTAGCAGATCATCTCTGATAGGTTGAAAGTTTTTCGTTGCGGTCAACTCTTAGTCAAGTCAAGTAAACTATAGTTATTTGTTTTACCAGGGGGCAAAGTTATTGTTTAGCCTCTCGTGCTAATATTGATACCCGAGCAAGCGAACACAATACAAAATTTGCATTGGATAACTGTTCTTCGTCTTACATGTGGATAAAATGAAACTTTCTTATCCTCCCATAATAAAAGTTGTGCAGTATGACCTATAAAGTCACAATATAGGTCATACTGCACAATTTTTATTATGGGACCAATGCATGCCGAAAACGCGAAATAGTTATTTTCACCACACCCGCTGGTAAAGGCTCTCTTGATTCTTCAAAAACTGATACTGATACTGAGCTCGCAGAGTGTAGGTAGTTGGTGGTTAAAATTTCACCGTGAATGTAAAATTTCATGTAATGTCGTAGCGTAAGTAAATACAATTATGATAAGCATAATTTGTCCTAAATTACTGTCGAAATATACAAAAAATAAAATGTTATTCAAACTACTTTCAAAACAACTTACCACGTGTCGTCAAAACGTGCTACTTTTTAAGGGATCCATGAACTCGTAGCCTAATTATCAATCCAAGCAAACCTCAACTCCCATCCCACGTACCAAAGAGTAATCTAACGCTGCAACGAATAAATATAAGCCCGAGAGTGATATTTATTATGGCCATGTACGAGACTGGATAGGGATGTGCCGTTCACGAGAACATTTCCTTATTAAAGGAATATTCCTAAGGGTATCACAAGAAAGTTCTCAATTCCAGGGAATATTTAAGAATTTGGTTATAATCTGGCTCATTCCAGTTTCCTAAAATTTTTCTTGAAGAAATTCCTATTGGTTTAGCGAAAAGTAATAGAGAAAAACATCCTTAACTACAGACAGTTAGACAATAGCACCTTAACGCTAGGTTCACGGCGTCTATGCGAGAAAGCCGTCTAGCCGTGTAAACGATTTCGAACGTTGCCATACAAAGTTTGCTGTCACTACGGTATTCAATAAAATCCCGTATACGGTAGGTAAACGGGAAAAATTTAAGCCGTGTGAACCTAGCCTAATAAGGCCTTAAAAAGTTTGACAAAGTTAAGAGAGCTGTAACTTGATAAGATCTTCAGTATTAATTTAATATTTCTATACGTCATAATTTCATAGAAGTTTGATGTTTAAAATAACGCTTGCACTGCGTGTGCTATCAAAATCGTAGCAGACTTCTCTTTGTCTAATATATATTTAGATGTTTACTTAGTGTTATCAAAGATAGATAGATATCCTCATTGGTGTTATCATAGATGAAAGCCAGTCCCGACAAGCAGTTATATAGTTGTATTTTTAAATCTTTTGATCTAAAACAAGCATTGTTGTCACTAGATGTCCGGAATATTCTTAGTGTCTGCCAAAATAATTCCCTTACCATGGGAATATTTTCTCTACATCACTACGCGAGACGCACGTCGCTTATTGGTATTCCGGCCGGAGTGTCTACGGTCAAAACGTAACGCACGTTACGTTAACATGTTTTATCATCATCGGAGTGAAAAATATTGTCGCGGAGGTAATGGAATATCGCTTATTGGTATTCCGGCCGGAGTGTCTACGGTCAAAACGTAACGCACGTTACGTTAACGTGTTTTATCATCATCGGAGTGAAAATATTGTCGCGGAGGTAATAGAATATCGCTTATTGGTATTCCGGCCGGAGTGTCTACGGTCAAAACGTAACGCACGTTACGTTAACGTGTTTTATCATCATCGGAGTGAAAATATTGTCGCGGAGGTAATAGAATATTGACCGGGTGGGACGTATGTTATAAACATATTACTTTTTGTGCGAACAATTTATTGGGATGACATTTGTTAAATAGCATTTTTAAAAGACTTACTTAAGCTAAGCGACAACGCAGCCCATTGGGTGAAGAACCTAACTATTAATTTGTAAATCTGTAAAGCGACCATGAATTGTAATATGCCATACGACTAAATAAATAAATTTTTAAAAGACTTAAAAAAAACCGGCCAAGTGCGAGTCGGACTCGCGCACGAAGGGTTCCGTACCATTACGCAAAAAACGGCAAAAAAATCACGTTTGTTGTATGGGAGCCCCCACTTAAATATTTTTTTTTTCTGTTTTTAGTATTTGTTATAGCGGCAACAGAAATACATCATCTGTAAAAATTTCAACTGTCTAGCTATCACGGTTCATGACAACCTGGTGACAGACGGACACACAGCGGAGTATTTTAGTAATGGTCCCGTTTTTACCATTTGGGTACGGTACCCTAAAAAAGGTTCCGTGAAACTACTACGAAGGTTGACACTGACAGATCATATTCAGAACAGACAGATCCAGATTATTGCAATCACAATACGCCAAGTGAAACCGCTTACTTCTGTAGAAGTAGCTATCATCGTCAGATTAAAGTAAGACTTGTTCGTAAAACGACAGATCCAAGCCACACGATAACCTAACGAACGTCTCTTAAACACAACAACAACTTATTTCATCTTAGAGCGATGAAAACGGAATGAGAAAAGTTCCTTTCCTACTGCAGTTTTGATGGCAGTTGGCTGTTTCATAAGTAGGATTGCGTTGTGTTTGCCCCGGATTTATGGCTTTGATTTGCCCAAGGTTAGACTTTGTGCCTGTATTGTTTAATAACATAGCACTTTTTAGGTGAAATAAGTTTTATGTACCTGATATTATTATTTTGGTAAGTACATTGTCGAAACAACAAAATTACGTTGGGTACGTTAAGCAAACTGGCAATGGGGTGACGTAAAATCCCTTATGAAAACTAATGACAAATTTGGTCACATGACCTTTCTAACATTTTGATGTATACGATAGTAAGCAAATCAATTTATATTTTATCTTGTCATTGTGTAATAGAAGATTTGGCCTCAGAAGTGACATTCGAATTTTAGAAATCAATATTGCTGCCCGGAATTTTACATTTGCAGCAGCAATGCAGTCGGCAGTAACGTCGCGCTTCAATACTGCAGCAGTAATTCTAGTTCAGTCTGAATCCGAACGTCACCTTACTAACTAACTTACTTTACTAACGTTACTGTCAAAATCAATGTTGATGTCCTGATTTTTAAATTTTGCAGCAGCAATGTCGCACCAATACTGATGGTTTATTCTGAATCTGAATGTTAACGTTAGAGCCAAAATAGTATTAAATCACGTAGTAATTAAAACTGAAGTCTGCCCTTCAACTTTTTAGCAAACTAACTGCACCGTTGCGCTGCTCAGCGTTTTCAGTTTTAGTTTTAGGCAAAACGGTTTTACAATGTACAAAAAAGTAACTTGAATTTAATCGGACACGAAGTACAAGCACTAACGCTAATTGAAAAATAAACCATTCAATACAGTTGGTATTTAGTGTGAGTAAGTAGATAGATAGATAAATCATTTATTTGACAATATAAATTTACAAACACCATAACAGAAAAAATATACCTATGCGTATTTCGAATTTCGTAAACCATTTTTTGACATGGAGGTCTATTCTAATTTAAGAATGTGATATGGTTTTGAAGTGGTTTTGTTTTGATACGATCCTGACGATCGACTTTCAGTTCATTTCGCATGAACTAATCAGCGTTAGCGACCTTCAAGGTCGCATCAAATAAAAACAAAAGCGTATTACAATAGGGCTAATGGTTATATTCGATTGAGTTGTAAATTATTATTCGTGCATTCAGATGGTAAATTTTAATAGCATCAAGCTGTTTATAGATAATTAACAAAAAAAACGGCCAAGTGCGAGACGGACTCGCGCACCGTGGGTTCCGTACTTTTTAGTATTTGTTGTTATAGCGGCAACAGAAACACATCATCTGTGAAACTTTCAACTGTCTAGCTATCATGAGATACAGCCTGGTGACAGACAGACGGACAGACGGACAGCGGAGTCTTAGTAATAGGGTCCTGTACAATACAATTTAATCCTGACCTCTGTTATAAATAAATAAATATTTTAGGACAATATTACTCAGAACTGTTGTGGGCAATAGATGACGATATATATAATACATAAAACAGACAGACAGACAGAGATTATAAGACAGTAAAATGATTGCAACGAGTGTGAGTACGAGCTTTTTTTTAACTTGCAATTTTTGTATTTATGTATATTCAGGCCAAATCTTACAATCTAAATTAAACTCACTTCCCATTATTCGATTGAAATGAAACTCCACATACATTTTGTAAGTGACAATTCAATAATATGGTAGGTACCATCGAGCTAATCTAATGATGGACATAGGTGGCCATAGGAGCTCTGTGATAAACAACGCAACCTAATTGTGTTCGGGTTTGTTGGAATTATCTGGATGAGTATTAGTTGCCTGTCGAAAGAAAAATACAGTCGGTTTGTATCAAAAATATTGACAACAAACTTATTTTACACAAAGCTTGTCAATGGACAATACACGTAAAACCTTAATCTATGTATAAAACCAAGAGGCAGTGACCCCGCAACTTTGCTCATCTAACCCCACTCGAGCTGGAGCACGCTCATGACGCTCAACTATAACTGGGGCGAACTCTAACAACTTTTTTAACGGGCTGCGAAATCGTTTAGCGTTTTTAGTTTTAGAAAACATGTTCAACTCGCTGTACGAAAAGTGATTTGGATTAAAGCGAACAGCTATAACAATGTTAACACATAAATTTTCACTGTTGTCTAGAAATTTTTATACCAAATGTGGAATATTATTTCAACTACAGCATCAAATTTATTAAAGCAAATTACAATCTAATGTAGGTAGATTCGAAGGACTTTGGTTTCTAAAGAGGATTACTTATATGAAGACGCCTTATAAAAGGAGATTAGACCACGCTTGCTAAATATATCATTTAGATTATGTGAGTACCTACATTATTAGATTTAAACCCCAATTACTTACATTCACAACGGACCAGACCCTGCAATAATTCAGGTTAATCAGAAATCGTGCCTCAATAAGATCTCATTGACTCGACATATTACCACATACATCAGCTTTTCAGGACTTTAACGAATCACTTCGCTAATATGCCACGCTGCTACACCGCCAAAAGGGAATCTAAAGAGAATAATTACCGCATATTACTATAGGTTTCATTCGTGAGTCCCAACGACATTCTATGTAATTCGTAACTTTCCGTACCGTCCTTTTCACTTACAAGTGTATAAAGGACGGCCAGTGATTTACAATTTCCATTGTATATGATGTTAGATGCCTTGTTTCTGTCCCATTGCATTGGGAATTTAATCCTATCCCGAATAATGCTTTGATTAATATCTAGTTATTAATCATCCGCACAGCTGAACTATTCAACGGTCTCGCGGGAACCAATGTTAGTTCTGCATTTGAAATTTGAAATTAGAACCGTATTACCAATATGGCGGTCGCGGAATCCGCCGGTGACGGCTAAAACGGATTAATGGAGTTTGGTTGGTTTACGATTATTAATGTTTATTTGGAATTGCGCGTTGAAATAATAATTAATAATTAATTTGTCAAACTGGCATGATAATTAAGTGCAATGTCAGGTGGTAGAGGACGTGATGATGTAGTTACGTACATGTTCATGTATTAATTTGGGTTGATCAACTTTTTTGTTGATGTTCTGTCCCGTCAGCCAGGAGACAATAGGAATAGCTTATAAGAAGTAATATCAACATCAACGTCAAACATTTATTCAGCAACTAGGCCACAGGGGCACTTTTACAAATACAAATGAGTTAAATTTATTTCATTACTTTTTACAGCTGTGCTTAGTTATAGTATATAGTATAAGTATAAAGAGCAAGTATTAGGTAAGTATTTATCTATACTTGTGCAACAATTTATTGGTGTAAGTAATGATCTTTTACATGTCAAATTATTACAAGCAATAAAACGACCAATAATTACAAAATACAATTACAATATCTAGGCCACTCGTGTTCCCCCCTGAGCCAGATGTTCCGGTTTCTCCCGTAACAGTAACCCCAGCAGATGTGAAGGATGCAATAGGGAGTTTTTATAATGGATCGGCTTCTGGGCTAGATGGTTTGCGTCCGCAGCACCTGAAGGAGCTGACATCTTCTACGGCGGGTAACAACGGTCCTCGTCTACTGGAGTCATTGACGAGGCTATGTAACTTTTTGTTAAAGGGCTCACTTAACCCCATAATTTGCCCGTATCTGTATGGGGCTTCTCTCTGTGCTCTTACGAAAAAGGATGGTGGTATTAGGCCGATTGCTGTAGGGTGCACAATACGCCGTCTTACAGCCAAACTCTGCTGTCGGGCTGTTAGAGACCAAATGGCCGCATATCTTAGGCCTGTTCAGATAGGTTTTGGGACAGCGAGAGGGTGTGAGGCGGCGATTCATGCCACTCGAGCTTATGCCCTCGCTCATGAAAGTACAGACGCGGTTATTCTTAAAATAGACATTAAGAATGCCTTCAACAGCGTTGAAAGGGATGTGATTCTTGGTGAAGTAATGGACCAGGTGCACTCGCTCTATCCATTTCTGCACCAATGTTACTCAACGCCTAGCAACTTATTATTTAATGGGGCCGCAATTTCGTCGCAAGTTGGTGCTCAGCAGGGGGATCCATTAGGACCTCTAATTTTTTGCTTAGCGATACAGAAGGTTATTTCCTCTCTGGATTCACCCCTAAATGTTTGGTACTTAGATGATGGGACACTTGGGGGTAATCCAGAGACAGTTTTGAGGGATTTTAACAAACTTGCGCTAGCGTTGAAGGGGATCGGGATGGAGGTGAACCCTGCTAAGTGCGAGCTCTTTTGCTGCGGCTCCTCGGTGAACGGAAGTTTACGGTCGGATTTTGAGGAGGTGTTGCCTGGCCTGCGGCACCTTCAGAAGTCTTCTTTGAGCCTTTTGGGTGCGCCAATTTTCCCGGAAGGGGTTAGTGCTGCGCTTGAAGATAAAAGGTTAGCTTTGGTTGGGGCAAGGGAACACCTAGAAAGCCTATCTGCGCACGTCTCGCTTATACTGCTACGGAATTGCTTCGCGATGCCGCGCATAATGTACATTTTGAGAACAGCTCCAACTTGGTTGTTTGAGGCCGAAGTCGCAGGGTTAGACGAGACGATCAAGGTGGCGCTTGAATCCATCTTAAATGTGCATCTGGATGAAGCGCAGTGGTGTCAGGCTGCTCTCCCTGTCCGTCACGGTGGGTTGGGAATACGTCGCTGTAGAGAGGTCGGGGTGGTGGCGTTTCTTGCCTCGGCTCACGGTACTTTGGGTCTTGTCACTCGGATTTTGTCTAACAATGGTGATATTACCCAGGTACCGTTTGTAGCGGAGGCACTAAACAAATGGACCACTTTCTGCGGTGGCGATGAGCGGCCGGATAATCCCATCGTTCAGCGGGGGTGGGACGATATATTGTGCAGAAGGACCATGGCGAATATGTTAGGGGAGGCGGTAGGATCCGACTTGGCGCGCCTCAAAGCCGCTTCGAGGGTTGAGTCGGGGGCGTGGCTACACGCATTGCCTTCCCCCTCGCTAGGCACACTTTTAGATAATGATTCCTTAAGAATCGCGGTTGCCTTGCGTTTGGGGTGTAAGGTGTGCGAAGCACATCGGTGCATTTGTGGGGTCATGGTTGAAGAAGACGGTCACCATGGCCTTAGCTGCATGAAGTGCGCGGGTCGTTTTTCCAGGCATTATGCCATCAATGATGTCATCCGCAGGGCTTTGGTGTCGGCCAATATTCCTTGCGTTTTGGAGCCTCCAGGGTTGTGCCGCACGGATGGCAAGAGGCCTGATGGTCTGACATTGGTTCCATGGCAGAGGGGACGATGCCTCTTGTGGGATGCAACGTGCGTGAGTACATTTGCGCCGTCCCACTTGAGTCTCACCGTCAGGTCTGCTGGTACTGCCGCGGAGTATGCCGCCAAAATGAAGCATGCCAAGTACTCTGCCCTGGAACCAACGTACGACTTTGTGCCGGTTGCAGTCGAGACTGCGGGACCTTGGGCTGTGGAGGCTAGGGACTTTGTGAGGGATTTGGGTCGGCGGCTGAGGGACAGGGGGTGCGACCCTCGGTCCGGATCGTACCTGGTCCAACAGATCTCGTTGGCCATTCAGCGCGGTAACGCTGCCAGCGTAATGGGGACATTTGAACCAGGTGCGATTCGTGACGGTTATTTTATTTAAAAAAAAAAAAGTGACGAAGCCTGTTGCGGATATCATCATTGGTATTTTTGGGACGAAGCATGTTGCTGATTTGCATTTGTAGCCACCTGACGAAGCCTGCGTTGCGGATTTTTTACATGTAACTAAATATTATTATTTTTTAAGATTTTCTTTATAAATAAACTCTAGTTGTGTCAAAAAAAAAAAAAAATTACAATATACAAATATGGAATCAATGAAATATTAGCAACTTTGTTAGAGATGTATCCAGTCTCTTAATGTCGAATTACTCAAAAAAAACCTATAATAAAAAAATATACAAACAACAGACAAATATTGAAATTGTTTATAGACGTAAAAGTCTAATTGTCAGAGATAAAATATTTATAATAAAAAAAACTATCATCAAATTATCCTTAGAGATGTATGGCTCTCGAAGACTTGAATTGTTATAATAAGTAATTAAAAGATAAGAAATAAAAATCAGAAAAACAGACAAGACCCGAATGAAGCGTCTCACAGCTACACAAAAGTAAAGTTACATGGGTAATTTATAACAAGCTTAAACAGTAAAATTATTTAATTAATTTATCTTTTTTGCAATGTTACAATTGAAATCTCATGTAATTTATTTCAATCTACTATTGTGTAGGTACACAAAAATACCAAACATTTTGCGGTAGCCACCAATATTCACAACGGGAATAAAATTAATTTCTCTTTTGCGGGATACGCGTAAAAAGCTGACTTTAATACCCGACATTAAATACGCGTTGGATTTCATAATAATATAATAACGATTTAACCCTCGGCAACTGGCCCGCTTATGATTTTTTTCATTTCAACTTATTGGCATACTTATGTATGTGTACAGTGACGCAGCAGGTTATGAATAAAAGCCACAACTTTATTGCTGTATTATTTGAATTGATACCTTTATTTTATGATGATTTTATTATAGGTACTTTAGTGTTAAATTAATAATTTACAATATTCAACATTCCTTTATTTATGGAGAAGTGTAACTGCTAATAATTATAAACATGATGAATATGACTGGAGCTTGTTTGCTTTTAGGGGTATCATGTAAATACATTTTTTTTTATTACAACCAAAATTGTAAATCTTTAACATATAGGTAGATACGTTTTGTTTGTGAGAAAGCAGTTTTATGTTGATTTACAGATAATCTATACAAATGCAAATATTCAGTCAGGTTATATAATAAATAAAATCATCGAGAATCTCTTTCTATTTCTTAATTCGAAATAATTCTACCGTGGTCTCGAGTTTCAATTACGAGTAGTTGCTTTCATACTTAAAACGAATGTATTTTCCTTTGCGTGTTAAGTACTATTTATTTTAATTTTTCAGTTAAATCATAATTCGTTTTATTATACCCTACAGAGGAATGTATTATGTTGGTTCACCGACCATCGTTTAATGGACCATTAAGCAGAAAGTTTCAGTAAAACTCTAATTAAGAGATGATTATCTCTAATTAAAAAATATTATGTTACGGGCGCCGAGGCTACCTCGTTGAGGCTAAATAATTATAAATGGTCTTCCTTTTCTACTTTTTTTTACTTATACTTTTTTATATTTTATTTATTTACATACAAAATTATACAGTGGTATTACTAAACGAAATTAATAACTAGCTTACATCTAAGGCCCTTGAGGCATTGTACCAAGTATGCTGGCGGCATTTCCTCTCTGTATCGCAATGCTGAATACGTTGTGCGAGGAAGCCGCCAGCTCGGTCACCAGTTACGTCAACCAGACGCTTCGATTTTCTACTTTAGCTGTTGACCGTGGGTTATATTATACAGTGTGGAAAAAATGAATGGGCCCTGGAGGGAAAGTGCCTCGAAACCTTAAGTTAACTCATTTTGCTTACAGGAAAAACTTTTATTTTTAAAAAGAAACAAAACTGCATTCAAAGATTTTTTGAAATTCGCTTGTTTCACCTGGGAATCGAACCGACTAAAAATAAAAAAAATAAACACTCGCTATTTTATTCTATTATTCAATACAGTTAATGTTAATAATAACATTTCTCCTTACACCCGTCTGTTGTACAAAATATCCATAAAATCTAATATTTAGTACTCAAGAATATTTTCAGACAAGCAAAATTGAAAGAAAAAAATTAGAAATCTTTGCAGTTTTGTCTATTTACAAAAATAAAAGAATGTTTCCTTTAAGCAAAACGAGCTAACTTAAGGTTTTGAGATGCTTTCCTTCCAGGGCCCATTCATTGTTTCCACCCTGTATATTTCTGTTGGTATTTAAAATCAGTCTATTATCTAGTGGCTTGGTAGTTTTAGATTATGGTCCAACGGAACTATATTTTTTACTGCAATAGAATTTAGAGAAATTATTTAAGCTTAGAGAATCAAGGCCATCACTTACATAGATTAAGATTAAGTTTAACCATCAACCAGTTCCACCGCAATTACATCAAATCACACAAACCGGATTACGCTAACGCCACGTTATGTTAATCCGGTTCAAACAGACAGACATACAGTAATAAACATAATTTGTCTTCGTTAACGGCTGAATACGGCTAAGCGATTCTCTTGAACATACCCGTTTTGGTGTTTGATATACAGTACCCGTACCACGAGTCACTGACAGTGTCGACAACTCAACACTGACATATACGCTAACGTCGACGTAATTTACTTTATATGCATCTCGCTCGCACTAATATACCAGTACGAGCGAGATGCAAAAAAGTAAGTTACGTTCACGCCAGCGTTTACGTCAGTGTCAAACAGGTGGTATCTGTAGGGGAGACTGTGGTGAGTTGTGACAGAGGAGAGTTGTGACATTGTCGATTTTTTGGGACCTATTAATTGTTAGCGAGCTCGCAACAGTGCGCGTTATTTAGTTAATAACTTGACTAGACTTATATTGACCGGGATATAGACCGTGATTACCTTTTGTATTATTAACCTTTTGTTTTAGTAACTTGAACTAACAAACGTGCGCTATTGCGTTATTAGTTAATAGATTCCAAAAAATAGTTGATTGCACAACTCTCCTCTGTCACAACTCACCTTGGTCTCCCCTACTGGTAGGTATTATTTACCGTAAAACTCCCTACTATAGTCCAAAATCTCCCAGGTACAATAGTCACACCTAAACCTAGATTTTTGAGTAAGCTTTGGGCATTTATTGAAAGATTTTGGACGTTGAATGACTTAGTTCTGATACAAAAAAGTAGTTTTTTCTGATAGTTCGTGCATTGTTTATGTTAGGAACTTTGTCAATTTATTTGTCTCTTGCGGTGAAGAGAACTGAAATACGAATAATGTAATTTTGTTAACGCATCTTTTGTACATTTACACAACATAACTAATTAATTTAATTCAGAATCCTCACTATAAACCACAAGGTTTTAAAGCCTGACCAGGTATGTATAATCACGCGCAATGTTGCGGAATTTCACTGGAACTAATTTTCTCATACTGTACTGAACTGTCACCCTATACATGAGAATAACAGCGCCCTCTTGACAATGATCATATTATTATATTAATGGTCTGGCTTTATCTACAGAAGCATTTTAGCTAACTCTTCTGAAACCAACCTGCCAACGACCTAATTTCCCTAACATCCATAAAACAGAACTAATCCTTCAATTCCATCGAATTGAAATGAAACGCTAGGCCATACTAGGTAAAAATCGCAGGTACAAATACTTGGCCGTTTCATACGTACTCAATCAGGCTGCGGTGCTCACGGCCGTGTCATTCCAAAAGCTTATTGAGAACGGGTGAGTTGAAAGTTCTTCTAAAATAGTTACCCAATCTAAAACTCGGATAATTGTTAAATTTTTAAACCGTTATTAACTTAAAACCTATAGCTCCAAATTATTTTTAAATCGATTTTTGGAGGAGTTTTAAGGTATATTACTAACCATTTTTGAACCGGGAATTTAACCGGTTTATTTTAAACCCGTTCTGAGCGTTACCCTACACATAACGTCGTATATGATATGACGTACATAGCTAAGGTCTGTTTTATTATTCCGTAGACTAAAATGACGTTTCATGTGTAAGACATGACATTTCTTAGTACCAAATGAAATGTCATTTTAGTCTACGGAATAAAAAAACAAAATATACGTATATGACGTTTTAGCCAAGTTTATGTTGGCACCCTTGGATTCAGTAGTGCCGTGCCCACAGACTAGGATGCAAATTCTAACTAACATTGTGACGTCAAAATGATACTATAGTTTGTCAAAGGACTGTCTCATTTCAAACATAGACAGATTAAGTCCCGTCTTTGTGAATAATAATGAGTAAATGTTTAAGTAAAAATACTAACATTAGATTAATATGTGTGCTTGTTTATTAATACCCTATGGATATTTAGATTATAATTATTTAGATTATCCGAAACAAAGAAAATTCGATAATAAATGCCTTACCGCTGAGTCAGTAAAAGCTTACTCGATTCGCCCATACTCTTACAACCAATAGGAACTTTTGGCTCTGGCAGGAATTCCAGCCGTAGCTGCATTTTTTCCAATGGCGTTCGTGAAATGGCCAGCGGGAACGCACATTCAAATAACATTGAGCATTGGATGGGATGTACGAAAGTTTTTGTCGCGGATTTTTTTCTTCATACTTTTTATTTTATTTTAATACCCCGTCAGTGCCAAACAAGCATACGGCCCGCCTGATGGTAAGCAGTCACCGTAGCCTATGGACGTCTGTAACACCAGAGATATTACATGCGCATTACTACTTGTACACGTTGTACACTCGTTTTTTTAATGGTACCGTAAATTTTGGTAATTACGAGTATAGTCCAGGGATCGGAACCGGTTTTTTTTGCATAAACTTCTAAATAACCATATATTTCAGTTCACTTGTGTTTTTTGTAACGACTTCGTATATTACTTAGATTGCCCAATTAGAAATTAAATAATTAGCAAAGAACGAAAAAATACCGGTTTCGTTCCCATACAAAAAATACCGGTATCCGATTCCTACCTACTACAACTATGGTCCAATTATTCACGTTGGTTATTAACGAACCTATTTGACTTGTACTCGTTACATTTATTTTGTAGCGAAGATACCTAATGCTTTTTCTTTATAGGTACTTAAAATCATTTCAAAACTACTTTATGTACTGGAACTTGAATTTAGACCATAGGTTTATAGCGATATTACCTGCAGTAATTTTACTGTCAAAACTTGTAGGTTACTCTAATGAAGAGTGATCATGAAATTCATAATATATGATAATTTAACACCAGGCAAAATTACCTATATATTTGAATACCTTCCTTCCTTGTTCAATCCATACAAGTAACATTCGGAAGTCAATAGCAGCAGCATTAAGGTGACGTGTGGATGTCAACTGCATTACTCGCGCATGAGAGCCTTGCCTAAGAGCGTTTTCACATTGTTCGATCCGATATCGGATGTAGGATCCTACATGCGCGTAGTCAGGCCGCGCGGGCGCTCCCGGGAGTCTATAGCGTCACGCACACTATAACAAGCATTATGCCTACACAGACGCACACAAACAAATATTATCGGTCCGACAGCTGACGGGAGGTTCCGATATGGCTGAATTTATCGGAAGCACCTTTCCGATATCAGATTTCGGAAGGCGCCTATGACAAAAACAGCTGCAGAAGAGTGCCATTGGCATTAAGTCCACCTTTTTTGCGTTATTTATTTATTAAATGCATAAATAAATACAGACAATCACATATATCTTACATTTTACTACCTTCCGACATCCGATATCGGATCGGACAATGTGAAAACGCTCTAACAGTGGTCGTATATAGGCTGAATAATTTGTATTTTATTTTATCCACAATAGGATTAGTAACTCCACAGTCCACACGCGATCGAGCGAAGCGTGAAGCGAGTGAATGACTGCGGGGTGTGTAGTAGGCATAAAATGTTGAAAAAAATATCATGCAAAAAGTTATTCACTGCATCGGAAACAAAAGGCAAAGTGGCTGAAGCTAAACGAAATGGGATCGTGCTGATTGTAATTGGGAAAACTGTACGTGTATCGAGTGAGTAGAGTAAAATAAACAAAAAATACGGATGTCACATACTTAGACTAGATAGACATCGCGCTAAGGATGACTCACGTTATACCGGGCCGTGTCCGGGCCGGAGCTTCCGGCGCTTCGTTTTCAATGGAAGGCATCACGTGATCACCTGTCATGTCATAGAAAAGTAAGCGCCGGAAGCTCCGGCCCGGACACGGCCCGGTCTAACGTGAGTCATCCTTTATAAAGCGTTTACAAAAAGCACAAATTCACCATACTTAGGTCCAATTATACTTGTAAAATGCTACTAATTGAGCATTTTTTTAACAAGGAGATACGCCTGCGAGCGCTATTACAAAGTGTCGGGAGTGTGCAATGGATAGGACCAAATGGCGGGACGGAGGGGAGACCTTTGCCCATCAGTGGGACACTTAGGGGCTAAAAAAAAGGGTATCTATCATACACTAATTATCCAAAATCCTCATGCCCTGTACATCAGCATCATTATCATGCCGTCAACGTGAAGCCTCATTACCGAACATTTTAAACAACGAAATTTTGTCAGCATGAAATGAGTTTATCCGCTTGTTGCTTGTTATGTAATGAAAAGGTCCGCAGTTTACATATTTACGTATGGTATGATACGTGATTGCAAACGAGTTTAAAGTCTAAAAGACTCTTCGTGATTTCGTTTATCACGGAATACAAATAGTCTACACTCTGCATCAGTCGTGGACCGCTTGGATTGACTAAAATTTTATTAAACAGTCATAAGACTTGTTGTCTATACAAGCGTATATATATCAGAGTATTGGGCCCTAAAGGTGACGAATGAAAAAGTTTTCAATTACAACTTCTTCGTTCCTTAGCCCAGACACATTCGGAGCTGGATAATAATTCAGCCTATAAGTATACGCCCCACTGCTGGTACCGGCCTCGTTTTAAGCGCGAGGGATTGGGCTATAGTCCCCACTTTAGCCCATTGCGGAAAACCAATCTTCCCTGAAAGATTGAAGTACGTTCCATTTTAATTAGAAATAAGACTTTTACAATCCGCCACAAAACCAGTTTTATTATTCACGCTGTCAATTCATAAATAAAAAGCCATAAATAAAAGAAGCTCGAACGGTCGCTAAAACCTATTTTTACTCACTCAATAATAGTCTCTATATCAAAAGGGTAAGATTGATTATGTATATTGCAAAAGTAAAGTCCCATTAGAAGCCTCGTGAGTTACATGTTTCCAGTTATCCCGAGTTATCGTAAAAAAGTGCGTTCCATTTTACGATCATGTTTCATTCGATATCCGATACGGTACTATCGTATTGCGTATCAAAAGTTGTCAGATTTATAGTTTCAATCAACACCATAGGTACATACCTAATAGTGAGAAATACTGAAACCAACCTAATTGTACCCTAGACCAATGCAGAATTGTGTAAAAGTGACTTCAAAAATGTAAACTTCAGGAATATCCTCACATTTTGTCGATTTAATAGTAGATTGTTAACCAAGGGATGAAAGGCACTCATTTCTGCCGAGGTGTCTTGGCGCTCGAACGCAGTGAGAGCGCCAATAGTCCGAGGCAGAAATGATGCCTTTCACCCGAGTTAAACACTCTACTTTTCATTTCGAATACGAGGAAAGTAAAATGCATGTGTTTTTTCAAAAACATGACGAATAATACATTTTTATAGTATTTATTGAGGGAACTTTCAATTAAAAATTCAGGCAAAAGTATCGTTATTTATGGAATGGAGAGTCAAGTATCACAATGGAAATTGTATAACAAATCCATTTAAACTCAAATTTCAATTGCTTATCGTAAAAAAATTAAAAATATCGTACTTCGAACGTAAAATGCTCTAGTGCAGACACGTATCATTTTCTGCGCACCTTTTAGAACAACAATGACCCTCTTTCAGAGCATGAGAAATGAAAAATACCTAGTTCTACATAGACTTAGATTTTAATTATGTAATTGGCTGTACTTACATAATTTATAGGAATACGAAAGTAGTTTTCTTTAGACTCAAAGTAAATATATTATTATTTTACTTGTCTTAGCAACTGATCCTAACACCTGCCTTATTGTAGTGCTTAAATACTTTTCCGGAGATGCATCTCAAAAACCTGCTCGTACACCTTGTCTAAAATAAAATTGTTAGTGATGCACACTACTTTTAACTTGGTGACTGCCATATCATACCTCCATATAACCTTGGAGTGTAGTGTTATTGAAATAAGCTGATTGATAGCACCCGAAGTTAAAAGAAATTTGTCTCAACGGTAACTTGACTTATTCTCAAATCATCTACTTACATTGCTTACCGTAGTAGGGCTTTCTGTTTATGAAGGAAAGTCGAGCACGCATCACATGTTTTATTGAAAATTATTCCGATCCAAGTTCACGCTGCAAAGAACCCTGCAACGAAATGTGACGATTTCTAAAGCCAGGAAACACGTTGGATCTTTACGCCCGTTCTTTACGGCATGCTCAATTTTGATGTTTATCTTATCTTTTATATCTTTTAAGTCAGGTCTTGTGTATATTGTGTTCGGGTTATATCTTATACGCTTGAGGTTTACGAAGGGAGTTATTAAATTCAAGTGCGTTCGTGATGTAACTATGAAGCGAAAAAATATTAAATACAAGTTATTAAAAATATGAAAAAACTATATTTTGTAGGTATTTCTCACGTATTAATGCGCTTTAATGTAAGTCAGTAAGAATTGTGCGCATTGAGTGAGGGATAAACAAAGCAGGGCATTAGGAAAAGATGGGGTATCCCGTTAAACTAAGATGTGTATGTCCTGACTGCTTACATAATTTACCAGTTTAATTCTTTAAGGCAACAGTTGTTTTTAGTAATACAATATTTAGGTAGTAGTGGTTTATAGTTATTGAAAGAGACAATGTTTTGACTATTATACTGAAATCAAATTGAATCATAAATGAATTACTTGTCTCTAAATACATGTCGACAATTGGTTGAAAATCGCTTCTATTTAAAGACGAACCGTAAACAATGATTGGTCGTATCGCCCACACTGTTAACTGACAGTTCGTAAACCTTATCACATAAGACATAAGGTCCACTAATGGACAGTTAAGTGTTGCTGTTTGTTCCATATTCCTTTCCGTAGCTTTTCAGTGTAATAAATAGAGATAAACAAGGTATAATCAGCCGAATTACCTCGTAAATGCGACCGTTACTCGAAAATACGACTGTACTAGCGCCTGTTACTTTCAAATAACCCGTTTTATTGGCTGACTGTAGTTTTAGCATCTTAATAAAGTCATATGTACTTAATAATATAACTTCCTGCCTCGCACAGCTAAACTGTTGAATGAACATTCATCTACGATATTTCCGGACCGATAATCTTCAAACCCAAGAAAAGAGCGTGCTCCCGTCTTAAAGGCCGGCAATGCACTTATAACCCCTCTGGTGTTGCGGGTGTCCATGGGCGACGGTAATCGCTTACCATCAAGCCATCAAGCAATTGGTTCTGCTCGGTATCCTCCTATATCCTAAAAAATATTAAAAATATATTTTTCTTAATATAGATACAAAACTTAAGCATTAATCGGAAATTTAGTAGTGCGAGTAAAATTGTCACGGTGTTCAATAGGAATCAAACTCAATCAAATGTGAATATCGATATAATATTTAATACGTAACGTTAAAACGTATGTAGGGTAAGCTGGGTCTAAGAGCACGCATCCGATAAGAGTACGCTACAACGAAATCCACGAAGCTGTTTAGGATACGCGCTTAACTTAATATGTTATATTTTGAAATGAACGGAGGATAGAAGTGCTGTGCGGTAAATAATGAAAAATTTTGTGAGAATACAGACGTTACGTAAGTTTTAAAAAAAATCTTATAATCTTAATTATTTTTAGTATTTTGGAAGTATTTTTAAGACAAGATTGTAATTCTTTTTTAAAAATGAAGTATACAGTTAAATCTCCAAGGACTTTACCTACTTCGTTACACGGGAGCAGTTCTGGTCAGAGTTAAGAGATAGTGTTGACATTCGCACGTTTACGATATGGCCACTGTGTGCAAGAGTTCGCAGTAATGTATCGTGTAAGAGTACGCGGGTACTCTTACACGCCAGCTGCTGATTTATAACAGAATCTACCGTTGGTAGAAGAATCTCAAGAATGACAGCTCAAGCAATTGATGATGCCGTACAAAATATGCCTTTGGTTAGTTTCCGATGACATATAAATTTCCCAATCAGCTGATGAACGACCACAAAGTTTAATGATGGAAAGATCTCACGAAGTACAAATTACGCAATCGGCTGACAACCTACAGTACAATAATTGAAGCACATATTTTCTTGGCAGCTGCTGATTTGGTACAAAATATAGACGGTGAGAACGATGGGACCAGCATACCCGACCTATTTACGCAACGATCTATTATTATATACCTACGTAAGAGGTATTTTCAATTCAACTTTTATTATAGGTTTCCTTTTTGTATCGACACAGGGATAACTAATTTGTTTTCTCACTCTTTTTACTATCCAAATTTTCCATCCTAACCCATAGGTCGACTCTGTATAGACCGATATGGCAAGTAATTGTGTTTGTTTTTATATTGCATTTTTTATCTGCAATCCGTGCTAGCATTCAATAGTAATTGGCCTGAAAAAGCTTTTAAAAACGTACCTATGATACCAATGTAATTTCAATATCTGTGCCGGGCTCACAATTGCCAATCTGCTTTTGATTTTGATCTGACATTGTCTTCAAACAAAGCAATCAGTTCAGTTCAAGCCGATACGCTCAAAACTTACCCATCAAATTTTCATCGCAGTCGTGCACATTCGGCAGGCCAATTCGAATTCTGTCATTAAACCTATATTAGAATCATATTGGAATCATATCAATAAATAATTTCACGGTTTAGACTCACTTGTTTTAGTCACTCGCGCGACATGTTTCGGCGAGCCTAGGTCTCCTTTCTCAAGCACTAATAGTGCGAGCAGCGTTCACGACGACCGTATAATATACGGCGTATATTGCGTACTGCCGCGCGCCGCATCGCCGACATCGTCGGCATCCGAGGAAGCCGGTTGAGGGAGGTCTTGCGCTATCGTTGTAGGCGGGCATAGAGGTGTGTTTGGGTTTGGGTCACCTAACACCTGTAGCGACACACAGCACAAACTCACTATGTCCACTACACTGTCACAACACTCACTGGCATTCTGCTGAGGAATCACAGGCTTCCATGTTGTTAGTATGTCTCACAACTGAGTTTAAATTCGATTGGAATCATATCAGTTAGCTGTCATTCGCGCGGGCGTCTCTCTCATATACGGACACGGACAAGTCAGAATTACAGCTAAGAGATCTTTTTCTTTTTATGGTGCCGTCTCCTGCCGGAGGTTGGATATTTATAATCAGGGCTATTTTTACTTTTGACGCTGCAGCTCGAAACAGCGATCTGGTGTTCATCTTGAACTAGCACATAAGGTTTTTGAGCCACGAGGTGGTCTTCTTCCAGGTTTTCGGTTGCCTTTGATTCTCCCCTGTTTTATCAACTGGAGGTGGTATATTTCGTTTCGAAATACATGACCAAAGTACTGCGCTGTCCGGATTTTTATCCTGTCTAAAATTAATTTTATACGTATTTGCATTTAAGGTGAAGCGGTATTTCACGCCGAATCAGCTTCTCTCCCTTTACCAAGCACAGGTACGCTCTTGCATGGAATACTGCTCCCACCTATGGGACGGTTCTGCCAAATATCAGCTGGCGGCCCTGGACTCAATAGAGCGCCGGGCTCATAGACTCTTTGGCGATAACCCATCTGTCAAGTCAAGGATACAGAGCTTTGAGCATCGCCGTCGAGTCGCTTGCCTATTGGTGTTCTATCGGATACATTTCGGGGAGTGCGCACAGGAACTACACGACTTGATCCCACCTTCCCCTTTTCATCATCGGACATCCAGGCGCGGGGAGCGAATGCACCCGTTCGTGGTCCACATTCCATTCGTTCGGACGAAACGTTTTGCCTCCTCCTTTTTGGTACGGACGGCTAAGGAATGGAATGCGCTCCCGCCATCTGTATTCCCTGATCAATATGACCTCGGTCTCTTTAAAACAAGAGTGAATAGGCTGTTACTGAACCGGTGAGCTCCATCTTAGGCCCTGTCTTCACTTTCCATCAGGTGTGACTAGGGCCAATCGCCGATCAGTTTATAATAAAAAAAAAATAAAAATTAGCCAACTGCTTTTTTTATGTGATAGTCAGCAAACGAGCAGACGAGCGGCCTGATGGGAAGTCATCGTCGCCCATGTACATAACCAACATCACAGGAGCCACTTAAGCATGGCCGACCCACTTGATATGATTCCAATATTCAAAATATCGGTTTGATGTCAGGTGTATGTTCGAATTGGCCTGCTAGTATTTAATAAAGTGCTATTGGGCTGTAAAAGAGTTTACGGCCCGCGAACTCGGGCCAATTAGAGAACGAAATTTATGACGCCCGCCCACCCATAAATTGTAACATTTTAATTTAATTCCACAAGTCCAGGGTAACTCGAGAAATTCGAGAATTGGACTATGAAAATGTTTGGAGTTCGAAAAGTTTTTTAGTGCGAAACTAGGTTTTTTTGTGGGACTGGGGCTGGACACGAGTGCTTGTGCCAGTTAAAGTTGCTGCGTAGTTTCAAAGTAAAAACTTGCTTATAACTTATGAAATGATACCCCAGTGGTGCATCATTAATTTTTTTTAGTAAGTACGACTGGGTACATATAGTTTGTCAAAGGACTGTCTCATTTCAAACATAGACAGAGAGAATCATACTACCTTTATCTTACACTTGTACTAGCACCCGAAAGAAAAGGATGAGTATAGTTTTTTTGTTCTTATTTACTGCCAATTTGGTTTGACCAACTATACCTATTTCTAATAATTATCTTGTATGTTTTAATTGTTCCTTGGTTTATTGTATATTGTTATCTATTGTTTACAGTGCATTATCCAGTTTAAAACAAGAAATACTCGATAAAAAAAAATCTTAAGCTGTTATACTTAGCGCCACTTGCACTATCCCCCTAACCCGGGGTTAACCGGTTAAACCGTTAACTCAGTGTCAAATTGTATTGGTAACTATGGTAACTCCAGGTTTAACCGGTTAATCCCGGGATGGTGCAAGCCCTTAATGTTCCACTGGTGGGCAAACAAATCTTTCCTTGATTTCCACAATTCCCGTTGATGTGCCAGTCAGTTACTGATGAAAGTATCTAAGTCGTCCCGCCATCTCCGTCTGGGACTGCCACGATCGCGTATCTTGCGGCATCCAATAACTTAAGTAAAATAAGTTACTTACTGCAAACAAACATTTTACTTTTCTCCATCAAGAACTTGCTACACAAACATCAAAAATGAGATGAACATGAAGTGAAAAATGTAATTTCCATGTCAAACAGATAATCGGCTCGCATATTGAATTTTTTAAACAATTCTTAACATTTACAAAACGAAATCGTGAATTTGAATATGAAATCAAATATTCAAAAAGCCGAAACTTAGTTCGATCGGGAAAGTTTCTGCAATGACTTGATTGCTTTTCAATTTTATATTCGACGAAAAACGTTTACTTGGAAATGTGTTTTACTTTACAATTCCTTTGACCTGTTTTAGTTTTCAGTACAGTATGCTCAGTATTGCTGGCTAGAAAAAACAGTGGTTCTTAACCAAAAAGCCTATCCTTGTCTAATTCCTAATGATGGGAGAAGAGGCAAATAATTTATTACGAGTAAACAGTACACAAACAGTACGAAGTAACAGTATCCCCATTAAATAACAACTTTGAACAAGACGAATTTAATAGTTAGGAAGGTAACTACTTAGTAGTCTACTAACTGAAATAATTTTACCGCCCTAATAGTAAAAAACCGGCCAAGTGCGAGTCGGACTCGCGTTCCAAGGGTTCCGTACATTACACAATTTAAACAATGTATTTTTTATGCGAAATGTCTTTAAAAACCCGTAGGGGTCGGATCAAAACTAAGTAATTAAGTCCGACTCACGCTTGACTGCACATTTCTAATAGGTTTTCCGGTGACCTATAGGTAAAGATCTACTTTGTGTATTTTTTTCAAAATTTTTGGTCCAGTAATTTCGGAGATAAAGGGGGGAATGGTCATTTTTTGCCTATTTTCTTAAATAACTTCTAAACTGTTTATCCTAAAATTATATAAAAAATATATTTGAGATTCTCACAATGTGCTCTTTTATTTGATATGTAACACGATATAGTTTGACAAACTTTATTTTTTAATTTTCTCATTTACCCCCCAAAAGTGGCCCCCTTGTTTAAAATTAATTTGTTTACGTTACATGTCCATCTTTGGGTTACAAATTTACATATGTGTACCAAATTTCAACTTAATTGGTCTAGTAGTTTTGGAGAAAATAGGCTGTGACAGACGGACAGACAGACAGACAGACGGACAGACAGACAGACAGACAGATAGACAGACGCACGAGTGATTCTATAAGGGTTCCGTTTTTTCCTTTTGAGGTACGGAACCCTAAAAAAGATTCAGACGAATTGAGGACCCCCTCCTTTTTTGAAGTCGGTTAATAAAATATTTACAAAGCTTATTTTTGGTTACATGTGAAATTGAAAAATGAGTCATAATTACAGAGGAAGAATTTAAAAATCGATGACGACATCCTGTATTTTATAATTAGATAGAATGCCAACACTATTTGGAGCATTCCATTAAATTGTTTACCGTTGTCCCGTACAAACGCGAATTTTCTGAAGATTTGCTGGTATGTTTCCTTTTCTGTGATAAATGCTCAAAAATATGCACAGAAAAATAAAAAGCGTCTATACGGAACAGCCCGTAGGATGCTCCATTTTTTTAGATTTTTCCTGATAATTTATCCCGAAATTTGGTTCTAAAGCTCTAACTTAATTGACTCCAAAAATCGATCTAAACATAATAGCAGTTTAAACGTAATGGGGGCTATGTCGTTATAGCAAGTTATGGCTTCATTTCACGGCCCATGGGCCTTAGATATTTGATGTTTATGCCTGACATTACAGAGACGGTCAACAAATTAACAAGATACCTTGGGTTACGTGCGACAGACTAGTGTGGATGTTACCCTTAAATCTCATGTCATGTGCAATTTTTGCATTTATAGTTTGTCAAAGGACTCTCATTTCAAACATGGACAGAGAGAATCATACTATCTTCAGAATCACTAGTACCCAAAAGAAAAGGATGAGTATCAATCAATCAATCTTTAGGTAGTATGGCTCCATCGATACTGTCGATGATTTCGCCAACGTCAAAGTGGGATCCACGTGGGATCGAATTAATATTTCAGCCAGTGTACGGTAAATAATAAAATAATGGGCCTCTAGGGCTCTAGCCAGACGCGGTTAGAGGTAGAAATACCAAATGCTCTTAGAGCACGACGTTGTTCGGTAGTTATTATTTGTAGTTGACTCGTAAAACCGATAGCTGGATTTTACGAGAAGCACGTGGACTACCGGCCGTTGACTCCAAAATGGTGGTTAAACACGCTTTGAGATTAATTCTCCATTCACTGCACACTACTACATTAGATTACTGTATAATAAAGCTATCGATATTACACTTTAAACAATATTAATGAGCAAAAAACAAAGTAATTAATCACGAGGCTACTATCAAGATGGCGTTCGAACCGGAAGTCCAAAGGATGAGTAGTTTTTTTTTTTGTTCTTATTTACTGACAATTTGGTTTGACCAACTATATCTGTAACTAAGTTTATTAATAGTCTTTTTAGGTCAAAAACATCACTGTTTTGTGACGTATTCGTTGATAGGTGACTGTGTACATATTGTCATATTTTTTAGATATATTGTATTATCTTTCTGAAGATAATAATATTAATCATAATCATAATCATTTATTGCACCATGGTAAAAACAAGTTTTTACAAAATAGTAGTATCTCATGGATCCTAAAAGTGTATGGCAAACATTTCCTTAAATTAACTAGTTTTATAATTTTAAGAAATCAAAGCTATCTTTACTTAGCAAAATTATCCCACTACTTAGCAAAGGCCGCTCTCGACGACTCCCGATTTAGTGCTTCTTCCGGCCAGATGTTAAGGAAGGTGGCTAGGTCGTCGCGCCATGTCCGTCTGGGTATTATAGACATGTCCACAATAACCTATCAGCGATTACGTCACAAAACAGTGAAGTTTAACTCCGTCCAGTTATTGTCGGCGCCGGCGCTCGGATTAATTTATACCGACAACTAGAGGTAATATTAATACGGTTTCAGCGAAGTGCAAAGAAGATTAGCTAGAGTTATACTTGATTGTTATAGCATATTGAATTGGTATTATGAATAACAAGCCAATTTGAAACGTGCACTGACATCAAACCGATATTAGAATGATATTGGAATCATATTGCGAGATGGGATTCTTCGTCGTTAAGTTGTGTAGGCTATAGAGCGCGCCAAAACGTGAAATGTACTACATGTATAAGTATGTAGGTGTCTAATATGTAGGTATGGTTTACTCGTACTAATAAGAAGTGTGACAATGTCCACAGTATCAGCAACCCATCAGCGATTACGTCACAAAACAGTGAAATTACTCCACCCAGTTATTGTCGGCGCCGGCGCTTGAATTAAATATATATATCCCTATAAATATACCGACACCTAAAGGTAATATTATTACCGTTTCAGCGCAGCACGGGGCAGATTAGCTGCTTGCTTTAATATACCGACCACAAACTATCGTGTTTTGTATGAACGCTTACAGTCATATTCTTTAGGTTTCGCATTTTAAATGCAATACGCCATTTAAGTGTGTGCTTTTAACTATTCTAATTAGCCTTGCTCTGTTTTTTGATTTCTTGAGCCAAATTTAGTCATTTGAATTTAACCCCCTCCCTGTTGACAGATTGATCTGATATTTGGTATACGCTTTAAGTTCTCATGACAATATAATTGAGTATTATTGTAAATTCAAGATGGCTGCTGCCTCAAAATGGTTTATTTAATATTTTTTCACACCCTCTCAATACGGGTATCAAATGAAGCGTTTCATTAAGTATCATTTGAATTAAAACCTCTAGCTTGTTGTTAGTAAGCTGTTGGTTCCTGCCATTATTCCCTTCTTAATTTATATCTTGAGAGCTCATAAAAAGATCGCTACTGTCGGGAGATTGTTTTCTCGATTGCTTATTAGGAGATGTCTGCTTAGTACGAGTAAATATTGTAGCTCTGCTGGTACCCTTTAATGGAATACAATGACCTTAAGTGGGTATTTAAATTTATGCCACTTTATTAACACATTCTCTGCCAGCGATATGCTAGGCGGGTTCTGTTTGTAGTCGCTTTTCGCTACAAAGTGGATAAACCACGTTATCGGCTACAAGTGCTCTGTAGCTTGCGCTGACGGTGAATTCGTTAAAAGCTGCAGACTTTTACCAATTTTATCATCATCACGCGCCAATATACAATATCAACATACATTCTACTGTTGAGCAGCAACTCACCCCCTTATTCATAAAACTTTACGGGACTGATTTAAGTAAAGTATATTAAATTTTATCCCTTTCTAACAAATACATAAGTCAAAATGACAGATAAAGCACACAAAGGTCATTTACCTAATACAAAATATATCAGGCTATATAAAAATGTATTCAAAATTATCCGTTTCGTAGCGGTGCGCGGCAACCATTGCTAGTCACCAGAACTGGTGAAGGCCACATGTACTTGTAGCGGCGCAACGAAATCGCGGAGGGAGCCACGCCACAAACGAGTCATAGCTAATTCAGGCCAGTAACGCGTTTACGAATAACGCCATAAGAAGTTTTGGACAACAATCTACATGATATTCTAAAGGTGACATTTTTTTATTTATTTATTTAGGATCACCAACATACAATACATCATGAAAGTAATCTAAAGCTAACATAACACTAAGAGTAAATGTTTGTCCGATTATAGGTAACCATAGCTTATTCTAGTATCTTAGGACAAAAAATATAGATACAGTAGGAGGTTTAGACTTGAGCTATTAATAAATTAAATTAAATTAAATTTCTAATTTAAAATAAAACTATGAAAACGGATTATATCGCGTATATTGATTGATTGATTGTTTTCATAGTTTTATTTCATGAGTAACTATCGCGGTAACCGAAGACAATATTTTCTAATTTAATTTAAAAATTTACATTCGCATGTGAATTGCAGCTATATAAAGTACTAGTAGAATTAAAGCTGTCACTGTCACCCTCCTTTATTTGCGTACTCAAAAAAAAAAGAGACTGATTGTTTATACGAGCCGATAGTCGGTACCTACATAATATACATTAAATCATTTTACAAAAAATCTTTCTTAGAGGCTCTAATGCAAATCTACTGTAAAAGAAGAAAAAAATTTCACTGAAATCCATTCAACTTACTTTTCTCAGTATTTCCATTGTCAGTAATTTAAACTCCACGGAGATCCAAAACTTCTTGGATGTCAATCTCAGTGAGGTCATTATCCGTCAGTCTTATTAGGAATGAAAAGGAAACCTGAATTATAATAGGATGCTGTCTGAAGAGCCTGGAGCTTTAAGTAAATTATCAATTACATTTTTAGGGTTCCGTACCTCAAATACCATGTATGTAGTTTACCATGAATAAATGAATTCTATTCTATTCTCTTCTATTCAAAAGTAAAAAACGGAACCCTTATTAGGATCACTCGAGCGTCTGTCTGTCTGTCCGTCTGTCTGTTCGTCTGTCTCAGCCTATTTTCTCCGAAAGTACTGGACCAATTAAATTGAAATTTGGTATACATATGTAAGTTTGTGACCCAAAGACGGACATGCAACGTAAACAAACTTTTAGGGGGTCAATGAGAAAATTAAAAATATAGTTTTTCAAATATAGAGCTCATTGTGAGAATCTCAAATATATTTATTTTATAATTTTAGAATAAACAGTTATTCAAGAAAATAGGCAAAAAATAACCATTCCCCCCCCCCTAATCTCCGAAGCTACTGGGTCTAAAATTTTGAAAATACACAAAATAGTTATTTACCTATATATTACAGGAAAACCTAATGCAAATAAAAATAAATATGCAGTCCAGCGTGAGTCGGACTTAATTACTTAGTTTTTGATCCAACCCCTAGGGATTTTTTAAATACATTTCACTCACGTTTCACATAACAAATACCTACAGTGTTTAAATCGTGTAATGTACGGAACCCTTGGAACGCGAGTCCGACTGGCACTTGGCCGGTTTTTTACATTCGGTATTATTTACTTTCGAAACTTAATGGCTTATACTTTAGCTGATTAACGCTCTAGAACAATTTTCAAATTGCGAGCAATCCTAAAATACTAATGACAAAAAATGACTTATTTTTATAAATAATATCTCTCTTTTTATTTTATGATATCCAAGTGGCCCTTTCTATAAACTCAGTGCTACCTACTATGTATTTGAGATAGCACATTCTAATATTTTTTTCTGCAAGAACCCCTATTATTCCAACGCACTTCCAAGTTCTAATCAGTAACCAAAAGGGAAAACGTAAAAAGTATAATGAACTTTATGTGAAGTGCTTACGTCATCTTTTGGAACAGGCAAAAATCCACGTTCCGTGATCAATGTAACCCACTCCCCTTACTAATGTATCATAATTTAAAAAAAACCGGACAAGTTCGAGTCGGACTCGCCCACCGAGGGTTCCGTACTTTTTAGTATTTGTTATAGCGGCAACAGAAATATATCTTCTGTGAAAATGTCAACTGTCTAGCTATAACGGTTCATGACATACAGACAGACAGACTTACGGATAGATAGACGGGCAGAGGAGTCTTACTAATAGGGTCCCGTTTTTACCCTTTGGGTACGGAACCCTATAAAACACCTTTAATTCGATTTCCGTTTAAACCATCTTTTTCCTGGCCCACCCCCGTAATAGCCGGAAGCGTCGAAAACAAATCCATTTGACAAAAAAGGACCATTACCGGAGATTTATTCAATAATTCAGTAACAAATGAGTTATTGTTGCTCGCATTAAAGCCTGCGAAGCGACGACAGGTTTTAAGTGTGGACGGGATATGAGCTGGGACACGTTTGGAGGATTTTATCGATAATGTTTACGGTAATGGTAAAGTGTTTTGTGTTTACAATTCAATTATTCCTGGTGCGTGGAATTATGATCCCTATGACAGTTCATTTTAAGGGTTCCGTACCCATAGGGTAAAAACGGGACCCTATTACTAAGACTCCGCTGTCCGTCCGTCTGTCTGTCCGTCCGTCACCAGGCTGTATCTCATGAACCGTGATAGCAAGACAGTTGAAATTTGAAAATGATGTATTTCTATTGCCGCCATAACACAAATACTAAAAACAGAATCAAATATTTAAGTGGGGCTCCCATACAACAAAAATGATTTTTTGCCGCATGCTGCCTGAGAAACACGTTTTCACTCTGAACTCACGGAATAATTATTTTATATATAACACTTTAAGAACACAGCGCTTTCTAATTAATTAACAACAAAACAGCAGTTTCCATATCATAGCCTCAAGTAAGCTTGCATACCTACAACGGCCTTTGTCTTATGCTTTAACATACTCATACGCTGTTTTAAGGTAGAAAAGAGAAGACAAGTTTTTGTACGCAAACAAAACACCTTACGGACGCGAATTTTAATGAAGGTAAGGCGAGCGGGACAATTAAAAGTTTTAGATAATTCAGTTGTGCGTCTGCAACGGTGTGACAGAGGGTTTATTAAAACAGTAGGTGTTGAGAATAAAAATAGCCGCATACAAAGTGTGAATTAGTTGCTGAATTGCTCGCTAGATGTCTTTTTTTAAAATTTAAACTAATATTTCCTAAAACAATGGGGTCGAGCCGTATTCAAGGTCAATTCAGTAACTAAACAAAATAAAGTGAGTGACATAAAGGAGTATAGTGAGTGAGTGAAGTAACAATGCTACTAGTATTATAGTCAAGTGGACTTTAAAGTGAAATGTTTAACAGTAGATTTGGAACAGCCAGGTGCGAAAAGTAGGGTAGGTCGTGGAGTGTAGGTAAAATTATACCCTTACTGACTCTCGGGAGCACTCGGGTCCGTGGGGTCGTTACTCCTCAACAGCTCGCCACAAGCTGCCGCATTATTGTTATTATTTGTATCTCATATAAACTCACGGGTATATACATCCCGGTCATTTGATAGGCGTGCGTGGGAATACAGATCCAATACGTAGAGGCCCTTTGGAGAAGTTTGCTGTTATGTAATACACCTGCTAGAACCCATTCGCGGGTACAAATAGATACCCGTAAATCGGTCCCAACAGGCATAGGGGCTATTATAAACACAGTGGAAAAGAGTGTCGGTTATGGTGTTGAAGTTTGGCTGGTCAAAAGATTGGGCTATTGCTAAGAGGTCCGGACACCTGCTATAACAATGTTACACGTTATCAAGACAGGCGGTAACTCGCCGCTGATTAGATGGGCCCCTGAAACTGCCGTCGTAAAGACGACCAGGAGCAACACCGGTGTGAGCGGCTCAGGAGTGTCAAGAGGTATTATTATAAGTTAACTGCAGCAGCGCTACATGTATAGGAGGGCACCGTTATAAAGCACATGATTTGTTTACTAAGTGAATAGGCCAATTCGAAAGTTTGTAACATTCTAATATCCGGGTAATGTCAGTGATCGTTTGTTCGCCTGTAAGTTTCTTACTGTTTCCTATGCGCACTGTACTAGACAGTAGGAGGCCTCCCTCAGTTGGCTCCCTCATTCACATCTGCGCCTGACTTTAATTATAAAAGCCGACTTTACGACGACAGAAACAAAACTACTGCAGAATTTACAAAATCTATTGTAAATGTACAAAATGGTCCCGCCGGAATCAGCGCTGACTTTCGGGTCAGCATTATGCTGAGGCGAGACCATTTCCGTGGTAAACTTTAACTCCTAGTTACCTATTTTATAAATTCCTATAGTTTTAGTTATACTGTATGTAATTTTAGTTTTAAGTTTATCACGAATAAAACATTTGATTCTTGATTCTATATTTTTATTGTTGTTTGTGAAGTTATTTGACGAGCGCCGCACTTTACTTGAGCCAAGGGTACTCGTAAAGCGAATAAAGCTACAAAGAACATTTTTCGATTCTACGTAGCAACGTCTGCATTTACTGACATTATCATAAAATTTACTTATAAGCTCTCTATAATTGTTCAAGAACCGCATGTTTTGACCGCTATTGCGGCATTTTATCACACACTCGATAAAACATCACCGCGACTAATATTAGAAATGAGGTTAAATCAAAGTCCATTGTTTTTCAGAGATGTTCGAAATTTGATTGTCATTATCGATATCGACGTTATTAATATAATAAAACATTACCCGTTGACCACGAACGCTGTAAAGGGTTCGAAACGTCGGGATGTATAATAAATTCAAAATACGCGATATAATCCGTTTTCATAGTTTTATTTCAATATAATAAAAGTTGAAATTTGTTGTAGCGTATCAGTTTATCTTTATTCTGGAGGCTAATTTGTACTGACATTAATTGACATCAAAACGATATCTAAATGTTGTATTTTTGTTCTCAGTCGCCCGTGCGTCTCTCGTGCTCGCGGTTTTTGAACGCACCATAGAGGATTTATGATACGAGTGTCGATATATTTTCCTTTTACTTAACGTTATGTTACAGTTAGGTCAGTTCGACGGAGAAGAAAACAGAGTTTGTTGAGAACCATAGAAAATAGAAGAGGAAAGATGCTTGGAAACCTGCTACGACACGACGAATTTATCAAAATCATAATTGAAGGGAGAGTTGAGGCAAGGAGACGGAGGGGGAGATCAAGGAGAACATACATAGATCAAGTAAAGGAAAAACTCAACGTCATGTCGTTTCAGGCTGTCAAGGAGAAGGCAGAGGACCGACACACTGGAAATCACTCCACCGTCTAACTTTTTTTTTATGAAATAGGAGGCAAACGAGTAGACGGATCACCTGATGGTAAGCGATTACCGCCGCCCATGGACACCCGCAACACCAGAGGGGTTGTAAGTGCGTTGCCGGCTTTTAAGATGGGAGTACGCTCTTTTCTTAAAGGTTTAAAGGTCGCGTCTAACTCTTAAATATAATTGTGATGATGGTGAACGTTACAAAATCGGAAGTTAGAATACATTCTCATTGAGCAAACTCGTCGAATTAGCAAAATGTTTCGCCAACTTTACAAAATAATTGAGAAATTTGTGAATTTCAACTTGGAATTAATGATTGCAAGACGAGAAAAGCTATTCATAATAATAAACATAACATTATTACTTCCAAAGTAAGAGTTTGGTAATGGAAATTGTTGAAATGTTAATTACTGTTTGGTGTTTAAAGGTCGGTGACACTTTACGTGGGTCATTCGTAAAAATTATTGTCGTTGAAATAAAAAAAGCTAAAGGGAAAAGAAAGGTGTACTGAAAATTAATATTTGGGTAAGGAGCAGCCTAGATACACGTAGCATGGTTACGAAAAATTCCTATATCACATTAATTAGAAAACAGCGGCCGTAGCACAGTCGCATTTTTATCACCTGTCACCATATCTGCCTCGTTCTAACAAGTATTTAAGTGCGAAAGTAACAGGCATAATAGTGACAGGCGATAAAAATGAAACCATGCTGCCACCGCAGGTTTCCGTGTTGTCACGTTCACGTGTTGGTCCCAGAGATTACCCAAATAATAAAGATTGTTCTTAAACATGCAAAAGAGTGGCATCCTTAGTGAAGAGGTTGCGCGGCAGCCCAAACAGCATACTGAACACCATTGCAGAGCGATGTGAGGGGCGCTTCCAGAAGCACTGGAACCTTTTGCATTGCTCGCCAGGTTATGTATGATTGTTCTTGAGTGTGTTATTATGTATATATTAATTTAAGGTACCTACTAATACTAGCTCTAAGTAAACTTTTGTTACTAACAACTATGGACATTGTTTCCGAAATAAATTATATTTGAATTTGAATTTGAATTAAACTGCAAAACTAATTGTTTATACACGGTGGCTAAAAAATAAGTGCATTCCCGTTGCCAGGGATGTTTCGGGATTTTACTGAGCCATTTTTACTACGGGACCAACCTCGAAATCGCGAAAAAAAAATTGGCAGTTTCATACATATTGGTCCATTTTCTATGGGACGGTAATTTTTTTTTGCGATTTCGTGGTTGGTCTGATAGTAAAAGTTGCTCAGTATAATCCCAAAACCTCCATGGCAACCGGAATGCACTTCTTTTTTATCCATCCTGTAGATGCACTCAAGTTACTGATAACTGGATGCTGATAAGCAATAATGTGTCAACCCACAAAAACTCAAAAGTGAGATTTTATTGCCACAATGTTAGTTACTAACATTGTTCTCCGCTTACTGCTCCGACACTAGCTACTTTAGATTAGAAATTATTTTGTTAAGGTAGGACACTCAGTCTATTGACACATTGCTTATTATTACATTATTTTTGTATATGCCTGTTTGTTGCCTAGAAAAAAAAACACTAATCTATGTGTACACAGGCCCCAATGTCACAGGGCGGATACGCTATACATCAAAAATCACTTGCGTTCCTATGTGTGAACGGTACGTCTCCACACGCGTCATGCGTCATTGTGTGAGTAACTTACTTAAAAACAGTACTGAGCGTTCGGCAAAAGGTCGTCAATCTAGTGTCGCGGGGCGAGGAGGTAATTCGAATCTGTTCTGTATGATAATACTATTACTTATTCTGTGCCAATGTGAAGCCGAGCGAGCTTAGCATTATAAAAATGTACCTTAAACACTTGTATCATCGTAACTTGGTAGCAAAATGAAACAACACACCCAAAGTCTACCGATTATGCAGCTCCCCTTAGCAATTAACCGCCAATTAACTTAAACACCTAACAATTTATTTCAAAACACAATTAAAACCTAGCCAGGATATTTTCTATACTGCTATTAAACCTAAGTCACGCGATAGGCGTGCATAATCAAAAAATAAAAATAAAGTGGACTTTACGGGCTACGCAATAGAGTTTAAAATGGTATGGCGATGGAAAGTTCTGGAGTGTTGGCCAGTAATTACCTGTCAGAAGTTTGGGCCAAGGAAAATATTGGGGGCTTCGTTTTGACACATGTCAGACTCGAGGCATAACACCTTGTAAAAGATATATTCAGTATTTGATTTTAACTGGAAAAGTTTGATATAAAGCGATTTTACGAAATTATAATACACAGGAACGCTATATGTAAATTGTTGTTTATCAAAAGAACACGTGACAAAAAGTCATCATCATCTTCCTTTTTTAACGTTGGGGAAATGCGTTTACGCATGTCACCTGGCCCGGGGGAAACAAGAACCAGGAGCGATGACGGACTAACCAGTGGTAGGACTGCCGTCTAAAACCACCAACGAATGCCGACTCCTTGCCTTGCCTTGCCTTGCAGAGGAGCGCCGCAGAATCACTATCAGCATTCGACTGCGTACGCCTCCGGCAGCCGAAACTCAAACGGCAGTCAAACTTCCGTGAGACAGACATAAAATATAACGGGTCACTCACGTTAAGTCCCAGATTGCTCGACATGTTTCGCTCCATAACGAGGACTTCAACGGGAGCACGCGTTGACGGACCGACGCAGATCAACCAACACGTCTCTTCACTCTTTCTTCTTTATGTCATTCTTGACCCTTTCTTAAAGTGACCTCTTTTAATAAATTTAATAGACCAACAGTAAATTTCAAAATTAATTATTTTCGTTAACCACTAAAAATTGCAAATAGCGAACATTTATACAAAGTACCTACCTAAACTATCAATTCAGGAGAAATATTTCATTCCTTATTTTTTTCAACCATCATGTTTCTATCAACTATCATGTCTCAGAATTTTGCTCACGGTTTCAATCAATCTCAATTTAGTATTCAAAATTTTAGTTTCCATCCAAGTGAAAACTTTAAAATTAACCGTTTACATAATATATTATCCGTATGAATATCCACACGTTCCGCCACAATAGGACGGTCCCACCAATTCCGTGTTTACGTCACACGCAATACGCGATGTGGCCACGCGTCCTGTTTTTCCAGGACAATGTTATTTTTGCAACATGAAACGAGAAAGTGTTTTTACGGGGGTTTCGCACTTGCAATTGTTACGTGTAAATGTCACGCGTTTTTAAAGCCAATTTGGGACTTTGTTTAAAAATGGTATTTATTTTTTACCTACCTAACTGAAAGAGGAAAGGTAATGTTTCTTCAATCACGTTATGCCTATGTTTATTTCTTTATATGTTATGTTATAAGTATGTTTATTTCTTTAGCATGCCATTAAGTTTAATAATCAAGTATTTTGTGTAACAAACGCATAAAACAACCTTAGTTACTTGCCTTATTCTCGGCTGGATGGCGTTGAGGGTTTCGTATGTTATTTTAGAATTTTAACACTTATCAGTGAAAGAACATGGGTCAAAATCATAAAAAAATAATGTTTTTTAATTTAATTTTTATTTTATAAGTTGTTATTCTTAGTTGGTCTTAGTTTTACTTTTAATTAAATAATTACATAAACCGTAAATTTAAAATTATTTCGCACCTAATAAAATAATAAATACAAATAAAAAAATCATTTATCCATATATTGTATACAAATTTTTTGGTACTTTTATACATTTTCATTGTTAGTTTTAATTGTGTTTGATGGCAGCAAATTTACTGTGACTGCAAAATTTACTATGAGAGTAACCCTCTATCCTATATATTTTTTGTACATGCCTAAATGTAAAGTACGATTAGTTACGATAGAGCAAAATAAATGGTAGGCCAAAACATACTTTAATTTTAGGAAAAAAGGGTGAAATTCTTTTAAAGTTATATGCCAGCTTTTGTAGTCCTGGATGCCAGTAATAAACAAAATTGCTCCAACTATCCCGCTCCAGTAATCAAAAGGACGTCACATCAGCAATATGTCAAATTTGCTTTGAAATATTTAAATACAGGCACTGGTGAATGAAAATCATCTTTATTCCATACGTAACAGCGTCCAAATTTAATTTAGTTTTGTTTCATCAATTTATCTTTATGACAAACGCTCGAGTTACTAAAAACAAATGACGTAAGTTCGTCAAAATCGGATGACAAATAAGTCGTTTTTATTGAAACAATAGCTTTGCAGTCAATTAAAAAAGGACCGAGTGGAAAAAAAGGAAAATAAATACGTTTTTCATTCCGTCACATTCCGTCGGCAAATTCTTTCCTCTGTTTATCTGGCGATATAGCTTTTGATTTTGCAAGGATGTGCCGCGATTTAACGTGAATATTTAGAACCGTAAAGACATGTTGTTGCTCAAACTCTTAAACATAAAAGTAACATAAAAATTGCTTATCTGTATATGTTTCCAAGAATGGCGGACCTTAGACGGATAAGAGACATCATCATCTTCCTCGCGTTGGCATTTTGCCACGGCTCATGGGAGCCTGGGGTCCGCTTGACAAGAATTAGCGTAGGCACCAGTTTTTACGAAAGCGACTGCCATCTGACCTTCCAACTCAGAGGGGAAACTAGGCCTTGTTGGGATTAGTTTGGTTTCCTCACGATGTTTTCCTTCACCGAAAAGCGGCTGGTAAATATCAAATGTGTCGTTTTCAAGCAAAAGGTGCCACATTGTCGCTTGCCATAAGGACGCTTTGACAGTTTTTCGTATAAAGATACAAGCAATGTTCGTCCTCATGTTAAGGTATAGTTAACGCTATCTCTACTGAGCTCGTTCACTTACCTGTACTAACAATGGCATTCTGTTAAACAAAAGCCATTATTTCTTTTGTGTGAGCGCGTGGCCTTTGTGCCTGAGGCTCACCCACAATGGCCACGCGCGCAGGCACAAAGGCCACGCGCTCACACAAAAGAAATAATGGCTTTTGTTTAACAGAATGCCATTGTTAGTACAGGTAAGTGAACGAGCTCAGTAGAGATAGCGTTAACTATACCTTTTGATTGAAAACGTCACAAATGATATTTCGTACATAAATTCCGAAGAACTCATTGGTACGAGACGGGGTTTGAACTGACGACCTCCGGATTGCAAGTCGCACGCTCTTACCGCTGGGCTACCATCGCTTCGTCTTAGAAGGATAAAAGAGGATTGGTATTATACACAATGATTAAGCATATATTATATTATTATCATGATCATGATTACTTGATGATTTTAATAAAAAAGGACCACCGGTATAATTACTTAAATTACGACAATGTAGATAGGTACTTGGGGGGGATTGCCGTAGTCGCCACGCTTGGCAGGCGGGTTGGCGACCGCAGTTTGATAGAGGTAGTTCTCGGAGGACGCTGCTGCCCATCCACCGGATTTCCTTAAGTTGCCTCTTACGACACCCACGGAAAGAGAGGGGGGGTGGTGCTATTCTTACCCGGCACCACACGGGACATTCTTACCCGGCACCACACGGGACATTCTTACCCGGCACCACACTTGGGGGAGGCCTATGTCCAGCAGTGGACGTCTATCGGCTGACATGATGATGATGATGAGATAGGTACTTAAAATCAATCTCGTCCAAATTTGTCAAAACTTTTCCTTTGACTTAACGTCGTGTTGTAATTTGATTATAATCGATTTTCATTTGTTATTTAATTACTTTTGCCCCCATAGCGCATTCAGTCTAAATAAATTATAATTTAAGCGTCAGTTAAGGCCGAAGGAAGATAATGACGTAATAATTCTTGCTTGATTAACTTTAAATTTATAGCGAGCAAATTTATTTGCTATTGGACGCTTAGTTAGGTATGCGATCTTATTAGCTAATTAAAATTGTTAGATTGTGCTTTGTAGAAACTGGCCAAGTGCGAGTCGGGCTAGTGCACGAAGGGTTCCGTCCCATTACGCAAAAAAAATCACGTTTCTTGTATGGGAGCCCCACTTAAATATTTATTTTATTATGTTTTTAGTATTTGTTTTTATAGCGGCAACAGAAATACATCATCTGTGATAATTTCAAATGTCTAGCTATCACGGTTCGTGAGATACAGCCTGTTGACAGACAGACAGACAGACAGCGGAGTCTTAGTAATAGGGTCCCGTTTTTACCCTCTGGGTACGGAACCCTAATAAACGATTCCCGTAAAAAGTAGCTCTTAGTATCACTCAAATTTCTTATATAAATTCAAAAAGAAAGATGGGAGAGAAGAGTTATTGAATTCTTCGGACACAGCCAGGAAGACTAGAGACAATCTAGAAAAACTTATGGAAACGTATGGTTCGGTGGAAGGAAAGAGAGGAAGGGGTCCAACGCGATGGTCCGACCAGGCCGGGTAGCCAACATGCCAATCGCTTACGCTCCGTAGCGATCGAAACGCAACTGTCACTGTCGCACTAATACAGAAGTGTGATAGGGAGACACAAAGCGTTTCGTTGTCGAAGCGATAGCGATTGTCAGCTGGTCAGCAAATCGCTATCAATCAAGGTCCATGATGCCTTAGAAGTCACAAGAGATCGAATGAAGGCCGGGAAAACTGCCATCCTGAATATGTGGTCCACATAGCTCACGACCTTCAGTACTGAAGAGAACGAAACAAGTATTCTCTCCCATAATAAAAAAACATGTATTTGTATGTATGAGTAAAGTATAGGTTCATTATTACTTTGAAAGTTGTAATATAACTTTTGGCTCTATACCGCAGAGGCCATTTTGAGAAAATTTTTAGATTAGTTTAGCTTTAATTTTAGATTTTATTATTTATATATGGTGCACATTTGGACCAGCGAGATGCGATGTAAGCCATTTTAAAATAAGATTAAAATTATTAAGTTCGAATAAAGCCTTATTAATATTACATAATAAAACACCTATAATAACTTTACTCTGAAACCCTTGAAAATATTAAATCCGATGCAATTAACAGGAGGCTTATTCTGATTGACCAATAGGTTATGAATTTGATCTGGATATCGTATGTACTTTTATAATGTCAGTGTCAAAGTGGCAGGTCATAACCATAAGAAATCCAGATCATATTCATAACCCATTATTAAAATTAGAACAAGCCTCGTGGAGTACCTGGTATAATTAGTTCCAATATTTGCTTGCATATCAAAAAGTTTATTTGCATTTTACCTTTAACCAAAATGAACCCTGAAAACTGATTTAAATAAATTTGGATGCAAAATTGCAACGTTTAAATCTTTACACTGAAAACAATTTTGTATTGTTTTGAATGTTAAATCATCATCTTCCTCGCGTTATCCCGGCATTTTTCCACGGCTCATGGGCTCATTGTTTTGAATGTTAAATAAAGAAATAAAATGTTATAGATCAAACTTACACAAATCAACCTGTTTGTTCCCTTATGCGTAGTTTCCTTGATGTTATATGTTCATTTTTAGTTTAAAGGGTAAAAACGGTACCCTATTACTAAGACTCCGCTGTCCGTCTGTCTGTCCGTCTGTCCGTCTGTCCGTCTGTCTGTCTGTCACCAGGCTGTATCTCATGAACCGCGATAGCTAGACAGTTGAAATTTTCACAGATGATGTATTTCTGTTAAACAAAAATTACTAAAAAGTACGGAACCCTCGGTGCGCGAGTCCGACTCGCACTTGGCCGGTTTTTGATGTAATTATGCTTATTGATTAACTATGTATTTCAGTCGCCAACTAACTAGGTGATAAGTAAAAGGAAGACATTAAAATACATTCTTAGTTAAAAAAAATATATCACGTCGGTGGCAATCAAGCATACGGCCCGCCTGATGGTAAGCAGTTACCGTAGCCTATGGACGCCTGCAACACCAGAAATATTACATTCGCGTTGCCGACCCTAACCCTAAATTAAAGTTCAAATAAGAGGATTCAATAATTAATTATAAAACATTTGAATTCAAGAATGAACGTAGAAGAGGTATTTGTCAATAAAACTCGTGTATTTGACGACGATGAATACATTGGGTATTAAATAGGTATAAAAGTAAAATACATAGTCAATACTCGTACCCTATGAACTCGTATACGGGGGTAAAGTGATCACTGATTATCAAAAAATTTCAATTGGAATCGATATTATTATTATACACAAGGAAAGGAAAAAAACCGCTTTTAAAAATTTTTGTTTATATTACTTATGAAAGCAAAAGAATGTAAAAGATCGTATATAGATCGTTTTTAATTGTAACATATTTGCTGTGAGTTATTGTTCAAAAGTGATTTTTAATAAAAAGACACGTCAAGATCGCTTAGAGACCAAGAAAAGGCTGCAACGATTTTGACAGCACACGCAGTGCAAGTGTTATTTTATAAGTCGAACTTCTATGAAATTATGACGTATTAGTTTATAATATCCCGCGCACATACAGTAAGGGGACGGACTGAAAATCAGCGCTGTGCGGTCAATTCCTGGTGAAGTGGCTGGCGCAGCATATGCTGAGCCCGCTCCTTTTGTCGCGCATGCCAATTTTTTATGTTATTTGTTTCCTGTAATTTATCTTTTGTTGTGTGGCAATAAATGTTTTCTTATTCTTATTTATTAATTTTGTTACATAATCTCATCAGCTTTTAAAAAGCAATTAAAAATTTGATCGACAAGCTGAGAACAGGCGCATACACGACATTTGGCATGTTTGCCTTTTAAACCCCATCTGTAGAAAAAAGGTTTAAGTCTTATGTATCGATGACGGTACTTATCCCCTTCCTAGCAACCGTCCCAGCAATGTCCAGGGGCCGGATTATTATTTCCTGGGTCAAAACAGGGCTTAAAATGTAATCAAACCGGAAGTTTAGCCCGTGGGAAAGTGGGAGGTGATTTATTTGAAAATAATTTTGCAAACAAAATCCCGAGGCCTGATTCAATCGCAAATTAAGTACCTAACTGTCAGTTAATTTTTTTTATCTTTCATGTGATTAGGAAAATGGGCTATTCATAATTTTGTACAAGAAACTTTTTCTCAGAAATATTTTTTGGTTCCGGTTTCTAAGTTATCTAATATCTGAGACCGAGCTTTGCTCGGAAAACATAAAAAAACTCAAAAATCGGCGTTTTACCAAAGAAGACCTAGTTAGATCGATTTTTCGCCCCCGACAACGCCCATATAGCAAATTTCATCGAAATCGTTAGAGCCGTTTCCGAGATCCTCGAAATATATAAATAAACAAGCCACCTCCCACCGTCCACTGGTCCCTTGGCATGCGTCCTTGCCTCTTAGACGATTATTAATAGCGCAAAATTTACGTTGTTTCAACTTACCTCTGTTTTAATTCACCTCGGTCTGCCCTAATCTGCCTTTGCCATGCACAGCATTAAAACCGAGTGAGGAAAGTCGAGATTCGACACCGCACCAAGGTGCAATACGTGGAATATGTCATTAGCAAACTGAAATGTCATTAGAAAACCTTTTTAGGGTTCCGTACCCAAAGGGTAAAAACGGACTCCGCTGTCCGTCTGTCCGTCTGTCACCAGGCTGTAATTTTCACAGATGATGTATTTCTGTTGCCGCTATAACAACAAATACGAAAAAGTACGGAACCCTCGGTGCGCGAGTCCGACTCGCACTTGGCCGGTTTTTTATTTATTTATTTTTTATATGAATATAATTGTTGTAATTATAATCCCTATTGTAACGAATTAAAATTGAAATGTGAAATAAAATAGAGTTTTGAATGATTCACGGTTAGTTTCACTAGACTTATATTGACCGGGATATAGACCGTGATTACCTTTTGTATTATTTGTGAGCTCCCGATATTTCGACGCAGTTACATGCATCATGTTCACGGGTGACTGAAAGGTAATCACGGTCTATATCCCGGTCAATATAAGTCTAGTGAAATAAAATAGCCAAAAAAAACGACAAAAACTTGTTGATCAGAGATTTTAATAAAATCCCGAAGTTAAATTTTCCTCAATTTTAGAACGCTTTAATTATGAAATAATCAATTGAAACTTTTTAATAGGCACATTGAGGACTTTGTGAATTTGACGGGAAACTTTTTGTATCACGTTAGTTATTAACACGACAATCAAGCCCATTATTAAAATTGATGACGAGCGTTAACGTTTTTGGTTAGCAACAAGAGTTTTGCTAATAAAGCACCCGTGAGACTCAATTTATTTAAATTTAAATTTAGGTAATTTTAGTTGCTTATCACTTAAAAGTTCTCGCGAGGACACGTACAAAAACATCTCGAAAGAAAGTTGTTTTAGTACTTTTGACAACTTACTTTTGATACTTATTAAATATATACTTAGATATATCAGGAACAAAAACATTCGTGATAAACACAGGAAATGCCCTTACCTGAATTCGAACCTGGGACCTCCCTGCTTCATGGGCAGAGTTAAAGCATACAAGCGTACATAACTAGGGAACAAATCAAATTATTTTATGAAATATTTTGATTTGTGTTTTTTTGTGTGTATACTATTATTATATATAAATTATAAACTGAAATAGATAACATACACTAAAGAAAAAGTGACCAAATCCACCGGTGGCCGAGGCGGGAATCGAACCCGCGTCTTCAGCTTACGCGGCTAACGTCCTGACCACTAGACCACCCGGCCACGGCGGTACCGGTCCCAAATTCTCTAGTGTATGCTATCTTTGAAAGGCTGGGTGCCTTTGACCACCTTTAAGGGCGAGCAGTACGTACTTGCACCTATACGAATCCTTTCCTTTCCTTCCTAGTCCTTCCTTTCCTTTCCTTTTACTTCTTAGGGTTCCGTACCCAAAGGATAAAAACGGGACCCTATTACTAAGACTCCGCTGTCCGTCTGTCCGTCTGTCACCAGGCTGTATCTCTTGAACCGTGATAGCTAGACAGTTGAAATTTTCACAGATAATGTATTTCTGTTGCCGCTATAACAACAAATACTAAAAAGTACGAAACCCTCGGTGCGCGAGTCCGACTCGCACTTGGCCGGGTTTTTTCTTTAGTGTATGATATCTTTTTCAGTTTATAAGCGTACATAAGTTAAGTACCAGTGTTTGTTTATCAGGTGGGCGGACCACGTATCTATTATCTGTAAGACATTAATAGTACATTATTGTCGAGGCTCGGAAGTAGCTACTTGCTGGCTGAGGATTCGTTTTAAACGGACGACCTTGGGAGTCCGTTTAATTGAATCCGAAGCCAGCAAGTAGCCTTCCAGCCGAGTCATATATAGTGCTTTTCTCAAAAATGGCGCAATAAATACAAATATAATATAAATATTTTACAGAAGCAACGTTCTTACGTATATATTTTCACAGAAAAAAGTAAAAACGATAAGATTTGCTTTGCCGCCTTTTTTTTTTAAATTGAAAAACGAAGTGTATTTTTCTGCCGAAAATACGCCAACCTATTTGAGACAGCTAAATAGTCGCAGTACCAACATTATAATAATAAGTACTGATCATCTATTTGGCTGTTTAATGGACCTATGCCTTCATTTGATATGGCCACTTCAACTTTTAAAAAGTTTGGAACTCGACAAATAATGGAATTTGTATGCAACATTGCAGTCCCGAAATCGAGACTGCAATGTTTTTAACTTTTTAATTTTTTGACTGACCATAAACTACGCACTTCGCGACCTAATTTTTAACCGGCAACGTCGACTTTGCCGTCCATTTTTGAGAAAAAATAATTTATTATCATGATTAACGTTTCATAGTAACTTAAAGTACCTTGAACCTCAAAACACACATAAGCTATTTATATCACAGTAAACATTCTACAAGCGCTTTTAGCAATTCCACCAACACGAACTTAATTCCGAGATACATGGACTAAATCCTGAAACACGCAGGTCAATTCGAACGTACACTGACACCAGAATGATATTTGAATCATATTATTTAGTGCGTCTACCGGCTTGATTCGAACTTTAAGATACGTCAAATAACTTTGTGCCTAGATACGATATACACCGTGTTTTTTTTTTTAATTCCCTAAAAATTTTAAGGGGAGATTCTTTAGGTTAAATAAAGTTAATTTCTCTAAGAAACTAGTGTTTTAACTCTTACGGTTTTTGAGATATTCAATAAATAAATTTAATTGCTAAACCTGTGTAAACAATTCTTCATTGCCTCCAAATTTTATTTATTTTTTAAGTTTCGTCAGTAAAGAGTTTTCCATTGATAGCTATTCACTACAAGAAGGTTACTGAGGTGAGTTAGTTTGACAGTTCCGACATTACCTACTTTTCTTTTATTATGTGTCACACTAACTTTTACGTAACTCTAAAGGACCTTTTACGATGCAATATTCATTTATTTTGTATGAAAAAGGAAAAAAATATTTTTTTCGAATTTTACAAAAAGCGATATACCAGGTAGCTTCTATTAATGTACCAAGCAACGTGTCGAATTTAACGGAAATGAAAAAAAACACAGTGATAGCTATCCATGCCGTAATCGGCAACGGTGACCCTAGCTAATTACGAGCGTGTGCTCTGATATAGCTGGCAAAGCCGAACTTATTTTTAAAAACTCTATCGCAGGTGGGGCAGTAAAGTTGACCAGAATTATTGTAAGTGTAATTATAGGACGGTTTCGGCCGGGACTTACGTATCTGACGTTTCGCATCAAGTTCAATGAGACGAGCGTCTTCAAAGTCTTGACGCTCATCTTAACACGAGAACGCCATTCTGGTCGCTGAGAAGCATACTCCTCCCATTTATCAAGTGGTATACCGCAGGCAGTTAGGCGACGCTTAAGCATGTCCTTGTAACGTAGGTGCTGCCCACCTTGCTTCCGTTTACCAGCTATACGCCAAACATGCCCACACCACCTCAGCTGACCCTACATCAAGAGCGCCTCCATGCCATGGATATGATATACTCGTAGATTAGATGTCTCAGTGTCAAAAGTGACGTTTTTGTTCGAAGAAACGTCACTTTTGACACTGACATCTAATCCATATCGTATCTCGAATCTCGACATGATATTTAACGCCCAATATACACACAGATAAGTAAGAGCGAAATAAGACCGAAATAAACGATCCACGCTTCGGGTCGTATCTGGTGCAGGGGATTTCGTTGGCTATAAAGCGTGAAAACGCTGCTAGCGTGATGGGAACTTTTGGGCCGGATGCGATTCGGCGCGGTCCTTTAAAATGACTTTATAATAATAATTAACATAAGGGAAAATGACGAAGCCTGTTGCGGATTGCTTTATTGTTTTTATGTAATGACGACGCCTGTTGCTGATTTATTGTTGTACCCACCTGACGAAGCCTACGCTGCGGATTTGAATTTGTCAACCTTATATTACTTCATTCTAATGTGGTTTTGTAAAGTGATTGTACCTAATTATTAGTAGTAGCAAACGATAAGTAAAAAAATAAAAAATAAAAAAAAAAAAAAAAATTGTTTATTTCAGACTTCATAATGGTCCATACATGTTAGTACTTAATACTATCTTAAGCAACTAAACTTAAATTATTTATAAATTATTTATTTAAATTATTAATAACATGATTCAAATATCATTCTGATGTCAGTGTACTTTCGAATTGGCCTGGAAGTTGTTTGTTCCAGGTGCTGTATAAAGGTATTTGTTTTTCAAATTCGCGTTCAGGATTGAGATGCAAGAACTCTTTCAATGCTGAACTAAAAGGTTTATACAAGTTGAACTGGGTCTGTCTGGATTCGACTTTTACATATTCCTTTTATAAAAAGTGGCAGAAAAAATACCTTGGTTTTTGACAGCTTAATTACAAAAAGTTATTCTCCTAAGTCCCGATGTTCTTTTAAAATGACAAAATCCAAATCGAATTTCGAACTATAATGGAATAAAAGAAGGTTAAATTCAAAACTGCAAAATTTTTTTTTTTTATTAATTGGTATGACTGGTATGTCTGCTAACTTAGCTTGTTACTATGGCTGATATTTATTTATTTGTATGAGCCTTTAGTAAGGGAGCTTCTGAGCAAAGGTCTCCCTTCTCTTTTTTAATTTAATTATTATAAAAGTTACGAGCATTCAAATTTTTTTATGAAATCTGTTTTCTCTCCTGATTACTTATATTACAATAATCAAAAAATTTAAAAAGTGAAACGTAGGGGCATAGTTATGGTAAAATATATGTGCCGTTTTTAACCTAAAGGGTAATTATTGTCGGTTGCCAATAAGGTGCTATGTCCATAAAGCTTCTATTTGAAACCAACCTTATCGACAACCGACAATGTGGTACCTTTTAGTTGAAAACGTCACATATTTTTATATAAAAATATTTTCAATAGTGTCAATATCCAGAGAGGAAAATGGGGACTACGTTTGTATGGAGAAGCGGCCGTCCCCTTTCCTCTTAACACGACAGAGCCAGTTGCGTTTCGTTCGCTACGGAGCGTAAACCAATCGTTTACGCTCCGTAGCGAACGAAACGCAACGTAGTACGCACGTTGGCACGTACCCTGGTCTTAACTCGTCTTCCAGTTCCTATCGAAGACATCTAGGTCATATTGTCATCGTAATCGAGGTTTGGGACAACCCCTGGGAGCTTAGCCAACAAGACAATTGTTGATAGAAAACGATAATCGAGACTCAAATAATGTATCGAAATAGTCACGTGACTTTTCTTAGGATCTGTCATCCCGTCATATTTTTTCTATTCATTTGGCGATAGTCGATGTAGATACGATTGTCTTCTTGGCTATGTCTCCAAGTTTGATTTTGATGGGCTTAATTGACTGATATTATTGTGTTGTTTCCTTAAATATGTTAAGTATGTTTGCTTTCTGGCACTATATTTGTTAAAGACAATTATTAAATCAAATTATTTGATTTCTATTTTAGTTAAATAGCAGTAATTTAGCAATTGAAAAAACCTTTACGATATAAAAGAAGAATATTTAATTGTGTCCAAAATTTCCTACGAGTTAAATTTTCCTGCATATAATTAAAGATGTAAAAGGTCTATGAAATGTGTGGAAAATAATATATACAAAATAAAATGGTAATCCGGATTAGCACATTTCCGCCCCTTTTCAACCCGAAACAAACAGGATTAATGGAACGGGATTAAAAAATGTATAAAAACATGTGAAAGATTTTCAATTAGGTAGCAAGTGACGTCCGGGAAAGGTTTTTGTAATTCTTTAGATTTAGAGTGAATGCTGGAAAAAGTTTCGTGAAATTGTACTATAAAAACGGATATAAATGTTTGAAGAAAAGGGTAAGGTAAAATAATTAAAATCTTGCTATAATTCAAGCTTTGTAACACTCTCCCACCACTCTCCCTAACTAACCCTAGTTTACCCTACCTAGTTAACCCTAGATTTGTCTAAAATACTAAAAATTCCAATAAGAAAATCTAAAAATCTAAAAAACTTTAAAAATACCGCAATCCGTAATTACCTTTACTAATTATTATAAAATACTGTAAATAACCTAACGCAAATCTAATTATATAAGTTAATATCTTGAATTGGATCAGTAAATTGGCCAAATGATCGTCTAATGTTTATGTGGAACCCTTCGTCATAACCGTTAATAGTAACCGAAATCCTTTTCGCATAATAGGAAAGAGTTATGAATAATACGTCTAAAAAATCCTAATAATGATAAATAATTAATAAAACGTGAATTATGCCAGTGTAAAATATGTCAGAGTATTTAGAAACGTCATTGTAAGTTTAAAGACAGTTTGTAAAACAAATGTAAAGTACATCTTAATCAAATAAAATCTTATTTAAATTGCAATCAATAAATAGTATGTAAAACATAATTTTATAAGTCTGTAGAATGTCATAGTTAAGTCTTTAGTAATGTATGTCAAAATAAGTAAAGTCTGTCGAATGTAATAGTCAGTTAGTCAAAGTACGATTACTAATAAATGTCACATTTTACAAATATTTTGTTTTTGGGGTATAGATGTCGCCCGCTCCGCCGCGACTATCCGTGGTCATCATCCAGTTGCTAGGGCAGACCCCCGCCCCAGTTCTGAAGGAACTATTATGTGGTCCTGAAGGGACATCTTTTCATAATGACAGGGCTACCTCGTCATTTGCCCTGAACATTATTTTATGACATTTTTCGTCATAGATGAGAGGACATCAAAGGGACAATTTAACATAACAAAATACTGGTAATTAGAGCAGCTGTATTTGATCCACTCCAATTTCCCAGAATACTGTAATTTTGTAATATATTTTAGTAGGTATTCAATGAAATAATATTAACCAAACTATAGTTGTAGTCATTTTGAATCACCTTTCGGACCAAAATAAACCACGATCTTGCTCTGCATCGATCTAGCTTGGGTAAATCACTCATTGATATATATTTCCAATAATAAAGTTTTATGATAATATGACCTTGTATTTTTAAGGTCAAATGTGAAAATTACAGATCTCTAGAAAACAGAATGAAGTCGTCATACAGACTACCAAGGGACAGGCAAAACAAATATTTCTTTTACAAACAAATTGATTCTACAATACTACATTATATTGTGGTTATTTGTTATGTTTTTCCCACAATATATTTTCTACCAGTAGTGTTGCAAAGGACCAAATTATATTCAAAGTCATAAACATGTCAAGTTTGTCAATAAGTCATAAATAAATGTATGTAATACAATTCTAACAATCCCTAAACCCACACTACAACCTAGCTACTTCTATTTAAATTTAACCCATAAACCCATAATTATACTCGTACTATGTAGTTTAAATAGCCATAAATATATCGGAAGCGAACCTAGCTAACTACTGTAAAGATCTAATGGCTTTGTTATATAAAAATTATAAACCTTGATCAATCCTACAATTCCCTAAACCACACAAATTTAACAGCCTAGCCTTAACAGTTAAACTAACCAACTAATCTATCGATATAATTGCAAACTAGCATCCCGGGATGTACATTTAATTTACTCGCGTAATTTCTCGAAGTGCAATGAGAAATTCCTAGGCTACAGCTAACTAAGACGAGTGGAGACACCTCGATTTAGAACTGACCCCCTATTTCTCCACGTGGACCAGCATCAGCGATAGGGTTTGGGACAGCCGATGTAGGTCGGGAAAAAGGTAATGGGATAGTTGGTCTAGAATCTGGCTTTTTTAAGAAGTCTAGGTGACAACCCAAATTGTCCAGACCCCAGGGGTTAGAACCTGTCCTTGTAAACCCAGGAACTGTCAGGGACCCACCTGATATTATCAAAATGCACAGTAGGAGAATTAAGACTGTCGTTGTCACCGTAAGGTACCCGCCCTATCTCTCCATCTGCCCAGTACTGTACTGGATCGGAATTAGTTCTCTCTACCCCATAAGTTATTTAAGAAAGCTGAGAGATAAATTGCAAAACTAACATTAAAATAATATATAAAGTACTCCAACCAAAATCATTCCAGAGCTAAATATCACTAAAATAATCCAGGTCAAAACACTATATATATTAAGCACAATTAAAACATAAATTAAAAAAATGCACTATGAACCAAACATGACTTTACAACCTTTAATAATATATTGATTTGTAAGTAAAATTTCACCAATATATTTACTTACATTAGCACTTGTCTGGGCACAAATCAACAAACAACTAATAATTACAATTCACTAAATAGTTTATAAATGACACTATGAACAAAACAAACTTTACAATCTTATTAAATTTATTGATTTATAATTTAGACCTCACTAGTATTATATCAAACACTAGCGCTTGTTTAAACCACAAACCAATAAAACAATTAAACCCACTAAATAAACACAATCTAAAATGCACTTCTCTAAAAATATTCAAGTTAAACCCCACAATAGATTACACCATATTATGCTCCAATCCGAACTCTACCAGCATCATAAGATACTAGCAAAATCTAGACCAGGACACAATATAGGTAACCTAAATAGACCTAACCTACACTAGAGAACTTCCTCCGACGCTCTGCGAATGGCCACGAGAATTCCCCGCAAAGGGGTTTTATGAAATCCCTTCCCAGATCCCGATTTCCCCGCTCTAGCAAACTCCTTGCACCCCATTGGTAACACCTAAACCAATCCTGAATTTCATGATTCCGTACTATCCTATACAAATTACTCTTTATTTCCTAATTAACATAAGGTCCAAATTGACCTACTTAATGGGTGTAGCCAAAACTATTCCTTCTCGTCGGTGGGATGTCTTTAAATATTTTATTCTAAACGTCTTTGTTTTTCTATATAGACACATATTGTAGGGATACGCCCTTTTTTAATTCTTAATAATATGGTTCAATTTTGCATAGAATATTTTACAGTCATAACTTAACTTTTATCGTTACCGTGAAATCCGAGTTGGTATTTTAAACAAACACTTGAAATTAATAACCAAACTAACTTTGCACAAAAATTTATAACGCAAAAAGCTTTATGACATTGAAATAAAGTTCAAATTATTTTAAAAATAAGTTTCTTAATATATTGGTTTACTATATCAGCTAAACTCTCCAAGTGGTGTATCTAGAATTTCAAATAGCAAGGTCCACTTAAGATATGAAAAGAAATATAGCTGTTTGTATTACCGTGAGACACAAGAATGGAATTTAACCGACTTAAAATAGAACAATATTATGTTTACATATAATGCTAACATGGAAAGGGAGCCTCTGACATGTTACAATCGCCTCCCAAAATTTGCTGTAGCTTAAATATATTAATGATATATTTGCGAAAGTAAATTTTCGAAACAAATCAAAATAAGAAAAACAATTGTATTGAAAATAATGCATTTAGACTTATAAGAACCTTTTTTAACATTCTTCCCTTCTGTGTGTGCCTTTTTTTTTTGTTGCGGCTGTGTGTAGTGTGTGTTTAAACCAAACAAAAGAATGAACATTTCTGAAAGTATAAGTTTACAAGTTCAGTCATGTTAAAAATAAACAATCAAAAACGCAACCAGTTAATCTTGCCTCACAAGAAAGTAGAAGTTGTGCTTGTAGTACATTTGTCCTACTCTTCTACCGATCCGAATGATACATACGCACGCTTCCGACTTTAGTCTACATTTTAACGACCAAGAAAGGAATAGAACGTATCTCTCTTTAAAACAAGATTGAACCTTTTACCAAGGAGCATTCTATGCCACTCGAGGGATCACTATCTTTAAAAGATTTAATTCCAACACCGAAACTCATGACTTATATCCTCAAAACGCCTTTCCTAGTCTGGAGCATGTACATCATTAACGGGACGTTAAAATAAAAGATTAAGCTCTGCTTAACCCTTAGCTTCTATAATGAAGCGCCAAATAAATTGATGTATTATAACCATTTTATTGTAATATTTTAAGAATATTGTAATATTAAAAAAATATATATCAATAAATGAGTATGAGTATTGTATAAAATAAAAAACCAAAATAGTACTGACCAATAAAAAAGCACAAATAATCATTAAATTGATTCGAAATGAGCACAACTAATCATTAAATTGATAATACATGTCATATTTAAACATTTTCAAAACTCACTTCGCATTATGCTTTTCCATATGAAGAAAGCACTATGACGTCACATTAATGATGGGTGTGTGAGTTTCTAGATCTGATGTTGTGTGTAGTATAGAGATAACACGGCGGCAGTCGATAAATCTGCAAATATGCTCTTTTTTTTGCGAGCCTAACCTAACACCAAACTACCGTTTTATCTCTCTTTTGTAAAGTGTAATGTCTCAGTTAGAATGTCAAAAAGGTATTTTGATTTTAGTCTTGCTATTTTCTCAGGGCCCTGCATACATTTTTTTTTTGTTTCAACAAACAAAACATCATATTTATGCATCTACATTCTCACTTCCACACGCCCCTGAAACTCTAACAAAACTTCCGCTAATAAAATAATTGAAATATAAAAATTATTAATAATGTGTCAACTTTTATGAAAATCTACCGTTAGCAAACATATAATCAATATGTCTCTAAAGAATTACTATATTCTTTTACGACTATTACCAAAAAAAAAATTACCAAAGCAATATACTACAGTCAAAGTTTAATTATGAAAGGAAAACTACACTACTAATGTATTTACTTTCATTAAAATAAAATAACTATGGAGAGCCTAGGAAACTAATAATAAACCATGAAATTATTTAAAATCAACAAAATTAAATTAAAGTGTTTGTCATAAAAGAACAATTTGATGTGATAATAAGTTACAATTACCAGCTATAAAAAATAAAATTGTAAATTTAATTGGATAATAAGTTACAATTACAAGCTATAAAAAATAAAATTGTAAATTTAATTGGATATTACTGAAATAAAATCTAATGTTTGTAATTTTAATTGAAATTCATTATTTAGTTTTAAACCTAACCTAATTATTAAGTTCCCGCGTAATTAGATCTAAATGCAAACACGGATTACCTAAGTCAAACTTGTCACTCAAAACCACTGGAAGTTATAACAAACTACCTGATCGTTTGAAAACCACGTATCCAAAACTATTTAAATCCAACTTAAAAATGAAAAACGTTTTTACTGTATTTAAGATACTCATAAGTATCGGCAGTACCTATATGAGTTAATATGTAACTATATATGTTGTAAATGTTTAGATACATTTGAAAAGGTAAAGTCTCAGGGTAACTAAACGTATAATTGTGTATTCAACCTGCAAGTGTACCTAACCTAATTCTTACATATCACAAAAATGTTGAACTTTAAAATACTTATTGTTATTTTATGTTTTAAGTTATTTAATATTTCAATTTCTAGCTCAAAAAAATGTATTACGTTTAACAACCTTTGTTTACGCGCAAGAATATTAATAACAAAAATTATAAGCCACTTCAATAAACACTAGATCAAATAAAACAATAGCTCAATCGTGACCAGAAAACTTACGCATGGCTAAACCTACTTAAAGAATATCAAAAGTTAAAATAGACCCATTCATATAACGCCAAGTGAACATGTGCAACAATAAAATATGTAGGTACCAACTCCATTTGTGCACTAATTTTCTGGCCCATTTCGTTATGTTCGTAAAGCCCGTCTATACAAAATAATCTATAAGTCAATATACCTATCTTCCGAAATTCTGAAATAATAATACAGTGTTAACAAAATTAAATAAGAATAACCTAAAGTATGTGTGAAGTAAATAATTGATGTTTATTCTCAATCATGTAAATATACAATTAATTACTATACCTTGATGAATTAAATAAGCTATTTACGTAACCAAATTTAGTTGATCTATTAAAATAATGTTATCCTAAAGCACTAAGCATAATAATAACATTAACAACTCATAAATATGTAGGCAAGTAATCTAAAAATCCATTTGACTTCACACTAAAAGTTATTCCCTACATGGTAAAAAAATAAAACATTCTAAATAACTGAGCGATAACATTTTACAAAAGCACACTCATATCATATTGCATTCAAGTGTTTGGCTGGCGCGTCGACTTTTTGCCACTTCTACGAAGAATTAACTTAACACGATAACTAACTCAAATTTCAGTCAAGTGGACGGCGCAACATGTTTTTGTAACCATTCTAACTATTCTCAATAACTTTTAAGAATGTCTCGAGTGACGTCGTCAACAAATGAACCATAAACATTCAAAGTTGTAACGTAATTTATTTTAACTGATTTTAACATGTTTATTTTACATACCCTGCTGTAATTAGGTATAATCAGTTTCGTAACACACTATTTTATACGTTTGTCTTTTAATAAGTACTATTAACTATTTGATAGGTAAATTAGAAATACCGAGTGACTAACCCTAGTATAGTTTTAGGACTTTATAATATTACACTTTATTCATGTATCCCAAACAACGTATTATTAAAAGTATACTAAATAATTTATGTTATGTACTCGTATATATATGATTTATTGTATGTACATAGAAACAGAAACACGAGATAGAAAGTTACAAAATAAAACAATACAACAAAGGCGAATTTATCCCTGAATAATATTCTAACCTAGATATATGTATAATTTCAATCATTTAATTATATTATGTGTAGTATAAAACCGAATTTTAACAAAAATAACTTTTAATTATGAAAACAAATAAAATTATAGAATGATGCCGTCTTAAATTTGCTACAAAATCAGTTAATGCAGGTTACCTAAATACGTTCAATCGCAATACTATATAATAAAATTGCCAGTATTTTTAATTTTACTTTTAGTAACTGACAGAAACTACAAAGATGTCGGTATTGTCCTAATGAAACCGTAATATTGAACGCATATTCCGAAATTAACAAATTCAAACATAAACAATGTCAAGTAGATATACTAAAATATACGTAGTTTCATGTGTCCTAACTATCCCTATTTTAGCTGTTGCACCTAAGAATCGAACCCAGATTTTATTGATTGTAATAACGCAACCGACTTCAATACAAATTCAACACAAACTAAGGCATATTAATATATACTTACTAACGTAAAAACGTAACGTAAAAAATATTTTGATTACAGTTTGATACACAAATTAATGGCAAAACTTAACTTGATATCATTTTACGCTAAATGAGACTGATGTTTAATTTAGCTAAGACGAATTAAAATATAAATATATCAGACTTGTGTCTAATTTCTAAAATCTACACCATACTGATAACTTCAGATCAAAAGATAAAAACAACAAAATCGCAATTTTAGACGATTTTAAGTATTAATACGTACGCCTCCCCATATATACAACTTTAATAATTTTAGCTAATTACTTTTAAATAACAACTTTAAATATTACAAAATGTATTGAAATTTAAATATTAACAACAACTAGAAATTCTAAAAATCACGTAAAAAATATAAAAAGCTACGACTAACTTGGCATTGAATACATACGCATAATTTTGTTATTAGAATGATCATAAAACCGTTATCAAATTAACGCAACAACTCTATTCCTTAATATGCTATCCGTTTTCACAGCAACAATTGTGTTGTTATAATCGACCGTTTACACAAATCAACTATAACAACAGTTTTGATCCAAAACAAGATATGTAACTCAACATGAAACTAGCAACGTTAATCAAAATAATAAAAACCAAAACAAATAATCTCCAGATAAAACAGTCGCAGCATAATATGAACGAATTAATATAAAATATAAACTATATTATATAAATTAATGTTATCCACGGTCACAGCACCAATTGTGTGAACGAATTATTGTTAAATATACATTATATATTAAAGTTTATCCCGGTCTCTTTTATCCTGGTCTCCGGCGCCAATTGCGACATATAATGTATGTTGCAATTGATAGTAAAAATAAATGAATTATTAAATATACTATCCTGGTCACTACACCAATTGTAACACTCTCCCACCACTCTCCCTAACTAACCCTAGTTTACCCTACCTAGTTAACCCTAGATTTGTCTAAAATACTAAAAATTCCAATAAGAAAATCTAAAAATCTAAAAAACTTTAAAAATACCGCAATCCGTAATTACCTTTACTAATTATTATAAAATACTGTAAATAACCTAACGCAAATCTAATTATATAAGTTAATATCTTGAATTGGATCAGTAAATTGGCCAAATGATCGTCTAATGTTTATGTGGAACCCTTCGTCATAACCGTTAATAGTAACCGAAATCCTTTTCGCATAATAGGAAAGAGTTATGAATAATACGTCTAAAAAAATCCTAATAATGATAAATAATTAATAAAACGTGAATTATGCCAGTGTAAAATATGTCAGAGTATTTAGAAACGTCATTGTAAGTTTAAAGACAGTTTGTAAAACAAATGTAAAGTACATCTTAATCAAATAAAATCTTATTTAAATTGCAATCAATAAATAGTATGTAAAACATAATTTTATAAGTCTGTAGAATGTCATAGTTAAGTCTTTAGTAATGTATGTCAAAATAAGTAAAGTCTGTCGAATGTAATAGTCAGTTAGTCAAAGTACGATTACTAATAAATGTCACATTTTACAAATATTTTGTTTTTGGGGTATAGATGTCGCCCGCTCCGCCGCGACTATCCGTGGTCATCATCCAGTTGCTAGGGCAGACCCCCGCCCCAGTTCTGAAGGAACTATTATGTGGTCCTGAAGGGACATCTTTTCATAATGACAGGGCTACCTCGTCATTTGCCCTGAACATTATTTTATGACATTTTTCGTCATAGATGAGAGGACATCAAAGGGACAATTTAACATAACAAAATACTGGTAATTAGAGCAGCTGTATTTGATCCACTCCAATTTCCCAGAATACTGTAATTTTGTAATATATTTTAGTAGGTATTCAATGAAATAATATTAACCAAACTATAGTTGTAGTCATTTTGAATCACCTTTCGGACCAAAATAAACCACGATCTTGCTCTGCATCGATCTAGCTTGGGTAAATCACTCATTGATATATATTTCCAATAATAAAGTTTTATGATAATATGACCTTGTATTTTTAAGGTCAAATGTGAAAATTACAGATCTCTAGAAAACAGAATGAAGTCGTCATACAGACTACCAAGGGACAGGCAAAACAAATATTTCTTTTACAAACAAATTGATTCTACAATACTACATTATATTGTGGTTATTTGTTATGTTTTTCCCACAATATATTTTCTACCAGTAGTGTTGCAAAGGACCAAATTATATTCAAAGTCATAAACATGTCAAGTTTGTCAATAAGTCATAAATAAATGTATGTAATACAATTCTAACAATCCCTAAACCCACACTACAACCTAGCTACTTCTATTTAAATTTAACCCATAAACCCATAATTATACTCGTACTATGTAGTTTAAATAGCCATAAATATATCGGAAGCGAACCTAGCTAACTACTGTAAAGATCTAATGGCTTTGTTATATAAAAATTATAAACCTTGATCAATCCTACAATTCCCTAAACCACACAAATTTAACAGCCTAGCCTTAACAGTTAAACTAACCAACTAATCTATCGATATAATTGCAAACTAGCATCCCGGGATGTACATTTAATTTACTCGCGTAATTTCTCGAAGTGCAATGAGAAATTCCTAGGCTACAGCTAACTAAGACGAGTGGAGACACCTCGATTTAGAACTGACCCCCTATTTCTCCACGTGGACCAGCATCAGCGATAGGGTTTGGGACAGCCGATGTAGGTCGGGAAAAAGGTAATGGGATAGTTGGTCTAGAATCTGGCTTTTTTAAGAAGTCTAGGTGACAACCCAAATTGTCCAGACCCCAGGGGTTAGAACCTGTCCTTGTAAACCCAGGAACTGTCAGGGACCCACCTGATATTATCAAAATGCACAGTAGGAGAATTAAGACTGTCGTTGTCACCGTAAGGTACCCGCCCTATCTCTCCATCTGCCCAGTACTGTACTGGATCGGAATTAGTTCTCTCTACCCCATAAGTTATTTAAGAAAGCTGAGAGATAAATTGCAAAACTAACATTAAAATAATATATAAAGTACTCCAACCAAAATCATTCCAGAGCTAAATATCACTAAAATAATCCAGGTCAAAACACTATATATATTAAGCACAATTAAAACATAAATTAAAAAAATGCACTATGAACCAAACATGACTTTACAACCTTTAATAATATATTGATTTGTAAGTAAAATTTCACCAATATATTTACTTACATTAGCACTTGTCTGGGCACAAATCAACAAACAACTAATAATTACAATTCACTAAATAGTTTATAAATGACACTATGAACAAAACAAACTTTACAATCTTATTAAATTTATTGATTTATAATTTAGACCTCACTAGTATTATATCAAACACTAGCGCTTGTTTAAACCACAAACCAATAAAACAATTAAACCCACTAAATAAACACAATCTAAAATGCACTTCTCTAAAAATATTCAAGTTAAACCCCACAATAGATTACACCATATTATGCTCCAATCCGAACTCTACCAGCATCATAAGATACTAGCAAAATCTAGACCAGGACACAATATAGGTAACCTAAATAGACCTAACCTACACTAGAGAACTTCCTCCGACGCTCTGCGAATGGCCACGAGAATTCCCCGCAAAGGGGTTTTATGAAATCCCTTCCCAGATCCCGATTTCCCCGCTCTAGCAAACTCCTTGCACCCCATTGGTAACACCTAAACCAATCCTGAATTTCATGATTCCGTACTATCCTATACAAATTACTCTTTATTTCCTAATTAACATAAGGTCCAAATTGACCTACTTAATGGGTGTAGCCAAAACTATTCCTTCTCGTCGGTGGGATGTCTTTAAATATTTTATTCTAAACGTCTTTGTTTTTCTATATAGACACATATTGTAGGGATACGCCCTTTTTTAATTCTTAATAATATGGTTCAATTTTGCATAGAATATTTTACAGTCATAACTTAACTTTTATCGTTACCGTGAAATCCGAGTTGGTATTTTAAACAAACACTTGAAATTAATAACCAAACTAACTTTGCACAAAAATTTATAACGCAAAAAGCTTTATGACATTGAAATAAAGTTCAAATTATTTTAAAAATAAGTTTCTTAATATATTGGTTTACTATATCAGCTAAACTCTCCAAGTGGTGTATCTAGAATTTCAAATAGCAAGGTCCACTTAAGATATGAAAAGAAATATAGCTGTTTGTATTACCGTGAGACACAAGAATGGAATTTAACCGACTTAAAATAGAACAATATTATGTTTACATATAATGCTAACATGGAAAGGGAGCCTCTGACATGTTACAGCTTGAAATTCACAACTGACACACACAGTTTGGGGTACTGGGTCATTTTTATTATTTAAAAAAAATGGTGATGAAAATAGGATTTCAAATAGGTACACTTATTGTTCAAAAATGTAACCCTTTATTTTAGCAACCTTAACCAATACCTCTTGACGACTGGGTATGAAAATTTGCAAGATTTATTTAATTTTGAAACATAGGGGCCTACGTACTACGTGTATGTAAAGGGGCCGACTGATTATCAGTCCGCCGGACGATATCAGCCTGTCAGTTAGAACAAAAATTTGACAGTTCCGAACAACTGACAGGCCGATATCGTCCGGCGGACTGGTAATCAATGGGCGCCTTAAGATGCAAAAAGTTATCTTCAAAAAATATTGTCATCAAAATTACCTAAATGTCATAAAAATTAAATAATCAGTAGAGTTGGCCCGCACCCGGCTAAGTTTTACTTTAAGCAGCGCGCAACTATTCGCGCACTCGAAATACTTCTCAAGACATCTGACGCGATAATTTGCTCCTTGGCTCAGTAGCTCAACACGGCACTCACGCTCCGTTTTATAACGTGGAACTCTTGTTTAATTATAGAACAGAATAATGAAGTGAACTTACTTATTACTATTTATAAAGCTAAAGCTAGTGTATACAATGTAGGTATTGTATAGTGTAGATTGTTAACCAAGAGTCGAAATGTACTCATTTCTGCCGAGGTAGTTTAGCGCTCGAACGCAGTGAGAGCGCCAATACTCCGAGGGTGAAATGATGCCTTTTACCCGAGTTAAACACTTCTTCTCATTTCGAATACGAGGAAAGTAAAATGGATGTTTTTTTTTTAAACATGACTCAGTATATTTTTTTTAGTATTAAAATAAAAAAAACAAAAATAAAAATAAATGTTATTTATTTAGGTATCAACTATCAACCCATTACATTAAATTTATACATGCTAATCTACATTTAACTATTCTAAACTAAACTAAAATCAAATAATCTAACACTAATTAAATAGTTGCAGCGGAAGCCTTGCTCATACAGTAGCAGGTTGCGTACACTACGCTTACAATGCTGTTCGTCGATTCGCTCACTCTCCCCACAAACGACCAGTGCCTTTTACGCGTTATAGCGTAAAAGTCACCTACTCTGTTCACGGCGAACATGCCAGATGCACTACACCGCCAGGGTAGCCGTAACATTGCACGAAACGCGTTGTTGTACTGTACTCGAAGCTTATTGAACGATTTCTTGAGGGTATTTTCAATTAACAATCTAGGCAAAAGTATCGCTATTTATGAAATGAGGAGTCAAATATCAGAATGCAAATTGTATATCAAATCTATTTAAACCTAAATTTCAATTGCTTATCGTAAAAACATAAAAAATAGTACTTTGAACGTAAATAAAATGCTCTAGTGCATAAACGTATCATTTTCTGCACACCTTTTAGAACAACAATGACCCTCTTTCAGAGCTTGAGAAATAAAAAATAATTTGTTGCGATACGCTTCGTATAGGAAATTTAGTAACTGCTTTATGCCAGTTTGTCATCGTACTAGAATAATCGTTTTATGCACTCTGATTCTGAGATTATTGAGTCAATCACTGGGGTTGTAATTTTAGTACCTTGCATACAATAAAGTTGACATTCGAATGTCAACTACATCTGAATTGCTGTTATGTAGCGACAACTGTTGTGGCGCTGATGTCCCGCTTTTATTGTCAATTTTCTTGATAAAATTATTGACGTTCCCTGCCATATTACCGCGACAATAACGTTAAATCTGTCACTCATCTTATCAAGGATAGCGGCGGCATCAAATCCGCCACAGTAATGTCGCAACAGTGATGCAGCTGTAGTTGATATCCTAATGTCACTTTAACAGTAGTAGTTTACCTTAGTATGAAGTCGGGGGACACATTGAAACAAAAGACTATCAGCTAGAGTCCGCTTAGCACCGACTTGAACATAACAAAGTGAGAGAGTGTCATTATACTTTAACATTAATGATGGGATTCACACTTCGTCATTACAAAATGGCAAGCAGAATTATCTTGGTTCGACTCAAATTTAATGTTTTCTTGATTATCACTATGCAGATAAAAATATTAAAAAGCATAATTCAACAATGAAATTTTTCATTACAGTACACATACAATATACAGCGAGCTGTAAACGTAGGAGACATTATGAATGGAATCCATTCATAATGTGTGTCATTACAACACCTTAACATTTTAATAGTGCTTAAGGCAATGCTGGGAGGTTTAGATATTCTCGAAAGTAAGAAGAAAATATACTATCGTTGGCGCTCACGGCAACTAGCGATGAAAATACTAGTTATGAGAAATATTGCTGTCTTTCTATTCATTAAAAGGAGTCAGTCAGAGACCAAGGCCTTACAACTGTTGAGCAATAATTGGCTGCAGTGATGGACGCGGTACTTGCGTGCGTACTTGATTACCCTGAAGTTTGTTTTGCTGTTTAACCTTCTAACACTAATGCAATTAACTGAACATTGGATCTTATGCCTTGGAAATAAGGTTTATATTTATTAGTTTACTATGTGGATGATGCACGATGGAATAAACGCCAGTATTTTTATCTAGTTTGATATTATGGTGCTTTTCTATTTGAAAATAGACTGAGAGTTTGCAATGATGCATTTTAGCAAGTCCTTATAATACCACTAATTCAACCACTTTCTACTGCATACACTTAAGGTTGCATTCATATTCAGACTGAACCAGCGTTACTGCTGCCGTAATTGTGGTGAAGAATTGATGCCCTTACCGCAATTGGGGTTTTAATCGAGTTATATAAGTATATATAATTTAATGAATATTAAACCCCAAAATCACAAAAAAATTGCTGTTTCATACATTTTGGCTGGTACATTTTCTATGGGAGGGTAAATTTTTTTTTCGCGTCTTCGTGGTTGGTCCCATATTAAAACTTGCTCAGTGTAATCCCAAAACCTCCCTAGCAACGGGAATGTACTTATTTTTTAGCCATCCTGTATACTATATGTTAAACTTTGGTTTTTAGGTTTTTTTAAGTAGACCACACAATGCTTTGTTATAAATATAATCACAGCTAACAAGCAACTACCGAACAACGTTATGCTCTACAAAAGTACACTTATGACATTACCGAAATTCAAAAGTCCAAAAGCTATTTTTTAAAAGAATGTAAGATATACAACCAAATATGAAACGCTAAAAAGTACGAAAACACTCTTGCTGGCCTTTATAGGATCTTATATATTTGCAATAAGGATTAAAAACTGTCATTATGACTCCCTTTCTAATAAAAGTTAGTTTAATGTAATTAATTTATAATTTAGATTCTCGATTACTGAATGCAGTACCTTGGCACTACAAGTAATCAATGGTAGAACGTTGATAATTAGATTCGGGCAGGAAACCCCAGTGTTACAGTAACCTAACCTTCAATCGAAGGCAAGAAACAAATGCCAACCAACATACCGAAGGCAACACATTTCTTTTATTAATTCCAACCGGGTCGACATGATTCAATTGGAAACAGGGTAAGGTGAAAACCACCGATACTAAACTTTGATTAGATTTGTTGCGAACCCGGTTTCTGCCTGTCCATTAGAATACGGCCCAGGACAGCCGTGTAATTGAATTTTTTCAGGTCATCGAACTCGATTTTTTACCATTCCGATTCATTCAAACCAAGTCATCCTATGTTACTACACAATGTACTGCACATACGTCGTTTCTCTTCTGAGCTGTAAAATTACTACGCTTTTAAACGCTGTCTCAGTACATGATGTATGGAACGAGACCGAGTAGTGACTGCGCATATAGGATTATCAATTTAGAGAATTGCTTTTGCGGAAAATACTTTCATATCTATACAGTAATGTAGAGGAAAATTGTGCTTTTATAGTAATTTAAGTATATTTGTAACTAACAAAATATGGATTGTAATATCGTCCGAAATTTTTTTTTTTTATTGTTACAAAATTATCGTTCAAGGCCGCAATGTCTGTAAGTAAAAAAGTTGTATTTTACCTGTTTGAACGTCAATATGAATCCTGGCAAGGTCGCCATATGTCATGCGTCGTTAGGAGTAGTAATTGATACTCAGGAGTGTGGTACAAAACTAACTGATTTATTGAGGATGTGCAGGGTTTATATACTAGTCATCTACGTGCGTTGGCATTTAGATGACATTTAACAATTTAATAAATTGTTATTATTTAAGATCTATAATTGGGAAGTAACTTATTTTTTTTACGTAGCAAGTCTATATGTCATGCCTACACTACAAAGGGAGAAACGAATAGCATAGAAACTAGTCGGCGCAGTCGGTAGGACCCGGCTATTAAGTTCCTTTAATTCTCGTCAGTTTTTCGTAGAATTACCATCATGAACTTAACTGTTATACGTGTTTTAATAATACTAGATTAGCTCCATGAATTACGTGCAAACGTTAATAAAGTGCATTGGGGTAACTTCGGAAGCGGGATAATTTAGAAAATTCTATATTTCTCTTCAACTATCAGCACTTTCTTTTATAACCACAATAAGCAAGATGATTTGATAAGCGGTGCAGTAGCGTAAGTGTTACAAAAATGCATAGTGATTCTGCTTTAGTAGACATTAGCGATTTTCAAAAATATCCCGCTTTCAAAGTTATGCCAAATCACCTTAAAGTAAAATAAAATATACTTTTTTTGGGTGAAAGATGTTATTCTGAAATAAATATTTCACGACTTTTTTAAGAAACACTTTGAATGCAATGTTTTGAATTTGAAAATTCTTCCTCAGGTCAAAATTAAACTCGTCCTCCGCCCACACTTTTCATTCAACCGCAATCAAAGCCACAAAACTTGATAAAGGTGAAACTTATTCATATTTCTAACAAGCACTTTGTTCGAGCCATTTAATATCCATAAAAAGTTATATAAAAAGACTTCCAAGTTCTAACGCTTCACAAAGGGATTACTTTTCAAACGCACGGTAAGCGGCTTTACCTGCTCGGAGATTAGGCGAAATAAAAAAAAGCACGTGGAATTATCTGTTTTGAGACGTCTATAAACGTGTACATATTTTATTGTACACTGTCGTTTTTCTTGTTAGGTGTATTGGGACTTTTTCGAGATATTTTTCATGTTTTTTTTTTGGATATAATATATTATAATTTATTCAATTTACTCGTAGACATTCTTTGTTTTTCCAATTTCAAGAACGCTGGAATATTATGGATCGACTTGGCAACGACAAAGTGTGACAATGCCATTATCAAGTATTTGTTGTTTTGTAGGAATGGCACTCCCATATTCTGTCGCTTGTGAAGTAGGAAATTACAACATGGTAAATTGATATTTTACTGCACTCACTGCTGTTATTATTCCAGTTGAAGGTCGTCGAAACGGATCGAAATTTATGCAACAATTGGTAAAAACACGTAATCGCTCTGTTTCAAAAGTATTGGAATAATTTTGTGTCTCTCAGGAGTTTGACGTAATAACAATATATTGTTAAATAAATAAACAACCAGTTTATGGTATATCTGCATAAGTAAAGTAGGTAACTAGCTTACGGTAGTCACAGAACTGCAACTCATGGCACTTCATTAGCGATTCGCAGCACTCGAAACGTTATTGTTTCGGACACATACGTTACTGTTGAATTTTATTTCATAAATTCACTGGAAGAGCCTAAATTTAGGCTGATTTTAGTCTTATTCCCGACATTACGTCCCCGGATGTGTTCAATGCTTGACTTCAGCGCACACAATATCTAAACTAATGGTAATTCCGTTACTACAGGTCTATAATATACAAGATTGTCTGTCAAGTGTCAAAAGTGCGACGAAAATCGTAATGATGTCAAGTATTATAAACTCAATTATTATTTTGTACCCCTCGCTTTCTAGACAACGGGGTGTTAGGGGTCTGACGCCATAGCGTTTATTAGGGAGGTGGGATATAGAATTAGGGAGAGGACCTCTGATGCTCGCGCGGGTTCGTACCTGGTACAAAGGTTGGCCATCGCTATCCAACGTGGTAAAGCAGCAGGTGTGATGGGCACCTTTTCACCCGGTACAGCTCGCGGAGGTCTTTTTGAATAGAATATTTTAGTTTTGTAGTTTATTGATTAATTTAGATAAGTTCAGACAGACGCACGAGTGATCCTATAAGGGTTCCGTTTTTTCCTTTTGAGGTACCGAGCCCTAAGAATGAAATGGTCTTTTTAGTTACTTCAAACAAAAATAAAATTTAGAAAAATAATATTAAATTTTATCCAAAAAACAGCTGATAGAGCCCTAAAAAAAATTTTATTGTTTTCTGTAATCTACAAAAAATTACGTAACTTTTGAGTCTTATTGTGTTCCTGAATTCAAAATTTCGTGTTCCATGGGATACCCTACCGCGCAGCTCTTCCATTACGTTTATATCTTCAGTTGTGCTAAACTACAGCATAGACAAAACAAATGGTTCCAGTTTTTAGGTTATTTAGTTTAGCACACTCGGGAACATACGGGTTTTAGAGAAGTCCGTTAAAGTTTTAGACACAGTTTTAGAATGCTGTCGCAGTAAGAGCTTAATGTTGACAAATGTTATATAACATGAATATGAATTTCATACGTAATAAACGGTGACATGAGATATACATACAAATTCTCTTTATTGAACAACCTCAAAATAAATGTACAAAGGAAACACACATAATACAAAAAGACAGAGGTAAACAACAGGCGGCCTTATCGTTATCATTTAGAACTGGCACTTAATTTATTTATTCATACTCACAACCAGTGTTGGCCGAACGTTAATTGCAATTAACCATTAACCAGTACAAATTCAACCGTAAACCGTAACGGACGGTTACAGATTAGATAAAGATAAAGATAAAAGACATTTATTCGTGACGATCACAACACAAGTACGAACATGTACAGACAACAACAGCAAGAAAAGAAGAGATCATCAAGTGTGCATCACGAAATGGACCCAACTCAGCATAATGCTAGCTATAAAGCCAGCGCTGGTCTTCCGTAGGGCCCATTCGGTGATGCCACGACAGATAACACACAAAGATACATATTAAAACATTACAAAGATACACATAAAGAATACCTAATTATATACAAACATATTAACCAAACCAAAAAGAAATACATGAAGAGCACAAACAAAAATAAAAAAACAAGTATACAAGAAAAAAAAGAAAAACATTCAAGAAGATTACGGTCCAATTTGTACTGGTTAATGGTTAATTGCATTAACGTTTCGGCCAACACTGCTCACAACATATATGGCATTGACTTCTGGTAAAAATAAGTAAGAAAAGTACCAGATCAAACCAGGAAAAGTCTATAACAGTTGCTTTCAATTTATTGTTTTACTATTAACCCACTTAATAAAACCACTAAAAATAAAATACATATCTATTTTAACATGAAAATGTTTATCAGATTTATCGTGGGGGAGAGTAATTCGCCTATATTAAAAAAAACCGGACAAGCGCGAGTTGGACTCGCCCACCAAAGGTTCTGTACAATTTTTTTTTAATATTTGATGTTATAGCGGCAACAGAAATACATCACATGTGAAAATTTCAACTATGTAGCTATCACAATTCATGAGATACAGCCTGGTGACAGACAGACAGACAGGTGGAGTCTTAGTAATAGGTTCCCGTTTATATCGTCACTACTTTTAAAGCAATCTCGTGTCTCGCACTGCTACTCAAAGTTAAAATGCAGTAACTGTATGCATCCCATACATAGTTACCACATTTTCCTTTTGATTGACAGAACAAGATACGAGTTTTTTTCAAAGTAGTCACGATAGTCACGATATTCAAACCAGCTATAATAACTTTCATTTGACATTATTACGAGTATTTCCCCCGAAACTGTACATACGCAGTTACATACTATTAATATACATAAAATTCACTTGACATTCAGAATGTAACTTCAATTTTGTACCCTAAGGCCCTAAAACAACAGGAGAAAATTGAAAATTGCGAAATTTTCCAGATAGATACGCCTCGCGGAAGTTTTTCAAAACAGGATAGCGAATTAAGTTCTATTGTTTGTTTTTGTAAGACAGAGACAGCAATTTTGACGTAATTGTAGCCGCCGTGCAGGTCAAGATCACGAAGACTCAAATAAAAACCTTCGATTTGAAGTAAACTGATATTATTTAGTCTTCCAATAGGTACTGGTTTACAAGGGGGTTCTTGCACAAACGGTTATAAAGTGTAGAAGTGGTGTGTTGATTGTATGGAGGCTGATGAAAGAGTGATTTAGTGAGTGTTTTAGCGTCGGAGGTAATTAAAATAAAACTTATTTTACGCGATTAAGTCCCGTTGTTGTGAATAATAATGAGTAAAAATCGTGAAAGTTTATATCAGTGTGATCTAGCAAAATTGAACATTAAAAAATTGATCGAACTTAAACTATCGTGAGACATATTCCAAAATATTTAGATCAGTACGGTTTCACTCACTGTTATTTTTAGTCGCTTTTGGCACAACCGCCGCGGACACTCGTGCCTGAGGAAGGATTCCCAAATAATCCGAAACATGTCGCCAAAAACCACTAAAAATAACAGTGAGTGAAACCGTACTGATCTAAATATTCATTAAAAAAGTGGTTTAAATTTAGGTGCCTCTAATTGGCCGCGATACAAATTATGTGGAGCGCTCCTATTGGTGCTTTAGAAAAGCCTCGGAATACTAGCCGAGCCCGACGGCTGCGTTTAGCTACTGCAAGGAATATTTTTTATATAAATTTTTTATATAAATAAAAACATATTTGTAGAAAAATCTACGATCTTTACTAGTCTCTGTTTGATTGACTTAATTAACGACATATTAATTTAATTAATGAGATCTCTTTACATTATCACACCTGGAAAAAACAATCAACTTTTAAATCTCTATTTAGTCCGGTTTTATCCCATGCCTTACCGGGTATCGAACGATTTATTCAAACGTACACTAACATCAAAATGATATCTGAAGAATGTTATGTATTTACAGTGCGTCTCGCTCGCGCCGATACATGTGCGAAACGGTACGAGAGAAACAGCTTATGTTGTTTTGAAATTTAGGACAAATAAAGACAATAGCATTATGATATTTAGGTTTGAAACCAAAGCCCTTAGCTATCCTTTAAACGTATAACACCGACTGGCCCATTTAATACGCTCGCGTTCCCCTAGGATTATGATAAAACTTTAATCCCTTTTGGTCGAATGCTTTGCAAAGTTTGTAATAGGAAAGTTTTGTCTTTCAACCGATTGTACTATCCTCACAATGGACACCCGTATATCATTGTAAAATATAGTATCCAATGAATGATTGGATTTAATTTAGCCAACTCAGTCTGTCCTTGAAATTTTTAGACACGACGGAAAGGGCTCAAGTCACAAAATTTGAAAACACCGGCCTAGTACGAGTCGGTCTTGCGCACGAAGGGTTCGTACTATTACGCAAAAAATGGCAAAAAAATCACGTTTGTTAAGTGGGGCCACTTAAATATTTATTTTATTCTGTTTTTAGTATTTGATGTTATAGCGGCAACAGAAATACATCATCTGTGAAAATTTCAGCTGTGTAGCTGTCACGATTCATGAGATACAGCCTGGTGACAGACGGACAGACAGACAGACAGACGGACAGACAGACAGACAGACAGCGGAGTCTTAGTAATAGGGTCTCGTTTTTACCCTTTGGGTAACCCTAAAAAAGACTAAGGTGGCATTCCATGTCTAATTGTGCCGTTTTTAACCAAAAAGTTACTCATCGTCGGTTGTCAATAAGATGCAACTTCCATAAAGCTTCAATTTGAAATCGACCTTATCAGCAACCGACAATGTGATACCTTTCAGTTGAAAACGTCACTTTGCAATTATAATGCTTATTCTACTGACAAATCTGGCTTGATGACAGAGTATTTCTCTGAATTGTTCGAGCGCCTTCGGTTCGAGACTGCTCTGAGAAGTATTTAGGCACAGACATATGCGTTAGAAAAGAACAACACATTGCGTGACATTATGTCAGAATAGATATTGGTTTTGCCAAACGGTAGAATTTTTCTATATCACATTTATCACCATAAACATCTTTATACTTCTGCAAAAACACGCAATCATTAGTACGCCACACGGTAGTAAGAAATAAATAAGACCGCAATAATATCACCCAATATCTGGCAAAAACTGCGTATTTCTTTCCTTATTCCCTAGCCATGCATCAAATTACAGGTGAAAAGAATTGCAGCGCAATAACTGTGACCGGCTTATTTATAAAGGGGTGCGCGTGACACGCATGCTAACTTCTGTATATTATAATACTTCTGTGTCTCTAGACTTTAGTGGAATAAGAATGGTGTATAAATATGTGAAGTTGAGAGTACTTGTGACGGTATAGTTCTGAGGTGATAGACGCAAACGGTTATAGGAAAACCTATTTTACAACCTTGCGTCTTTACGGTGTAGCATTATTCTACAAGTTTGAAAACTTAAGAATTGCCTCAATAGAGCACAATTCTGATTTAAATTTCTTATTTCGAAACTATTTTGGATTTGACAACTAAGAGATCAAATCCATAACAGTTTCAGAACAAGATATTAAAATCGGAATCACGCTTCTGTTTAGTAGAAGTAACGTAAGTACAAGTTGACGTTTTATATTTAAATTTCGATGTAAAATGAATATCAGATCGATATTTAACTACACGTATGCTACACGGAAAGCAAATCATAAAAAAAAATATGGGCTTTAAAAGTAATTTAAAGCATTTCTTTTTTGATATGTGTTTTAAAACGGAAAACTAAATTTAAACTGAGAAAAACCTTATACTTTTAAATAAAACCTTAAATCGTTACATTTACTTTTTTACATCAACAGTAAAGTTTGCATAGCCTGCTCTATTCTGGATTTCATTCGACTAATTTACAGTCCTATTTTATCTCGTACCTCAACAAGCCTCTCCACGCACTAGCCGCCCGAAAACCGCCGTAAAACACCTGTAAATAATGATGACTCACGTTAGACCGGGCCGTGTCCGGGCCGGAGCTTCCGGCGCTTACTTTTCTATGACATGACAGGTGATCACGTGATCCTTTCCATAGAAAACGAAGCGCCGGAAGCTCCGGCCCGGACACGGCCCGGTCTAATGTGAGTCATCCTTAAACCGGCGCAGAAAAAAAATCTAGCACTTGTAGGTACAAGGAAGCAGCAATTCTTCTTCTTCTTCACGTGCCATCTCCGTCTAGGAGGTCGGCAAGCAGCAATTACAGAATTTAATTTTGTGCCGTGATACACGCCGCCGTAAAAGTTATATTACAGGCAGGTAATATAAAATTGCCGGCTGGAAAGGGAAGGTAAAGCATAAATTTTAAAAATAAGGAATGTGCAATGACCTAGAGAATTCAATTATGGGGTGGTCGTGATTCGAGCATTCTAATGTGAAGAGGCGGCGGGCTAATCAAAGTTTATGTTCCTTCGCCTGCCTCGGGGTAGGGCCGAGTCATCGGACCGCTGTTAGGGTTAACAAAGGCCTTTTTTGATATATGGAATTTAGGGAATAGGTTTTAGGTTTGTTTGTCGTTATTTTTGCGTTCAATTTGTCTAATACCAAATACCTAATACGTAAAAGTATCACATAAACAATTCCTATGATTATTAAGATATTAATTAAGCTCAATTTATCCAGTATTTCTTTCTTTTTGTCCAACATTTCATTGTTTAAATTAGTATTAGATACTTTCTTCCATTAATGTTCTAAAGCAGATCTTTATTAATAACTCTAGAAAAAAAAGAAATCAATCCACAGCGCAGGCTTCGTCAAAGTTGTTACACATAAAAATAGTATCCACAACACGTTTCGTCAAAAATTCCCATCGTCAATTATTTCATTTGAGAGTTCATTTGGATAATGTCCCTATCCTCCCTATCCTATAATTTGGCTATAGTCCCGCCAAGGGTTATTCCATAATATGTCTAAATATAGTGTATTAATTGCATATTATGCAATTAATACACTATATTTAGACAGATTTTCAGGTTTTCAAAACTACCATTTCTAAACAGATAAAACCCCATAATTAAGTATTGCTTACATTAAAATGAATCTAACGTTAAACAAAATCCGACATATATATTTTTAATAAAAAAATAGGTTAAAAAAATGGCTTTTAGGTCGTGTACAAAATAAAATGAAGCTAAACGTCAGTTACAGCAACTTACCCTATTTGATATTTCCGATTTAAACCTTCATTGTAAACCGATAAAGTCAAACCATTTCGGCATCAAGCCTGACTTCATGACGTGCATGCCTTTTCCGGCCTTGGCCATTATGTAACAGTCACTGCTACCCTATGAGGTATTACGTAAGGGCCGGTAATAATTTATAAGACTTCAGACGGCTGGCGTGAGTGTCAATCACAACTCAATCAATAATCATTACTGATTGTTGATAAACTTAGCTTTATACGTGTAGCCTCATCATCATCATTGGCCTTATCGTCGTCTGCAATCGATTTATGGTGTAACACCGGAGAGAAATCTTTTTTGATGGCTGAAAAGACCTATGTGAAACCGACATGGTCTACCGCAAGACTCACAAGAGAAATTTGCGGAAAACGGCGAAACGCCTTGTCGTCGTTTCTGCCTCGTCCATACCTGACGTGTATCCAATGTCCATAGTAGCAGCTATTAAATATGAGGACTGACAACCTAAGACAACACCGCGTGCTTTACCATTGTCATATGTGGCGCTATTTATCATTTTTAGAGTTTCGTACCTAAAATAGAAAAAACGGAACCCTTATATAGGTAGGATCACTTGCGCGCATGTCTGTCTTTCTGTCCATCTGTTACAGCCTATTTGCTCCGAATCTACTAGACCATTTAAGTTTAAATCTGGTACACATATATTATGGAAGCCTGTGATTAAGACTACACGTAGCGTAAATAAATTAATAGTTTACTTTTGGGTTAATTGGGGGTTAATAAAAAAAAAGTTTAGTAAAATTATATCGTGTAACAAAAATAGTGGGGATCCGTTTAAGGGTATATTCGGTAGCTTGTATGTATACTAAATGATCGGGAAACATACACAAAAGAGATCCCGACGATTTTTTTTTATGTAATAGGAAGCAAACGAGCAGACGAGCCGCCTGATGGGAAGCAGTCATCGCCGCCCATGGACATAAGCAACACCAGAGGAGCCACTTATGCGTTGCCCACCTTTGAGAACCCTAAATACCTGCTTCTTGAAGAACCCCATGTCATAGCGCAAGGGAAACACCTCAGAAGGTAGCTCATTCCACAACTTGCATTTAAAACCTCTTTCGAAATTTCCAAGTCGGTTAAACAATAATAGCCCATTTTTTCGCCAGCTCCCTCTTTAGTCTCCCCGAATTTTATGCCAAATCACCTCGTCCAATAGGTACACCGCAAATTACTTCTATTGTCCGACTTAAAATGTACAAGGTGTTCTTAAACGGATTTACATATTAATGCCAGGCCAATTCGAACGTATTCGAATTTGAACGTACATCTAACTGATGTCATTCAGTTGTCATGCTTTTCGCTCGTCCTCCGTATATGTATTGGCGCGGGCAAGTTGCGTAATAACTAAATAATATGATTCATATATATCATTCTGGTGTCATTGGCCTGTTTGTAATAAAACGATGGAACTCGGTTTGCTATAAGTACTTGATTATTTTCATTTAAGGCTTTTGTGGGCATTGTTTGTTAAGTGGTTTTCCAAAGTAGATGTTAAAGTTGCATTTTAGCAATAGACGATAATAGTTATTAGAGCAATAGAACAATTAGGTATAGTTCCGAGTGCTTATTTTGATTTCATTCATTCGAATTGGCCAGTTTGTAATAAAACGATGAAAATCGTTTTACATAAAGTTGATTAATCAAATTTAGTTTAATATGTACTCGATTATTTTCGTTTAAGGCTTTTGTGGGCATTGTTTTTTTTTTTTATACCACGTCGGTGGCAATCAAGCATACGGCCCGCCTGGTGGTAAGCAGTTACCGTAACCTATGGACGCCTGCAACACCGGAATTTTAGCAATAGACGATAATAGTTATTAGAGCAATATAACAATTAGGTATACTTCCGAGTGCTTATTTTGATTTCATTCATTCGAATTGGCCAGTTTGTAATAAAACGATGAAAATCGTTTTACATAAAGTTGATTAATCAAATTTAGTTTAAGATGTACTCGATTATTTTCGTTTAAGGCTTTTGTGGGCATTGTTTGTTAAGTGGTTTTCCAAAGTAGATGTTAAAGTTGCATTTTAGCAATAGACGATAATAGTTATTAGAGCAATGAAGCAATTAGGTATAGTTCCGAGTACTAATTTTGATTAGATACTAAACAAGAAAATGGTTATAATTATTAAAATTCGTAAGATGTGTATAAATAGAACATAGCAAGAAAAAAAAAAACGCTACTTAATACTACTAAGCGTTAAATTATTACCTCGGCAGCGAGAATAATATTTACGTACCTATTCAGTTTGAAAATACAACATGAATGAAAAACATTTACGAACCAAAAACAAACCACATCGTTATTACTAATTATATGCCAACAAAGAAAAACAGTGAGAAAATTTAACACCAGAAACCTAGCTTACCAGCACTGGTTCAGTAAATTTTATCAAACTTTCTTAAAACTAACTCAACTATAGAAGTTTCTTTCTCTACGACCTTTTGTGTTTTTATTGTTTAAAATAGCACAATGTGGTTATATTTAAACTTCGTAATTAACAAGATTTTTGCAGATTGTTCTGTACCAACACAAAGGCTCACAAAGGGAAAGTTTCCAACTACTTGTGAGAAAAGCATAGACTATACCTATCGTGGATTCCGCATTTTGATGTATGGCATTTTTTATTTAATACGAGGATCATTTAAATCTAAGATAATTTATTTTTTAATAACGATATTTTTTTAACACTTCTTTTAAACATTTAAAACTTTCGCGTTTTGAACACATATTAAATCACATTTACAATCGGGTCTATCGCGAATTTATTTTGTTACTTTTATTTAACGACGTTTCGACACAGGTTTCACTGGTCGTGGTCGCGGTTAACAACTGACGTCTCAGCAAAATGTCAAAACAGATTTGTGTAATTACCCGACGAAAAGTCGGTAAATAAAGGTAACAAAATAAATTCGCGTTAGACCCGATTGTAAGTGTGATTTAATACTTCTTTTAAGGCGGTTCCCTGAGCCAGAAGGCGAAAAATCTCCTTACATGATCATGTTTTTCTAAGAAGCGTTGATATAAGTAGACGTGGAAAAAATATATGTAGTTCTTGACTATATTATCTTTCATAACTTAGCTTCCGATACACGAATTATGACACTTCGCTCTATACAATTAATTCCCAAAGTAACCTCTAACTCGGACTTTTAATCCAACTTTAGTCGGTTATTTATTATGTGTTTATAAACAAGAAAAGAAGAAAAAACAATTTTAACTTAAATAGTAATTTCATAGCTTTCGAATTTCGATATTGTAAGGTAACGTTTTTAAAATAAATAAAAATCGACAAAATTCTATCAAAATTGACACTTGGCGTGCAATTTCTTTCCCGTTCTTTCTTGCGAAATGTGACAGTGACAGCGAGCTATAAACCGATGGAACGGCCTTAAAGTCTAGAAGCAGAGTTTTGGTATGATAACGTTTGATATCTTAGCTTAAAATTCAACGGTATATAATACTAGTACAAATTTCTGCAGGTTATTAATTAAGATAGCTGCTATACGCGTCACGTCGCCGACAAAGTAGACCTTAGAGTTTCAATGGACCATCTAGTGAATACAAGATCTGTAGAGAAAAGTCTAAATATACGGTTGTATTCAAAAGTTCCTTGGAGCAGGTTTTCCCGGCAGGTTTATGAATAAAGATTTGCAAGTTCAGAAAACTCTGTACTTTACACCTGAATTTAATTCTAAAGAGCATGAAATAAAACTATGAAAACGGATTATATCTAAAGAGCATATTATTTTAATGAACATTATCCTTGAGTATGCCGAAAAACAGAGAGTCAAATTTCACGCAGATTAAATGAAGAAAACAACAATAACCGGCTCAGTTATGTTTTTCTTAGTTTAGTTCAACAAATAAGATTTGTACTATTTATATGCAATACCTCTTATTTTAAGCTTTATAGCTTAGACAGTAGTATCTCATGTGATACTCTGTCAAAAGCTTTTGACATTAGACTTATATTGACCGGGATATAGACCGCGATTAACTTTTGTATTATTTGTGAGCTCCCGAATAATACAAAAGGTAATCACGGTCTATATCCCGGTCAATATAAGTCTAGTGAAACTAACCGTGAATCATTCAAAACGCTAGCTTTTGACATGTCCAAAAAACTGTCATCACTGGGATATTTTTATCTATACAGGCCATGATGATTTTTTATACCTCATATATTGCTAAAACAGTCGTTTTTCTTAATTGTGGGTCTCTATTGTTTCTCATAGTTTCAAGTCATAATGTATTGTTTGTCCGAATTTTCGTTAGACATTATTTGATATTTCTCAGAAACGCGTAACTTTTCCGGATTGCCATAAAACTAACCTAACCTAACCTGATCTATGACTATTAACATTATTATTATGACTTTCAATAATTATGTCAAACAACGGGATCCCCTAAATATTATTAATACTCTTCGATAATATGTCCCTAATTATTGAAAAAAGAAATTGGTCTATTATAGAAAACATTTTGAATGACTTTAGCCAGGATTGGTATCAATACCTATAATTATCATAATCATCAATCGCCCTTTTTGAAAGGAGTCGTAGCACGGTACGCTTATCACCATGCCTGTCACGTTCTAACAAGTATGTGAGTGCGAAAGTGACGGACTTAGTGATAGAGGAAACCATGCTGCGCGGGCAGGCTTAGTATTTATTTTTTCTATTTATTAAATAAGATACAGTTGTATTCTTAAGTATAATCGAAGCCCCACAAAACTCAACAATGAGTTTGACTGTGAGGTCAACAGTCTCTAGTTATATATCTAAAATAACTTATTATTATTATTATTTATCATTTATTGCAGACAACATTGGTCCATATACATAATAAGCATAACACAATAAGACAACAGTTGCAATTATAATAAGAATTAAAATAAAATTATAAAATTATCATTATTAAAATTAATCTATGTTAAAATTAATAATAAATAAATCTTGACATTTAAATTTAATAGACTGATCATATTAATGGATACTGGTACTAATAATAATAGATTGATTAAATTCTGATTAAAAATAATACTAAAATTAAGATTAAAAATTAATAGTAATTCATTATGCGCAGTCAAAAATAAATTCAAATGTCAACGCTAAAATTAAGTTTAAATATTAACATGCAGACTATGCCAGTGTCCAGCTATCGGACAATCTAGCATGTCTGCCACCAGACTCAGGATGCTGCTGGAGCTCCCACGCACTCGGCGCATAATGGAAGCTGTTCGTTTCCGGATTATGGCTTGGAAGCCATCTATTTGTGAAACCGCAAACATCCCAGAAGCGCTACAGTACCTGGGAAGACCCAGCAGCATCCTCAGTATGTTATTATACAGAACGCGCAAGGCGCTGATTGCCTTCTGAGTATGGTTGACCCACTTATACATAGTAGGTAATAATTACTACAGTGTGTGGTAATGTTTTTTTTACATAGATTTAATACTCATTATTTTCACGTGTTTCATTTGCACGGTGGAATTCGGTGGTTGCGAGCGGCACAGGATCGGTCGGAGTGGCGAGCCTTGGGGGAGGCCTATATCCAGCAGTGGACGTCTATCGGCTGACATGATGGTGATGATGATGATGATTTTCACGTGTTGGCTTTTTTACTACAATTATTATCTGGTTCTCAGACTGGTTCAAAGAAATTTCATAGCTCAGAATCATTTTCTAAAATATTTCTGGTAGGTAGTGCCGAAACCAATATTATAAATGCGAATGCTGTTGCCTCTTATAGTTTAGGGTCCGAGAAGGGACTTAATATAGGTAGTTTTTAGTACTCATCATTATCATCAACATTCCACGCAGACGAAGTCGAGGGCAGAAGCTAGTACGTCTTTATTTTGAGGTCGTTGATGTTTTAACACAATTAAACACTAACAAGAAAAACATAATAATAATGCACTCAAAAATAACGCAGTGTCCGTAAAAAATGCAAACAACTCTTTTCGAGTGAGCGGAACTGCACAAACTTTCTGAATAACGTCGGAAACCATTTTTCTGAATAACAACCCCGTTTTGTTTACCCAAGTCTTGCTGCGAAAAATATGATTAGTTGGTCAAAGATTTTTTGTTCCTAGTGACGTCACTGGGGCAGTAATAAGTTGGGAAACTAATTTTGTTCGAAGTCTTTAGTCCTTTTTATTGAAGCCTAACGTCTGCCACGTAAAAGTTGCTTTAGTCTAGGTTTGAAATGAAGCGAAACTTATTTATTTTATCTATTTTTAGATGTTAGAACTAATGCGAAAGATGATGTCGTACAAATGTTTGCGTAAGTTTATTAATTATATTTACGTAATGTAAGAAGAAACTTAATAAGAAACTCGGAATACATATAAAATACAGTTTTAAAAATAGTACTAGTCTAAGAAAGTTTACTTAAATATTGGCACAAGAATGTAAAATGAAATACTTAGGTGGTTTAGAATGATAGGGAAGTTAGTAATAAAATATTAAACAGGAAAGAGCCATAGAGACATATACATAATACAATTTTAACTTTCATATCCGCTCTTCTTGAATTACGTCGTAAAGGTTCAAAAGGCTGTGGCAGTATTCTACATTGATTTTGAGCTGTTTTAGATTAATTTAAACTATTATTCAACTGTGCGTTGCTACAGAAACTTCCTGCCTCAGATATACTGTGGAATAAACTTGCCCGCGGTATTTTCGATCCAATACGACCTTCATACCTTCAAGAAAAGAGCGTAAGGTAAACTTTCATTATTTGGTGACACGCCTAATTCGGTGATACAAGTTTTGAAGCTTGACACCCAGGAAAGCTAGTGAATTAGGGCCTTTTAAATGGGACCTCACGGCTTCACGGCTTCGGAGGCTTTGCCGTGAGGCCACGAAGCGAAGCGGCATTCGCGTTCGCAACGAGATCGCCCACGTAGGACACTTCTAAAGGTATGAAAGGATCGATTCACCCCGCGCCGCATCGCTTTGCTTCACATTCGCGTATTGTTCGCCTACGTAGTTAATTTTGTGGAGTTAAGAGGCATAAAACAAAAAGCACTTAAACAAAAAAGGTCTCTTAATCGCCTTACTGCTTACGCAGTAATCAGGTCGGTCACGCAACAGACACACGGAATTGTTTTCACGTCCTGTGTGCAAATTATAGTGTTGATTTAGATAAGGGCGACAGGCACCACGTTACTGTAAATCATTGTTATGTGGTTTCTGGTTATTTTTTAACTACCTTGTGCCCACAACTTCTGCGCGAAAAGATGATGATGATTAATAAAAACTATTCTACGTCCTTTTCCGGGACTCAAGATATCTCCTTACCAAATTTCATCTAAAGCGGTTTAGCTGTTTAAAGGGGCCCACTGATTACCGTCCAGTCCGCCGGACGATATCGGCCTGTCAGTTGTTCGGTACTGTCAAATTTTTGTTCTAGCTGACAGGCTGATATCGTCCGGCGGACTGATAATCAGTAGGTCCCTTAAACGTAAAGAGGCAACAGATAGACAGACGAGTAACTTTCGCATTTAACTATATAATATAGGGTCTCTATTATTTCCCATAAAGCTTTAAGTCGTAATGTATTGTTTGTCCACATTTTCGTTAGTCATAATTTGGTTTTTCTCAGAAACGCGTAAGTTTTCGGGATTGCCTTAAAACAAACCTAACCTATATATAGGATAACCTTACGAAAATCCTGAAAAGTTAACGGTTTCAGAATTATGACTAATGATAATCTGTCAATCATTACATTATGAATTTCAATAATAATGTCAAACAAAGGGACCCCTATAATATTACATACATAGTATGGATTATTAAACAAAAATCGTGATAAGACTATATATACTTTTAGACAGAAAATTTATATCTAACTGTATGCACACATAATCACCGACAGCATCCCGACATACGAAATATATTTATTTTATCCATACTAAAAGAAAAACTTTCTCTGACGCTCGGGCAATTTTTTAATTTTCGATAGGCGTTTTCTATCAACACAACAAATTTTATCGATCAGATTTATTTGGGTTCAAATGTCCTACCTATTGCATTAAAGCAAAACAAAAGTCAGAAATGATCTAATAAAAGTCCGACAGTCGTACTTCACTCGCGAAACGCTCCTAACAAAACGATAAGTGAACGTGACGTCAAGGTCACTGAGAGCCCATCTTGAATGTATGGAAAATAAGTAAAATTGCGATTTTGTCGGTGGTTTTTTTTTTTGGTTAATATTTCGGTGAAATATTGCGTTAATGCATATAAATATTTGCTGTACAAACTTTTTTTCGATTAAATGTAAGGAATCGAATGGTATCTTTACTTTATTTCTATTAGGAAGTTAAAAAAAACTTAAAATTTTGATACTTTTAAATCGTGCATTTTTTTATCATTTCCATATATTATTTTAATATCCACATTATTGTGATAAATTGCTCATTTGCTATCTATTTTACTAGATTTTGTTATAAAATTCAACACTTTAGTCATCATCATCCCTATTGTGTATACTCAGTTACGTCATAATTAATGTTAGGAACACGGAGATCCTTAGGCGTGCCGATGTCGCTGGAATGGAGGCCTACCTAATGCGACGACAGCTTCGATGGTGCGGTCATGTCTCCCGCATGTCCCAGGATCGAGTCGCGAAACGCATCTTCTACTGCGAACTGCAAGATGGAAAGCGCAAGCAAGGCGGCCAGTTCTTGCGGTTCAAAGATGTGTTGAAGCGGCATATGAAGAGTGCTCATATAGAGCCAACGACATGGGAGAGCCTAGCCAGTGACCGTCCACGTTGGAGGCATATTGTGCAGACGCAGGTACGTCATAAAATGTATTGTGTTGATCAAATATGGCGTCCGGTGTAATGAAGTGGCAACAATGGCATCTGTCGGTTGAATACCGGAAGTGCGTATGGTTGGCACACATGCCGTGTTGGCACACTGGCCAAAACTTTCCCGTGGAAAGTTTAATCCTATCAAAAACATTACATGTAAAAATATGCAAGTCTCGCAACGCAGTTCTTCTACTACAAAAAAGTTTTGAGATGTAATGTGAAACCAAGTCGGTTATTTTAGTCAGTGCCAGGGGGTGTTAAAACCGTAACAATATTAGATACCTTTATTTTTTTAATACTTATAATGACTTGGCAATGACTTGGCAAGTACCTTAGAATTATGATGACCGTGAGTGACTGTGTCAAGTATAAAGACAAAAAACTGTTAATTATAATACTAGAAACGTTATAACTCCCTAGGGAAAACGCTTTTTCTATAGTTCCCGTTAAGCCTGCGTGCAATTCCACATTTACTGAGCGAGTGTGATGAAAAAGTAATAAACCGTATATGGCAGACTTTCATGCTCACACAAATAACCTTGCTAACCTAAAATGACCTTGCTACCACTTGTAAACATAGCCGTAACCATTACAATACTGCTACAGCACAATAAATTCCCCATATAAGCCGAGCCTAAATGAGGGAGCGGGGGACACGCAGCCGGTTATGAAAAGAGAATTATGGAATAAAAGGCGGTGAGCTGATAGTAAAAGATGTAATGCCCCTTTTCCCCTTTACTACGTGTTTATTTATTATATGTGGCACGTTTGTGTGGTGTTAGATTATTGATAAAATAACGCTTGAGTTTGTGGCGACCACATACATTCGTGTCAAGCCGGTAAACAACAACGGCAATACTCGTGCTGTCATTTTGACGGATAGAGAAAAAAAGCGAGGGAATTATTACACGTGTGGCTTCCGGTTTCGAGCGCCATCTTGATAGTTAGCCTCGTGATTAATTCCTTTGTTTTTTGCTCATTAATATTGTTTAAACGATTAGCTTATTATACAGTAATCTAATGTGGTAGTGTGCAGTGAATGGAGAATTTATCTTGAGGCGCGTTTAACCACCA